>NC_135235.1:275994739-276603009 GCF_051348905.1 Ranitomeya variabilis | reverse complement strand
CCACCTCTACTACATCAATGATCACTGTTCCACCTCTGCTGCTGCAGTCATCACTGTTCCACCTCTACTATATCAGTCATTACTGTTCCACTTCTGCTACATAAGTTCAGCTTAATATAATCTCAATACTCCTTTACCCTGTCTTATTTGACATCAGCCGCTTGTCAGGAAATATCGCACTTACGCATTCCATCTCCCTTGTTCCGGTAACACTAATACCAGCGCCCCTGCATGGTTCCACTTCCTTCTCCATACAGGGACATCGACATACTCCCTGCCCCAACTGCTTGGTGAGCTCCATGTCTCCTGGCATATCTTTTTGTTCTGTGTACGCTACACAAGATTCTCAGTGGCGCTACTAGTGCGCGCTTCCTTGTTTAAAAGGGGCAGTGCATGTAGTTCCCCTTCATGTCTTGTGTGTGCAACCATATGTTGCCAGATCCCCCGTCATTAGTTTGTTATCATGAACCTGTTCCTGTAGTCCCATATAGTGTGTATGTTACCCTGAAGCCACTCTGTCAGTGCCTGCATCCTGAAGCCACTCTGGCAGTGCCTGGGCCCAGAAGCCACATTGGCAGTACCTGAACCCTCAGGCCGCACCTGCGGAACCTGAACCATGAATGTGATCCAGCTCCTTTGGGGTCAACAGCTGCAGTACTTGTGACTAGGGTTGAGCGAAACGGATCGGTCATTTTCATAAGTCGCCGACTTTTGGCAAAGTCGGCGTCTCATGAAACCCGACCCGACCCCTGTGTGGGGTCGGCCATGCGGTACGCGATCTAGGCGCCAAAGTCGCGTTTCGTATGACGCCTTCCCCGACATTTTTTCAGCCAATTAAGGAGTGTGGGCAGCGTGATGACATAGGTTCCGGTTTGGTTTCTGCGGCGTCACAGAGCCACATTACCGTTTGGGCTGCAGTGATTTCCGCAGTCAAACACAACATATGCTTTGCATGGAGGGGAGAGAGAGAGAGAGAGAGAGAGAGAGAGAGAGAGAATAAAAAATCCACATTGACTTGCATTTGGTTTCGTGTTCCGGTCCGGAACCCGACTTCACAGTAGAATCGGCCGATTTCACGCGATCCGACTTTCGAGAAGGTCGGGTTTCACAAAACCCAACTCGATCCTAAAAAAACAAAAGTCGCTCAACCCTACTTGTGACTACCTGGAAATGTTACCTGGTGGCTACCTGCAGCTCAAGCCTGATTCTATCATCAGGAGCTCCAGTGAAAACCAGGTAGTCGCTTAGCTATGCCCCTCCTAGGTAAGCCCGGCCAAGTGGTGCAGTGGGTCCACAAACTACGCATGCCACCTGTGTGTGTGACAGTTCCTCTACAGTGTTCCTCCCTCCTATGGGCATCGGCTTCACATTCCTACCGCGCAGGTGCTGGCGAGTCATTGGTACTTCCACTCTCAGAGTTTTGATGCGCGCAGAAACCTTGCAGTACACAAGTAATCTTTGGGCTGGAACTAGAGCTCATCTAGCATATCTACAGGGAGTCTACAGTAATCTGGGGCCCTCCGCCTGCCTATTCATTGGTTAAGATTGCCTCTTGCTGCCCCCTTTATGCAACTCTGATTCTCCAGATTGGCTGTTGCACATAAACCCAAGCCCACCACAAGCTCACAATGATATCAGGGCATGCAAAGCTGATTTTTATAGGGTAGAATGAATATAAAGTAGAATAAGGCTAATGACTTTTAGTAAGTGGAGTCTAGGCTGTCTCAATAATGATTTCTCGATTTCCATGACTTAGGTCTCATGTACAAAGCCAAGCAGTGTATGGATCTGCACTTTGTTTCTCCATGGTTCTGTATTAGAAACTCCATGCGCTGTGGCATACTCTCTGTAAGATGATGTATTCATGCCTTCATTTCTAAGAAAATATATCTTTATATTACAGAGTGCAATAAAAGATCCATTTTTTCATCTCAAGTATTCTCAGAGGTGAATATTCCTGATGCCCAATTTCGTGTACCCTGAGCTTTTATGTTTTTATTAATATTGGTGTCCCCATATGTTGCATTTGGAAGTCTACCCCCCTTTTATCGCTATAGCTATGTCCCTGACTTATAGTAACTGCAGTCTCAGCTACAGTGAATGAGCGATAAGATGATCCCATGTAACCTCTGTTTTCAGGAACATTTTGTAAGAAATTGGTAATGGAAAGTGAAAATTAAATGTCTTTCAGAAAGCAGCTTTCCAATTCTGTGTGATCCTCTGAACCTTCTTTTGAGCGCTCCTGACACTCTCACTAAGCAAGGCTTTACATCGTACCATAATGCCGTAGGCAGAAGAAGAGCAAACTGTAAAAGACTTCATCCCTCGCTAATGTGCCTGTTCTGTCTGCTCATTTACCTTTCTAATTCTTAACTTACTCGATAATAGTAGTGACATAGCTATAGTGAGTGCAGAGGTCCCTCATCTACATAGGGGAGCAGTGTTATACTAAACATATACATGTATGGTGCCTCAGCAGACTGCGATCAATGGATACATGGACCCCAATATTGCTATACAAAAGCCATCCAACCACGTCAAGGTGAACCTAAGTATGGATGGTCCCTATCACTAATGTCCTATGTGCCAAGCCAGGCATCGTCTGAGCCAGGGAAGTGAAAGAAAACCAGGCATCACTCGTAGTTTAAACGTTTTTGGGAAATATGGCTGTTTTTTATTTGCTTTTACTCCGTTCATTATGCACAAAAAAATGGCCTAGCATCATGATTATTCAGGTCAGTACCATTACTACAATACCAAACTTGTCCAGTTTTTTTTGTTATTTTAGTGGTTTAAAAAGATCAGAAAATGGCAAAATTTTGTTTGCTTTGCTATTTTCTGAGACTCAACTTTTTATTTTTCTGTGCATCGTGCTGTATGAGGACTTGTTTGATATGCATGGAACTGACGTTTTTATTGATACCATTTTGTGATTTGTAAGACATTTTGATCTCTTCTCATTGTATTGTTTGTTTTTAGAATTGTTGCAACAGGAACTGCGACATTCCAGTTCCATTAAGGCCTTCTTCACACATCCATTTTTTATGGCCGTGTGCTGTCCGTTTTTAACAATTTACGCACATGTCCATGTGAAAACCCGCAGACACGTCAGTTTTTTTGGGTCTGCACAGACAAATTGCATGCTGCACAAGAGCAAACTGATAACACACGGATGACATCCATGTCTCATCAGCGTGACACCTACCGTCATCTTGGGAACAAGTGGTATAGTTTGAGCTGTTCCATGGCGCCGACCAGCTGCTGAAGGCAGTTCACATCTTTGTCTCCTGGTTGCGCTAAGATCGGCACCAGCAGAAGAGAATGATGGGAGTTGTATTTAGCAGCAGCTGTCTCCCTGTATTTAAAGAATTTAATTTAAAAAAATGACGTGGGATCCAGCGCAATTTTCATAACAAACAGGGGGAAAAGCCCACTTACCCTGTGGTGGTGGCAAGTAGGGTTATAGAGTTGAGATTGATGTCACCTTTGTATTGTCAAGTGACATCAAGCCCAGGAGTTAGTAATGGATAGGCATTTATAAGAGTCCCCATTATTAACCCCATAGTTAGTATTGAAATAAACACAGAGCAAAAATACAGTCCTGTATTTGAAATAATACAAAACACCATTTTATACTTTTATATCAAAATAAAAAACACAGTTATACTAAACTTATGCCTATTCAATTAAAGCCCTTATCCCCTGTAAAAAAAAAAACCCTGAAAATAAAAAACAATAATACTCACCTTACGCCCATTCCATTGAAGCCCTTTGCCTCCTGTGAAACAAACAAACAAAAAAAAACATATTTTTCCCCTGTCCGAAGTACAGGATAAGCCATACTGTCGAACGCTGTATTCCATGTCTGCGATATATGGTTTACAACCTGGAAGATGGCATGATGCGACCATCTAGGCTGGAAACCATGGGAGAAAGAGGTGCTTCGAGCACAGCTACAGTAACGAGCAGTGACATAATAGAGGTCACTGCTCTCAGTGAAATGTGGGAATACAGCTTCAATGACTGATGGTGACCTCTATGGCATCACCGCTTTTTACTGTAGCTCAGTCTCAGTCAGTCTCAGTCTCAGCACCTCATTCCCCCTTGGTTTACAACCTGGATGGTCGCATTATGCCACCATCCAGATAGTAAACCACATATGGAAGACATGGATTATGGTGTGGGATAGTATGACTAATCAGCACTTCCAAAAGGTGAGGGATATGGTTGTTTTTTTTATTATTTTTGCTTTTTTTTACAGGGGAGATAGGCATAAGTGGAGTAGGTGCAAGGTGAATATTTTGTTGTTTATCATTTTATGTTTTTTTACAGAGGACAAGGGCTTCAATAGAATAGGTGCAAGGTGAGTATAACTGTGCTGGCTGAGTACCATCCAAATTTCAGATCAAGCCCAGGCATGCAGCAATGTTTTTTTTTTTCCTATGGATAAAATCTGACATATGCAAGGCCACATAAAATAACATTTATTCATATCCAATTAGATGTTTTGTCTGATCACACTGAGACTGAAAATATGTTGATGTGTATGAGCCCTAGGGTTCGTTAATCAACATTAATAGCCTACACAACCTCTTAAAAAAGGTTGCCAACTACTTTATCATTGATGACCTATCCTTAGGGTAGGTCATCAATGTCTGATCAGATGGGGTGCGGAACCAGCCACCCCCGTCGATTAGCTGTTCTTGGTGTGATTTAAATAGGAGTTGGATGTGAAATACCCGTCCACGGCCAATATCAGGAGACAGAGCAGCTCCACAATCAAGAATTTCCGGCAGGATAGGTCATCAATCATAAAATAGTGCACAACCTCTTTAAGTTCCAGAAGAAGGCAACCATTTTTGGAGATGAATTCGAAACACTTGACACCAGGGTCAATTCTTATGGGGTGAGCCACAAAAAGTTTGTTGATGTGTTTTTCCTTACCTCATCTCTGAACCTGACATATCAGAAGGTGCAGGGTATTGTGCAATATGATAAAGAAAGATGTATGGATAAACTGGCTCTGCTCACTTCCACATCATAAGGAGAATGTGGCCATCGATGCCATCTCTACAAATATTGTCCGGCTCGCAGGTGAGCATCGAGTTATCGTGCACTTGTCCTATTCTATAAATTAGGAAGATTACACATGCCTTGGAAGACCACTGTAGACATGACGTCCCCAGCACTGTTCAACTCCCTATGTTGAAGTGAGCAGGAATAGGTTATCTTTTTAATAGATGCCATCATCCATCCGCTAAATTGTCCCACATTAATAAATTTGCATTATTTATACTAGATGGCTATGACATACTATATGTCATCTATTGGCCATTCTTCATCCAAGCATCGCTCTTCTGAAAACGAGAAAGTTTGAAATTTAATTAGTATCTAAAGCCAATCAAGAGTACTCAAAATCATCTCTCCTTCTGCCTCCAAGTTACCCAAATCAAAACTGACAAATGTGATAGCCACTAGAAGGCAGTATTCTGGAACTGTAATATTGATTTTGCAGCATGCCGAAAAGTGACATACATCTTGTGCTCTATGAGACAATAATCAGCGATCTGGCTATGGGAATATTTGCATATTTTTAATGTGTCATCAAATTAAACATTTACACATGGGAACAGCTTGACATTCAGTTCTATTTTAAAGCCTAACAGTAATGATATTATGTACCACACCCATGCAATTGTCAGCAGTACACTAAAACAAAGAATATCCTAAAACGAGCACGAGATTTACGCCTAGGGTGAAACATATTATGCAGAAAGTGTAAAGAAAATCCACCACTAACAAGCAGAGTTTATCACAAATTATTTCCAAGTCAATTGTTTTGTTTTTTTTGCAAGTTTCCTCCAATACTTTCTGCTTAGATACCCGGTGATTTGCATTCATGTTGCAGTCTAGTTAAATGTAACAGCTTGACACCCACATTTCTTTGGTCTTGCAAAATTGGCTGACTTCCTAAGCGATAAAATAGACACAAAACAGCGAGGATATTCCACCCGCTGTGACCTAAGTGCAGTAAATGCTTCATATTTTTTTTATTTCTATGAACCCAACAATGTGACAGGTGGATACTTGAGATAAAGAGTTAAAAATCTGAACTTAAAAGCAAACAGGTGGATTGTCTTAAGAAATCCGCAGTGAGGCATTGCAGTGATTGCTTTTCAAGCCTGCCAGTATTTATTAGCACTTGTTATTCCGCTACCTGTTGTCACACAACACGGCCAATTTTCACAACATTCTCTGGTTTTACCTTATTTGAGAATTGCATACTCCTGTATGGTCCCGGGTAGACTTCTCTCTTAAACTTCCCTTCATTAAGAGGTTATTCCCATTTTAGACCTATCCACTGGATAGGTGATTATCTGTTTACTAGATGGTGGCCCGATTCTAACGCATCGGGTATTCTAGAATACAGTATGCATGTCCACTTAGTATATTGCCCAGCCAAGTAGTATATTGCCCAGTGACGTAGTATATTGCCCAGCCACATAGTATATTGCCCAGTTATGTAGTATATTGCACAGCGACGTAGTATACAGCACAGAGCCACGTAGTATATTGCACAGCGACGTAGTATACAGCACAGAGCCACGTAGTATATTGCCCAGCCACGTAGTATATTGCCCAGCCACGTAGTATATTGGCAAGTGACGTAGTATATTGCCCAGCTACATAGTATATTGCCCAGCCACGTATGTCACAGGTTAAAAAATAAAAAATAAACATATACTCACCTTCCGGGGGTACCCTTGAAGTTCTGTCACCTTTGTGCGGTGCAGGCGGCAGCTTCCGGTCCCAGGGTGTGATGACGTCGCGGTCACATGACCGTGATGTCACGGCAGGTCCTTCTCGCGCAGGCGCGCAGGACCTGTGATGACGTCGCGGTCACATGACCGTGATGTCATGGCA
Source organism: Ranitomeya variabilis (assembly GCF_051348905.1). Taxonomy (NCBI): domain Eukaryota; kingdom Metazoa; phylum Chordata; class Amphibia; order Anura; family Dendrobatidae; genus Ranitomeya; species Ranitomeya variabilis. The sequence continues at coordinate 276,596,085 of NC_135235.1, read as the reverse complement.
GGTCCTTGTCGCATACCATCCTTAGCACCGGAACCTGCCGCTTGCATGGAGCAGTCACCGGAGCATCGCGAGGAGCCGGAAAGGTGGCGGAAAGTGACTATATAATGATTTTTTATTTTTTTTATTATTTTTAACATTAGATGTTTTTACTATTGATGCTGCATAGGCAGCATCAATAGTAAAAACTTGGTCACACAGGGTTAATAGCGGCGGTAACGGAGTGAGTTACCTGCGGCATAATGCGGTCCGTTACCGCCGGCATTAACCCTGTGTGAGCCGTGACTGCGGGTCAGTATGGAGCGGGCCCCGGGCACTGACTGCAGGGGAGTAGGGAGGGTTAATTGTTGTGAATTTGGTTTTTGGGCTCCCCCGGTGGTCACTGGTGGTACTGGACTTGTGTGCTTCACTTTCTCTGTTCACCTGTTTCCATCAGGATATGGGAGTATCCTATTTAGCCTTGCTGCTCAGTTATTCTAGTGCCGGCCATCAATGTAACCAGAGCCTTTCTGTTGCATGTTCCTGCTTCTAGACTACTATCAGCTAAGTTGGACTCTTAGTCCTAAGTTTGTTTTGCATTTTTGTTCCAGTTCACAGTTATGTTATTTTTCTGTAGCTGGAAGCTCTTGTGGGCCGAAATTGCCACTCCGGTGTCATGAGTTGACACATGAGTCTTAAAGTAATTTCGGGATGGTATTTTAATAGGGTTTTCAGCTGACCGTGAAGTTCCCTATTGTATCTTCTTGCTATCTAGTAAGCGGACCTCGCTTTGCTGAACCTACCTTCATACTGCGTGTGTCTTTTCCTCTGAACTCACCGTCAATATATGTGGGGGGCTTCTGTCTCCTTTTTGGGGGAATTTCCCTAGAGGTAAGCCAGGTCTGTCTTTTCCTCTATTAGGGTTAGTTAGTCCTCCGGCTGGCGCTAGGCGTCTAGGGATAAACGTAGGTACGTCACCCGGCCACTGTTAGTTGTGTGGTAGGTTTAGCTCACGGTCAGCTCGAGATTCCATCACCCAAGAGCTAGTCTGTTATTTAAGTTCTCTGACGTTCCCTTGCCATTGGGAACCATGACAGTATGGCCGGCCGAGGGTTAAAACCGTTGGCAGAAGAAAGGAGAGAAAAAGAAGTCTGCAGATTTTTTTTTTTTTCCTCTGAGCTTGCTCTATAGTTGACTTAGTTGCATTTCTGCTCTAATTGCAGCCTTTGTCTCTCTCTCTCCTTCTAATCCTTGAATGGCTCTGATCTCACCTGATTAAAATGGATCCTCAGAGTTTGGCTACAGGTTTGAATAATCTTGCTACGAAGGTTCAAAATTTACAGGATTTTGTTATTCATGCTCCTATATCTGAACCTAGAATTCCTATACCAGAATTTTTCTCCGGGGATAGATCTCGTTTCCTGAATTTCAAAAATAATTGTAAATTATTTCTTTCCCTGAGATCTCGCTCCGCTGGAGATCCCGCACAGCAGGTTAGGATAGTAATTTCCTTGCTGCGGGGCGACCCTCAAGACTGGGCATTTGCATTGGCACCCGGGGATCCTGCGTTGCTCAATGTGGATGCGTTTTTTCTGGCTTTGGGGTTGCTTTATGAGGAACCTAACTTAGAGATTCAGGCTGAAAAAGCCTTGATGGCCCTATCTCAAGGGCAAGATGAAGCTGAAATATACTGCCAAAAATTTCGTAAATGGTCTGTGCTTACTCAGTGGAATGAGTGCGCCCTGGCGGCGAATTTCAGAGAGGGTCTCTCTGATGCCATTAAAGATGTTATGGTGGGGTTCCCTGCACCTACAGGTCTGAATGAGTCCATGACAATGGCTATTCAGATTGATCGGCGTTTGCGGGAGCGCAAACCTGTGCACCATTTGGCGGTGTCTTCTGAGAAGGCTCCAGAAAATATGCAATGTGATAGAATTCTGACCAGAAGCGAACGGCAGAATTTTAGGCGAAAAAATGGGTTGTGCTTCTATTGCGGTGATTCAACTCATGTTATATCAGCTTGCTCTAAACGTACAAAAAAGGTTGATAAGTAGTGTTGAGCGATACCGTCCGATACTTGAAAGTATCGGTATCGGAAAGTATCGGCCGATACCGGCAAAATATCGGATCCAATCCGATACCGATACCCGATACCAATACAAGTCAATGGGACTCATGTATCGGACGGTATTCCTGATGGTTCCCAGGGTCTGAAGGAGAGGAAACTCTCCTTCAGGCCCTGGGAACCATATAAATGTGTAAAAGAAAGAATTAAAATAAAAAATATCGCTATACTCACCTCTCCGACGCAGCCGTGACTTCAGCGAGGGAACCGGCAGCGTTGTTTGTTTAAAATTTGCGCTATTACTTGGTTACGTGAATTCCCGGCTTGTGATTGGTCAGGTCGGCCATGTTGCCGGGACGCGGACCAATCACAGCAAGCCGTGACGAAATTACGTCACGGCTTGCTGTGATTGGTCCGCGTCCCGGCAATATGGCCGCCCTGACCAATCACAAGCCGTGACGTCACGGGAGGCTGGACACGCGCTCATTTTAAAATGGGCGCGTGTCCAGCCTCCCGTGACGTCACGGCTTGTGATTGGTTGCGCCGCGGTCAACCAATCACAAGCCGGGAGGCTGGACGCGCTCATTTTAAAATGGGCGCGTGTCCAGCCTCCCGTGACGTCACGGCTTGTGATTGGTTGCGCCGCGGTCAACCAATCACAAGCCGGGAGGCTGGACGCGCTCATTTTAAAATGGGCGCGTGTCCAGCCTCCCGTGACGTCACGGCTTGTGATTGGTCAGGGCGGCCATATTGCCGGGACGCGGACCAATCACAGCAAGCCGTGACGTAATTTCGTCACGGCTTGCTGTGATTGGTCCGCGTCCCGGCAACGTGGCCGACCTGACCAATCACAAGCCGGGAATTCACGTAACCAAGTAATAGCGCGAATTTTAAACAAACAACGCTGCCGGTTCCCTCGCTGAAGTCCCGGCTGCGTCGGAGAGGTGAGTATAGCGATATTTTTTATTTTAATTCTCTCTTTTACACATTTTAACATTAATGTTGTTGCGATACCCGATACCCGATGCCACAAGAGTATCGGAATCCCGGTATCGGAATTCCGATACAGCAAGTATCGGCCGATACCCGATACTTGCAGCATCGGAATGCTCAACACTATTGATAAGTCTATTTCAATTGGCACCTTACAGTCTAAGTTTATTCTGTCTGTGACCTTGATTTGTTCATTATCGTCAATTACCATGGATGCCTATGTCGACTCTGGCACCGCTTTGAGTCTAATGGATTGGTCCTTTGCCAGGCGCTGTGGGTTTGATCTAGAGCCTCTGGAAGTTCCTATACCTCTGAAGGGTATTGACTCTACACCATTGGCTAGTAATAAACCACAATACTGGACACAAGTGACTATGCGTATGAATCCAGACCATCAGGAGATGATTCGCTTCCTTGTGTTGTACAATCTACATGACGTTTTGGTGCTCGGATTACCATGGTTACAATCTCATAACCCAGTCCTTGACTGGAAAGCAATGTCTGTGTTAAAGGGAACCTGTCACCACGTTTTTGGAAGATGGGATAAAAATAGCGTTAAATAGGGGCAGAGGTGGGCATTACATTAGTGTGTTTGTTATGCGTTTATTACCCACCTAAGTTGCCGAAATACCTTTGCAAAGTCTCCGTTTTCGCCTGTCAATCAGGCTGGTCTGGTCAAAAGGGCGTCTTGTCTTCCCCCAGATTTTGCGTAGTTTTCCGTTGGTGGCGTAGTGGTGTGCGCATGCCCAAAGTCCCGAATCCTCTGCCAGGGGATTTAAAAGAGCGCGCTGTTCGTTTTCATTGGTGATCGGTGGGCGCGGCCATCTTCCTTTGGCCGCGCGTGCACAGAAGCGGCGCTCTGCTGGCCGCGGCTTCAGGAAAATGGCCGCCGCGATATCCATCTGCGCACGCGCGGCATCCCGCGGCCATTTTCCTGAAGCCGCGGCCAGCAGAGCGCCGCTTCTGCGCACGCGCGGCCAAAGGAAGATGGCCGCGCCCACCGATCACCAATGAAAACGAACAGCGCGCTCTTTTAAATCCCCTGGCAGAGGATTCAGGACTTTGGGCATGCGCACACCACTACGCCACCAACGGAAAACTACGCAAAATCTGGGGGAAGACAAGACGCCCTTTTGACCAGACCAGCCTGATTGACAGGCGAAAACGGAGACTTTGCAAAGGTATTTCGGCAACTTAGGTGGGTAATAAACGCATAACAAACACACTAATGTAATGCCCACCTCTGCCCCTATTTAACGCTATTTTTATCCCATCTTCCAAAAACGTGGTGACAGGTTCCCTTTAAGCTGGGGATGTCAGGGGGCTCATGGGGACGTACCTTTGGTTTCCATTTCGTCATCTATTCCCTCTGAGATTCCGGAATTTTTATCTGATTATCGTGATGTTTTTGAGGAGCCTAAGCTTGGTTCACTACCTCCTCACAGAGATTGCGATTGTGCCATAGATCTGATTCCGGGCAGTAAATTTCCAAAGGGTCGTTTATTTAATCTATCTGTACCTGAACATGCTGCTATGCGAGAATATATTAAGGAGTCCCTGGAAAAGGGACATATTCGTCCTTCTTCATCTCCCTTAGGAGCCGGTTTTTTCTTTGTATCTAAAAAAGATGGCTCTTTGAGGCCGTGTATTGATTATCGACTCTTGAATAAAATTACAGTCAAATATCAGTATCCTCTGCCACTGCTTACTGATTTGTTTGCTCGAATAAAAGGGGCTAAGTGGTTCTCTAAGATTGATCTCTGTGGGGCGTATAATTTGGTGCGAATTAAGCAGGGGGATGAGTGGAAAACCGCATTTAATACGCCCGAGGGCCATTTTGAGTATTTAGTAATGCCTTTTGGTCTTTCAAATGCCCCTTCAGTCTTTCAGTCCTTTATGCATGACATTTTCCGTGAATATTTGGATAAATTTATGATCGTGTATCTGGATGATATTTTGATTTTTTCGGATGACTGGGATTCTCATGTCCAACAGGTCAGGAGGGTTTTTCAGGTTTTGCGGGCTAATTCCTTGTGTGTGAAGGGTTCTAAGTGTATTTTTGGGGTTCAAAAGATTTCTTTTTTGGGGTACATTTTTTCCCCCTCTTCCATTGAGATGGATCCTGTCAAGGTTCGGGCTATTTGTGATTGGACGCAACCTTCTTCTCTTAAGAGCCTTCAGAAATTTTTGGGCTTTGCTAATTTTTATCGTCGATTTATAACTGGTTTTTCTGATGTTGTTAAACCTTTGACTGATTTGACCAAAAAGGGTGCTGATGTTGCTGATTGGTCCCCTGCTGCTGTGGAGGCCTTTCGGGAGCTTAAGCGCCGCTTTTCTTCCGCCCCTGTGTTGCGTCAGCCTGATGTTACTCTTCCTTTTCAGGTTGAGGTCGATGCTTCCGAGATCGGAGCTGGGGCGGTCTTGTCGCAGAAAAGTTCCGACTGCTCCGTGATGAGACCTTGTGCGTTCTTTTCTCGAAAATTTTCGCCCGCCGAGCGAAATTATGATATTGGTAATCGGGAGCTTTTGGCTATGAAGTGGGCTTTTGAGGAGTGGCGTCATTGGCTTGAGGGGGCTAGACATCAGGTGGTGGTATTGACCGATCACAAGAATTTGATTTATCTTGAGTCTGCCAGGCGCCTGAATCCTAGACAGGCGCGCTGGTCGTTATTTTTCTCTCGGTTTAATTTTGTGGTCTCATACTTACCAGGTTATAAAAATGTGAAGGCGGATGCCCTTTCTAGGAGTTTTGAGCCTGATTCCCCTGGTGATTCTGAACCTACAGGTATCCTTAAGGATGGGGTGATATTATCTGCTGTTTCCCCAGACCTGCGACGGGCTTTGCAGGAGTTTCAGGCGGATAGACCTGATCGTTGCCCGCCTGGTAGACTGTTTGTTCCTGATGATTGGACCAGTAGAGTCATCTCGGAGGTTCATTCTTCTGTGTTGGCAGGTCATCCCGGGATCTTTGGTACCAGGGATTTGGTGGCTAGGTCCTTCTGGTGGCCTTCCCTGTCTCGAGATGTACGAGTTTTTGTGCAGTCTTGTGATGTTTGTGCTCGGGCCAAACCTTGTTGTTCTCAGGCTAGCGGATTGTTGTTATCTTTGCCTATTCCGAAGAGGCCTTGGACTCACATCTCTATGGATTTTATTTCTGATCTCCCTGTTTCTTAGAAAATGTCTGTCATCTGGGTGGTGTGTGACCGTTTTTCAAAGATGGTTCATTTGGTGCCCTTGCCTAAGTTGCCTTCCTCATCCGAGTTGGTTCCTCTGTTTTTTCAAAATGTGGTTCGCTTGCATGGTATTCCGGAGAATATCGTTTCTGACAGGGGGACCCAGTTCGTGTCTAGATTTTGGCGGGCGTTCTGTGCTAGGATGGGCATTGATTTGTCTTTTTCGTCTGTGTTCCATCCTCAGACTAATGGCCAGACTGAGCGAACTAATCAGACCTTGGAGACTTATTTGAGGTGTTTTGTGTCTGCGGATCAGGATGACTGGGTTGCCTTTTTGCCGTTGGCGGAGTTTGCCCTCAATAATCGGGCTAGTTCTGCCACTTTGGTTTCTCCTTTCTTTTGCAATTCGGGGTTTCATCCTCGTTTTTCTTCCGGTCAGGTGGAGTCTTCGGATTGTCCTGGAGTGGATACTGTGGTGGATAGGTTGCATCGGATTTGGGGACAGGTGGTGGACAATTTGGAGTTGTCCCAGGAAAAGACTCAGCATTTTGCTAACCGCCGTCGTCGTGTTGGTCCTCGTCTTCGTGTTGGGGACTTGGTGTGGTTGTCTTCTCGTTTTGTCCCTATGAGGGTTTCTTCTCCTAAGTTTAAGCCTCGGTTCATCGGCCCGTATAAGATTTTGGAGATTCTTAACCCCGTGTCCTTTCGATTGGACCTCCCAGCATCTTTTTCTATCCATAATGTCTTCCATCGGTCATTATTGCGCAGGTATGAGGTACCGGTTGTGCCTTCCGTTGAGCCTCCCGCTCCGGTGTTGGTTGAGGGTGAATTGGAGTACGTTGTGGAGAAGATCTTGGACTCCCGTGTTTCCAGACGGAAACTTCAGTATCTGGTCAAGTGGAAGGGCTACGGTCAGGAGGATAATTCTTGGGTGACAGCCTCTGATGTTCATGCCTCTGATTTGGTCCGTGCCTTTCATAGGGCTCATCCTGATCGCCCTGGTGGTTCTTGTGAGGGTTCGGTGCCCCCTCCTTGAGGGGGGGGTACTGTTGTGAATTTGGTTTTTGGGCTCCCCCGGTGGTCACTGGTGGTACTGGACTTGTGTGCTTCACTTTCTCTGTTCACCTGTTTCCATCAGGATATGGGAGTATCCTATTTAGCCTTGCTGCTCAGTTATTCTAGTGCCGGCCATCAATGTAACCAGAGCCTTTCTGTTGCATGTTCCTGCTTCTAGACTACTATCAGCTAAGTTGGACTCTTAGTCCTAAGTTTGTTTTGCATTTTTGTTCCAGTTCACAGTTATGTTATTTTTCTGTAGCTGGAAGCTCTTGTGGGCCGAAATTGCCACTCCGGTGTCATGAGTTGACACATGAGTCTTAAAGTAATTTCGGGATGGTATTTTAATAGGGTTTTCAGCTGACCGTGAAGTTCCCTATTGTATCTTCTTGCTATCTAGTAAGCGGACCTCGCTTTGCTGAACCTACCTTCATACTGCGTGTGTCTTTTCCTCTGAACTCACCGTCAATATATGTGGGGGGCTTCTGTCTCCTTTTTGGGGGAATTTCCCTAGAGGTAAGCCAGGTCTGTCTTTTCCTCTATTAGGGTTAGTTAGTCCTCCGGCTGGCGCTAGGCATCTAGGGATAAATGTAGGTACGTCACCCGGCCACTGTTAGTTGTGTGGTAGGTTTAGCTCACGGTCAGCTCGAGATTCCATCACCCAAGAGCTAGTCTGTTATTTAAGTTCTCTGACGTTCCCTTGCCATTGGGAACCATGACAGTTAATCGGACTGTGGCCGTCGCTGATTGGTCGCGGCAGCCATGACAGGCAGCTGACAAGACCAATCAGCGACTTGGATTACATGACAGAGAGAGGCCACGACCAATGAATATCCGTGACAGAAAGAAAGAAAGAAAGACAGACAGACAGAAGGACAGACAAAAAGATGGAAGTGACCCTTAGACAATTATATAGTAGATCACTTGGGTCTTACAGTTGGGATCACCACTAGTGATGAGTGAGCATGCTTGGATGAGGTGTTATGCGAGCACACTCGTATCTTAATCGAGCATTTTTGGCGTGCTCGAAAAAATGCTTGAGTCCCCGCGGATGCTCAACAGCCACAACACATGAAGGGATTGCCTGTTTGTTAGGCAATCCCTGCATGAGTTGTGGCTGTCGACAAGAGAATTTTTTTCGAGCACGGGCAAAATACTCGATTAAGACACAAGCGTGCTCGGATAACATCTTATCCAAGCACGCTCACTCATCAGTAATCACCACCTATCCCCACACCTGCTCTGTTTGAATGGAGCGATGGCCTTTCATGTGCACTTCCACTCCATCCCTCGAGAATGCCTTGAACAATGGCATGCATGGTTGACCACCACTCCATTCATTATCCTGCTCTCAGTATTATTGGGAGTCCCATGGATCAGCAAATTTCCACCTATCCCATAGATGATACCTACTAAGATGAGAATAATCCTTTACCATTATTTAGCCCATTAGTTTACCCAGTTGACCGTACCGAAGCTTAAGAAGCCTTTGATTCTATTCCAACCTCCTATGATCTCTCTCAATTTGTTTGCTTGAATTGGCCAGATTTGACTCAGTCTAAATAAAACGTTGTCTAAATTGAAAGTTTGAAGCCACAATATCCATCTACGCATGTGTTGTCCCCAGGAATGACAGTACCTAAGCGAGATCTCAGGCGGTGGAGCAAGTCACAGAGACTGACATTCTGTGAAGCATCGAGAACGCAAGCTCAGATGAAAATTCCAGCTCTCGCAACTTTATTAGGGTATTACTACACCTGTACCACCCCTGGAATGATGACACCTGCGTGAGATATTGGCCTGGGGAGCAAATCAAAGATAATTCAATTACAAGTAAGAAGCCGACACTGGGAGGAGAAAGTGGCAGCCGGCAAAGTCGGACAGCTGTAATGTAGACCAAATCTCTGCACTTGCAAGCTCATTTGAATAATAACGCGCCAATGACACTATTTTTAAAGAATATATAGCTAGAGGACCAGGAAGAATAGGAGTTAATAAATAAGAAAGTGATGAGCAGTGGTAATGGAGGTTCTTGAGACTTTAAGAGTTAATCATGGAGGCATTAGAGGCATATATAGATGAGATACAGCTTGGCGGATTCACACTGTCCTTCTTCCTAACTCAATTTATGGCTAGGGTTCTTTGTTGCTGCTTCTTTTTTTTCTTCTGCAGATGTGACACCTTGGCAGGAGTACGCGTCTTGGAAAAGCAGAAAACATGGTCCTTAAGCTGGTGGCTGACAGCAGGACTTTTGGATAGCTTACATTGAAAAAAGAACGGAGATCAGTGATAGGTCGCGCAGTATGCTTTCCGGCTTTATTTAAAAATGGCTGTGTAAAGTGGTTGTGAACTGTGTCCAACATACTCGATCCACATTAAGTAATCATGATGTTATTATTATGTTATTATGTTGCATATAAAATACAAACTTGAATTAAAGACTAGGTCATGTTTGGCAGCACACTCCCTTTTATATTAGTCCCATATGTCTGTGTATTCATACAGTGTCCCTGCTGCATGTTACCTATTGATGTAGTGATGCTCCGCTGTTCTCCTAATGGCGGCACCAGTGCAGCATGAATCTGTAAGGAAGAACACTGGGCTGTGGGTGCTGGCAGGGTGCCGGAACCGGAACTGCTGGGGCCACACCTCTTGTTGCAGGGGGGAAGGAAATTGAGGATGGCGGGGACCCATAACCTGCAGAGAAGGGGCGTGGTGAGTCGAGGGAGTATGAGGGAGTTTGAGCTGGAAAAGAGAGGGGCTTCCTGCCTGAGAGCAGAGCGAGTGAGGACTGCAGAGTAGAGATCCTGGACAAGTGCAGCGAGAACTCTCAAGTACTGGTGGGCGTGGAGAGAACTTACGCCAAGTGGAAGGTTACGGAGGACTCCACTCTCTTGCACGGCAGCTGTATGGACTAGGGGCTCAACGGGCAAAACCAGTGACTGCCCGCTGCCACCAGAAGTAGGACCGTTTGTTTGGTGGAGAAGCTGGAAGACTCAGCACCGGCCTCAGCCGGCAGCCAAACAGCCATTGGACTCTGAGAGAGAAACGGATGACCAAGTCACGATGAGTGAAACTGATAGACTGTTAATCTGAATTACTTTTACCCTGTTTTATCCTCGGCCCTTAAACTGTATTTCCCCAGTTTTCTCCCTGCGAGGAGGTTGTTCCTATATTGATAAAGTGAATAATTGTTTAACCCTTGCTCTGTGCTTCTGCGTCCAATTACCGTCATTACAGATTCATATTCAGCTTTACAGTGAAAAGATGGAGTGATGTGAAACAGCAGCATGTATGGAGAAGGAAGATGGCATAAAGCTTATCATTATCACATGTCTACTGTGCTGTCACTATAGATGGGTCAGTGGCTTCTATGACAACTCTGTGGAGCCTGGTGTGCAATCAGAAGGCCATGGTGTCACTTCTTTAGGTGGCATGTGATGTTTGGGAGCTCAGCTGTTGCTGCCCCCTTGGGTGGCTATAATACGGGCAAGAGAGATGTCTGTTGCTAAGAAGGGGACGATTCCTGAAAAGCAATCAAGATGCGCTTGCTATTTCTTGCGTCATCCACATGCAAAACAAATGATTACATCTCAGAGGGTTTCTGCCGCCAACGGCTCCATTATCTTCACATGGATAGGCCTCAATATCACTGTGCGCAGCTGATGGCAGAGCTGCGACAAATGAAGAGGATTTTTGCTTCACGCTTCTCTCTTGATAGCGCAGAGCAAACCCTTGAGATGCCGGAATTAGTCAAGTGGTAGCACCGTCTGCTCCTATGTATCGTAGTCATGTAATTGGGACATCAAAACTGAAAGAAATTGAAGGATAGATAGAAAGAAAGATAGATAAATAGATAGATAGATAGATAGATAGATAGATAGATAGATAGATAGATAGATAGATAATGGATAATAGATAGATAATATATTGATAGATAGATAATAGATAGATGATAGATAGATAGATAGATAGATAGATAGATAGATAATAGATAGATAGATAGATAGATAGATAGATAGATAGATAATAGATAGAAGGATAGTAGATAGATAGATAGATAGATAGATAGATAGATAATAGATAGATAGATAGATAGATAGACGGCTAGATAGATAATAGATAGATAGATAGATAGATAGATAGATAGATAGATAGATAGATTGCAAAAAAAAGTGGAACAGCACAATACCATAAACTTAAAGGTGAAAAACGTGGATTTTATTCAGAGCGACGTTTCGTCTCACACTCAAAATTTTCAATTCACTGGTAAAATTTGTCTTCAGTGAATATTTTCCTATGAGTTAGATAGGAGATGACAGTTGGTGCTCATAAAGTTCTATGGAGAAGTGTAACTAGCATTTCAGGAGAACTTCTGTGTTTGCCTCTAGTGGTCTTCATAGAATTTAACAAGCACCAACTGACATCTGCTATCTGTGTGCATGTATAATACTAGGCAACCACCCTCTCCAAGAATAATAGCTCAGTATTATGCACCTGTGCTTTAGCTTTAATGAGTATTAATTTACTCATTCTCTCTGAGTCCTATGGTCAGGAAATCATCCACTATGGTCACAATCATTGTATGGCAATTGACTTGATTTCAGGCTCTTTAACCCCGGACTATTTTATATACTCAGCTTGCTTGGCCATATATAAAGTTTCACGATTTCACCATGTCTGTGACCAAAACTTTCTCCCAGTGGCATTCACCTTTGGCATAAGTGTAATTACAAACACTAAAGTCTCAATAAAACTTAATGAATTGAATTTTCTCAATTTTTTTTGTGTTATTAGCTGGACAAAAAGTAATTTTGGAAAATAATTACAATGTCTCAGTGTGCTGCATTCTTGGTCAGCAAGCCTTTGGACAGCCTATTCTTTTATTCTTTTTTTCTTGGCTATGTTTTTCATTCATGTTTTCTATATAGCTTTTACCTAATTGACTCAACGTAGCTTTAGCTTCTCTTGGCAGGAAATCCCATCTATTAGGATGTGTTCTCCCCCTCCTAAGCTATCAGCACACGGTGATATTCTTGCCATTAAAATGATGGAAAACTCAACGGAACCCCTGAGGAACCTATTAGAAACCAATATGGCCCATTGGTCATCATTTGAATCTCTTCTATGACTCATCCGTCACAACATCATGACCTCACACAATTACATTAAATGGTTGAAATGAGGAAAAAATCTAATATTTCAGCCTGCTTTTTTTATTTACAAGAGGTGCCCACACCATTAAGATAAGAGAACATATAGTGTACAATAAAATAGTATTAAAACACCAATTCCCAGCTAACAAAGGACACAGTCCGAAACGCGCATCGGGGTGTGCGCCGCACCTGAGCCATTCCCCATCCATTTCTTTCCATACAACACAGATGTCTGATACAAATTTGTGACTAATAATGAGGTTCTTCTTCCTGGATTAGAACTTTGGTCTAGTTTTCTACTAACAGGACAACCACAAAATAGGTTTGTACATTCGTTAATTTTCTTAAAGCGGGCCATCCTCTAAAAGCTTTTCATAAAGGACACCAGTGCTGGTAATTGGCATCCATTTTGGGCCTTTAAAAACCCATCTGTTGTCATGTTTGATATTTTCGCTTGAAAAAGACGCTGGTATGGCATTGAAACGCGTTGTGAATAAAAATCCTTTTCCTCATCGTCATTTCTCAAGAAATGATTCACTCCACCAGCACAGCCTACCTACGTGTTCATCCAACTGGATCCCTCCTCTAACTGAGGCTTCTTTGAATGTCCCTGTCACAGAAAAGAAACTGTAAAGTTGAAAAAAAAATAAAGAGCAAAATAGTTTTTATGACCTCATGGGTGGGAGAGGTTAAAAAATAAAAATTAAAGCCAAATTTCCTGAAATTCTTAGGTAGCAGTGAATTCGAAAAGAAGTGGTTCACAGAGCTCCCATCCGACAGCCACAGATTACTGACTGGGTGGTTTGATTGGGTCCTGCAAACTGATTCACACAAACACTAATAAATAATGAGAGCCAATGGTATAGCTAGAAAATGTAGGACTGATAAAAAAAGAGGTAACCAACTCACCTTCCAGGGAGAAAAATTCAGTGTGAAAACCACCTGTATTCACTTCGGAACCCTGGTGGACCATGTTTGATCAGGGTGAGGTGCAAGGAGTAAGGAAGACACCAGGCTGGTAATGGAAGAAGCGTCCATGAGCACTTGGCTCCAGCAGTAATAAGAAAATGATAAAACACAATGTTTGCTGTATAATTAAAAACATGGTGAGAAAAAAAGAAAAAAGATAAAAAGACTGAGGAAGGATCCCTAAGCTTACGCATTTTGAGTTGGCAATAGCTATGAAAAAGGGTTGCTAACCCGAAACGCGTCAGCTTATGAATGTCATGTTTCAATATCCTCTCATTGGTGCTGTACCCAGTCCTCATGGACCCTTCTTCCATAGCTAGAAAATGTTGGCTCAGGAGACCTCCACATAGCCATCTAATATGTCTACCCTTTGTCCTGGTTTTAGTGAGACCATAAAAAAACTCAATAATGATAGAAACATCCAGTTCACAAAGATAACTTTAAAGATAGATATAAAAAATATTCCATCATTTCTATCACACTGTCAGCACCTTCATATGGATTGTGACAAATAACACAGTGATGGAAAAGACTCGCTATTAAAATATTTTATGTGTCAGAGTAACCTTAGGCAGCTGTCCATCGCAGATGCCATTTTCTTCTTGATGTCAGTGGGTAGTAATCAGTTGACATTTAACTTGGAGCTTTCAGTGATGTATAGTTAGTTAGCATCCTGCTGTTAAACATTACTCCTCCAAACCGCTTTAAAGTGATTTAACAAGTCTGAAGGTTTTCTCCTAGGAAATGTAAAGAATGTACCTGAGCTATAGCAAATACCGTCAAAATCTGCAATTCCATTGTACGATGTATGACTTTTGGGATGGATGTAATTGTAAAAAGTGGGACACGTCGACATGGAACACCCGTTCCAATTGCTTTAAAATAGAGCAGAGATGAAAAGATGGATCGGCTTGATGATATGCAGCTGCATTTGGCAAGGTATACACTCTTTTAATAGATAATTTTGGCTTCCATTTGTATAAAATTATGAAAGTGATCCAAACTATATAAATATACACACATAAAAAAGTTTTTTTTGTAATTCTTGGCAAGTAAAGATGAATGTAAATCCTATATTCTCTTGTACTTATCTAAATAGAAGTCTAAACTTGGTGGAAAGGGGTCAAATAGTAATGTTCCCTTGAAATGGAAGAATACTATAATAAATATAGAAATTTGCTCGAAAAAAAATAAAGAATAAAAGGGTCATATAGTATTACCCGTTATAGGGCGATGGGATTATTAATGTATTTTTAATTAATAAAGTTTTCTGGTTTCAGGAGCTGGGGCAGGACTGTCAGCTCCGCGGGGGCGTGACATCACCGCTCTTCTAATTCATGATGACCTGTGGCTTTCTTTATGCCAGAAATCTCACTTCATTTAGGGACTGGAGCAAGATTTCGCCTGTGTTGCACGAAAGTTCACGCTACTTACCAAGTGCACCATGTTCACTAGGAGATGTGCAACTCTTAATGAATACAAAAAAACTGACTTGAAATCAGAAAACCCCTTTAACATTTTGTTTATTTATCATTGTGCAAAAGTTGTCATTACTCCCATCAATATCTGTGTGGCACAGTGCACCCAAAATGTTCTAATCTTGTGGCACACATATCTGCTTCTGTCGCCATGCACCACCATAATCAATTTGCTCACGGCTCTGGTGATAGAAGAGATGTTGGAACTTGAGGCTCTGGATGGCGCAGGCTCTGTCCTGCCACTTAGATTTGGGTAGTTGGGACCTGTAGGGCTATCCAGTCTGACAGTATGGGTGTGTGTGGTGTCCATCTGGACCTTCTTGCTCCAGCCAATTTTAAAGCATCACACTCTACTTAAGCTTCCAGCTTACTGCTGGAAGCTGCCAGATATAGTCTTGTGCTTTTCTGGTTCAGTCCTGTCTGTTTAGCTCATTATTCCTTGTTTTGACCTCCTTTTATGTTTTCTGACTATTCTTACTGTGAGGCAGTGACCCCTGGAACAGCTAGGGGGCGCTGTATGTGCTCTGCAGAATGTGCATGGAAGCGTAGTGAGGCCATGAGGGCGTACTACAGACACAGGTGTGGCTGTAATTAGAATAGTGAAGCAGTGACTGGAGTAGTGGGGGAGGTGTGTCAGTGTGTTCTTGGAAGCAGACAGGGCAGTTGTCTGCAGAGGTCTCTCTGTGTGGAGCAACACAGAGGCTAAAGGAACCAGAGAGACTGACACCCTGCATCTTGGGCTGTCTTACGTGTACCCGGCTGCACTCCAGAGGATAAAGAGTGCAGTGCGCTGAGTGAGTACAGAGACTTGTTTCCGGCGTCCGGTCACCCAGGGAAACTGGACAGAGGGAAGTTCGGCCTGTGTATTGACTGCGTCATATAGCCATGCATTATTAATGGACTGTATGAAGAAGCTGTATACTATATTGACTGTGTGAAGTAACACAATAAAAGAACATTTTGTTTGAACTTGTTTGGGTCACTGTCGTTTCACTGTGTATGGTCATACCATTGCATCACAATACGAATTCTGTTTTTGTCTTTTACGCTAAATCTCAGCTTTGACCCTGGCTGGTGACCATTCCAGCCTCTGGTTTGCTCCTCCAGATGGCAGCTCTTCCATAGATAGCACTGCACCAGACCCTGGTATAATTTCAGATCCCTTTATAGAGGCTAAAGGGTGTCGGGGTTTCTCTGGAATTTTCCAGTTGGAGTAGCTTGTGGCAAGCCTGTCCAAGGAAGCCTTTCCAAGCTTGTGGCCTCAGACGTTACAACCACGCCATCTAATATGTTGCGTAAACTTAGACTAGACAGTAGTGTTGAGTGATACCGTCCGATACTTGAAAGTATCGGTATCGGAAAGTATCGGCCGATACCGGCAAAGTATCGGATCCAATCCGATACCGATACCCGATACCAATACAAGTCAATGGGACTCAAGTATCGGACGGTATTCCTGATGGTTCCCAGGGTCTGAAGGAGAGGAAACTCTCCTTCAGGCCCTGGGATCCATATTAATGTGTAAAAGAAAGAATTAAAATAAAAAATATTGCTATACTCACCTCTCCGACGCAGCCTACACCTTACCGAGGGAACCGGCAGCGTTGTTTGCTTAAAATGTGCGCTTTTCCTTCCTTACGTGAAGTCCCGGCTTGTGATTGGTCGCGTGCCGCCCATGTGGCCGCGACGCGACCAATCACAGCAAGCCGTGACGTAATTTTAGGTCCTTCAGGATTTTAAAATTACGTTCTGGCTTGTGATTGGTCGCGTCGCGGTCACATGGGCGACGCGACCAATCACAAGCCGTGACGTCACGGGAGGCTGGACACGCACGCATTTTAAAATGCGCGCGTGTCCAGCCTCCCGTGACGTCACGGCTTGTGATTGGTCGCGTCGCCCATGTGACCGTGACGCGACCAATCACAAGCCAGAACGTAATTTTAAAATCCTGAAGGACCTAAAATTACGTCACGGCTTGCTGTGATTGGTCGCGTCGCGGCCACATGGGCGGCATGCGACCAATCACAAGCCAGGACTTCACGTAAGGAAGGAAAAGCGCGAATTTTAAGCAAACAACGCTGCCGGTTCCCTCGCTGAGGTCCAGGCTGCGTCGGAGAGGTGAGTATAGCTATATTTTTTTATTTTAATTCTCTCTTTTACACATTTTCACATTAATGTTGTTTCGATACCGATACCCGATACCACAAAAGTATCGGATCTCGGTATCGGAATTCCGATACCCGCAAGTATCGGCCGATACCCGATACTTGCGGTATCGGAATGCTCAACACTACTAGACAGTCTTAAAATTAGATTTAACTAACAGTATGAACCCTTGTGATAAATTCGGCGCATTTTAAGACGTTTTAGACTAAGTTTTGGAATGTTTAAAAATTTGACGGTTTTGTTAAATAATGAACATTATATATCATAAAATAATGGAAAAACTCTCAGGAAGTTTCAAAATACAAGGTCAAGACTTTCCATAGAGCCATAGCAATTGCATTATCCTAGAAATGGTAATAATGTAAGAATTCCTAAGTATCAAGCAATGAGAACAATCCATTAATTAATGAGAATCAATCATCAAAGGCTTTGATTTTATTAAACGTCCATGGGAACTTCTGCCGGATGTGTGTTTCTTTACTGTGTGCAGTGAAAACCATTTATTTATGCATTATAGTAGATTGGTAATCCCATTTAAAACCACACTGTGCGGAACATCAAACATACTGTAGATGTGTCTGTTTAGCTATGCGCTAGAACTGAGGACAGTGGAAACAGAAAAGCTTATGTACTGGTAATTATCGCACTTTGTGTTCGTCTTCAAACAATTTAATTAAGAATATAGTTTGATGTTGTCAAAAGAAGAACTAAGACATGAAAGTTATGGGGGAACACCATGGGTTCCGCTTTTTCTAATATTGTACATCGTCATCAGTATACAATAGCAGTTTTGTTTTCATCTATATGGAAGTAAGCAAACAGTGTTGATTATCATTGAAGGGCTTATCCGGTGAAAACAAGTTATCACCTATACTTGTGATAGGTGACATTTTTTGATTGGTGGGGACCAACATTGATTGGCAAAACGGGGCAATTTCAATCCCATTAGAATGGAGCGGCAGTGCGCATGATCAAACACCTCTCCATTCATTCCATATGGGGCTGCAAGAGCTGCACTTGGCTTTTTTTCTGGCAATCCCATGGAGAATTTAAGGGGATGTCCAGCACTATTTCATTTTTTTTTGCTGTGGCCCTACAAACTAACAGGCAGACAGTTGCTAATACCTAATACCTGCCTATTCTACCTGGCACTTGCTCAGAGTGGTCACTGACCACTGATGCCGCCAATTCAGCTGCTTCACATCAACAGAGCAGCTCTTCTTCTTCTAGGCTTCTCTGTTGATGGATTGTGACTGCTAATGTCAAGGTTATTGATAGCTGGCTCCCCGCAGTTAGGCAGCAGGGAGCTGGCTGTCAATCAGCATGACATTGGCAGTAATGTCTCATCAACAGAGCAGAGCGGATGAGAAGTTACTGCTCTACCAACGTGACATCAGTGGAAGCTGTTGAATTGCGGGTAGGAGCAGTCTGTGACCACTCTGTGCTGCCAGATATCGTCACTGAGCAGAACATGCAGGTAGGTAGTTAGCAACTCCTTGCTTAGTTAGTTACCTGTAGTAAAAAAAAATGGATAACTCTTAATTGAGTGGTGATCGGACGTCCATTTGGTAACAAACATAAAAGTGCACCACTGGAAAAAAAATGTTGATTGGTGCGGGTCCCAGCAGTCGGAACTCCTCCTAAGGATAGATAATAACTTGGACAAACCATTTAACGTGAATCGACAGTAAATTCTACCAATCTAATAGAGATGCCAAAATTATAGGAACTAGTGAAGAATGTAAGTAACCAACTAATATCTGGTACAGTTGTTTAAAGGGAATCAGTCAGGACGATTTTAGTAATCAAACATGGATGGATGTATGGGTCAAAGAACAATATTTAAAATGATACTCCCAGTCCTGTAGCAATCTAATGAAACATTGCTGAGAATCAAGCGTTGATAGCCACATGCAAATTAGTCTTGAAGTGCATTGATGGTGAGTTGATGCCGTCGGAGTATAATGACATACTCCCAATGCACTTCCATGCTAATTTGCATGTTACTTCAAGACTAGTGTTGAGCGATACCGTCCGATACTTGAAAGTATCGGTATCGGAAAGTATCGGCCGATACCGGCAAAGTATCGGATCTAATCCGATACCGATACCCGATACCCATACAAGTCAATGGGACTCAAGTATCGGACGGTATCCCTGATGGTTCCCAGGGTCTGAAGGAGAGGAAACTCTCCTTCAGGCCCTGGGATCCATATTAAAGTGTAAAATAAAGAATTAAAATAAAAAATATTGCTATACTCACCTCTCCGACGCAGCCTGGACCTTACCGAGGGAACCGGCAGCGTTCTTTGCTTAAAATGCGCGCGTTTCCTGCCTCCCGTGATGTCACGGCTTGTGATTGGTCGCGTGCCGCCCATGTGGCCGCGACGCGACCAATCACAGCAAGCCGTGACGTAATTTTCAGGTCCTGAATGCCTAATTCTAGGCATTCAGGATTTTAAAATTACGTTACGGCTTGTGATTGGTCGCGTCGCGGTCACATGGGCGACGCGACCAATCACAAGCCGTGACGTCACGGGAGGCAGGAAACGCGCACATTTTAAAATTACGTCACGGCTTGTGATTGGTTGCGTGCCGCCCATGTGACCACGACGCGACCAATCACAGCAAGCCGTGACGTAATTTCAGGTCCTGAATGCAGAAATAGGCATTCCGGACCTGAAATTACGTCACGGCTTGCTGTGATTGGTCTGGTCTTCTTCCTCCCCCCTCATGTGCTGCACATTCACCTTCTTCACAATAGGCTTTGACTTCCAACCCAGTCACTGTGTATCGCAAAGTTGAGGTGCACATTGTGATGTCACGACGTCGCGACCTTACGACGAGCAGTGACCCCCAAGGCCTGATTGCATCTGGAAGTCCAGTCCTATAGTGTAGAATCTGCAAATATGGGTCTTGAAGAAGGAAAGAGAAACAGTGAATACCAGGTAGTGAGCAGAGAGGTGGTCAGAGTGGTGAGTAGGGTTTTTTTTATTTACTAGCCCTACATGGTTCACCAAATTGGCAGTCTGGCATTTTTTCTTTTTTTGAAAATCATAAAGCGTTTGAATGTGTGTGCCACCGCAAATTTTGGGATATTCTATTTAAACTCGATCCTTCAATGATCGATCCTCTCATCTCAAGTTGTTATGTTTAGTTATACTTATTGCTTTACTTCTACAATTTATATCTCGATATGTAATTTCAGAAAAGGAGATTGATATTTGTCGCTCAAAGGCAATTCTAAGACTATGAAGATTATAATATTCCCTAAAATGTCTCTTATTCTCTTCTTAAAAATAGTAATATCTTCAGAATGATACATATAATATAAAATGATAGTGAATTAGTTTGTTGAGCTCTTATTATTTTTTTTCTATAAGAAAAAGAGGAACAACGAACATATAAACCAATTCGATATGGTCATCCACCCCGGAGGACCGGCTGGCACCCTGCAAGGTTTACTGCAGCCATAATATATTTTTTACATATACTTGATGAATCATTGGTGACTGTATAATTGTACCATTACGACATCTTAATTTAAGCTGTGATTTGAAGCAGTTTATTTTCATTCGCATTAACTACTGTAAGTCAAATGAGCTTTCTGATGTTATCTTATCCTCTAAGGCCATTTATTTAGTTATTTATAACAGTCCTCCTTCAGTTCTTGCATTTGTCCCCAGAATGCAATTTATATTCTAATTTACAACAAATATCTCATAGTAATACATAGTAATAATGGTATTGAAGCTGAATTTTTTTAAAATTTGCTTTGAGAAAATTCAGAAAAATGGGTGGTCATCTGGTGCTCCATACATCTTCTTCAGCACTTCCATTATTTTCCCTCCCAACATGAGAGGCTTAGTCAGCGTTGAGTGAATTTGACAGAAGAGCCGAAGAGTGCATGCCAAGGATCGGATTCGGTAAGTGGTGAAGTGATTATTTTTTTCAGCTGATGTTTATTATGCTGTATAGACCCCAATGAAATGCTGGTGGGTGTGGACCCACTGAAACATGGGTTGGGCTTACTCTGGAGGGTAGTGATTAAGGTCTACCGGGTCTTCAATAGAGCCAATGATGGTAAGGATAGGCTGGGTCGCCCGTAGACACCAGGTACAACTCCAGGGCAATCCCTGGGACTGCAGTAACTGACTAGAGGGTTAGAGTATGTGCAGGCATTCAGTGCTTGGCAGCGCTTTGGACACAGCACATGTCCGCTGCATCCAAAGTGCTGTTGGCTTTTGAACGCAGATGATTCTGCATGTGTTTATTCAACCATGCAGAATCATAGCATCTAATACATTGGTATAGGTGACATTTCTCTTGTGGAGACTCGCATCTCCGCAAGATAATTTGACAGCTGCGGTATGGTAAGACATGCCGCATGTTCGTCTCTGCAGGGAAGTTGCGGGCATCGATGCATGCATAGTGGGCATGGGATTTCTTGAAATCCCATCCATTATGCTGTAACATCTGGATGATGTGGAGGTACGTACAGTCCAACCCGCAGCGTTCACTGACCGTGGGAACATACCCTTAGAGAGTCAGGTACAGGCTACAGGTGGGTGAAACAAAAGCATAGTCAGGCAGTCCGAGGTCAGGGCAGGCAACACAGGTACAGAGTTAGTAGTCAAGGTCAGGAGTGGAGAGATCAGGATAAACTAGAAGGCATAGCGGGTGGATAACATGTTTGACAAAGCAGGAATATGCCAATAAAGAAACTAGAGACAGAGCTACTAAGAACCTGAGTTCAGGCAGGGAATAGAGGGTGGAGTCACGTGATATAGCGATTGCTGGCAGACGATAGACCATGGAAGCAGATTTCTGCAAGACAGAATGACACAAATTCCTGCAGAGGCTGACCGCTCCCACTATGACTCACAAATAGTGAAGCTAAAAGAGAAGCACTAGGCAGCTCAGAGAGATAGTCAGGTACTGGGTGGAGCAGAGCAGAACAGGCGGTAAGTAGGGCAGAGCTTAGGAGGCGTGTGAGTGGCCGGCGTAATACCAAGAGCATGGTAAAAAGTATTCAATTTGCATCAAATAACTTCAATGTAAATCTAATTTCCTGTCCAAATTTGAGCAAACAGTTGAATTAAGATTTAAAAAGAAGAATCTTCTATAATTTATTTCGACTGTAAGACATCAAAAACTTACCAAAAAGCTCATCAATAATGTTCCATTTCAAAGTGAATTTGGTTGACAGCTACATATCAGAATCATGGGCTGTAGACAAATATCCCTTATAGTATTCACGATTTAATATGGTTTTCCAATGTGTCCATAAAAAATATTGTTTTTCCATGATTTTTTGATAGGCTGTCCAGCAAACAAATTAAAAGTCAAGATGGCAAAAACCCTGTCAACAATTCAGCCTGTCAACCATAAGCAGAAAGTAACACCCCGCCTACAATTCAGCTTGTCAATTCTAAGAAGAAAGTAACACCCAGCCTACAATTCAGCTTGTCAATCATAAGTAGAAAGTAATACCCTGCCTACAATTCAGCATGTCAATCGTAAGAAGAAAGTAACACCCCACCTACAATTCAGAGTGACTATTATAAGCAAAAAGTAATACCCCACCAACAATTCAGCTTGTCAATCGTAAGACAAAAGTAACACCCCACCTGCATTTCTGGTTGTCAATCGTAAGAAGAAAGTAACACCCCGCCTACAATTCAGCCTGTCAATCATAAGCAGAAAGTAACACCCCGCCTACAATTCAGCCTGTTAATCATAAACAGAAAGTAACACCCCACCTACAATTCAGCTTGTCAATTGTAAGAAGAAAGTAACAACCAGCCTACAATTCAGCTTGTCAATCATAAGAAAGTAACTCCCCGCCCACAATTCAGCATGTCAATCGTAAGAAGAAAGTAACACCCCACCTACAATTCAGCTTGTCAATTGTAAGAATTAAGTAACAACCAGCCTACAATTCAGCCTGTCAATCATAAACAGAAAGTAACACCCCCTACAATTCATGCTTTCAATCGTAACACGAAAGTAACACCCCGCCTACAATTCAGGCTGTCAATCGTAAGAAGAAAGTAACACCCCACCTACAATTCAGCTTGTTAGTCATAAGAAGAAAGTAACACTCCGCCTACAATTCAGCCTGTCAATCATAAGCAGAAAGTAACACCCCGCCTACAATTCAGGCTGTCAATCGTAAGACGAAAGTATCACTATGTCTACAATTCAGCTTGTCAATCATAAGCCGAAAGTAACATCCCACCTACAATTCAGGCTGTCAATCATAAGAAGAAAGTAACAAAAGACTGACTGGCACTTCCAAATCAGAAAACTTGTGTGAACAGGTGCGAACTAAAGGTACCTTCACACGAAATGACTTTGTAATGATATCGCTAGCGATCCGTGACGTTGCAGCGTCCTCGCTAGCGATATCGTTTAGTTTGACACGCAGCAGCGATCAGGATCCAGCTGTGATGTCGCTGGTCGCTGAATAAAGTCCAGAACTTTATTTGGTCGTCCGATCGCCGTGTATCGTTGTGTTTGAAAGCAAAAGCAATGATACCAGCGATGTTTTACACTGGTAACCAGGGTAAACATCGGGTTACCAAGCGCCGGGCCGCACTTAGTAACCCGATGTTTACCCTGGTTACCAGCGTAAAAGTAAAAAAAACAAACAGTACATACTCACCTGCGCGTCCCCCAGCATCTGCTTCCTGACACTTACTGAGCGCCGGCCCTAAAGTGAAAGTGAAAGCACAGCGGTGACGTCACCGCTGTGTTGTTAGGGCCGGAGCTCAGTCAGTGTCAGGAAGCAGACGCTGGGGGACGCGCAGGTGAGTATGTACTGTTTGTTTTTTTTACTTTTACGCTGGTAACCAGGGTAAACATCGGGTTACTAAGCGCGACCCTGCGCTTAGCAACCTGATGTTTACCCTGGTTACCCGGGGACCTCGGCATCGTTAGTCGCTGGAGAGCGGTCTGTGTGACAGCTCCCCAGCGATCAAACAGCGACGCTGCAGCGATCGGCATCATTGTCGCTATCGCTGCAGCGTCGCTTCGTGTGAAGGTACCTTAAGAGTAAAGAGTATGCAACAATCTCTTTAACATAAAAGATTGCATAAACAGATAAGTAAATAAAAAAACAGAAAGCAAAAATACACAAATAAATGAAATAAACAACTAAATATATACATATTCCTCCAATACAAGAATGTCAATTAATAAAATAAGTATAAAACACCATTAAATATAAAAATAATTGACATGCAGCCACATATTTCTCATTGCTTTGTTGTATATTTTTAGGATTTTATTTCCAGACAAAAGTGAGCATGGCAGAATTTGTGAGATGAATGATTACTCTTCCTCCAAGTGAAGATGTATTTTTGCTTCTTAAAAAATCAGTGTTGTGCCCAAGGTTACCAAGATCTTTTACTGAAAGGTTATGTTGTAATTAACTTTAACTGCAGAACCTTCCACCACACACCGGTGCGCGGTCTTAAAATAGTGCCACCATAACTGCAATGGATCAGCGCATTGTGACCCGGCGCTCGATTTATCTGTGCGGTTACGAGAGCTTCTGTCCTTGTCTAACGAGAGCTGGATTTGATTAGTCTTCTATTTTTCATCTGTCTCTTTCACCTCTAGCGTCTTGCAAACTGATCTAGTTAAAATTAACAAGCAGGAGTAAAGCAAGGAACAAACATCAGCTGGAAATAAAGAAAAAATAATAATAAAATGGTTATAAGGAAACCGGCGCTGTGATATCTCTTCATCACAAACCATGTTTTTCCTTGTTAATGACCTGAAAGATGTTACTGTCAATCGAAATGTCAACTAAGTAGATAAGGACAGCAGACAGCAGGCTGGGATCTCACTTCTCCTTTTTACTTGTTACTAAAAGACAATGTATACCATTTATTGCAAATGTTATGATGTGAGATCTGTTTAGATCAATTGGCCCTCATCAGTGCAGAGCAACCTCCTGCCGAGCATTGGAGCAAAGCCTCGATCCACACGACCGGAGAGATAAGCATCTGTAGATAAACCCCTTTTTCATTATATTGATTTGCTATCACTGTACTTCAAAGAAAATAAATAATGAGCGAAAAACCTATTGTTTAAATCAGGATTTTATAATATTTATTGTTGTTGTTGTGGTATGCCAATTTATATTTTTCATATCACAATCTGTGTAGAGAAATATAGAAATGTTGCAATGTTGACACTGGTCACCTGGGCTATTTTAGTCTCTTATATCCTGTTCATTACAAACACTTTTCAGCATTCCAAATATTATTGCAGATTGGGTCATAATTAGGGATGAGCCACCTCCCTAGTGTTCGGGTTCGGTTCGGTTCGTCGAACAGGGAGATGTTCGCCGAACTGTTCGTCGAACTGTTCGACGAACACCGTCAAACCCTATTGAAACCAATGGCAGGCAAACACAAACAAATACAAACACATGGAAAACACATAGAAAACACCTTAAAAGGTGTCCAAAAGCTGACAAACTGCTCAGAAGACACAACAAACACAAGGAAAAGTCACAACTACACATAGTCATGCGAAAAGAAAAGAGGTGGAGGAGTAAAAGGAGGAGGAGACACAGATATAGGCATGTCATGCCCTTCTAAAGTTAAGAAAGGCTGGAGTAAAAATCTAAACTCACTCTACCAACATACAGATGTCTTGACAAAAAAAAAAATATATCTGTAGGTAGAATGGCGGCGGGTCCATTCAGAACACTTTCCTTAGAAGACGTAGTGGTACCCCCGTTGGGAGTTGTGCCAAAAAATGAACCCAATACATTCAGACTAATCCACCATTTGTCATTTCCAAGGGGCAGGTCAGTAAGCGACAACATCGACACGGAACCAAGTACAGTACTATGTACTGTACCTCCTTTGACGAGGCAATCAGGTGGGTCAAGAAGTTGGGAATGGGCACCCTAATGGCCAAACAGACATTGAGGGGGCATTCCGGTTACTAACTGTGCCTCCGAATAGTGTCCTCCCATTGGGCTGCTTCTGTGAAGGGGCATACTACATAGATCACTGTTTGCCCATGGGGTGCTCCATATCCAGCTCACTATTTGAGGTGTTTAGTTGCTTCCTCGAATGTGTCATCATGGACGTTTGTAAGGCGGCACATATTATCCATTACCTCGACGACTTCTTATGCCTGGGCCCAAAAGATTCGCCACAGTGTGAAAACACACGGTAGTCCACCTGTGAGAAGGAGAGAGCAGGAGGGAGAGTGGACACCCCAGAGCCGAGGGGTTAGATTGAGAAAGAAAGAAGGCGGTGTAGCTTGCTTCATGGGTGGGGTACTCTGCTGAGTAGCAGAAATTGCTAATAGGCCCAAAAGGATTTCCTTGGCCAAATGCCATTAAAAATAGTAGTTAGGTAAACAGGCGGTGTAGCTTGCTTCATAGGTGGGGTACTCTGCTGAGTAGCACAAAATGCTATTAGGTACAAAACGATTTCCTGGGCTAGATCAGTTAAAAATTAGTAATTAGATCAACAGGCGATGTAGCTTGCTTCATGGGTGGGGTACGCTGCTGAGTTGCACCAAATTCTACTAGGCCCAAAAGGATTTCCTGGGATAGATGCCGTTACAAAATAGTAGTTAGGTAAACAGGTGGCGTAGCTTGCTTCATGGGTGGGGTACGCT
This sequence comes from Ranitomeya variabilis, assembly GCF_051348905.1. NCBI lineage: Eukaryota > Metazoa > Chordata > Amphibia > Anura > Dendrobatidae > Ranitomeya > Ranitomeya variabilis. The sequence continues at coordinate 276,569,399 of NC_135235.1, read as the reverse complement.
GCTGAGTTGCACCAAATTCTACTAGGCCCAAAAGGATTTCCTGGGCTAGATGCCGTTACAAAATAGTAGTTAGGTAAACAGGCGGTGTAGCTTCCTTCATGGGAGGGGTATGCTGCTGAGTTGCACCAAATTCTACTAGGCCCAAAAGGATTTCCTGGGCTAGATGCCATTACAAAATAGTAGTTAGGTAAACAGGCGGTGTAGCTTGCTTCATGGGTGGGGTATGCTGCTGAGTTGCACCAAATTCTACTAGGCCCAAAAGGATTTCCTGGGCTAGATGCCGTTACAAAATAGCAGTTGGGTAAACAGGCAGCGTAGCTTGCTTCATGGGTGGGGTACACTGCTGAGTTGCACCAAATTCTACTAGGCCCAAAAGGATTTCCTGGGCTAGATGCCGTTACAAAATAGTAGTTAGGTAAACAGGCGGTGTAGCTTGCTTCATGGGTGGGGTACACTGCTGAGTTGCACCAAATTCTACTAGGCCCAAAAGGATTTCCTGGGCTAGATGCCGTTACAAAATAGTAGTTAGGTAAACAGGCGGTGTAGCTTCCTTCATGGGAGGGGTATGCTGCTGAGTTGCACCAAATTCTGCTAGGCCCAAAAGGATTTCCTGGGCTAGATGCCATTACAAAATAGTAGTTAGGTAAACAGGTGGTGTAGCTTGCTTCATGGGTGGGGTACGCTGCTGAGTTGCACCAAATTCTACTAGGCCAAAAAGGATTTCCTGGGCTACATGCCTTTACAAAATAGTAGTTAGGTAAACAGGCGGTGTAGCTTGCTTCATGGGTGGGGTACGCTGCTGAGTAGCACCAAATTCTACTAGGCCCAAAAGGATTTCCTGGGCTAGATGCCGTTACAAAATAGTAGTTAGGTAAACAGGCGGTGTAGCTTGCTTCATGGGTGGGGTACGCTGCTGAGTTGCACCAAATTCTACTAGGCCAAAAAGGATTTCCTGGGCTAGATGCCTTTACAAAATAGTAGTTAGGTAAACAGGCGGTGTAGCTTGCTTCATGGGTGGGGTACACTGCTGAGTTGCACCAAATTCTACTAGGCCCAAAAGGATTTCCTGGGCTAGATGCCGTTACAAAATAGTAGTTAGGTAAACAGGCGGTGTAGCTTGCTTCATGGGTGGGGTACGCTGCTGAGTAGCACTAAATTCTACTAGGCCCAAAAGGATTTCCAGGGCTAGATGCCGTTACAAAATAGTAGTTAGGTAAACAGGCGGTGTAGCTTGCTTCATGGGTGAAGTACGCTGCTGAGTAGCACCAAATTCTACTAGGCCCCAAAGGATTTCCTGGGCCAGATGCTGTTAAAAATAGTACTTAGGTAAACAGGTGGTGGGTGGCTGGGCTACTCTGCTGACTAGCAGACACTGAAGCTTTGGAGCAGACCTCTGAATCCCAGGCCATAGTATGAGTAAACAACTCTGCAGATGACCCCACCCACCTGGAATTGACGATGGCAACGTCATGTAAAACTCAGCAAGGAGACTAAATCAAAAAGTCTCCATCTTTTCCAAAAATTCAGCAACAGACACCACTTAAGTGGTATCAATTTCGCCATAGTTTTTTAAAATGGTTGGTGAGGTGATTTTCAAAAATCATCAAGCTTTTAGTCTCCCCAAGATGACACAGGGGTAGAAAAGTCCTTGCGGATCCAGGATTTGTTCATCTTGATGAACATTAGTCTGTCTACATTGTCACTGGACAGTCGCGTGCGCTAGGGTTGAGCGACCTTTACTTTTATAGGATCGGGTCGGGTTTCACGAAACCCGACTTTTTCAAAAGTCGGGTCGAGTGAAATCGGCTGATCCTATAAAAAAGTCGGGGTCGGGGTCGGCCGAAACTCGAAACCCAATGCAGTGCATTGGGTTTCCAATGGTTCCCAGGGTCTGAAGGAGCGGAAACTCTCCTTCAGGCCCTGGGATCCATATTTAAGTGTAAAATAAAGAATTAAAATAAAAAATATCGCCATACTTACCATCTGACGGGCCCTGGTACTAACTGGGAACCTTCCTTCCTTAGAATCAGCCTTCCAGGACCTCGTGGTGACGTCGCGGTGACGTCGCGGCTTGTGATTGGTCGCGCGGCCGCCCATGTGACCGCTCGCGCGACCAATCAGAAGCCGCGACGTCACCGTGACGTCACCGAAGGTCCTGGAAGGGCTGATTCTTAGGAAGGAAGGCTGCCGGAAAGAAGCAGGGCGTGTCCGAGGGTGAGTATATACCTAATAGGAATATACTCACCCTCGGCTTCGTTCCGGCAGCCTTCCTTCCTAAGAATCAGCCCTTCCAGGACCTTCGGTGACGTCACGGTGACGTCGCGGCTTCTGGTTGGTCGCGCGAGCGGTCACATGGGCGGCCGCGCGACCAATCACAAGCCGCGACATCACCGCGAGGTCCTGGAAGGCTGATTCTAAGGAAGGAAGGTTCCCGGTTAGTACCAGGGCCCGTCAGATGGTAAGTATGGCGATATTTTTTATTTTAATTCTTTATTTTACACTTAAATCTGAATTCCGATACCAATTCCCGATATCTTAAACATATCGGGAATCGATATCGGAATTCCGATTCCAGATTCAGAAGATCGCCGACTTCATGGCCGACCCCACACAGGGGTCGGGTCGGGTTTCATGAAACCCGACTTTGCCAAAAGTCGGCGACTTCTGAAAATTGCCGACCCGTTTCGCTCAACCCTAGCGTGCGCTTATCTGTCAGCACACCACCAGCAGCGCTGAACACACGTTCAGAGAGAACACTGGCTGCGGGGCATGACAAGATCTCCAAGGCGTGAGTGGCGAGCTCAGGCCATTTTTCAAGATTGGAAGCCCAAAATGAGCAAGGGTCCAGTTCCACAGTCATGGCATCGATGTTAACTTGGAGATACTCTTGTACCATCCTCTCTAGGCATTGGCTGTGCTTCAGACTTCTTGTCTCCTGTGGCCTTGCAAAGGTTGGTCTAAAAAAATCTTGAAACGATTGGAAAAAATTGCTGTTACCACCACATACGATGTTACTGTTATGGTTTGAGTGATGACTCGATAGTCCCATGGTTGGCAAGTTAGAACTCAGAGATTCACTACGTGTGAATTTTTGTGTTTTGTGGAAAAGCAGATGTTAGATTCAGTAACAGTCTCTGCTGTTACTCCTGCATGCGTGAATCCCTTTCTATGGCAGGAATTATTTCGCCAAATTTGCTTTTGTACCGGGGATCTAAGAGTGTGGCAACCCAGTAGTCGGCATTACTTCGGATTCTGACAATCCGAGGGTCATGTTGCAGGTAGTGCAGCAAGAAGGCACTCATGTGTCTTGTGCATCCAGGAGGACCAATTCCTTGTTGTCTTGGTGGTGGCGAGGTGAGAATCATGCTTCCATCGTCTGCCCTCTCCCCCCAACCTCGCACAACAGAAATTTGATCAAGGTCTCCCTCATCTGATCAGTCTTCCTTTCCCAGCGCCAGTTCGTCCTCCACTTCTTCCTCGCCTCCTGCACCTTCCTCAACAGTTTGGCTGCTACCATGCACCCTTGGTAATCCCTCTCCCCCAGCCGCCTTGGTGCTGCCAACCTTCTTGACCTTGGAGATATGATCCCTTCCGCATACGACTCCTCCTGTTCCTCCTCCTCCTCCTCCTCTTGTTCCACCACCTGACTCCGAACACTGTGTAAGGTGTGCTCCAGCATGTAAATCACCGGAATGGTCATGCTGATAATGGCATCGTCAGCACTAAACATCTTCGTTGCTATTTCAAAACTGTGCAGAAGGGTGCATAGGTCCCTGATCTGAGACCACTCCTGCAGCGTGATTTGCCCCATCTCTTTATCTCGTTGGCCCAGGCTATACGTCATTACGTATTGCACCAGGGCTCGTTGGTGCTGCCACAGTTGCTGCAACATGTGCAGAGTTAAATTCCACCATGTGGACACATCGCATTTCAGCCGGTGAACTGGCAGGCTCAACGACTTCTGTAGAGATGCAAGTCATCGAGCTGCGGGATGCGAACGGCGGAAGTGAGCACACAGCGACCGTGCCCTCTGCAGAAGCCCATCTAGTCCGGGATAGTGGGATAAAAATTGCTTGACAACCAGGTACAAAACGTGAGCCATACAAGGCACGTGTGTGTCATTGCCCCGGCGAAGGGTTGCACCCAGGTTTGCAGCATTGTCACACACGGCCTTCCCTGGCTGCAGGTTGAGTGGAGACAACCATTGATGGAACTCGGTCTCCAGAGCTGACCACAACTCCTCAGCTGTGTGACTCACATTTCCCAGACATTTCAATGTAAACACTGCCTGATACCATTGAGCCCTGGTGACAGCATAGTGAGGAGGAGAGCAGGATTCCTTCTGCACAGTTACAACGTGGGTGGCATTACCAGACAGGCTTTGGGTGCAGGTGGAGGACCGAGAGGAGGTTGAGGAGGCAGAAGCAGTGGAGGAACTTCTAGATACAGAGGATTGACGAGCAACTCGTGGGGACGGCAAGACTTGGATAGCAGCACCTTCTCCTGATGTCGCCGTAGTTACCCAGTGCCCAGTCACCGACATTGTAACAATTATAGGGGATAATTCAGGAGACTCTTTGTGTGGAACAAGACAACAGGACACAGTTTTATCAGTGGTAAAGTTTATATTATCACACAGTGTTTCAAACAGGTGCAGAGAGAAACTCAAGTCCACAACACTTGATGCAAACAAACAGAAAGTCTATGAAACACAGTTATTCTTGAGGAAACTTGACACAAATAGATCCTTGGCTTAGTCCAGACACAGATAGATATGCTATAAGGCAGTTCAAATCATATCTTAGCTCAACCAGGGAGGCCTGGTTAACAGTCTCAGGTTTTGCAGAGCAACAAACAGCTTACATGTCCAACAAATGCAGATGGAAGTAACACGAGCAGCAGATGAAGGAGGATTACTGAACACTGGTGTATGCAGCAGGAACTCAGAGCAGAGTGGCAGGATCTCCAACACAGGTTCACAGGAGCAGGTGCAGGTGCAAGGCCAGGGAGTAATCAGGAGCTGGATGCAGAGCAGAGTAATCTAGCACAGACTGAAGGCTGGGGTGGAGTTTTATAGCAGGAAGACAAGTGCACATGAGACCAAAGACGCCATGTTGGAAAAGGGCAGTAATGCACAAAAGGTAAAAAATGTTCAGAGTCCTGACAGACATGTAATGCCCCTGTCCATGTCTACTCGTCCAAGTGTCTGTGATGAAATGCACCCTGTCACACACAGAGTTTTACAAGGAAGCGGTGATGTTGTGTGCGATATGCTGGTGTAGCGCAGGCACAGCTTTCTTTGAAAAGTAGTGGCGACTGGGCATCTGGTACTGGAGCACTGCGACGGACATAAGGTCTCGAAAATCCTCTGCGTCTGCCAGGCGGAAAGGCAGCATTTCTGTAGCCAACAGCTTGCAGATGGAGAAATTCAACCTCTTAGCTTTGTCATGGCTAGGAGGAAATGGTCTTTTACTTGTCCACATCTGAGGGACTGAGGGCTGGCTGCCGTGCTTAGATGGAGTTGAGTAGGGTGTCCCCGGCAAGCTACTGGTCTGTGAGGAAGGTGCAGGTGGAGATGTTATGTTGCCTTGATCAATATGTGGTGTCGATGTCGGAGAGCGCTCAACAGCAGCAGGTGTTTCCACTTGCAAATGTCCTGACGACCTGCCAATCACACTGGCTGTTGCGGGTAAAGAGGTGGAAGGTCTGCTTCCAAAACCATGTGTGACTGCTGTCCCCACAGTCACAGAGGATGAAGAGGACCCGGATGCACTTGATGGGGCAGATGGTGGTTGACCCGGCCCACTAGGCATTGTAGCACAGTGAGCTTCCCACTGCAACTTATGCCTCATATCCATGTGACGGTTCATGCATGAACTACTCAAGCTAGTGATTTTTTGGCCTCTACTGAGATTTTGTTGACAAATCTTACAGACAACATGAGTTGGGTCATCCTTTGCGATGTCAAAAAATGCCCAGGCTATGCAAGGCTTAGAGCCCGTGCGACCTGAAGAGCCACCACGACTTCTGGTCTGAGGCACAATTGGGGTTGAGGATGAATTGTTGACGTTCTTCCAGTACTCCGTCTCTGTCCAGGAAGGTGCACTGTTACCTCATCATCAGACTCGTCTGTCATGAATCCCAATGGCTAGGGATAGCAAGGGACAAGCAAAGTAATACAAAATATCGGACGAGCTCTAGGGTGATGGAACCTGGGCTGACCGCTGCCCTACGCCTGACAAACGCAACTAGAGATAGCCAGGGAGCGTGCCTACGTTGGTTCTAGACGCCACGCACCAGCCTAAGAGCTAACTAGTACTGCAGAGAAAATAAAGACCTCACTTGCCTCCAGAGGAATGAACTCCAAAAGGTACAGTTGCCCCCCACATGTATTGACGGTGAAATGAGAGGAAGGCACACACATAGAGATGATATATATAGGTTCAGCAAATTGAGGCCCGCTGTAAACTAGAAAGCAGAACGATACAAAAGGGGTCTGAGCGGTCAGCAAAAAAACCCTAATCAAAAAACCATCCTGAGATTACAAGAACCCATGTGCCAACTCATGGCACATGGGGAGAACCTCAGTCCACTAGAGCTACCAGCTAGCATAGAGACATAATAAGCAAGCTGGACAAAAAACCAAACAACTGAAAATCAGCACTTAGCTTATCCTGAAAGATCTGGGAGCAGGTAGGCAGGAACCAAACAGGGCACATCTGAATACATTGATAGCCGGCAAGGGAAATGACAGAAAGGCCAGGTAAAATAGGAAACACCCAGCCTCTGATGGACAGGTGGAAACCAAAGGCCGCAACCCACCAAAGTCACCCAGTACCAGCAGTAACCACCAGAGGGAGCCCACAAACAGAATCCACAACAGTACCCCCCCCCCTGAGGAGGGGTCACCGAACCCTCACGAGAACCCCCAGGGCGATCAGGGTGAGCTCTATGGAAGGCGCGGACCAAATCAGTCGCATGAACATCGGAGGCGACCACCCAGGAATTATCCTCCTGACCATAACCCTTCCACTTAACCAAATACTGGAGTTTGCGTCTGGAAACACGAGAATCCAAGATCTTCTCAACAACATACTCCAATTCTCCCTCCACCAGCACCGGAGCAGGAGGCTCAACCGAAGGAACAACGGGCACCTCATACCTCCGCAACAACGACCGATGGAACACATTATGAATAGCAAACGATGCTGGGAGATCCAAACGAAAAGATACAGGGTTAAGAATCTCCGAGATCCTATAAGGACCGATGAACCGAGGCTTGAACTTAAGAGAAGAGACCTTCATAGGGACAAAACGAGAAGACAACCACACCAAATCCCCAACAAGAAGTCGGGGACCCACGCGGCGACGGCGATTAGCAAACTGCTGAGTCTTCTCCTGAGATAACTTCAAATTGTCCACCACCTGATTCCAAATCTGATGTAGCCTGTCCACCACCACGTCCACTCCAGGACAATCCGAAGACTCCACCTGACCAGAGGAAAAACGAGGATGAAACCCCGAATTACAAAAAAAAGGAGAGACCAACGTGGCAGAACTAGCCCGATTATTAAGAGCAAATTCGGCCAGTGGCAAAAAAGCAACCCAGTCATCCTGATCAGCAGAAACAAAACACCTCAAATAAGTTTCCAAGGTCTGATTAGTTCGCTCCGTCTGGCCATTCGTCTGAGGATGGAATGCAGACGAGAAAGACAAATCAATGCCCATCTTGGCACAAAACGTCCGCCAAAATCTAGACACAAACTGGGATCCCCTGTCAGAAACGATATTCTCCGGAATCCCATGCAAACGAACCACGTTCTGAAAAAATAAAGGGACCAACTCAGAGGAGGAAGGCAACTTAGGCAAGGGCACCAAATGAACCATCTTAGAAAAGCGGTCACACACACTCCAGATAACGGACATTTTCTGTGAAACCGGGAGATCAGAAATAAAATCCATGGAAATGTGCGTCCAAGGCCTCTTCGGGATGGGCAAGGATAACAACAACCCACTGGCCCGAGAACAGCAAGGCTTAGCTCGAGCACACACTTCACAAGACTGCACAAAGGTACGCACATCCCTAGACAAGGAAGGCCACCAAAAAGACCTGGCCACCAAGTCTCTAGTACCAAATATTCCAGGATGACCAGCCAACACAGAAGAATGGACCTCGGAGATGACTCTACTGGTCCAATCATCCGGAACAAACAGTCTTTCTGGTGGACAACGATCAGGTTTATCCGCCTGAAACTCCTGCAATGCACGTCGCAAGTCTGGGGATACGGCGGACAATATCACCCCATCCCTAAGGATACCAGTAGGCCCAGAGTCTCCAGGAGAGTCAGGCACAAAACTCCTGGAAAGAGCATCTGCCTTCACATTCTTTGAACCTGGCAGGTATGAAACCACGAAATTGAAACGAGAAAAAAACAACGACCAACGAGCCTGTCTAGGATTCAAACGCCTGGCAGACTCAAGGTAAATGAGATTCTTGTGATCAGTCAAGACCACCACACGATGTTTAGCACCCTCAAGCCAATGACGCCACTCCTCAAATGCCCACTTCATGGCCAAAAGCTCCCGATTACCCACATCATAATTGCGCTCGGCGGGCGAGAATTTTCTAGAGAAGAATGCACATGGCTTCATCACCGAGCCATTAGAACTTCTCTGTGACAAAACCGCCCCCGCTCCAATCTCGGAAGCATCAACCTCAACCTGAAAAGGAAGTGAAACATCTGGTTGACACAACACAGGAGCAGAAGAAAACCGGCGCTTAAGTTCCTGAAAAGCCTCCACGGCCGCAGGAGACCAATCAGCAACATCAGCACCCTTTTTAGTTAAATCAGTCAAAGGTTTAACAATACTGGAAAAATTAGCAATGAACCGACGATAAAAATTAGCAAACCCCAAGAACTTCTGAAGGCTCTTAACAGATGTAGGTTGTGTCCAGTCACAAATCGCCTGAACCTTGACGGGATCCATCTCAATAGTAGAAGGAGAAAAAATGTACCCCAAAAAAGAAATCTTCTGGACTCCGAAGAGACATTTTGAGCCCTTCACAAACAGAGAATTGGCCCGCAGAACCTGAAACACCTTCCTGACCTGTAGAACATGAGACTCCCAGTCATCAGAAAACACCAAAATATCATCCAAATACACAATCATAAACTTATCCAGATATTCACGGAAAATATTGTGCATAAAGGACTGAAAGACTGACGGAGCATTGGAGAGTCCAAAAGGCATTACCAAATACTCAAAATGGCCCTCAGGCGTATTAAATGCGGTTTTCCACTCATCACCCTGTTTTATCCGCACCAGATTATACGCACCGCGAAGATCTATCTTAGTGAACCACCTAGCCCCCTTAATGCGAGCAAACAAATCAGTCAATAATGGCAATGGATACTGATATTTGACTGTAATCTTATTCAGAAGGCGATAATCTATACAAGGCCTCAGGGAACCATCTTTTTTTGCCACAAAAAAAAAACCTGCTCCCAGAGGGGACGAAGATGGACGAATATGTCCCTTTTCCAAGGACTCCTTAATATAATTCCGCATAGCAGTATGCTCTGGCAGTGACAGATTAAATAAACGACCCTTAGGGAACTTACTGCCAGGAATCAATTCTATAGCACAGTCACAATCTCTATGAGGAGGGAGCGAATTGAGCTTAGGCTCCTCAAAAACATCCCTATAGTCAGACAAAAACGCAGGGATCTCAGAAGGAGTAGATGAAGCGATTGAAATCGGAGGTGCATCATCATGAACCCCCTGACATCCCCAGCTTAGCACAGACATTGTTTTCCAGTCCAGGACAGGATTATGAGTTTGTAACCATGGCAGACCAAGCACTAGTACATCATGTAAATTATACAGTACAAGGAAGCGAATCACCTCCTGATGAACGGGAGTCATGCGCATAATCACTTGTGTCCAATACTGCGGTTTATTCATAGCCAATGGTGTAGAGTCAATTCCCTTCAGAGGAATAGGAACTTCCAGAGGCTCCAGACTAAAACCGCAGCGTTTAGCAAATGACCAATCCATAAGACTCAGGGCAGCGCCCGAATCCACATAGGCATCGACGGAAATGGAAGACAGTGAAAAAATCAGAGTCACAGACAAAATGAACTTAGGCTGCAGAGTACCAATGGCAAAAGATTTATCAACCCTTTTTGTACGTTTAGAGCATGCTGATATAACATGAGCTGAATCACCACAATAAAAACACAATCCATTTTTCCGCCTATAATTTTGCCGTTCACTTCTGGACTGAATTCTATCACATTGCATAGTCTCAGGTGCCTGTTCAGAAGACACCGCCAACTGGTGCACGGGTTTGAGCTCCCGTAAACGCCGATCAATCTGAATGGCCATAGCCATAGACTCATTCAGACCTGTAGGCGTAGGGAACCCCACCATAATATCGTTAATGGCCTCAGAAAGACCATTTCTGAAGTTTGCAGCCAGGGCGCACTCATTCCACTGAGTAAGCACCGACCATTTCCGAAATTTTTGACAATATATTTCCGCTTCATCATGCCCCTGAGAGAGGGCTAATAAAGCCTTTTCAGCCTGAATCTCCAGGTTGGGTTCCTCATAGAGCAATCCCAATGCCAGAAAAAACGCATCCACACTGAGCAATGCAGGATCCCCTGGTGCCAATGCAAATGCCCAATTCTGAGGGTCGCCCCGCAGGAAAGATATTACAATCTTGACCTGTTGAGCAGGGTCTCCAGAGGAGCGAGATTTTAAAGAAAGAAACAATTTACAATTGTTCCTGAAATTCAGGAAGGTAGATCTATCTCCAGAAAAGAACTCTGGAATAGGAATTCTAGGTTCAGACATGGGAGTGTGAACAACAAAATCCTGTATGTTTTGAACTTTTGCCGCGAGATTACTCAGGCTGGAAGCCAAACTCTGGACATCCATGTTAAACAGCTAATATCAGAGCCATTCAAGGGTTAAGAGGAGGTAAGAAGCAGCTAGACAGCAATTAAGGGCTAGGCAGCAAAACTCTGCAGGGAAAAAAAAAAAAAAAAATTTCCCTTAAACACTTCTTTTTCTCCTGCTTCAGCCCAAACAATTAACACTTTGTGGGCCGGCTATACTGTCATGAATCCCAATGGCTAGGGATAGCAAGGGACAAGCAAAGTAATACAAAATATCGGACGAGCTCTAGGGTGATGGAACCTGGGCTGACCGCTGCCCTACGCCTGACAAACGCAACTAGAGATAGCCAGGGAGCGTGCCTACGTTGGTTCTAGACGCCACGCACCAGCCTAAGAGCTAACTAGTACTGCAGAGAAAATAAAGACCTCACTTGCCTCCAGATGAATGAACCCCAAAAGGTACAGTTGCCCCCCACATGTATTGACGGTGAAATGAGAGGAAGGCACACACATAGAGATGATATATATAGGTTCAGCAAATTGAGGCCCGCTGTAAACTAGAAAGCAGAACGATACAAAAGGGGTCTGAGCGGTCAGCAAAAAAAAACCCTAATCAAAAAACCATCCTGAGATTACAAGAACCCATGTGCCAACTCATGGCACATGGGGAGAACCTCAGTCCACTAGAGCTACCAGCTAGCATAGAGACATAATAAGCAAGCTGGACAAAAAACCAAACAACTGAAAATCAGCACTTAGCTTATCCTGAAAGATCTGGGAGCAGGTAGGCAGGAACCAAACAGGGCACATCTGAATACATTGATAGCCGGCAAGGGAAATGACAGAAAGGCCAGGTAAAATAGGAAACACCCAGCCTCTGATGGACAGGTGGAAACCAAAGGCCGCAACCCACCAAAGTCACCCAGTACCAGCAGTAACCACCAGAGGGAGCCCACAAACAGAATCCACAACACTCGTCACTAGCATCCTCCTCCACCTGCTCTGCTGACCTCATGGACTGGCGGACTGGGGGTTGACAATAAGTGGGGTCTACAACCTCGTCATCATCATCCTGTGTGTTCTCACACCCGTCGTCCTCAGAGCCAACCTCTTCCTGCCTCAACCGAAAAGTCAAGTTTTCGTTCCAATCAGGTATCTCAGTCTCATCATCATCTTCCTCATTGTCTCCACCAACAGGAGTTACAGTTTGGGAACGAGGGTCTACATTATACTCAGAACCTTCTTCATCTGGGCCTGGATCCAACTCACAAAGATTCTGGGCATCAGTGCAGATCATTTCCTCGTCTGGATTCACAGAAGCTCTGGAGCAGACCTCTGATTCCCAGGCTATAGTATGCGTAAACAGCTCTACAGACTCAACCATGTGTGCTACCCCATGCTCAGACGGGCAGCTGGAGACTTGGGAGCTGTGAGGAAGCAAGTGCGATTGGGGTGACAACTCTGAGGACTGGAGTAGTTGTGATGTTGAAGTTGACGTGGAGGAGAGCCCACTTGAACGAGCACTTGATATCCGTTCAAGAACCTGCTGTTTTTGTGCCTCATCTGGAATTTTTGGCGATGCTTGTAGCGATGGTCGTAATAAAGGGATCATATCAGATTGTCCACGAAAAGAAGTAGACATCTTACTTTGGCTGGAAGATGGTCTTTCTTCTGCAGATGTTTCTGTTGCTTTACCACCTACCTCACGGACACAACCTTTTTTTCCCTTTCCAACACGCCTATTCCCCTTTCCACCAGCAGCAGGCCTTTTGCCACTCATTTTAGTGCTTAATTGCCAACTCTGTATCTGAAGTTGTTGGCACAACAACCGATGGATGAAAACCGAGCAGAACTGAGTGGCCAAACTGTGGTACTAGGCCCAAAACTATCAACTGGATTAGATGCAGTGAAAATAGAGATACACAGGCGGTGTAGCTAGCTTCACAGGCGGGCTACTCTGCTGACGTGCAGACAATGCTACTAGGCCCAAAACTATCAACTGGATTACATGCAGTGAAAATAGAGATACACAGGCGGTATAGTTTGTTTCACAGGCGGGCTACTCTGCTGACGTGCAGACAATGCTACTAGGCCCAAAACTATCAACTGGATTAGATGCAGTGAAAATAGAGATACACAGGCGGTATAGTTTGTTTCACAGGCGGGCTACTCTGCTGACGTGCAGACAATGCTACTAGGCCCAAAACTATCAACTGGATTAGATGCAGTGAAAATAGAGATACACAGGCGGTATAGTTTGTTTCACAGGCGGGCTACCCTGCTGACGTGCAGACACTGCTACTAAGCCCAAAACCCCAAAACGATTTACTGGGTTAGATGCAGTAAAAATTGAGATACACAGGCGGTGTAGCTAGCTTCACAGGCGGGCTACTCCGATGACTATCAGACAGTGCTACTAGCCCAAAAGGATTGGCTGAGCTAGATTACACCAAATGCTGTGACTAACACTTGCACAGCACTGGCTCAGACCTGCCTGGCAAACAGTGCTATGAACTGCCGTAACCTACCCTGAAAAGGGCTGATATTACAAATAGTCCCAACTCCCGACTCCCTAAACCTATCTCTCAGAAAATTTGCTGGCAAAAAAAACTCTTTGACTGTATAGCGCCCACAGCAACAGCGGTGCCGTCTAACACTAAGCTGCAGCAGGGAGGAAATGGTGACGACGGGGCAAATGGCTGGTTCTCATTGGGCAAGGAGTGACATGTGACATACACAGCCAATGGCACATGCCCTTGCATGTCTGCATCACATGCACATTGCTGTGTGTGTGCGCACTGCTGATAGGCTGAGAGACTGCACCGCCCCTCTGTAAATGCGGGAAAGAAAAAAAGAAATGGAGATCGGTGTTATTTCAGCACAGATCTATCCCCCGCCCACTATAAACTGAAACAGTCCATTAACAATGATAAACAGTTTTAATGTGCAAATCAAGCTAGGCTTTTGGTGAACGAACAGTTATCGAACAGAAACTCGAACAGCCGAATTTTAAGCAAATTGTTCGGGTTCGTCGAACGACTCGAACATCGCCCAAAACAGCTCGAATTTGAAATTGGTGAACAGTTCGACTCGAACACCGCTCATCTCTAGTCATAATGACAGTTAATACCTCTACACAGAGCTGACAACACAGGATCCACTATTCATATTAGGTGGTTACAGCTCACCGTTCACCTCCTCCTCTTGTACAATGACTGATAATACCTTTATATACAGTAGATAACACAGGATCCACCATCCACAATAGGTGATGTCACAGCTCACCTCCCCCTCCTGTACAATGACTGATAACACCTCTATATACAGAAGATAACACAGGATCCACCATCCACAATAGGTGATGTGCAGCGCCCCAGAGTCCTGGTAGTTGCAGTACTGATGCTCCGCCGCTAAGGGGAGTGATGGTACGTCTGATGGCACTTAAGGAGTTCACCTGACCAGGTATCACAGACACCAATACACTTCATAGTCTGGCCTCCAGGGGGAGCAAAGGGCACTATGTATTAGGCCACTCCTCACAATCTGGTAAAACTGGGGGTTGGATAGAAAGTTAGACAGAAGCTGACTGGGTTGGAACCAGGCAACATCCTGTGGCAGAGGGTGTTGCAGGGGAAGATTCAGGGGGGTCCCTGTCAGGGGTGGGATCCTGACAGAGGCCTAGTGAACAAGACAGAACATTAAGGAACCGCGCCTGCACTACATCGCGGCGGTATCTCAAGAAAGGACAAGAAGCGAGGTTTATTGTGAAGAGTGAGAAACGAGATCATAGCAAAAAGGAGATAACACCAGTAGGAGTCGTGCTGTAAGATTGAGGCAACATCCTACTGAGGCGCGTAGCCAGTGGCCGGAACGCCGAGGAAGTATTGGGCTCCAAGCATTACTTCAAACCAACGGCAGGACAGTTAATTATAGGTTGGCTGTCTCACCTAAATCACCTAAGCAGACATAGGGGGCAACTGTGGGAGAGGGGCGTCACTAGGGTCCCGGAAGAACTCCAGGCCTACCCGTCATACGGGTGCATCCTAGCCATATCATCTGGGGGACGGAGAAGAACATCAGAACAGACATAAGTTGTGGGAAAGAACATCAGAAACAGACACAACAGTTGTGAGGACTATCCCGTGGTGCTCAGCAGGGAAGTACTACAACACACAGGCGCTAAAAGGTAGGCACAGATTTCCACCTGCAAAGGAAACTCTGGAGGTGCCATCGGACCGGCCGGTCTCAGACAGCCCTGTTAACCGTACTCTGGATTGAGGATCTTGAAGCCTTCAGTAAAGAGGTAAAGAGACTGCAACCCTGTGTCCTTGTTATTCACCGCGACCTGCACCACGCACCACCACCTACACCTTTCATTGGACGCCCCTTAACAGGGTCACGGACCGGGTCTAGCCACCGTGACTGTTATGATTGAACTGGTGGTTAGGAGCACTAGAAATGACCAGATGAGCAAACTAGTAATACAGGACGAGCTCTGGGAAGTGGGAGCTCTGCTGACCGCAGCCCCTAATACTATCACAACTAGAAATAGCCGTGGAGCATTCCTGACTCTGCCTAGATGCCTCTTCACAGCCTAAGAGCTAACTACCCCTAAAGATAGAAAATACAGCCTACCTTGCCTCAGAGAAATTCCCCAAAGAAATAGGCAGCCCCCCACATATATTGACTGTGAGTTAAGATGGAAGTCACAAACACAGAAATGAAATAGGTTTCAGCATAGGAGGCCAGACTTAACTAAACAGACTGAGGATAGAAAAGGTATCTTTGCAGTAAGCATAAAAACTAACAAAAAACCACGCAGAGTGTGCAAAAGAAACCACCGCACCGACTCACGGTGCGGTGGTGCCACTCTGCATCCCAGAGCTTCCAGCTAACAGGACAAAATCATGATAGCAAGCTGGACAAAAAACAGTGGTAACAAATAAGCTAGCAGGGACTTAGCTTTTGCTGAAGTAGACAGGTCATCTGAAAGATCCAAGAGAACTGAACCAGTACTAGGACATTGACAGCTGGCATCAAGTAACGATCTGAGTGGAGTTAAATAGAGCAGCCAGCCAAGGCCTGAACGAGATCAGCTGGAGAAGGAATCTCAGAACCAGCAGCTCCACTCACAGCCACCAGAGGGAGTCCATGAACAGAACTCGCCGAAGTACCATTCATAACCACAGGAGGGAGCTCGAGAACAGAATTCACAACAGTACCCCCCCCCTTGAGGAGGGGTCACCGAACCCTCACCAGAGCCTCCAGGCTGCTCCGGACGAGCCAAATGAAAGGCACGAACAAGATCGGCAGCATGAACATCAGAGGCAACCACCCAGGAATTATCCTCCTGACCATAACCTTTCCACTTGACTAGGTACTGAAGTTTCCGTCTCGAAATACGAGAATCCAAAATCTTCTCCACCACATACTCCAACTCCCCCTCAACCAACACCGGGGCAGAAGGATCAACGGAGGGAACCATAGGAGCCACATATCTCCGCAACAACGACCTATGGAACACATTATGGATGGCGAAAGAAGCTGGAAGGTCCAAACGAAATGACACAGGATTAAGAATTTCAGAAATCTTATAAGGACCAATGAAATGAGGCTTAAACTTAGGAGACGAAACCTTCATAGGAACAAAACGAGATGACAACCAAACACAAAAGTCGGGGACCAACACAGCGACGGCGGCTAGCGAAACTTTGAGCCTTCTCCTGGGACAATGTCAAATTGTCCACTACGTGAGTCCAAATTTGCTGCAACCTGTCCACCACAGAATCCACACCAGGACAGTCTGAAGGCTCAACCTGCCCTGAAGAAAAACGAGGGTGGAAACCAGAATTACAGAAAAAAGGCGAAACCAAAGTGGCCGAGCTGGCCCGATTATTAAGGGCGAACTCAGCCAAAGGCAAGAAGGACACCCTATCATCCTGATCAGCAGAAACAAAGCATCTCAGATATGTTTCCAAAGTCTGATTGGTTCGTTCGGTTTGGCCATTTGTCTGAGGATGGAAAGCTGAAGAAAAAGACAAATCAATGCCCATCTTAGCACAAAAGGACCGCCAAAATCTTGAAACAAACTGGGAACCTCTGTCCGACACGATGTTCTCCGGAATGCCATGTAAACGAACCACATGCTGGAAAAACAATGGAACCAAATCAGAGGAGGAAGGCAATTTGAGCAAAGGTACCAAATGGACCATCTTAGAGAAGCGATCACAAACCACCCAGATAACTGACATCCTCTGAGAGACAGGGAGATCTGAAATAAAATCCATGGAAATATGCGTCCAGGGCCTTTTCGGGATCGGCAAGGGCAAAAGCAACCCACTGGCACGAGAACAGCAGGGCTTAGCCCGAGCACAAGTCCCACAGGACTGCACAAAAGAATGCACATCTCGCAACAAGGAAGGCCACCAAAAGGATCTAGCCACCAAATCTCTGGTACCAAAGATTCCAGGATGACCAGCCAACACCGAACAATGAACCTCAGAGATAACTATACTAGTCCGTCTATCAGGGACAAACAGCTTCTCCGCTGGGCATCGGTCAGGTCTATCAGCCTGAAACTCCTGCAGCACCCGCCGCAAATCAGGGGAGATGGCAGACAAAATTACCCCCTCTTTGAGAATACCAGCCGGCTCAGGAACTCCTGGAGAATCAGGCACAAAACTCCTTGAAAGGGCATCAGCCTTCACATTCTTAGAACCCGGAAGGTACGAAACCACAAAATTGAAGCGGGAGAAAAACAGCGACCATCGAGCCTGTCTAGGATTCAACTGCTTGGCAGACTCGAGATAAGTCAGATTCTTGTGATCCGTCAAGACCACCACGCGATGTTTGGCTCCTTCAAGCCAATGTCGCCACTCCTCAAATGCCCACTTCATAGCCAACAACTCTCGATTACCCACATCATAATTGCGCTCAGCAGGCGAAAACTTTCTAGAAAAGAAAGCACATGGTTTCATCACAGAGCCATCAGAACCTCTTTGAGACAAAACAGCCCCTGCTCCAATCTCAGAAGCATCCACCTCGACCTGAAACAGGAGCGAAACATGTGGCTGACACAACACAGGGGATGAAGAAAAACGACGCTTCAGCTCCTGAAAAGCCTCAACGGCTGCAGAGGACCAATTGACCACATCAGCACCTTTCTTGGTCAAATCAGTCAATGGTTTAACAACACTAGAAAAATTAGCGATGAAGCGACGGTAAAAATTAGCAAACCCCAGAAATTTCTGAAGGCTCTTCACAGAAGTAGGCTGAGTCCAATCATAAATGGCCTGAACTTTAACAGGGTCCATCTCGATAGTAGAAGGGGAAAAAATGAAGCCCAAAAATGAAACCTTCTGAACTCCAAAGAGACATTTAGACCCCTTCACAAACAAGGAATGAGAATGAAGGACCTGGAATACCATTCTGACCTGCTTCACATGAGACTCCCAATCGTCTGAAAAGACCAAAATATCATCCAAATATACAATCACGAATCTATCCAGGTACTTTCGGAAGATGTCATGCATAAAGGACTGAAACACAGATGGAGCATTAGAAAGCCCGAATGGCATCACCAAGTACTCAAAATGGCCCTCGGGCGTATTAAATGCTGTTTTCCATTCGTCGCCCCGTTTAATACGCACAAGATTATACGCCCCTCGAAGATCTATCTTGGTGAACCAGCTAGCTCCCTTAATCCGAGTAAACAAATCAGACAGTAGCGGCAACGGGTACTGAAATTTGACGGTGATTTTATTAAGAAGGCGGTAATCTATACAAGGTCTCAGAGAACCATCCTTCTTGGCCACAAAAAAGAACCCTGCTCCCAACGGTGACGACGACGGGCGAATATGCCCTTTCTCCAAGGACTCCTTTATATAACTCCGCATTGCAGCGTGTTCTGGCACAGATAAATTGAACAGTCGGCCCTTCGGAAACTTACTACCAGGAATCAAATTAATAGCACAATCACAATCCCTATGAGGAGGTAGGGCACTGGATTTGGGCTCATCAAATACATCCCGGTAATCTGACAAGAACTCAGGGACTTCAGAAGGATGGGAAGACGAAATAGACAACAATGGGACATCCCCATGTACCCCTTGACAACCCCAACTGGATACAGACATTGATTTCCAATCCAATACTGGATTATGGACCTGTAGCCATGGCAAACCCAAAACGACCACATCATGCAGATTATGCAACACCAAAAAGCGAATATCCTCCTGATGTGCAGGAGCCATGCACATGGTCAATTGAGTCCAGTACTGAGGCTTATTCTTGGCCAAAGGTGTAGCATCAATACCTCTCAATGGAATAGGATACTGCAAGGGCTCCAAGAAAAAACCACAGCGCCTGGCAAACTCCAAGTCCATCAAATTCAGGGCGGCGCCCGAATCCACAAATGCCATAACAGAATAGGACGACAAAGAGCAAATCAGAGTAACGGACAAAAGAAATTTTGGCTGTACCGTACCAATGGTGGCAGACCTAGCGAACCGTTTAGTGGGCTTAGGACAATCAGAGATAGCATGAGTGGAGTCACCACAGTAAAAACACAGCCCATTCTGACGTCTGTATTCTTGCCGTTCAGCTCTGGTCAAGGTCCTATCACATTGCATAGGCTCAGGCTTCTGCTCAGAAAACACCGCCAAATGGTGCACATTTTTGCGCTCACGTAAGCGTCGATCGATCTGAATGGCCAAGGACATAGACTCATTCAGACCAGCAGGCGTGGGGAATCCCACCATAACATCCTTAAGGGCTTCAGAAAGACCCTTTCTGAAAATTGCCGCAAGGGCACATTCATTCCACTGAGTAAGCACAGACCACTTTCTAAACTTCTGACAATATACCTCCGCTTCATCCTGACCCTGACACAAAGCCAGCAAAATTTTCTCTGCCTGATCCACTGAATCTGGTTCATCATAGAGCAATCCAAGCGCCAGAAAAAACGCATCTACATTACGCAATGCAGGATCTCCTGGCGCAAGGGAAAATGCCCAGTCTTGAGGGTTGCCACGCAGCAAAGAAATAATGATTTTTACGTGCTGAATGGGGTCACCAGAGGAGCGGGGTTTCAAAGCAAAAAACAGTCTACAATTATTTTTGAAATTCAGGAACTTAGATCTATCCCCAGAAAACAAATCAGGAATTGGAATTCTGGGTTCTAACATCGGGTTCTGAACTACATAATCTTGAATGCCTTGTACCCTTGCAGTGAGTTGATCCACACAAGAGGACAGACCTTGAATGTCCATATCTACACCTGTGTCCTGAACCACCCAGAGATTTAGGGGAAAAGAGAACCAAAACACACTGCAGAGGAAAAAAAAAATGGTCTCAGAACTTCTCTTATCCCTCTATTGAGATGCATTAACACTTTACGGGCCAGCTGTACTGTTATGATTGAACTGGTGGTTAGGAGCACTAGAAATGACCAGATGAGCAAACTAGTAATACAGGACGAGCTCTGGGAAGTGGGAGCTCTGCTGACCGCAGCCCCTAATACTATCACAACAACTAGAAATAGCCGTGGAGCATTCCTGACTCTGCCTAGACGCCTCTTCACAGCCTAAGAGCTAACTACCCCTAAAGATAGAAAATACAGCCTACCTTGCCTCAGAGAAATTCCCCAAAGAAATAGGCAGCCCCCCACATATATTGACTGTGAGTTAAGATGGAAGTCACAAACACAGAAATGAAATAGGTTTCAGCATAGGAGGCCAGACTTAACTAAACAGACTGAGGATAGAAAAGGTATCTTTGCGGTCAGCATAAAAACCACGCAGAGTGTGCAAAAGAAACCACCGCACCGACTCACGGCGCGGTGGTGCCACTCTGCATCCCAGAGTTTCCAGCTAACAGGACAAAATCATGATAGCAAGCTGGACAAAAATCAGTGGTAACAAATAAGCTAGCAGGGACTTAGCTTTTGCTGAAGTAGACAGGTCATCTGAAAGATCCAAGAGAACTGAACCAGTACTAGGACATTGACAGCTGGCATCAAGTAACGATCTGAGTGGAGTTAAGTAGAGCAGCCAGCCAAGGAGAACGAGATCAGCTGGAGAAGGAATCTCAGAACCAGCAGCTCCACTCACAGCCACCAGAGGGAGTCCATGAACAGAACTCGCCGAAGTACCATTCATAACCACAGGAGGGAGCTCGGGAACAGAATTCACAACACGTGACAACCCCAGAACTGAGACAGAGAGGCCCGGTACCGAGTCCTGCGTCTGGGGGCGCTGCAGATGTCACAGCTCACCTCCCCCTCCTGTACAATGACTGATAACACCTCTCTATACAGTAGATAACACAGGATCCACCATTCACAATAGGTGATGTCACAGCTCACCTCCTCATCCTGTACAATGACTGATAACTCCTCTATATACAGTAGATAATACAGGATCCACCATCCACAATAGGTGATGTCACAGCTCACCTCCTCCTCCTGTACAATGACTGATAACAACTTTATATACAGTAGATAACAGGATCCACCATCCACAATAGGTAATGTCACAGCTCACCTCCTCCTCCTGTATAATGACTGATAACTCCTCTATATACAGTAGATAACAGGATCCACCATCCACAATAGGTGATGTCACAGCTCACCTCCTCCTATCCAATGACTGATAACACCTCTATATACAGTAGATAACAGGATCCACCATCCACAATAGGTGATGTCACAGCACACCTCCTCCTCCTGTACAATGGCTGATAACACCTCTATATACAGTAGATGACACAGGATCCACCATTCACAATAGGTGATATCACAGCTGACCTCCTCCTCCTGTACAATGAGTGACAACACTTCTATATACAGTAGATAACACAGGATCTACCATTCACAATAGGTTGTATTACTGCATGTAAATTACAAATAAGTCATGTGTTATGAGTCGCACAGTGCATATGATAACTTATAGTGGACCAACTCCTTTTAAAGCAGCCATGGTATAAGTGAAACACTAGTTTAGTCATTATATTTTTGCCCTTATTTTTTCACCAAGTAGGAAACCAAATGTAATAAAGAAAGTGTAAATAGAGAAATCCATCAAATCCATTCTGCTATTAATTACAATAGGTTAGTGTTACAAGGGAATTTAAGAAAAAAAATGACCCACTATGCGCCAATAAAAAAATAACATTATAGTCCCACATGGAGTTTGTATAGTATCTTTAATATAACACCGATGAAATGATGAAATGCTGATAAAAATCATCAAAATCTCCTAGAGGTGATGTTTGGTGGATAAATGATACGATTATTAACTATAATTACATTTGGGGATATTGCCTTTTAACTATCTATGCTATCACTGTCAGTGTCCTTCAGATCATCAGGTATTTTGTGTAAAGTGTTTTGTAAGAACAGTGTTAACATCATGTGTCCCGCCACTCTGTATCCCATACTGGAAAGTCGATGTGAGAAGAATACCACCTGTACCATTGGCTATAGAACTTTACCATATTTAGAGTGGTTTCATGAAAGTGAGTTTTGATAATGAGTCCAGGAAACCTGATGTTACCACTCAATTATTATTTTTTTTAATTTCCTTTCAGTCCTCTAATGCCATCCGCCTGATCTATTATTAATTACAGGCTGAACGTCTTTACAGCTTTCCCTTTGTGCTTCTAAATTATACTTCTCAAGAGATGGAAGTGTATCTGTTTCACAGCTCACTCATTCCTATTCTCAAGGCCTACCTACTCTCTTACAAAGCACCATCATGAGACTATTATATACAGGTCCTTCTCAAAAAATTAGCATATAGTGTTACATTTCATTATTTACCATAATGTAATGATTACAATTAAACTTTCATATATTATAGATTCATTATCCACCAACTGAAATTTGTCAGGTCTTTTATTGTTTTAATACTGATGATTTTGGCCTACAACTCCTGATAACCCAAAAAACCTGTCTCATTAAATTAGCATATTTCACCCGTCCAATCAAATAAAAGTGTTTTTTAATAACAAACAAAAAACCATCAAATAATAATGTTCAGTTATGCACTCAATACTTTGTCGGGAATCCTTTGGCAGAAATGACTGCTTCAATGCGGCGTGGCATGGAGGCAATCAGCCTGTGACACTGCTGAGATGTTATGGAGGCCCAGGATGCTTCAATAGCGGCCTTAAGCTCATCCAGAGTGTTGGGTCTTGCGTCTCTCAACTTTCTCTTCACAATATCCCACAGATTCTCTATGGGGTTCAGGTCAGGAGAGTTGGCTGGCCAATTGAGCATAGTAATACCATGGTCAGTAAACCATTTACAAGTGGTTTTGGCACTGTGAGCAGGTGCCAGGTCGTGCTGAAAAATGAAATCTTCATCTCCATAAAGCATTTCAGCCGATGGAAGCATGAAGTGCTCCAAATTCTCCTGATAGCTAGCTGCATTGACCCTGCCCTTGATGAAACACAGTGGACCAACACCAGCAGCTGACATGGCACCCCACACCATCACTGACTGTGGGTACTTGACACTGGACTTCAGGCATTTTGGCATTTCCTTCTCCCCAATCTTCCTCCAGACTCTGGCACCTTGATTTCTGAATGACATGCAAAATTTGCTTTCATCAGAAAAAAGTTCTTGGGACCACTTAGCAACAGTCCAGTGCTGCTTCTCTGTAGCCCAGGTCAGGCGCTTCTGCCGCTGTTTATGGTTCAAAAGTGGCTTTACCTGGGGAATGCGGCAGCTGTAGCCCATTTCCTGCACACGCCTGTGCACGGTGGCTCTGGATGTTTCCACACCAGACTCAGTCCACTGCTTCCTCAGGTTCCCCAAGGTCTGGAATCGGTCTTTCTCCACAATCTTCCTCAGGGTCCGGGCACCTCTTCTCGTTGTACAGCGTTTTCTGCCACATTGTTTCCTTCCAACAGACTTACCATTGAGGTGCCTTGATACAGCACTCTGGGAACAGCCTATTTGTTGAGAAATTTCTTTCTGGGTCTTACCCTCTTGCTTGAGGGTGTCAATGATGGCCTTATTGACATCTGTCAGGTCGCTAGTCTTACCCATGATGGGGGTTTTGAGTAATGAACCAGGCAGGGAGTTTTTAAAATCCTCAGGTATCTTTTGCATGTGTTTAGAGTTAATTAGTTGATTCAGAAGATTAGGGTAATAGGTCATTTAGAGAACCTTTTCTTGATATGCTAATTTATTGAGACAGGTTTTTTGGGTTATCAGGAGTTGTAGGCCAAAATCATCAGTATTAAAACAATAAAAGACCTGACAAATTTCAGTTGGTGGATAATGAATCTATAATATATGAAAGTTTAATTGTAATCATTACATTATGGTAAATAATGAAATTTAACACTATATGCTAATTTTTTGAGAAGGACCTGTAGTCTCAAGATGGATAAAATCAGTTTATTTTGCAATAATGTTAAAGGTGCTGACATTGGCACCATACATTATCATTTTAATGTAGGTGAACAGTGAGTCAGACAATGTATTTAGGTATTTTAACATAATTTAGCACACTTGAATACTGACTTCCATCCTTTCTGGCCACAATCAGAAGCTGAAAAGATTATGTGTTCTATCTGCAGCCTGTAATGCTTTTCATCCCTGTGAGACTGCCTGAGAATCACAGAACACCCACATGACATCAGAGCTCACTGAAGAGCTGCTGACTGAGCTGATTAAAGCACAGACTGGAAAACTCTATTCTGTGCTTGAAGTGAGGAGCTGGAGGTAACATGACCATATGTGACAGCTCAGAAACAGAGCAGAATTTTGACAATAAGTAAATTATGAAGTCTATTAATTTCTGATTTACAGTGCTTGAAAGAAGCCCTTCTCCTCCTCCCATCAAAGTTTTCATGCTCTTAAAATATTGCAGTCATCATCATATTATATAGCACTTTGTACTTACAATTGCTCATTTTGCCTTTTTACCCAGCTAATTATTCTCTTTTCCATTAGCTCTATGACATCAAGTAATTAAAAACTGACAAGCTGAATCCTTCTAAGCTCTATGTAGAAACAGGAGGTCAATTTTCCCTGCATGAGTCATTACTGGAAACATCCCTGACAGCGGGAGGAGGGAGGAGCTAAGTCAGAAGTTGAAGAGGGGGATGATAATTGCAGGGAAAATAGACTTCATTTTTCTGTATAGAGCAGAGAAAAGAGAAGAATTAACTGGGTAGAAAAGCAAAATAAGCAATTGTAAGTACACAGTGCTGTATAATATGATGGTTACAGTATAAGAAGACTAAAACTTTGATGAGAGTTCTTCTTTAATAATCTGCGTGCCAAGAAAACCCCTTAAATGTTTTTTCTCAAAAGTATTTGAAATGTGTGTGATCTCTTTTCAGATAGATGGGGAAGGAGAAAAAAATGGTAACCAGCTGACCTTGCAGTGAGGACAATTCAATGTGAAATCCACTTGTATTCACATAGGTACCTTAGTAAACCTTGTTTGGACATAGTCTTTTGCAGGAAGTGCAGGAACACAGCAGGCTGATATCCATGTCGGAAGTGGAAGAAGGGTCCATGATGTGAGTCCCGCACTAATGAGAAAATGTTAAAGCATAACTTTTACTGTGCAATTTAAACATGGTGAGGAAAAAACAAAAAAATAAAAAAAAATGAAGGAAGCATAAGCTTACACATTTTGGGTTAGTAACAGCTATGAGTAATGGTTTCTTATCGAAAAGGTGTAAGCTTATGGATCATAATTTTTTTTCACCATAGTTTTTATTAGGCAATTAAAAACATGTTTTACCATTTTTTCTTTGATCCTGGAGCCCATTCCTCATAGTCCTTCTCTCCCTTTTCCCAGATACTCCTGTGCCTCAGCCATCTGCTCCATTAAGCCTCACACAGCTTCCTTTGGAAATAGAACTTTCTTATCTACAGTGACTGGAGATAGGTGCAATATAAGTGCAAATGCCTCATTGAATCAATACGAGTTTGTTTAGTTGTACTCAAATTAACTATGCAGAATATACGCAATAAATATGAAAATGGTGCTGAATTCTTGAGTTTTCTTTATTAATTGTAATTTACTTTTAGCCTTTTCCAGTTCTGTTGTGCTGCTCTATGCCCTCTCTGCTCTTTCTAGCACATAATTTATACTGTACATTTTAATAGAGGCCTATTAATCAATTAACACAATTTCATATTTGAACTCATATATATAATGTACTGCACATTTTTTATAAATTAATGTCTTCTTTCTTTCATCCCAATAATATTCTTTTTGCTTTCTCTCCTTTTTTAACCTTGTGCCATATTCTGGCTCTCACTTGCACCTTTCTCTCCTTACTCCTCTTTTTATTTTATTGCTTGGTCCGACTCCTTATCCATCTCTTTATAAATCACCTTCTCTCCACATGTCGAGACCAGTGGATGATTAATTAGAGCTCATCATGACCCGGACTACATTTTTGATGTCACCTCAATACGCAGCACTATTGATGACTTTTCAAATCCTCTCTGTTCCCACTGTGCTTTTCACCTTTATAACTCTTTTGCCAATTTAGTAGCTTTTTTAGCTTATACTGAAAGATTTTTTTAATGAAATTTGCCACCTGCTGTTAAATTAAAGTTAAAGAAGCCCTCCCGTCAACATTTTTATCCTCTTAATACATTGCAACCATCATATTATATAGCACTGTGCACCTACAATTGCTCATTTTGCCTTTGTACCCAATTAATTCTTTTTGCTTCCATTATGTTCATTTCATCATGTCATGAAAATCTGAGTAGCTGAATCTTTTTAAGCTTTACATGGAAACAGAAAGTCTTTTTTTCTATCTGTTGCTGCATTCCTGTGAAATCAACCTCTTTAACTTGATTGATAGCTCAATGTCTTATTTCCTTACTGGCACCTGATGTCACATAGCAGTGAGTTATCAGTAAAGCTAAAGATACTGGTGCTGGGTAGGGAAACTACCTCTGGAGGCAGAGGTTGTGGATGGGCTCTGTCATGCCCAGGGCAATTAATAACTAATTTGCATATGAATCGAAAAGCTGATTTCTCAGGAATGCAGCAACAGGTAGAAGATATAAAAGTGTATATAGATTTAAATTTCAAAGACCTGTATGTGAATATATGTTTTTTTTTGTGGGGAGGTTGTGCGGGGTTTAACTTAATGACAGATTAATTATAATGCGTGCCTCAGTAAACAGCTATCTACTATATAATTGTCTAAGGGTCACTTCCGTCTTTCTGTCTGCCTGTCCTTCTGTCTGTCACGGATATTCATTGGTCACGGCCTCTGTCTGTCATGGAA
Organism: Ranitomeya variabilis; assembly: GCF_051348905.1. Lineage (NCBI taxonomy): Eukaryota > Metazoa > Chordata > Amphibia > Anura > Dendrobatidae > Ranitomeya > Ranitomeya variabilis. Next base: position 276,542,217 of record NC_135235.1, on the reverse strand, counting down.
TCCAAGTCGCTGATTGGTCTCGCCAGCTGCCTGTCATGGCTGCCGCAACCAATCAGCGATGGCCACAGTCTGATTACTCCCTCCCTACTCCCCTGCAGTCAGTGCCCGGCGCCCGCTCCATACTCCCCGCAGTCATGGCTCACACAGGGTTAATGCCGGCGGTAACGGTAACTCCGTTACCGCCGCTATTAACCCTGTGTGACCAAGTTTTTACTATTGATGCTGCCTATGCAGCGTCAATAGTAAAAAGATCTAATGTTAAAAATAATAAAAAAATAAAAAATCATTATATACTCACCTTCCGCCGTCTTTCCCGCTCATCGCCACGCTCCGGTGACCACTCCATGCAAGCGGCAGGTTCCGGTGCTAAGGATGGTATGCGACAAGGACCTGCCGTGATGTCACGGTCATGTGACCACAACATCATCACACCCTGGGACCGGAAGCTGCCGCATGCACCGCGCACAGGCGACAGAACTACAAGGGGCCCTCTGATCGGAAGGTGAGTATGTTAGAACTACAAGGGGCCCTCGGATCGGAAGGTGAGTATGTTTATTTTTTAACCTGTGACATACGTGGCTGGGCAATATACTACGTCAATGGGCAATATACTACGTGGCTGGGCAATATACTACGTCGCTGTGCAATATACTATGTGGCTCTGTGCTGTATACTACATCACTGGGCAATATACTATGTCACTGGGCAATATACTACGTGGCTGGGCAATATACTACGTGGCTGGGCAATATACTACGTGGCTGGGCAATATACTACGTCACTGGGCTATATTCTACGTGGCTGGGCAATATACTACGTGGCTGGGCAATATACTACGTGGGCTTTGCAATATACTACGTGGCTGGGCAACATACTATGTCACTGGGCAATATACTACGTGGCTGGTCAATATACTATGTGGCTGGGCAATATACTATGTAGCTGGGCAATATACTATGTGGGCTGTGCAATATACTACGTGGACATGCATATTCTAGAATATCCGATGCATTAGAATCGGGCCACCATCTAGTAAAACATAAATAGGGATTTCTACAGTATATTCCATTATATGTGTCACAGGTTTCTCAGCTAGCTAATTATCACCCTGCTCTGTACTGCTGAGGGGCAAGAACTCTGGAACAGATGTCTACAACTGGGTGTCTTTGGTTCAGCTACAACATAGTCATGTTCCATAACTCTTTAATAGTTGGCCTATGGGTGGCGCTAGAGATATAAATATCTTGTTTCAAGCAAATATGAGAACCCACTGATGTATTCATCAAGCATTTATGATACCAAGATTTTAAGCCAAGCACAATTTCCCTAGGTCGCATAGAAGAGTAGAAGAAATATGCCGTCTGCCTGCTACCCTGGAATATTCATTGTCAGTTTCTTTTTCTTTATTGTCCTTTGATAGGAATATTCATCATGTTTATATACAATCTTTCCTCTAAAATTTAAAGTTCTGGAATAAACTTCACCCTCCGGAAGTCTGGAGTGTCAGTAAATTTGCAGAGTGAGACAGTGGGTATGAGCAAGCGTTAAATCACAGGATTTTCAGGACCATTCACACCCCTCAAACAGCATTAAAGGTGATTTTACAAAGCAGTAACATTTTACGGCTAATTTCAGGAGACATTGTGAAAGCTGAGAGCATTTAATAATTCCTGTGACTGAGCACAAGTAAGGTGCAAAGAATCTCAAAGTTTATGTCCAGGCTAATACCAGGCAAAACTGGGACATAACTATAATGGGTAAAGACCAGCAGTTACACCCAGACTTGGACTGGCCCACAGGAGAACAGGAGAATTCTCCGGTGGGCCCCCATGCAGTAGTTGGCACAATACACTTGATTCATCATATACAGACATAGGCGGCTTCTTTATTGCTATAGAATTTTGTGAATGAGGATAAAATCATATTTGCATGTAGTTATATATATAAGGGGTGCACCCCTGTATAGGTCATGAAAACAGGGTGCAAAAACCTGGTCTGTAATGAATAATAGAAGCACAAGAGAGAAAAGACTGGACCAATAATGGTATGCACACCCATAGAATTTACAAAAAATATATCAAACTTTAATTGCACCTCAAAAAAGACAAACACATAATAAAACCACTTAAAACAAGGCCTGAATACAGGACCAAATAACCATCACCCCTATATATAATGTATATGGAAAAGCATAATTAACATATAAAGTGCTTGATCAAATAACAATAATGTACCAATATACAGTGTCTCCTATCCATAGTTACAATAACCCCAATAACAGAATGATATACAGGCTTAATATTACAAATATAAGAAAAGAACAAAAATAATAACACACATTTACCTGTAGTCATATGTATATGTTGATATAACCCCATATAATAGATATAGTAAACTGCAGTATTATTTTATCATGCTTAATACCCCAACAATAATGGTACCAATAGTTCTGTCATGATATTGACTTGGGCTATACGCCCAAAGTCCCAACCAAGTGTGAACCGAGCCTGCCCACAGTAATCTGTGGAATATGCTGCAATGTAAAAAGCGATAGATTCACAAGCTCAAAGCAAAGCATGGGAAAGGAATTTCTATAGAAAATTGCCAAAGGCAAAGCACCGGTGCTAAGGAATCATATACCATGGGTAGAGATGCTTAGAGAAGATATGAGACACGCCAAGGGGTGAGGTAAGAGCTCCAGGCGTATCGCTATAGGCACAGCTTCGTCAGGGGAAGTTGGGACTTTGGGCATATAGCCCAAGTCAATATCATGAGAGAACTATTGGTACCATTATTATTGGGGTATTGAGCATGCTAAGATAATATTTGCATGTAGCTGAAAAGTGGGGTCTTGGAGTTGATGTTTCTTGTTGGGCCTTGGCACCCCAGTCCGACATTACTTACACCTGTGGCCCACAACTTAGAAGAGCCCAATGGTCCCTTTCACCCCTATTTGGGAAGAACAATACTGATGTTAACATGCTCTACTGTGTGGACACTGGTTGCCTTAACCATGACAATATCTATTTGGTGGTGCTTTTCTAGACTTACAGAATTCAGCTTAGACCAAACTACACTATTTTTTTATTGTTTTTATGTGTTTATTAGTGTTGAGCCATTTTGACGAAATTCTAATTTTGAAATGTGTTCAAATTTGGCTAAGTCATTTGATTCGCATCAAACTTAATCCAAACCTAAAAGCAAATAAACATAGGGGGAAAAAAGACATACCTATATTCCTTTCGCACCTCTCCCGCCATCACAGCTCCTTGTCCATTATGCCACTCATCTGTTTATGGCACTACTCGTAACGTCATCTCCTGCTCTTTTGGCATCTTCACATCTTCACTTTGCACCAGGTAAGATTTTCACGTCATGGTGACATCACAAGGAGCGTTTAGTCAATCGGTATTTGTAAAATTCTAGTCAAAAGTCAAAGTAATGTTGTAAAAACCGAAGCAAATTTAATTAATCTCAAATCAAATCAATTTGCTCATTTCAAATGTTTATATATATATATATATATATATATATATATATATATATATATATATATATATATATATATATATACACACTCACCGGCCACTTTATTAGGTACACCATGCTAGTAACGGGTTGGACCCCCTTTTGCCTTCAGAACTGCCTCAATTCTTCGTGGCATAGATTCAACAAGGTGCTGGAAGCATTCCTCAGAGATTTTGGTCCATATTGACATGATGGCATCACACAGTTGCCGCAGATTTGTCGGCTGCACATCCCAAAGATGCTCCATACAAGGCAGGATGGATCCATGCTTTCATGTTGTTTACGCCAAATTCTGACCCTACCATCCGAATGTCGCAGCAGAAATCGAGACTCATCAGACCAAGCAACGTTTTTCCAATCTTCTACTGTCCAATTTCGATGAGCTTGTACAAATTGTAGCCTCAGTTTCCTGTTCTTAGCTGAAAGGAGTGGTACCCGGTGTGGTCTTCTGCTGCTGTAGCCCATCTGTCTCAAAGTTCGACGCACTGTGCGTTCAGAGATGCTCTTAGGCCTACCTTGGTTGTAACGGGTGGCGATTTGAGTCACTGTTGCCTTTCTATCAGCTCGAACCAGTCTGCCCATTCTCCTCTGACCTCTGGCATCAACAAGGCATTTCCGCCCACAGAACTGCCGCTCACTGGATTTTTTTTCTTTTTCGGACCATTCTCTGTAAACCCTAGAGATGGTTGTGTGTGAAAATCCCAGTAGATCAGCAGTTTCTGAAATACTCAGACCAGCCCTTCTGGCACCAACAACCATGCCACGTTCAAAGGCACTCAAATCACCTTTCTTCCCCATACTAATGCTCGGTTTGAACTGCAGGAGATTGTCTTGACCATGTCTACATGCCTAAATGCACTGAGTTGCCGCCATGTGATTGGCTGATTGGAAATTAAGTGTTAACAAGAAGTTGGACAGGTGTACCTAATAAAGTGGCCGGTGAGTGTATATACACAATACGACTTGTTAGTATTAGTGAGTGAATATTTAAGACGACCATATTTTCAGTCTGACAACCCTACGAAAATTCCCCAGAAAATGGGAGTGGAGGCCATTAGACAAATTTTGGGTACTACAGAGAGAAGCCAACATTTTATTGATTTTGTTAGTGAGGGTCTCGACTTCATCCTTACACATAATACGTTTATGTTTTTGGACGCATGGTATGTACAAGAGGTAGGTACCGCGATGGGGACTCCGGCAGCATGTACCTTTGCAAATTTATTTTTGGGCCTTTTCTAGGAAAGATACATATATGCCGCTAGTAATATCTATCTGAAGCGGATTAAGTTTTACCAGAGATATGTTGATGATATAGTCATTGTATGGGACGGAACAGCAGACACATTTAGTGATTTTGTGTTGTACCTTAATCGGGACAACAAAATGAATATGTCTTTTACATCATCTTTCGGTGGGCAACGCCTCGAGTTTCTTGACGTATTGGTGGAGATTAAAGAGGGCACTATATGTACATCCCTATATCGTAAACCAGTAGCAACTAATATGATGTTGCATTACAATAGCTTTCATCCTAGACATGTTAAACAAGCCTTACCCTATAGTCAATTTTTCAGGGTGAGGAGAGCGAATAACACGGATGAGGGCTTCTCCAAACAATCTGCAGAGATGGAAGTAAGATTTAGGCAAAGAGGATATCCTGAATCTTTGATGCGGTCTGCGTCAGAGAGAGCAAAAAGAGGTGAAGTGGTTAGGAGGAAGATCCCTGGGCATATGGTAGGAAAGGCAAAAGAGAAAAGGTTCACATTCTGTTTTCGATATAGTACGATGGATCAACAGATACGCTCAGCCATAAGGAAGAATTGGCACTTTTTAGAGCAAGACAAGGACATTGCAGATGTTATAGCAAGAGGTTCATTAATTGTGAATAAACGCAGTGTGAGACTAAGGGATAAGTTGGTAAGAAATCGCATTGTGAAACGAGATGGAAACTGGCTCAGTGCTGGCATCGCTAAAGGTAACTGCAAATGTGGCCATTGCCCTTTCTGTAAGCAACATGTCACAGAACGGGTTTTGCGGATGGGGCAGTAGATCATCTAGTGACTGAATTTATAAAATGCAAGATAGATCATGTGGTATATGTAGTGTTTTGCCCGTGCAAATACTATTACATAGGGAAAACAATACGCTCGTTGTATGTTAGGTTCCGGGAACATTGTAAATCAATAGCATCAGGGATGGGAGTCTCAAGATTGATCTCGCATATTAAGGAGAAGCATAATGGAAACCCTAATGTATTGATGTTTGCAGCGATTGAGAAAGTGAACTTACCAGCCCAAGGAGGGAATCTGGATAATCTGTTGCTGAAAAGGGAAGCTAGGTGGATCATGCGCACTGGCGCAATGAGCCCACTTTGCTTCAATGATAGGGTAGATATGGTGGTGTTCCTGCAGTAAGTAAAACAGCTAGTGTGTCCGGCTGTTGCTTTATAACGTATGACCATTGTGTGTGCGGAGGTGGTTGGTGTAGTATTTGAGCGCATACAGGTACTTAAATGTGAATGAATAAACCTCTCTCCAGCCTGGTCCCAGAGAAAAGAAAAAGGTTTTTGTTTTTTGTGAATTAGTCAGGAGTGAGTGGAGTATTGATGTTTCTCACTGTCGTTATGGACGCTCGGGATGACGTGTAATGATTTTGTTTTTAATTGTGCATATTTTAATGTTTTGTATTTCAGGTGGTGTGGGAGGGGCTGGACGGGAGGGAGGAGTGTATTGTGGCCGGTATATTTCCTTTCCCTTCCATGCCTTCACACAGGCTAACCCGCAGAAGCGCAAGCACAACGTGAAACGGCCATCATTTGCTCCTGCTCACATGAGCTCCTTTCCTCACTCCCCCGGCCATTAAGTTTTTATATGAAGATTGAATAAAGATTGCCAACTTTTAGATCGGTGAGTGCCTTCTTTTTTCTTCCCTGCACTATTGGAATTGTCTGCTTCATTCTGAAGAGCACCCGATCTGAGCATATGTGGCTGGCAGTGTAATGACTGTTGATTAACACCTGGCTCAAGGAGTGGAGCAGCCTTGGCTTTGTTCAGACAGTGCCGTTTTTTGTCTTTTTGGTCGATAGTTTAATGGGTAGGAGAAGTTTGGAAACTATTTTTTTCTTACAAGTAATGCAGATGTCACACTAATGGTAAAGATTAAGACATTGGCCAAAAACAGATGAAAATTGGATAAATACACTGATCAAAATTGATCCGTCTTTCTTGTATCTGAATGAGCCCTTACTCTGAGGTTTCAAGTCAAACTTTATATACCTTCGTTTTTTTCAACTTTTTATATATACAGCTTCCATTGATATTTCCTCAATTCAGCCATTTAAAGCTTCTACATTTCAGTATTTAATTAACTTGTGCGTAAGGAGAATATAATGGCATATTATGGTATTTCTTTAGCAAAAACTTGGCGCGTCAAGGAATTTCTTTGACCACTTAAATTTCCGCTGATTTCACAGCATGCTTCTGCTGGATTCTGTCCAACTGTCCAATCCTTAAGTCATTAAACTAGGGTGTCAATTACTTTTTCATTACTTTTGGCTTCACTATCCTACAATAGGGAATTATACTGTATTTAACAGTTCCTGATGCTTCGCTCATCATTTCGCGATGCACGAGCATGAACACATAGGAAACATTTTATTGTCTACATTTTGGCTTTTATTTCAAAGTTGACTATCTCAAGTGTCCAACTTTTTGGAATATTTTTTACACATAGCCCTAAGACAGACTGAAAGAAATGCCCGTACATAAATAAGAATGTGTTCTTCCCATAGACAGAAATAATTGACAAAATCCTACAAGTTCAGCATAGTGTTCATACAGCACTCATCATCCAAGAACTACTTGATTAACTTTTTACCTTTATTAAAATATTAATGTCCTGATTCATCATTTGCTTTTTTTAAAGTGACTCTCATATTTTGTCTTGTGGTATTCGTTGACATTTTTGCACCAAATAACTTGAAATAAGTGGTTTGAGAAATATTGTGCAAAATCAAAGATGTTCTGTTTTTTGCCTTAAAGTTAGTTTAAAAAAGGTGCAAATTAAAGAATGAATAATGGGCAAACATACAAATCACTATTATGGAAGTCAGGCAGCTGTATAACTCGATCAGGGATTGCAGCACAATGTTCGTACAGGCCGGCTGCTCTCCCAACCCGAGCATCACAGTGTAATAATTATATGGGTACTATGGAATCTGATAGCATGGGATAAAGCCAGTCTGAGAGCAAAGTTGCAACAAAAGATGTATTTACTCAAAAACAGAAATGTAAACAGAACTAACAGATAGTTCTGCAATTGTAACGAGGTCCTCAGCTCTATATAGAAAATCACAGCAAACAGAGTAGCGAACAAAACATAGTACAGATATTCCTGCAATAGTAACGAGGTCCTCAGCTCTATATAGAAAATCACAGCAAACAGAGTAGCGGGGCACGACCGCTAATGTGAACCAGTCCAGCAAGGAAATGATGTGGAAGCAAACAAGACACTTAAACGAGGAAGTCCAATAAGGTTATTAGTGCGAATGCACACAGTACTTAAATGATGAAGTCCAGCAAAACTTGCTCACACGTGTACAAGTACTTGTTAGTAGGAGTCCAATTGTTCACCGATGATGCGTCATGTGAATGACGTCCTGGAAAGGAGAGGACGAGGGGACAAAGAAGGAGAGCGCTATCTAAGCGTAGCAGATGAGTAGATCTTTCTTGGAGAGAAAAGCACAGCTTGAATCTTGCTCACCTGGTGTGGTTGTGCAAAGAGGCACAACACTGGGAAAAGTTTTGTAAACAAAGGAGATCCTTCCACTGGTGTGCAGCCCATCGCAGCAGTTCCAGAGGAGAGAGGTAGCTGATTGGGGTGAGGCAGACCACCGAGTAGTGAGCAGCAGAAGCAGGGAGTTAACCAGCAAACAGGCAAATGCTCAAGAGCCAGCAGCACAAAATACTCAGGCACAGGTGAACACAAGACCAGGACTTAAATAGTCAGGACAGACAGGAAGTTCCATGACAGGGTGAGATCCAAGACTCCATCTTGGATCAGGGCAAACAGACACCAGGAAAGTCTGGAATCCTTACATTACTCCCACCTCAGAAGCGGCCTCAGGACGATCCAGGACCAGGCTTGTCAGGATATTTCTAATGGAACAGAGTAATCTTTTGAGGAGCACAGATATTGCCCACCGGCTCCCAAGAGTTCTCCTCAGATGGATATTCTTGCCATTTGATGAAGTACTGCAGTTGATTCCTGTGGATCCTGCAGTCCAGAATCTTCTCTACCAAAAACTGACCTTGTCCGTCCACTAACACAGGCGGAGGAGGAGGTGTAATCTGACCCTGAAATGTATTTGGAGACACCGGTTTTAACAGGGAGACATGAAACACAGGGTGTAACTTCAAGGTTCTTGGCAACTTCAGATGACAGGCAACGGAACTCACAATCCCAGAGATCTTGAACGGGCCAATGAACTTTTGTCCGAGCTTCTGTGATGGAATGTTCAATCTCAAGTTTTTAGTAGATAACCACACAGAGTCCCCTACCTTGAACATAGGTGCAGGCTTATGAAACCTGTCGGCAGATCTCTTATATCTCTCTTGTGCAGTAGACAGTGATTCCTTCAGGGTTTCCAGATTCTGTCTCATTGCCGCCAACCTCTCATGAACTGCAGGCACCGGTGCGTTGATCGGGGATCTGGGAAGAATACTTGGATGATAACCTAGGTTGGCAAAGAAAGGTGTTACCTTAGTAGAAGATCTCTTAGAGTTGTTATAACGGAATTCTGTGAGCCGGAGCATCTCCAACCAGTCATCCTGAGAATGGTTGATATAACATCAGAGATACTGTTCCAGAGTCTGATTCGTCCGTTCTGTCTGCCCATTAGTCTGAGGATGGTATGCAGAGGACAGACAAACATTAACACCAAGCGAATCACAGAATCCTTTCCAGAACTTGGACGTAAACTGCACTCCCCGATCTGAGATGACTTCGTCCGGAACTCCATGCAGCCAAAACACATTCTGGATGACCAGATCCGCCATCTCCTTGGCTGAAGGAAGACCATTGCAGGGAATGAAGTGGGCAGCCTTAGTAAGGCAATCTATAACCACCAGAATAGAACTTTTTCCCCAGAGGTGGGCAATTCAACTGTAAAGTCCACTGAAATAGACCCCAAGGATGAGAGGGGACAGGTAGTGGTTGAAGCAGTAGGTGATACACGAGGAGTCTTGAAACGTGCACATACCTCACAGGAGAGAACATAACTCTTCACATCCTTCAGACAGGTAGGCCACCAAAAAAAAGGCTCAGAAACTCCTGTGTCTTCTGTACCCCCCGATGACCCGCCAACTTGGAATCATGGACAAACTTGAGGACCTGCAGCTTTACGGTCTCTGGAACGTATAAACATTGATCCCGGACCCACATACCGTTTCTGAGAACCAAGTTCACATCAGCAGTCGGGTTGGCGAGAAATGGGTCTGCGTCGTAGGCCTTCTTAAAGGTCTTCCTTAAGTCCTTATTCTGAATGAATCCGATAAAGTTGGCATCAGACAGGACGGTCTTAGACGGGGTCCCAGGTACGGAATCCGTGGCATGGATTTGGGACAAAGCATCTGCTTTCCCATTACGTGAACCTGGGCGGTACGAAATGACAAAATTAAACTGATTCAAAAATAGATATAGGCTCCATGAGACTGCTGTGGAGAAAGACATCTTGCAGATCTAAGGAAATCCAGGTTGCGATGATCCATGAGCACAATAACAGATGTAAACCGGGATTTAAGACAATCAAAAGCTTTCTGAGCCTGTGCGGACCACAAGAAAGTATTTTCCTTCTTAGTTAGCTGTGTAATGGGTTGCAAAATTTCAGAGAAATTACGAATGAAACGTCTATAGAAATTTGTGAATCTGATGAAACGCTGTACCTCCTTGACATTTTTAGGTGCGGGCCAATCAAGAATAGCCTGGATCTTACTTGCCTCCATGTTAAGCCCCTGTGGCGAGATGACATACCCCAGGAATTGAATCTATGTGTGATGGAATTCGCGTTTCTCAGGCTTAATGTAGAGGTGATTCTCCTTTAGATGCCTCAGGACGGTTTTCACATGCTCCTGATGTTCCTGCAAAGATTCAGAAAAATTTAAGATGTCATCCAGGTAGATCACGACAAAATGGTCCAATAGATCTCTGAAAATATCATTAGCCAGATGTTGGAAGGTTGCCGGAGCATTGCAGAGACCAAAAGGCATCACCAGATATTCGAAATGCCCATACCGACATCTAAATGCAGTCTTCCATTCATCTCCAGAGCGCATCCTAATTAAATTATATGCTCCCCAAAGATCTAACTTGGAGAAGATCTTGGCCTGTCGCACTCTTTCTAGCAGTTCAGGGATCAACGGTAACAGGTAGCGATTCCGAATGGTCAACTTATTGAGCTCCCGATAGTCGATACAAGGTCTAAGAGTTCCATCCTTCTTCTTAACGAAAAAGATGGGTGCTCCTGCTGGTGATGAGGAGGGGTGACCAAAACCCTTAGCCAAATTCTCATCAATGTATTCCTTTAAAGCCTTCAGCTCCAGAGCTGCAAGTGGGTAGACATTCTTAAAAGGAATAGCGGCCCCCGGAAGCAGCTCAATGGGACAATCATACGGTCTGTGAGGAGGAAGCTGGTCTGCCATCTTCTTCTCACAAATGTTCAAAAATTCACTATACACAGATGGTAGAGTAGATACCTCAGTGGCACATTTCATATCTCAAGGACTCACTTGGCCTGTTACCGGTGTCTCCTTTGATGGGAAAGTGATTTCCTTGGTCTCTCAGTTGATAATAGGATTTTGTGACTGCAGCCATGGAATCCCTAAAATTAAAGGGAAATGTGGTGAAGAGTAGGGTTGAGCGACCTTTACTTTTATAGGATCTTTACTTTTTCAAAAGTCGGGTCGAGTGAAATCGGCCGATCCTATAAAAAAGTCGGGGTCGGGGTCGGCCGAAATTCGAAACCCAATGCAGTGCATTGGGTTTCCAATGGTTCCCAGGGTCTGAAGGAGCGGAAACTCTCCTTCAGGCCCTGGGATCCATATTTAAGTGTAAAATAAAGAATTAAAATAAAAAATATCGCTATACTTACCGTCTGATGGGCCCTGGTACTAACCGGGAACCTTCCTTCCTTAGAATCAGCCTTCCAGGACCTTGCGGTGACGTCGCGGTGACGTCGCGGCTTGTGATTGGTTGCTCGGCCGCCCATGTGACCGCTCGCGCGACCAATCAGAAGCCGCGACGTCACCGTGACGTCACCGAAGGTCCTGGAAGGGCTGATTCTTAGGAAGGAAGGCTGCCGGAAAGAAGCAGGGTGTGTCCGAGGGTGAGTATATACCTAATAGGAATATACTCACCCTTGGCTTCATTCCGGCAGCCTTCCTTCCTAAGAATCAGCCCTTCCAGGACCTTCGGTGACGTCACGGTGACGTCGCGGCTTGTGATTGGTCGCGCGAGCGGTCACATGGGTGGCCGCGCGACCAATCACAAGCCGCGACGTCACCGCAAGGTCCTGGAAGGCTGATTCTAAGGAAGGAAGGTTCCCGGTTAGTACCAGGGCCCGTCAGAGGGTAAGTATAGCGATATTTTTTATTTTAATTCTTTATTTTACACTTAAATCTGAATTCCGATACCAATTCCCGATATCTTAAACATATCGGGAATCGGTATCGGAATTCCGATTCCAGATTCAGAAGATCGCCGACTTCATGGCCGACCCCACACAGGGGTCGGGTCGGATTTCATGAAACCCGACTTTGCCAAAAGTCGGCAACTTCTGAAAATTGCCGACCCGTTTCGCTCAACCCTAGTGAAGAGATCAACATAAATGACAGCATTTCCTGATGATCAGGGTCTATGAAGACTTCCAGAAGTACAGTCTCTTGATCTACTGGTCCAGAGACTAGAGGGGAGCCATCCACCGTTTCCATAGTTACCGGGGAGGCTCTCTGCTGGGTCCGTATGCCATGTTCCCAGGCAAATGTTAAGTCCATAAAATTTCCTCCTGCCCCTGAATCCACCATAGCTGCCCAGGGAATCCATTGGCCCGACGACCGGATCTTAATAGGAAGGGAGCACTGTGTGTCCTTACGCTCCAGCGTCTTGGGAGAGGCAGTCATAGACAGAGAGTGAAAAATGGCATTCACAGAAAAACTAGACTCAGATATAATGGATTCAGCATCCTGATTATCAAATTCCCCAACTGTGTCTAGTATCTTGCGAGGCCGCTTGGGATAATTGATAAGAAAGTGATCTGACTGACCGCAGTAAAAGCATAGACTCTCCCGGAAACGATGCTCCCTGCGCTCGTTACTCTCGCACCGCTTTAGTGCATCCACCTGCATGGGAACTGGTTCAGCCTCCCAAGAGGATTTGCCTAATGGTTCTTTAGAAGGAAGGGAAGAGTTAGTTACATGATTAGAGGCTGCAAATCTCTCCTGTCTACGCTCAGTAACACGTATATCTATGCATACACAATCCTGTATAAAAGCGTCTAACTCTTCCGGAGCATCTGCATGAGCTAGTTCATCCTTTAACACATTAGACAATCCCCTCTTAAAAATAGGTAATTGGGCATAACTGTCCCAAATCGTATCCACCGCCAGCCGTCTAAACTCAGTAGCGAATTCAATGACAGGACGCTTACCCTGATGTTGTGATAACAAGGCGGTTTCCGCTGTAGTGTGACGATTAGGGTCATCAAACATCATAGACATTGCAGCAAGAAAATCGTCAAGGTTATTCAAGCGAGGGTCATGAGTCTCCATAAGCGGATTTGCCCATGCAAGAGCTCGGGAAGTGAGCAACATGATAATACATAAAACCTTAGATCAATCAGTAAGGAAATGGGCGGCATGCACATCAAAATACAACAGGCATTGGTTTACAAACCCACGAAACTTGTAACGGTCCCCACTGAACCTAAATGGTGGTAACTTTGGAGGAGTAATTGGCTGTGGCTGTACTGGGGGTGGAGGTGCCCGTGCAGTCATCTGCCCAGCTACCTGACTACTTAAGTCCTGAAGAGCCTGTTTAAAATGAGCCTCCCAGTTAGCAACCTTGTTTTGCAAAGCCTCAATATACCCCTATAAAGAGTGGATCATAGAGAACAACTGATCCATCTTTGTCTCAGTCGACATTATCCCAGCAGATTCCTTTAATGGCCTGAGTATCCTGTAATAATTATATGGGTACTACGGAATCTGATAGCATGGGATAAAGCCAGTCTGAGAGCGAAGTTGCAACAAAAGATGTATTTACTCAAAAACAGAAATGTAAACAGAACTGACAGATATTTCTGCAATTGTAACGAGGTCCTCAGCTCTATATAGAAAATCACAGCAAACAGAGTAGCGAACAAAACATAGTACAGATATTCCTTCAACAGTAACGAGGTCCTCAGCTCTATATAGAAAATCACAGCAAACAGAGTAGCGAACAAAACATAGTACAGATATTCCTTCAACAGTAACGAGGTCCTCAGCTCTATATAGAAAATCACAGCAAACAGAGTAGCGGGGCGCGACCGCTAATGTGAACCAGTCCAGCAAGGAAATGATGTGGAAGCAAACAAGACACTTAAACAAGGAAGTCCAATAAGGTTATTAGTGCGAATGCACACAGTACTTAAATGATGAAGTCCAGCAAAACTTGCTCACACGTGTGCAAGTACTTGTTAGTAGGAGTCCAATTGTTCACCGATGATGCGTCATGTGAATGACATCCTGGAAAAGAGAGGATGAGGGGAGAAAGAGGGAGAGCGCTATCTAAGTGTAGTAGATGAGTAGATCTTTCTTGGAGAGAAAAGCACAGCTTGAATCTTGCTCACCTGGTGTGGTTGTGCAAAGAGGCACAACACTGGGAAAAGTTTTGTAAACAAAGGAGATCCTTCCACTGGTGCACAGCCCGTCACAGCAGTTCCAGAGGAGAGAGGTAGCTGAATAGGGTGAGGCAGACCACCGAGTAGTGAGCAGCAGAAGCAGGGAGTTAACCAGCAAAAAGGCAAATGCTCAAGAGCCAGCAGCACAAAATACTCAGGCACAGGTGAACACAAGACCCGGACTTAAATAGTCAGGACAGACAGGAAGTTCCATGACAGGGTGAGATCCAAGACTCCATCTTGGATCAGGGCAAACAGACACCAGGAAAGTCTGGAATCCTTACACACAGCTGCAGAGAAATACTGTCACACTCATGTCGGGGAGAGTCGCCGGCCAGTCTGAGCATTGCATTCCCCGTCCAATTTATACAGCAGTCTGATTCTTCCTTTCAGATTCATGCAGATGACCACAGTTTTAGTCCAAGTATGATCAAAATATCGTATACCACTCCGACCTATGTTATTCAATGAGAATGCATATGTCTGATATTTTTTCCTCAAACCAAATAAGGGTGGCTGAGGGCTGATGTTATTAGGCTGGGAGGGGGCCAATATACATGGCCCTTTACCAGCCTATTTAGATCAGTCTGCAATGTCTTTTCAACCTTTGCTGCTTATTAAAAATAGGGGGGACCCCACATCATTTTTGGGGGGTCCCCTTTTTAATAACCAGTAAAGGCTAATGTCAGAACTCTGAACATTTTTTACCTTTTGTGCATTACTGCCCTTTTCCAAGATGGCATCTTTGGTCTCATGTGCACTGTGTCTTCCTGCTATAAAACTCCACCCCAGCCTTCAGTCTGTGCTAGAGTATTCTGCCTTGCATCCAGCTCCTGATCTCTGATTACTCCCTGGCTATACACCTGCTCCTGTGAACCTGTGTGGTGATCCTGCTACTCTGCTCTGAGTTCCTGTTGCATACACAATTTCCAGTAATCCTCCTTCATCTGCTGCTCGTGTTTACTTCCACCTGAATTTGCTGGACATGTAAGCTGCTGCTGCTTTGCATTAACCTGAGACTTTTTACCAGGCCTCCCTGGTTGAGCTAAGATATGATTTGAACTGCCTATCATATCTATCTGTGTCTGGACTAAGACAAGGATTTATTCGTATCAAGTATCCACAAGAATAACTGTGCTTCATAGACTTTCTGCTTGATTGCATTTTGCTCTGAAGTTTCCTATAGACTGCTAAGCTGCGTTTATTATTTGCACCAAGTGTTGTGGACTTGAGTTTCTCTCTGCACCTGTTTGAATCACCGTGTGATAATATAGACTTTACCACTTATAAAACTGTGTCCTGTAGTTGTCTTGTTCCACGCAAAGAGTCTTCTGAGTTATCCCCTATAATTATTACAGGATACTCTAGCCATAAAAAAAGGAGACTGCTGGAACAATGACTGCAGAGAGCAGATTAGAGCAGGTGTTTTCCATAATTAGATCACTGCAGAAAGATGTGGAAGGTCTCCAAAAGAAGTTTGGAAGCTTTGAACTCAATCAACAAGTGTTTGGACAGACTTTGCAGGACTTCAGCAACCGCATGGCAGCCCAGGAAAAAAAACTTGCTGGCATAGAGTCCCAGTTTGGATGGGCTTTTCAGGACATAAGCACGCAAATAGCTGCACAAGTGACTTTACCCTCTGGGCAACCGCCACCAGCTAGCCCACCTAAGTCGCCCCCATTCAGATTTAATGGTGATCGCGACAAATTTCGTGGCTTTGTGAATCAATGTATGCTATATTTTGATGTGCATGCTGACCGTTTTCCTACTGATAGATCCAAAGTATTGTGTGTAATAATGCTACTGACCTCACGAGCGCTCGCCTGGGCACATCCGATGATTGAGTCTCGTGACCCACGGTTAAATGACTTGGATGATTTCTTGGCCGCTATGGCATTAATGTTTGATGACCCTAATCGCCGTGCAACCGCTGAATCTGCTTTGTTGTCTTTACGCCAGGCTAAACGTTCTGTTATTGAGTATGCCACTGAATTCAGGAGATTGGCGGTAGATACCAATTGGGACAGTTATGCACAACTGCCTATTTTTAAAAGGGGTCTGTCTAGTAATGTAAAAGTTGAACTAGCCCGCTCTGAGTCACCACAAGAGCTAGAGACATTTATACAGCATTGTGTGCACATAGACATTCGCCTTACTGAGCGTAGGCAGGAGAAATTTGCTGCATATAACCGTGTGTCTAACTTTTCCCTTCCTTCCAAAGAGCCTGCAGGTAAAACCTCTCGGGAGGTGGAGGAGGTGCCCATGCAAATTGATTCCATTCAGAGGCGCAAGATCAATGATCGCTGGGAGCATCGCCTTCGTGAAAGTCTATGTTTCTACTGCGGCCAGTCTGACCACTTACGGCCTAACAAGGTGCTAGCAGCAGTAGGGGAGTATGACAACTGTGATGATGAATCTGACATCTCTGAATGTAGCCTGCCTTTAAATGCTGTATTCCATTCACTTTCTATGACTTCACCCCCCAAGGAGCTGAAGGAAAAGAACTCTCACTGTTATCTCCCTATTAAGATCCTGTGTTCAGGACAGTGGATTTCCAGTTCAGCTATAATTCACTCTGGTGCAGGTGGCAATTTCATGGATATTGCATTTGCCAAGGAACATGGTATTAAAATTCAGCAAAGAGACTCCCCGGAACCACATGTACAGGTATTTTCTTTAACTCCAGCTTATAAGGAGTTCTCTGACATCTGTGACAAGAAGAATGCAGATCAGCTTCCTCCACACAGGCATTATGACTGTCCCATTGAGCTGCTTCCCGGGGCAGCCATTCCTTTTGGTAACGTATACCCTTTGGCGGCACCTGAGCTTCAAGCCTTAAAAGAGTATATTGATGAAAATCTGGCCAAAGGCTTCATACGTCCTTCTTCCTCGCCAGCAGGGGCACCTATCTTTTTTGTAAAGAAGAAGGATGGGACCCTGAGACCCTGTGTTGACTATCGAGAACTCAATAAGGTAACCGTACGAAACCGTTACCCTTTGCCTCTGATTCCCGAATTACTGGAAAGAGTCCGCCATGCTAAGGTGTTCTCTAAATTGTATCTTCGTGGGGCTTATAATTTGGTGCGTATTCGTCCAGGGGATGAGTGGAAGACAGTATTCAGATGCCGGTATGGACACTTTGTAACTCTTGTGATGCCCTTTGGGCTTTGTAATGCCGCTGCAACATTTCAACACCTTGCTAATGACATTTTCAGAGATTTGTTGGACCAGTTTGTGGTGATCTATTTGGACGATATACTAATCTTTTCTGACTCTCCACAGGAACATGAAGAACATGTCAAAACTGTTTAAAGACGTCTGAAAGAGAGCCATCTGTATATTAAACCGGAGAAATGCAAGTTCCATCATTCTGAGATATAGTTCTTAGGTTATATCATCTCTCCCCAGGGGCTGAACATGGAATCTGGTAAGCTTCAGGCTATCCTTGACTGGCCGGTACCCAAGAACATTAAGGAGGACCAACGTTTTATTGGTTTTGCAAATTTCTACAGACGCTTCATTCGAAATTTTTCTGATATTGTCCATCCCATTACTTCCTTGACAAAGAAGGAAAAGCCCTTTAAGTGGTCATCACAGGCTCAAGAAGCTTTTTATCGGTTTAAAATCTGTTTCACATCAGCACCGTTGTTGATACACCCTGATCCAACACTTCCTTTCATTGTGGAGGTGGACGCTTCTGATAATGCTTTGGGGGCTATTCTCTCCCAAAGAACTGGAGAGAAGGGTCTGCTACATCCTTGTGCTTTCTTTTCCCGTAGACTAACCTCAGCAGAGAAGAATTACGATGTGGGAGACAAGGAATTGCTGGCTATTATTGCGGCTTTCAAGGAATGGAGGCATCATCTGCAAGGAGCTGCACAACACATCATAGTGCTAACTGACCATCGCAATCTAGAGTTCCTTAGATCCGCTAGATGTCTTTCTCCTCATCAGGCTCATTGGAACTTATTTTTAAATCAATTTAACTTTGTTATCTCGTACCGTCCAGGTTCTCGTAATGGGAAGGCTGATGCTTTATCCCGAATCCATGCTGCGGATTCCGTACCTGGAGCCCCGTCCAAGACCATTCTATCTGATGCCAATTTCATCGGAGTTATCCACGATCAGGACTTGTGGAAGGAGTGCAGAGAGGCCTATGAAGGTGATGTTTTTCTGGCCAACCCACCTGTGGATATTAATCTTGTCTTTAAGGGTGGCATGTGGTTCAGAGATTGACGTATCTATGTCCCGGAGGTCGTCCGTCTGCAGATCCTCAAGTTTGTACATTACTCCAAGTTGGCTGGTCACAGGGGGTACAGAAGACACAAGAGTTCCTGAGCCGATTCTTCTGGTGGCCAACTTGCCTGAAGGATACCAAGGACTATGTTCTCTCTTGCGAGGTATGTGCTCGTTACAAGACTCCTCATGTGGCACCTATGGTTCTTCTACAACCATTACCTGTTCCATCCTGCCCTTGGGGGTCTATATCAATGGACTTTATTGTGGAGCTGCCTACATCAGGGGGCATGAATACAATCATGGTTGGTGGTAGTTGATTGTCTGACTAAAGCTGCTCATTTTGTTCTGTGCACCGGCCTCCCTTGAGCTAAAGATACAGTGAACTTGGTTATACAGAATGTCTTTCGGTTGCATGGGGTTCCAGGTGAGATTATCTCTGACCATGGAGTACAGTTCACTTCAAGATTCTGGAAGGGGTTTTGCTCTGCACTCAATATTAATGTCTGTCTCTCTTCCGCTTACCATCCCCAGACAAATGGTCAGACTGAACGTACCAACCAGACGCTGGAACAATATCTAAGATGCTATGTCAGCCATCTCCAGGATGATTGGTTGGAGTTGCTGCCGTTAGCCGAATTTTCATAGAACAATTCTCAGAGCGCCTCCACTAAATTTACACCTTTCTTTGCCAATCTGGGTTATCATCCGTGTATCTTACCTAGGTCTCCAATTAATTCTCCGGTTCTGGCAGTGGAGGAAAGGCTGACTGCGATGAGGCAAAATCTGGAGGTTCTGAAGGAATCCCTGACCACAGCTCAAGAACGTTATAAGAGATCAGCTGATAGATTCCGTAAACCTGCACCCATGTTCAAGGTTGGAGATTCCGTGTGGTTAGCAACTAAGAATCTGAAGTTAAACATTCCTTCACAAAAACTTGGACAGAAATTCATTGGCCCTTTCAAGATCAACGGTATTGTGAGCTCTGTGGCCTGCAGGCTGAAGCTGCTTAGGACAATGAAGGTACACCCAGTTTTTCATGTATCTTTACTAAAGCCTGTATCTCCTAATACCTTCCAGGGACGTGTTTTTCCACCTCCGCAGCCTGTGGTGATTGATGGGCAAGAACAATTTGTGGTGGAGGAAATTATTGATTCCAGGATTCGCAGGAATCGGCTCCAATATCTGATAAGATGGCAGGGATATCCCCCTGAGGAAGACTCTTGGGAACCTGTGGAAAGCATCAATGTCCAACCGAAGATTTCTCATTTTCATCAGAGATTCCCTGAGAAACCAGGTCCAGGATCGTCCTGAGGCCACTTCTAAGGAGGGAGTAATGTCAGGACTTTGAACATTTTTTACCTTTTGTGCATTACTGCCCTTTTCCAAGATGGCATCTTTGGTCTCATGTGCACTGTGTCTTCCTGCTATAAAACTCCACCCCAGCCTTCAGTCTGTGCTAGAGTATTCTGCCTTGCATCCAGCTTCTGATCTCTGATTACTCCCTGGCTATACACCTGCTCCTGTGAACCTGTGTGGTTATCCTGCTACTCCGCTCTGAGTTCCTGCTGCATACACAAGTTTCCAGTAATCCTCCTTCATCTGCTGCTCGTGTTTACTTCCACCTGCATTTGCTGGACATGTAAGCTGCTGCTGCTTTGCATTAACCTGAGACTTTTTACCAGGCCTCCCTGGTTGAGCTAAGATATGATTTGAACTGCCTATAAGCATATCTATCTGTGTCTGGACTAAGACAAGGATTTATTCGTGTCAAGTATCCACAAGAATAACTGTGCTTCATAGACTTTCTGCTTGATTGCATTTTGCTCTGAAGTTTCCTATAGACTGCTAAGCTGCGTTTATTATTTGCACCAAGTGTTGTGGAATTGAGTTTCTCTCTGCACCTGTTTGAATCACTGTGTGATAATATAGACTTTACCACTTATAAAACTGTGTCCTGTAGTTGTCTTGTTCCACGCAAAGAGTCTCCTGAGTTATCCCCTATAATTATTACAGCTAAACAGACATCTGTGAGCTGATATGAATAGGCTCGGAACCTTTATGGATATTGGCCCCTTCCCAGAATAATAACATCAGCTGACAGCTGTCTGCTTTCCCTCAGCTGGTTATTAAAAATAGAGAGGATCCACATCATTTTTGGTGGGTACCCCTTTTTACTAACCTGTAAAGGCTATGCAGATAGCTGTGAGCTGTTATTAAAAGGCTAGAAACCTTTATGGATAATGACCCCTTCCCAGAATATTAACACCAGCTCACCATTGTCTGCTTTTCATACTGATGTAATTTAACTCTGGCTGGGTTTCAATGAATAGATGGATATTTACACATGACATTGAAAAGAATATTCTATATTGACTTACATTGATTTTGGACTGTGTGCTGTCTAGCCTCACACCTTTCTATTGATTCTATCTAGCCTGTTGGCTAAAATAATTAACTCAATGTTTACTGACTAATTTAAGTGATTTAAGTCATTTGTTTAACTACCTTTGTTTACAGGACAGTAGTCCTGCTCTTACACCCATCTTGCTTCCTTTTGCAGCCCCGTAGCTTTTACTATGACCATTTTACACCACAGTTTGGGTTACCATTGATTTCTATTCGGTTCGGGTTAGGGTCAAGTTCAGACCCGACCCAAACTTTTAACTCAAGTTTGGCCAAACCTGCCAAGCTTGAATTTCCACGGGTTCGCTCATGACTAAATCTGATCCTACTCTGATCAAACTGTGATCAAACTCTAATCAGATTGCAATTAGCATAGTCTGATCGATTTTTCTCTGATGGGATAAAAACATTTGTATGACCCTACCGTAAATGCCACTTTTACTCCAGAAGAGAAAGTAATATCAGGGCAATAATAAATTGTAAGTTTGGAAATTCTGCATTCTCTGGTCTATCTATGGAAACTCTAATTGTGCCGGCACAATGCTAACAATAAACACAGAACATTATCTTTCTGCCTTAATGCTTTCCAAAATATTAAATTGAGAGTTTCTGAATTTTCAGCCTACTCATGTATTCAAGCTTGGCTTATCCATTAGCTTCATAGATTTCCGCGTGCTAGATGAAAATAGCAAAAAAGAACTAAAAGCTCGACTTGTATGATAGTTACAATATGAGCACCGTTCCCCGTTAGCTGTGAGGTGACCAAGGAATCTAAAAGTTCCCTCCGCTAAAAGAAAGTCTACTTTCTTCATTCCCTTTCCAATTGATTGGGCAGAACCTTGATGAAGCATTGTGTCTGATCATAAAGAGAAAGTCTCCTGAGATATAGTTGATGTCGTACTGTCCTCTTTACTCACTCTTTGAACTCACCTTTATAATCGATACAGATGGAGAACTACTGTATTAGAGAAATTTAGATAGAACCTTTATCTGCATTATTTCTCCAGTGATACTCCCTTTAACCCTTACTCTGCCTTACACGACAAGAGAGTTGGGCATATAACCTTTTCTGCCATTGACCACTCAGGTTTTTTTTTTTTACATGATCTCTTTCTATATTGTAGACTACCAGGGAAATCCCAGTTGCAGTTTTTGTTAAAGATAAGCTAGTTCCTTTGTGTTCATCTATAGGTCACCTTACTGAACATCACTGGTATGATATTCTTACAGGGTTTAGGCCTTCAAGAGCTCAGATAGTCAATCACCTTTTCCAACCATTAGTACTGTTGTTTGTGTTAGGGGTTGAGTTCCCACTTCTGCACAGGGGGAGTCTCGGGCCATCTCCGCTGCAGTCTCCCATTCTTCTCCTGCCGCAGTGGGGCCTGCTCAGCAGAGACGTCGGTCCCAGCGTCTCGCTCACTCTGACTCTGTACAGAGAGTTACTGCTGCTTTTCCTGCTTCTGCCATTGGAGTCAGTGCTGGGCAGCAGCGAGCAGATGCTTCTGGGACTAAGTCCTGCTTTTCTCGTTCTGAGCATGCCCAGAGTAAGATCTCTCAGTGGAGATCGAGTGTTACATGATCGGACACTGCAGCTAAGGCCATTGGTCCTTCAGGAAGGTCCTGTAGGTGCTCACTCTCTGTGGCAGCCTCTCATTGGTCCTTCTAGGAAGGTCCTGTATGTGCTGCAACTATTTAAGGCTCGCATTGCCGCACGACCATGCGCTAGTATTGTTCTATGTTGTACTTTGCGCCAGTGTGGTCACGTATGATTGTGTTTAGGGACCCGGCTGAACTAAGCCCCTAGAATGCTGGCACCTCCGGCGAGGAGTTTGTGTGTTTGAGTATTCAGGGACCTGGCTGAAATAGGCCCTAGCATGCTGGCACCTCCGGCGAGGAGTTTTGTGTGCATGCATGACCACTGACTGCTCTTGTTTGGGTAGTTAGCCTGTGCCACTGTGAAGGTTAACAGGGCGCAGTGCTTTGAGTTCATGGCTACTCTGTGAAGTAACAGAGGTAGCTCATACCGCAATTTACTTCCGCCATTTGCTAGCAGCAGGTTCTCCTGCACGGTGGACCCCAGGCTGCGAACGCATATATTATAATAAAGTCTCTATATCCATTTGGTGCGTTCCGCTAGCCCTAACATAATACTAGCGCCAGGGTCTGGCTAGTAAATGGCGGACATTCAGCATTCTTTGCGGTATATCCAGCAGCTGGTGGGTAGGTTGGCGGCTCTCGAGAGCTCAACCTCAGCTGTGGATGTTACTGCAGTTGCTGTACAGGCTGCTAGCATGGCTGCAGCAACCTTGTCCACTGCCACCCCTGTTCCGACATTATCTCGCCTTCCGCTGTCAGAGAAATTTTCTGGAGACAGCAAGTCCTGTAGGGGATTCGTGAGTCAGTGCTCTATATACCTCGAGCTCCTGGCTGCACGTTTTCCCACAGAGCGAGCTAAGGTGGGATTTATTGTGTCCCTCTTGTCGGACAGGGCGTTGGAGTGGGCTACACCGCTGTGGGAGCGTGGCGATCATGTGGTGCAGAGTGCTCCGCTGTTCCTGAGCACTCTGAAACAGGTCTTTTTAGGACCTCGAGTCACCCATGATACGGCCCATATTTTGGAGGGGGCTGGCTGGTCACGTTAAGGACGCTCTGGCCACAAGGGAGATTCCTGCCACACTGGAGGAGTTAATATCTGTCCTTTACTCGTATTGACCTCTGTTTTAACGAGCGGAGGTTAGAGCGAGCTCAGTGTAGGCAGAGGTTTCGGCTGGCTCCCACCTTTGCCAAACCTCTGGAATCTCCGGTCCTGATTCCTGAGTCACATGAGGCCATGGAAGTGTCACATGAGGGATCTAAGTCCCGGACCACTTGTGCACACAAGTTCTGTCATGTTTGCCAGCAGTCAGGACATCTTGCCACCAGATGTCCCCAGCGGTCGAGGAAACGTCAGCGTCTAGTGCTTGTAGGTGGAGGTACACTAGACACGGCGACGTTTGCCACCAAATTGTCCTTTAAGGGGACAATATTTTTTGGCTCATCCTCCCACTCGGTAGAGCTCTGCGTGGATTCTGGGGCGGAGGGCAATTTTATGTCTTCAGCCTTCGCCCAACGTCACGCAGTACCCCTGGTTATGCTAGCTCAACCAGTAACGGTACGAGTAGTGAATGGGTCGACACTGCCCTCACAGATAACACACCAGACCATCCCTCTTACTCTTTCCATGTCGCCATCGCATCAGGAGATTATATCTCTGCTCGTCATACCTGAAGGAATTGATGATGTCCTGTTTGGGATACCATGGCTATGGTACCACTCTCCTCATATCAAAATTTTATCAGATTCCTGATTTAAAAATTAGTTTTATATGATCATTTGCACTCATCCTTTTGTCTATTTTCAAGATAAATATCTTATAGGGAATCTGTCACAGCATGTAACTCTTTCAAATACAAGTCCAGCAGTACCTTTACATGGCCAGTCTGTTCCTCCATTACTGAGAAATTAGCGTTTGAATTTATATTGAAAAGAGGCTAAAGGACTATGGTAGATCTGAATCATATGTCACTCCAGCTCTACTCCCTGCCTAGAATTGCCTCTTCCTTCTTGACTGGTGACTACTTTTCCTGAAGTCACACAGCATAGAGACTGTCACAATCAAGCAGGAGGAGGCGGCTTCGGGAGGGCAATAGAGCTGGAGTGACAAAGGCTTCAGATCTACTATAGCTATTTGCATGAAAATTCAAACTCTGATTTCTCAGTAATAGAGGAACGGACTGGTCATGTAAAGGTATTGTTGGACTTGCTATTGAAAGAGCTAAATGCACATATAAATAGATTCTGGGGTGAAATTTTCTAACAATGCATAACCAGAAAATTGGTTGTACAATACAAATGAATATGAGAGTCTTCCAGATATTTTTTATTGTTGTTTTTTACAGCCCACCCAATCAAAAAGACTCTTCAAAAAACTTTGTGTAAACATATTCAAAGCAACATACATGGTATGTATTTGATCACATTGCCTGAACATGCCTCTGGCCTACCGGTTGACTAAGTATCCACTGATCCTCCTGAAGGGTCCATTTATATTTAGAGCATCATGTCTTCTCAGAGATTCAGAGCATATCGTAATCCTTCTACTTGGCATCCGCAGAGTACATCACTGTAAGACAATGCCATGCAGCTGCTCTCTCTGATTTTGTAGGCATTGGAAAAAAGAGCATCTAAAAATTGACACGTTATTGTAAGAGCAAGGAAAAGACATGCAGAGATGTTCGTATTTGCATACAAAACATGGGGATCGAGAGCAAGTCAAATTAGAAGCATAAATCAGCCTTCTCATGGTTTAGTCATGAGAGCTTGCTTCTGCACAATGCTCCTTAAAGCAGCAAGTGCATCCATGGCCACAGAGCAACAGAACAGATTTGCCAGCAGAATGAGGATGTCTTCTGACTCAGCACATTCGAGTTTCAATTGAATCATCCTTCTTGAGCCTATGCTGTGGTTTCATTTATGATAAGAGCGGAGATTTTTTTTCAATTAGGATACAAATCCAGAATAATTTTAATACAGACTTGCGTAGGTGTTGATAAATCGTGGCTATACAAATTATTAAAATTATATTTTCTGTAGGTAAACACAATACTGAAATTTTGCAATCTTCATTTTGGCCACTAACAGAGATGAGTAGATCTTTTGAAAATTGAATTAATGGGGTTTGCCGAATTTTCCACCAAAATTTTATTTGTGTAGAATAAATTTGCTTGAAATCACAATAGTTAACAGCCACTACTGGGGGGAAAAGAGAAAAAGGAAGAGAAAGAGAGGGATCAAATTAGCACTTTGGGGTTTTTACAGCCTTCCTTTTTTGCCTTTTTTTTTGGGGGGGAGCAGAAGGAGATCTCTGCAAATTGAATCTTAGGCAACTTTCCCACTAGCGTCGGTACATGCTATGCAAGTTGTGAAATTTATGCATGACGTGGGCAACGGATGCAGTTTTTCAACGCATCCGCTGCCCAGTCTAAAGTCCGGGGATGAGGGGGCGGAGTTTTGGCCACGCCTGCATGGTAGAAAATGGCGGACGCGATGGACAAAAAAAGTTCACTTGAACGTTTTTTTAGTGCCGACGGTCCGCCAAAACACAACAAATCCGTTGCACGACGGACGCGATATTTGGCCATCCATCACGATCCGTCGCTAGTACAAGTCTATGGGAAAAAACGGATCCTGTGAGGACATTTGCAGGATCCATTTTTTTCCCAAAACAACAGATTGCGACGGATTGCTAAAAACGCAAGTGTGAAAGTAGCCTAAGAGTGTTCAAAATCACAAGGACCGGCAAATTTCAGGACATTCTAAACAGAGTAAATTCTCAGCTTATCTATCCACTCATCTCTTGCTGTTAAATGTCCACGCAAGAGACCCCGCATTTCAAATGCCAGTCATTACGATCAGCATAAGAGTTCTCCCAATGGTTAGATCTCTCAGGAAAGTATGCACTCCCAGAGATAATATTTTATATCTTGATTCTGGACTAATATATTGTAATAGAAATTACTTAATATTAATAAGGACAGATGTAATTTAATGCAAAATTTAAGTCTTTGTGTGCAGTTTTAGAGGGCCAACCATTCTAAAGGGGTTGTCTGGGCATATACTGTAATATTGATTGCTTATCTTTGAGATAGGTCATCAATATCAGACTAGTGAGGTCAAACAGCCTCCATCTCCACCAATCAGCTGTTATTTATTCCGGTGATGCTAAAAGCTGAATGATGACGACCAATGGCGTAACTTGAAACTCATGGGCCCCGATGCAAAAGCTCTATCGGGGCCCTCTAATATTTTAAATCTTTAATAGCAATAGTCTTTTTCTATAGGCCAAAGGGACCTTTAGGGCCCCCTAGGCTTCAGGGCCCCAGTGCGATTGCAACCCCTGCACCTGTTGTAGTTACGCCCCTGATGACAAGATTGGGTGTTGGATCCTCACTGATCTAAGATTGATGACCTATAGTATGTACATGATTATTTTATGCACCAATAACCAATTTAACAAGATACATGGTTGATACATGATATGTAATGTATGGTTGAGGTTTTTTTTCCTACAAGATCTGAGGCTAATACTGAAGCATCATTACTTTTAGGCAAAGATATGGTATGCATCTTTACAGTCAGGCATCAGCATGCAGACTCACGTGGGTGGATAAAATCTTCTATTTGACTAATGCAATTTCACTCACAGACATAAGCCTCTCTGCTCCTCACCTCTGTGGTGGACAGTCATGCCCTGTCTCTGTAATAGAAGTACAGTCATTCAGATGTGCTGGTCTTACCTATCCAAAGCAAACTGCACTGATCGCTAGGGTTGAGCGAAACGTATCGGACAAATTCAAAAGTCGGGTTTCATGAAACCGGACCCGATCCTAGTGTGGGATCGGCCATTAGGTCGGCGATCTTCGAACCAAAGTCACGTTTCGTATGACGCGTTCAGCGCCATTTCTCAGCCAATGAAGGAGGACGCAGGGTGTGGGCAGCGTGATGACATAGGTCTCGGTCCCCACCATCTTAGAGAAGGGCATGACAGTGATTGGCTTGCTTTCTGCTGAATCACAGGGGCTATAAAGGGGCGTGCACGCCGACCGCCATCTTACTTCTGCCGATCTCAGCATAGGGAGAGGTTGCTGCAGCTTCATCAGAAGAAGGGATATAGTTAGGGAGGGAAGATTAACCCCGAAACCGCTTGTGCTGTAGCGATTTCCACTGTCCAACACCACCTTTTTTTGCAGGGACAGTGGAGGCTACTTTTTTGTGCATCAGCTCTGTAGCTTATTAGGCTGCCTTATAAGGCTCCCTGATAGCTGCATTGCTGTTTGCACGCTGCTGTGCAAACCAACTGCTTTTTTAAAAGCAAAAATCCTGTTGATCCTTTCTGCAGTTATCTTGTTTATTTGTCCACACTTTTGTATGCAGCAGTCCTTTTTGTTGCTGCCATACTTGTCCTGAGATCATTGTAGGGAGATTGAAATTGTACTACAGTCCTTGGATTTTTTCAGATATCTTCCAGCCACTTTCTGCCACTTACATTGTGTTGTGTTACACACTGGGCCTGAGTTGTTGTGCTGTCTCCCCCCAAAAATGGGAGATTCAAATTGTCACAAAGTGGATATACGTCAGTTCTGTTAGTTTGTCGTATATCAGCCAGCCACGTTCTGCCACTTACATTGTGTTGTGTTATACACTGGTCCTGAGTTGTGGTGCAGTCTCCCCCCCAAAAAAGGGAGATTCAAATTGTCACAAAGTGGATATACATCAGTTCTGTTAGTTTGTCGTATATCAGCCAGCCATGTTCTGCCACTTACATTGTGTTGTGTTATACACTGGGCTACCTGAGTTTTGATGCAGTCTCCCCCCCAAAAAAGGAAGATTCAAATTGTCACAAAGTGGATATACGTCAGTTCTGTTAGTTTGTCGTATATCAGCCAGCCACGTTCTGCCACTTACATTGTGCTGTGTTATACACTGGGCCTGAGTTGTGGTGCAGTCTCCCCCCAAAAAAAGGGTGTTTCAAATTGTCACAAAGTGGATATACATCAGTTCTGTTAGTTTGTCGTATATCAGCCAGCCACATTCTGCCACTTACATTGTGTTGTGTTATACACTGGGCCTAAGTTGCGGTGCAGTCTCCCCCCCAAAAAAGGGAGATTCAAATTGTCACAAAGTGGATATACTTCAATTCTGTTAGTTTGTCGTATATCAGCCAGCCACGTTCTGCCACTTACATTGTGTTGTGTTATACACTGGGCCTGAGTTTTGGTTCAGTCTCCCCAAAATAAAAAGGGAGATTTAAATTCTCAACAAGGTTATATACACCTTCTACCTTGTTATACAGTACCATATAACGGTTGTTATTTTGGTAACATTTTCCCAAAAATGAGGAAGTCTGGTGGAAGAGGCCGTGGGCAGTCGTTGCCAGCTGGTACTGATGGTGATGGTGGTGGTGGAGCATCTGGTAGTAGTGGGAAAAGCAAAATAGCACTTAAGGCTGGAGGTGTTGAGCCAGCGTCATCGTCTGGCTGCACAAGGCCTCGAAGGCTCCCTTATCTTGGAGTAGGAAAACCGCTTTTAAAGCCGGAGCAGCAGGAAAAAGTTTTGGCTTTCCTTGCTGACTCAGCCTCTAGCTCTTTCGCCTCCTCTTCAGAAAGTTCAAAATATAAAAGCAGCAAGTCGTCAGTGGATGCTCCCGGTCAGGAACAAGACGCTTCCTTGTGTCCATCACCCAAACCAAAAGTGAAGGATGCGTCAGGCAACACCACAGGTTACTCCATGAAGCTCTTTACACATACCGTGCCTGGGTTAGAAAGGGAAGTTCACTGCCCATTACAAGATGAATCGGACATGGAGTGCACTGATGCACAGCCACGGTTAGATTATTATGCTGTTCCATTGACTCAGATCACTACATTGCCCTCGCAGTGTACTGAGCCAGAATCTGACCCTGATGAGACTATGGTGCCCCGGCCTTAACGCTATAGCACCTTACACGGTGACACAGAGGAAGGTGCACATGACATTGAAGAGGAGGTGATAGATGACACAGTTGTTGACCCAGATTGGCAGCCATTGGGGAAAGAGGGTGCCGCTGCCAGTAGCTCAGAAGCGGAGGAGGATCATTCGCAGCATCCATCTACATCGCAACAGCTGTCATCTGGCAGGCCCGTATCAGGCCAAAAATGTGTGTCAAAAGCAAAAACAGTTTAGGACAGCGTGGCCATCCGGTGAAAGTAGCACAGCTTGAAATGCTTGAAAAGGTATTCGATAGTAGGAAGAGTGCAGTGTGGCAATTTTTTAACCAAGATCTGAATGATCAGTCAAAAGTTATCTGTAAGAAATGCTCAAAGACCTTTAGCAGAGGGAAGAATCTTCAAAATTTAAATACAACGTGCATGCGTAGACATTTAAACAGCATGCACTTGCAAGCCTGGACTAACTACTAAACGTCACATACCGTTGGTGCACCTGCTCAGAATGAAGGTAGTCAGCAATGCTACATTGCTTCCCTCACTGTAAAGGTACCTTCACACTAAGCGACGCTGCAGCGATACAGACAACAATGCCGATCACTGCAGCGTCGCTGTTTAGTCGCTGTGTGGTCGCTGGAGAGCTGTCACACAGACAGCTCTCCAGCGACCAACGATGCCGAAGTCCCCTGGTAACCAGGGTAAACATCGGGTTACTAAGCGCAGGGCCGCGCTTGGTAACCCGATGTTTACCCTGGTTACCAGCGTTAATGTAAAAAAAAAAAAAAACACATACTCACATTCCGGTGCCCGGCGTCCGCTTCCCTGCACTCCTCCTGCATCCTGTGTCTGCACTGTGTGAGCGCCGGCAATACAGAGCACAGCGGTGACGTCACTGCTGTGCTCTGCTTTCACTTTATGGCCGGCGCTCACAGTCAGTGCGGGAAGCAGACGGCGAGGGACGTGTGACAGACATCAGAAGGTGAGTATGTACTGTTTGTTTTTTTTACATTTACAATGGTAACCAGGGTAAACATCGGGTTACTAAGCTCGGCCCTGCGTTTAGTAACCCGATATTTACCCTGGTTACCACTGTAAAACATCGCTGGCATCGTTGCTTTGGCTGTCAAACACGACGATACACGCTGATCTGACGACCAAATAAAGTTCTGAACTTTCAGCAACGACCAGCGATATCACAGCAGGATCCAGATCGCTGCTGCGTGTCAAACACAACGATATCGCTATCCAGGACGCTGCAACGTCACGGATCGCTATCGTTATCGCTGCAAAGTCGGTTAGTGTGAAGGTACCTTAAGCCCACCGGTTAGGACACCACCAGCAGCAAATGTGGAGGAATTGTCCCAAGGCCAAAGCAGTCAGGGAATCACAAGGTTCTTGGTTGGAAACACTGTATGTAGGCCAAAATCAAGAATACCATCACCAATGCTCTCTCAATCCGCCATGTCCACCACCACCACCACCGCTAGTTCCACCATATGCAGCTCTCCAGTCCAGCTCACCCTACAAGAGACTCTCATTAGGAAAAGAAAGTACTCATCCTCTCATCCGCGTACACAGGGTTTGAACGCCCACATTGCTAGACTAATCTCGTTAGAGATGATGCCCTACCGGTTGGTTGAAAGTGAAGCTTTCAAAGACCTGATGGCCTACACAGTACCACGCTATGACCTACCCAGTCTGCACCTCTTTGCGAGAAAAGCCATCCTAGCCCTCCACCAGCATGTCAAAGACCACATTGTCCATGCACTGAGGCAATCAGTCAGTGTAAAGATGCACCTCACAACAGATGCATGGACCAGTAGGCATGGCCAGGGATGTTACGTGTCCATCACGGCGCACTGGGTTAATGTGGTGGATGCAGGGTCCACTGGGGACAGCCATAGTGGGACAGTTCTGCCTAGTCCATGGTCTAGGAAACAATTGGCTGTAGGCGTTCGCCACCCCTCCTCCTCCTCCTCCTCCTCCAGAAGCAAAAGCTCGTCCACAGAGCGCAGTCGCACGACCACTCCATCCGCAGCTGCCAGTGTTTTTGCACAAGGTGTCCCATTATCGAACAGCTAGTGGTAAGCATCAGCAGGCTGTGTTACAAATGAAGTGTTTGGGCGACAACAGACACACCGCGGAAGTACTGACCGAGTACTTGCAGCAAGAAACTCAGTCATGGCTGGGCAGTGTACATCTTAAGGCAGGCAAGGTAGTCAGTGATAACGGAAGGAATTTTATGGCTGCCATAGCCCTTTCAGAACTGAAACACATACCTTGCCTGGCTCACACCTTGAACCTGGTGGTGCAGTGCTTCCTGAAAAATTATCCGGGGTTACCAGCCCTGCTCATGAAGTTGCGAAGACTTTGCTCGCACATCCGCCGGTTGCCCGTACACTCCAGCCGTATGCTGAACCATCAGCGATCGCTGAATCTTCCCCAGCACTGCCTAATAATCGACGTTGCAACAAGGTGGAACTCCACACTGCACATGCTTCAGAGGCTGTGCGAACAGAGGCGTGCTGTAATTTATTTGTGGGAGGATACACATACACGGGCAGGCACTTGGATGGCAGACATGGAGTTGTCTGGTGTGCAGTGGTCAAAGCTACAAGACCTCTGTCAAGTCCTTCAGTGTTTTGAGGAATGCACATGGCTGGTAAGTGCAGACGACGCCATCATAAGCATGAGTATCCCACTAATGCGTCTGCTGATGCAAAGTTTGATGCACATTAAGGAGCAGGCATCTGCAGCCGAAGAGGAGGGAAGCCTTTGTCAGCCCAGGGAACTCTCCTGGATGAGGTAGCGGATGAAGAGGAGGAGGAGGAGGATGGGGATGAATATTTATGGGAGGAGGATGCTTCTCAGAGGGCAATAGAAACTGGTGGCATTGCAAGGTCAGGTACAGGGTTTTTGCCAGACACAAGTGATGTTGATTTGCAAGAAAGTGCTCCTCAACCCAGCACAAGCAGTGAATTGACACCTGGAACATTGGCCCACATGGCTGAGTATGCCTTGCGTATCCTAAAAAGGGAGCCCCGCATTATCAAAATGATGACTGATGATGATTACTGGTTGGCCTGCCTCCTGGATCCACGATATAAAGGAAAATTACAAAATATCATTCCACATGAGAACCTAGAGCAAATATTGGCTACCAAACAAGCAACTCTTGTAGACCGTTTGGTTCAGGCATTCCCAGCACACAGCGGTGGAGATGGTTCTCACACGAGCCGTAGTGGGCAACATGGTAGAGGTGTTAGAGGTGCACAAATCCAAACTGGCGTTGGATAGAGGGGTTTTATGACCAGGTTGTGGAGTGATTTCGCAACGACCGCTGACACGACAGGTGCTGCTGCATCGATTGAAAGTGACAGGAGACAGCATTTTTCCAGTACGGTTACAAACTACTTTTCCGCCCTTATCGATATTCTCCCTCACAGGTCATTCACCTTTGATTACTGGGCATCTAAAATAGACACCTGGCCTGAATTGGCAGAATATGCATTACAGGAGCTCGCATGCCCTGCTGCTAGAGTGCTATCAGAAAGAGTACTCAGTGCTGCTGGTCAATACTGACCGAAAAAAGGACACGTCTGGCTACCTGAAATGTTGATGATCTAACCTTCATTAAAATGAACCAATCATGGATTTCAAATTATTTGGCCCCACGTTCCCCTGCTGACACATAGCTTGCCTGAAAAATGTCTTGCTTTTGGCCTCCTCTTACTGACTTCTACAATTCCTCCATTTGCAGCTGCTGAATGTCCACCATAGGCCTGACTCCCCCCACAGGGCCGTGGTCACCACCTGGCGCAAGCACCCGTGCAAGTGCCATTTGCCTGGACAGGTGGGTGTGTGCCCACTCTTGGGTGACGGCACTGGCACAGGGTCCCTCATAGTACAATGAAGTGTCTCTGACGGTGGTGGTGCACAACCAACGTCAGATACATTGTCGTAATATGAGGGGCCCTGTGCCAGTACTGCCACCCACGAGAGAGTGTTCCCCCCAGCTCGAACAGTGCTCCACCACTTGCAATACTTACCTCTCCCTGCTCCACCTGGTTAGTCCTGTTTCCAATTTTGAACTGCATTTAGCCTACTTACTTATTTGGGCCTACTCACTGTGTCAGCCTCTCATTACAGTTGTCCTCCACTGAATAAAGCAATGCTGCCTGGTTAGTCCTGTTACCAATTTTGAACTGCATTTAGCCCACTTTATTATTTGGGCCTATATCTATGTTTCCTCCTCATCCTGCCCATTGCCCAGCCACTGCTAGATGAGTCTGCTGGTACATTGACCCAGACCACTACATTCCCCTTGCATTCTACACAGCCAGAATCTGACCCTGCTGAAAGTCAGGTTCCCCTTCCCGCATACTATACCACCTTACACGGGGACAAAGAGGAAGGTGCAGATGAAAGTGCAGGTTCCTTCATCAGGTGGGGGGGCATACTCGTTGGCGAGGTCACTGGCACAGGGCCCCTCATAGTACGCAAAAGTGTCTCTGCCGGTGGGAGGCTGTTGTGAACTCTGTTTTCGGGCTCCCTCTTGTGGTCACTGGTGGTATTGTGTGACTTTTGCTTCGGGCTCCCCATGGTGGCTTTGTTTGTTATCGTACTGGTCTCTGGCTATCAGCTGGTTCGTTATCCTCTGGGAGGTTCCTATATAGCTCTGTTTTACTTCCACTTGTGGCCGGCTGTCGATGTAATCAGTGCTACTCAGATTCCTTCTGACTACCTTGCTCCAAGTCCATCCAGGATAAGCTAAGTTTTGTTTGCTCATTTTTTGATCAGCAGTGTTAATCATGTTTTCTGTTCCAGCTTGCTAAAATGTAATTCCCTCGCTTGCTGGTTGCTCTAGTGGGCTGAGTTTCTCCACACACACCGTTAGTTGGTGTGTGGGTTCTTGAAATCTCAGGATGGATATTTTGTAAGGGTTTTTTATTGATCGCATAGACCCCTGCTCTATTTTCTGCTTTCTAGTACTAGTGGGCCTCTTTTGCTGAATCTGATTTCATCCCTATGTATGTGCCTTCTTCTTACTTCACCATTAATATTTATTGGGGGCTTCTATATCTTTGGGGATTATTTCTCTGGAGGCAAGCGAGGTCCTTTCTTTCTCTTTAGGGGTAGCTAGTTCCAGAGGCTGGCTCGAGACGTCTAAGAATTTTTTAGGCACGTTCACCGGCTACCTCTAGTTGTTTTGGATAGGTTCAGATTTGCGATCAGTCCAGTTACCATCTCCCTAGAGCTCGTCCTTAGTTTAATCACTTGCTGATCTATTTGTGATCCTCCGCCATTAGGGATCATAACAGTACAGCCGGCCGATAAAGTGTTAATTGCATGGCAGAAGCAGGAGAAAAGAAGCCTTGAGAATTTTTTTTTGTTGTTGTTGCCGTGTGTCTAGCTGCTATGGCTAGCTTCTCTCCTCCTCTTAATCTTGGTGTGGCTCTGAGTTCAGCTGCTGACATGGATGTCCAGAGCTTGGCTTCCAGTCTGGATCATCTTGCTGCTAGGGTTCAAAGTATTCAGGATTTTGTTGTTCACAGTCCTATGTCAGAGCCTAGAATACCTATTCCGGAGTTGTTTTCTGGAGATAGATCTAGGTTCCTGAATTTTAGGAACAATTGTAAGTTGTTTCTTTCTTTGAAACTTCGTTCCTCTGGTGATGCCGTTCAGCAAGTTAAGATTATCATTTCCTTTTTGCGTGGTGACCCCCAAGATTGGGCCTTCGCATTGGCGCCAGGGGTCCTGCATTGCTTAGTGTAGATGCGTTTTTTCTAGCCCTTGGATTGCTCTATGAGGAACCTAATCTTGAGAACCAGGCTGAAAAAACGTTATTGGCCCTCTCGCAGGGGCAAGATGAAGCAGAGGTGTACTGCCAGAAATTTCGGAAATGGTCGGTGCTTACTCAGTGGAATGAGTGTGCCCTGGCTGCAAATTTCAGAGAAGGTCTTTCTGAAGCCATTAAGAAGTTCATGGTGGGGTTCCCTACGCCTGCAGGTCTGAATGAGTCAATGACTCTGGCCATTCAGATTGATCGGCGTTTGCGGGAGCGCAAACCTGTAAACCATTTGGCGGTGTCTTCTGAACAGACACCTGAATCTTGCAATGTGACAGAATTCTGACCAGAAGTGAACGGCAAAGTTATAGACGGCAAAATGGGTTGTGCTTTTACTGTGGTGACTCAGCTCATGTTATCTCAGCATGCTCTAAGCGCAAAAAAAAGGTTGATAAATCTGTCACCATTGGTACTTTACAGCCTAAGTTCATTTTGTCTGTTACCCTGATTTGTTCCCTGTCATCTTACCCGGTTAATGCCTTTGTAGATTCAGGTGCTGCCCTGAGTCTGATGGATTGGTCATTTGCCAGGCGCTGTGGTTTTGATTTGGAGCCTTTACAATTCCCTATTCCACTAAGGGGAATTGATTCTACACCATTGGCTACGAATAGACCTCAGTACTGGACACAAGTGACCATGTGCATGACTCCTGTTCATCGGGAGGTGATTCACTTTCTTGTACTGCATAATTTGCATGATGTCGTCGTGTTGGGTCTACCATGGTTGCAGACTCATAATCCAGTCCTGGATTGGAAAGCTGTCATGGTTCCCAATGGCAAGGGAACGTCAGAGAACATAAATAACAGAACAGCTCTTGGGTGATGGAATCTCGAGCTGACCGTGAGCTAAACCTACCACACAACTAACAGTGGCCAGGTGGCGTACCTACGTTTTATCCCTAGACGCCTAGCGCCAGCCGGAGGACTAACTAACCCTAATAGAGGAAAAGACAGACCTGGCTTACCTCTAGGGAAATTCCCCCAAAAAGGAGACAGAAGCCCCCCACATATATTGACGGTGAGTTCAGAGGAAAAGACATACGCAGTATGAAGGTAGGTTCAGCAAAGCGAGGTCCGCTTACTAGATAGCAAGAAGATACAATAGGGAACTTCACGGTCAGCTGAAAACCCTATTAAAATACCATCCCGAAATTATTTTAAGACTCATGTGTCAACTCATGACACCAGAGTGGCAATTTCGGCCCACAAGAGCTTCCAGCTACAGAAAAATAACATAACTGTGAACTGGAACAAAAATGCAAAACAAACTTAGGACTAAGAGTCCAACTTAGCTGATAGTAGTCTAGAAGCAGGAACATGCAACAGAAAGGCTCTGGTTACATTGATGGCCGGCACTAGAATAACTGAGCAGCAAGGCTAAATAGGATACACCCATATCCTGATGGAAACAGGTGAACAGAGAAAGTGAAGCACACAAGTCCAGTACCACCAGTGACCACCGGGGGAGCCCAAAAACCAAACTCACAACAGTACCCCCCCCTCAAGGAGGGGGCACCGAACCCTCACAAGAACCACCAGGGCGATCAGGACGAGCCCTATGAAAGGCACGGACCAAATCAGAGGCATGAACATCAGAGGCTGTCACCCAAGAATTATCCTCTTGACCGTAGCCCTTCCACTTGACCAGATACTGAAGTTTCCGTCTGGAAACACGGGAGTCCAAGATCTTCTCCACAACATACTCCAATTCACCCTCAACCAACACCGGAGCGGGAGGCTCAACGGAAGGCACAACCGGTACCTCATACCTGCGCAATAATGACCGATGGAAGACATTATGGATAGAAAAAGATGCTGGGAGGTCCAATCGAAAAGACACGGGGTTAAGAATCTCCAAAATCTTATACGGGCCGATGAACCGAGGCTTAAACTTAGGAGAAGAAACCCTCATAGGGACAAAACGAGAAGACAACCACACCAAGTCCCCAACACGAAGACGAGGACCAACACGACGACGGCGGTTAGCAAAATGCCAAGTCTTCTCCTGGGACAACTCCAAATTGTCCACCACCTGTCCC
The DNA here is from genome assembly GCF_051348905.1 of Ranitomeya variabilis. Classification (NCBI taxonomy): domain Eukaryota; kingdom Metazoa; phylum Chordata; class Amphibia; order Anura; family Dendrobatidae; genus Ranitomeya; species Ranitomeya variabilis. Next base: position 276,504,703 of record NC_135235.1, on the reverse strand, counting down.
CAAATCCGATGCAACCTATCCACCACAGTATCCACTCCAGGACAATCCGAAGACTCCACCTGACCGGAAGAAAAACAAGGATGAAACCCCGAATTGCAAAAGAAAGGAGAAACCAAAGTGGCAGAACTAGCCCGATTATTGAGGGCAAACTCCGCCAACGGCAAAAAGGCAACCCAGTCATCCTGATCCGCAGACACAAAACACCTCAAATAAGTCTCCAAGGTCTGATTAGTTTGCTCAGTCTGGCCATTAGTCTGAGGATGGAACGCAGACGAAAAAGACAAATCAATGCCCATCCTAGCACAGAACGCCCGCCAAAATCTAGACACGAACTGGGTCCCCCTGTCAGAAACGATATTCTCCGGAATACCATGCAAGCGAACCACATTTTGAAAAAAACAGAGGAACCAACTCGGATGAGGAAGGCAACTTAGGCAAGGGCACCAAATGAACCATCTTTGAAAAACGGTCACACACCACCCAGATGACAGACATTTTCTGAGAAACAGGGAGATCAGAAATAAAATCCATAGAGATGTGAGTCCAAGGCCTCTTCGGAATAGGCAAAGATAACAACAATCCGCTAGCCCGAGAACAACAAGGTTTGGCCCGAGCACAAACATCACAAGACTGCACAAAAACTCGTACATCTCGAGACAGGGAAGGCCACCAGAAGGACCTAGCCACCAAATCCCTGGTACCAAAGATCCCGGGATGACCTGCCAACACAGAAGAATGAACCTCCGAGATGACTCTACTGGTCCAATCATCAGGAACAAACAGTCTACCAGGCGGGCAACGATCAGGTCTATCCGCCTGAAACTCCTGCAAAGCCCATCGCAGGTCTGGGGAAACAGCAGATAATATCACCCCATCCTTAAGGATACCTGTAGGTTCAGAATCACCAGGGGAATCAGGCTCAAAACTCCTAGAAAGGGCATCCGCCTTCACATTTTTAGAACCTGGTAAGTATGAGACCACAAAATTAAACCGAGAGAAAAACAACGACCAGCGCGCCTGTCTAGGATTCAGGCGCCTGGCAGACTCAAGATAAATCAAATTCTTGTGATCGGTCAATACCACCACCTGATGTCTAGCCCCCTCAAGCCAATGACGCCACTCCTCAAAAGCCCACTTCATAGCCAAAAGCTCCCGATTACCAATATCATAATTTCGCTCGGCGGGCGAAAATTTTCGAGAAAAGAACGCACAAGGTCTCATCACGGAGCAGTCGGAACTTTTCTGCGACAAAACCGCCCCAGCTCCGATCTCGGAAGCATCGACCTCAACCTGAAAAGGAAGAGTAACATCAGGCTGACGCAACACAGGGGCGGAAGAAAAGCGGCGCTTAAGCTCCCGAAAGGCCTCCACAGCAGCAGGGGACCAATCAGCAACATCAGCACCCTTTTTGGTCAAATCAGTCAAAGGTTTAGCAACATCAGAAAAACCAGTTATAAATCGACGATAAAAATTAGCAAAGCCCAAAAATTTCTGAAGGCTCCTAAGAGAAGAAGGTTGCGTCCAATCACAAATAGCCCGAACCTTGACAGGATCCATCTCAATGGAAGAGGGGGAAAAAATGTACCCCAAAAAAGAAATCTTTTGAACCCCAAAAATACACTTAGAACCCTTCACACACAAGGAATTAGCCCGCAAAACCTGAAAAACCCTCCTGACCTGTTGGACATGAGAATCCCAGTCATCCGAAAAAATCAAAATATCATCCAGATACACGATCATAAATTTATCCAAATATTCACGGAAAATGTCATGCATAAAGGACTGAAAGACTGAAGGGGCATTTGAAAGACCAAAAGGCATTACTAAATACTCAAAATGGCCCTCGGGCGTATTAAATGCGGTTTTCCACTCATCCCCCTGCTTAATTCGCACCAAATTATACGCCCCACGGAGATCAATCTTAGAGAACCACTTAGCCCCTTTTATTCGAGCAAACAAATCAGTCAGCAGTGGCAGAGGATACTGATATTTGACTGTAATTTTATTCAAGAGTCGATAATCAATACACGGCCTCAAAGAGCCATCTTTTTTAGATACAAAGAAAAAACCGGCTCCTAAGGGAGATGAAGAAGGACGAATATGTCCCTTTTCCAGGGACTCCTTAATATATTCTCGCATAGCAGCATGTTCAGGTACAGATAGATTAAATAAACGACCCTTTGGAAATTTACTGCCCGGAATCAGATCTATGGTACAATCGCAATCTCTGTGAGGAGGTAGTGAACCAAGCTTAGGCTCCTCAAAAACATCACGATAATCAGATAAAAATTCCGGAATCTCAGAGGGAATAGATGACGAAATGGAAACCAAAGGTACGTCCCCATGAGCCCCCTGACATCCCCAGCTTAACACAGACATTGCTTTCCAGTCAAGGACTGGGTTATGAGATTGTAACCATGGTAATCCGAGCAACAAAACGTCATGTAGATTGAGCAACACAAGGAAGCGAATCATCTCCTGATGGTCTGGATTCATACGCATAGTCACTTGTGTCCAGTATTGTGGTTTATTACTAGCCAATGGTGTAGAGTCAATACCCTTCAGAGGTATAGGAACTTCCAGAGGCTCTAGATCAAACCCACAGCGCCTGGCAAAGGACCAATCCATTAGACTCAAAGCGGCGCCAGAGTCGACATAGGCATCCGCGGTAATTGACGATAATGAACAAATCAAGGTCACAGACAGAATAAACTTAGACTGTAAAGTGCCAATTGAAATAGACTTATCAACCTTTTTTGTACGTTTAGAGCATGCTGATATAACATGAGTTGAATCACCACAATAGAAGCACAACCCATTTTTTCGCCTAAAATTCTGCCGTTTGCTTCTGGACAGAATTCTATCACATTGCATATTTTCTGGAGCCTTCTCAGAAGACACCGCCAAATGGTGCACAGGTTTGCGCTCCCGCAAACGCCGATCAATCTGAATAGCCATTGTCATGGACTCATTCAGACCTGTAGGTGCAGGGAACCCCACCATAACATCTTTAATGGCATCAGAGAGACCCTCTCTGAAATTCGCCGCCAGGGCGCACTCATTCCACTGAGTAAGCACAGACCATTTACGAAATTTTTGGCAGTATATTTCCGCTTCATCTTGCCCTTGAGATAGGGCCATCAAGGCTTTTTCAGCCTGAATCTCTAAGTTAGGTTCCTCATAAAGCAACCCCAAAGCCAGAAAAAACGCATCCACATTGAGCAACGCAGGATCCCCGGGTGCCAATGCAAATGCCCAGTCTTGAGGGTCACCCCGCAGCAAGGAAATTACTATCCTAACCTGCTGTGCGGGATCTCCAGCGGAGCGAGATCTCAGGGAAAGAAATAATTTAAAATTATTTTTGAAATTCAGGAAACGAGATCTATCCCCGGAGAAAAATTCTGGTATAGGAATTCTAGGTTCAGATATAGGAGCATGAATAACAAAATCCTGTAAATTTTGAACCTTCGTAGCAAGATTATTCAAACCTGTAGCCAAACTCTGAGGATCCATTTTAATCAGGTGAGATCAGAGCCATTCAAGGATTAGAAGGAGAGAGAGAGACAAAGGCTGCAATTAGAGCAGAAATGCAACTAAGTCAACTATAGAGCAAGCTCAGAGGAAAAAAAAAATAAAATCTGCAGACTTCTTTTTCTCTCCTTTCTTCTGCCAACGGTTTTAACACTGGTCCGGCCATACTGTCATGGTTCCCAATGGCATGGGAACGTCAGAGAACATAAATAACAGAACAGCTCTTGGGTGATGGAATCTCGAGCTGACCGTGAGCTAAACCTACCACACAACTAACAGTGGCCGGGTGGCGTACCTACGTTTTATCCCTAGACGCCTAGCGCCAGCCGGAGGACTAACTAACCCTAATAGAGGAAAAGACAGACCTGGCTTACCTCTAGGGAAATTCCCCCAAAAAGGAGACAGAAGCCCCCCACATATATTGACGGTGAGTTCAGAGGAAAAGACATACGCAGTATGAAGGTAGGTTCAGCAAAGCGAGGTCCGCTTACTAGATAGCAAGAAGATACAATAGGGAACTTCACAGTCAGCTGAAAACCCTATTAAAATACCATCCCGAAATTACTTTAAGACTCATGTGTCAACTCATGACACCGGAGTGGCAATTTCGGCCCACAAGAGCTTCCAGCTACAGAAAAATAACATAACTGTGAACTGGAACAAAAATGCAAAACAAACTTAGGACTAAGAGTCCAACTTAGCTGATAGTAGTCTAGAAGCAGGAACATGCAACAGAAAGGCTCTGGTTACATTGATGGCCGGCACTAGAATAACTGAGCAGCAAGGCTAAATAGGATACACCCATATCCTGATGGAAACAGGTGAACAGAGAAAGTGAAGCACACAAGTCCAGTACCACCAGTGACCACCGGGGGAGCCCAAAAACCAAACTCACAACAGAAAGCCATGTCGGTGTCAAGTTGGGGTTGTCAGGGAATTCATGGTGACGCTCCTGTGGTGTCAATTGCTTCGTCCACTCCTTCTGAAGTCCCTACGTTTTTGTCAGACTACCAGGATGTATTTGAGGAGCCCAAACTCAATTCTCTACCTCCTCATAGGGACTGTGATTGTGCTATAAATTTGATTCCTGGTAGTAAGTTTCCTAAGGGACGACTTTTCAATTTATCTGTGCCGGAGCATGCTGCCATGCGGAGTTATATAAAGGAGTCTTTAGAGAAGGGACATATTCGCCCGTCCTCATCCCCTCTTGGTGCAGGATTCTTTTTTGTGGCTAAAAAGGATGGTTCCCTGAGACCCTGTATTGATTATCGCCTTTTGATTAAAATCACGGTCAAATTTCAGTATCCTTTGCCATTGTTAACTGATTTGTTTGCTCGCATTAGGGGGTCTAGTTGGTTCACCAAGATAGATCTTCGTGGTGCGTATAACCATGTGCGTATAAAACAGGGTGATGAATGGAAAACTGCATTTAATACGTCTGAAGGCCATTTTGAGTACTTGGTGATGCCTTTTGGACTTTCTAATGCTCCTTCAGTCTTTCAGTCCTTTATGCATGACATCTTCCGTGAATATCTGGATAAGTTTATGATTGTGTATCTGGATGATATTCTGTTTTTTTCGGATGATTGGGAGTCTCATGTTAAGCAGGTCAGGATGGTGTTTCAGGTCCTACGTGACAATGCTTTATTTGTGAAGGGCTCAAAATGTCTTTTTGGAGTCCAGAAGATTTCTTTTTTGGGTTTCATTTTTTCTCCTTCTACTATTGAGATGGACCCAGTCAAGGTTCAGGCTATTCATGACTGGACGCAGCCTACATCTGTTAAGAGTCTTCAGAAGTTCTTGGGTTTTGCTAATTTTTACCGTCGCTTCATAGCTAATTTTTCTGGCGTTGTTAAGCCTTTGACGGATTTGACCAAGAAGGGTTCTGATGTGACTAATTGGTCTTCTGCGGCTGTGGAGGCCTTTCGGGAGCTGAAGCGTCGGTTTTCTTCGGCTCCAGTCTTATGTCAGCCAGATGTCTCACTTCCCTTCCAGGTGGAGGTTGATGCTTCCGAGATTGGAGCGGGGGCTGTTTTGTCGCAGAGAAGCCCCGATGGCTCTGTGATGAAGCCATGTGCTTTCTTTTCAAGAAAGTTTTCGCCTGCCGAGCGGAATTATGATGTCGGTAATCGGGAGCTGTTGGCTATGAAGTGGGCATTTGAGGAGTGGCGACATTGGCTCGAGGGAGCTAAACATCGTGTGGTGGTCTTGACTGACCACAAGAATTTGATTTATCTCGAGTCGGCCAAGCGGCTGAATCCCAGACAGGCTCGTTGGTCGTTGTTTTTCTCTCGTTTTGATTTCATGGTCTCGTACCTGCCGGGTTCGAAGAATGTGAAAGCTGATGCTCTTTCTAGGAGTTTTGTGCCTGACTCTCCTGGAGATTCAGAGCCGGCTGGTATCCTTAGAGAAGGGGTGATTTTGTCTGCCATCTCCCCAGATTTGCGACGTGTGCTGCAAGAGTTTCAGGCGGATAGACCTGACCGCTGTCCACCGGAGAGACTGTTTGTCCCGGATAGATGGACCAACAGAGTCATCTCCGAGGTTCATTCTTCGGTGTTGGTGGGCCATCCTGGAATATTTGGTACCAGAGACTTGGTGGCCAGGTCTTTTTGGTGGCCTTCCTTGTCGCGGGATGTGCGTTCCTTTGTGCAGTCTTGTGGAATTTGTGCTCGGGCGAAGCCTTGCTGTTCTCGTGCCAGTGGTTTGCTGTTACCTTTGCCGGTCCTGAAGAAGCCTTGGACGCACATTTCCATGGATTTTATTTCAGATCTCCCTGTCTCTCAGAGAATGTCTGTCATCTGGGTGGTGTGTGATCGTTTTTCTAAGATGGTCCATTTGGTGCCCTTGCCTAAGTTGCCTTCCTCCTCCGAGTTGGTTCCACTGTTTTTTCAAAATGTGGTTCGTTTGCACGGGATTCCTGAGAACATTGTTTCTGACAGAGGATCCCAGTTTGTGTCTAGATTTTGGCGGACCTTTTGTGCTAAGTTGGGCATTGAATTGTCTTTTTCGTCGGCCTTCCATCCTCAGACGAATGGCCAAACCGAGCGAACTAATCAGACCTTGGAAACTTATTTAAGATGTTTTGTTTCTGCTGACCAGGACGACTGGGTTACTTTTTTACCGTTGGCCGAGTTTGCCCTTATTAATCGGGCTAGTTCTGCTACTTTAGTTTCTCCTTTTTTTTGTAATTCGGGGTTTCATCCTCATTTTTCCTCGGGTCAGGTGGAGCCTTCTGACTGTCCTGGAGTGGATGTTGTGGTGGATAGGTTGCATCAGATTTGGAATCATGTGGTGGACAATTTGAAGTTGTCACAAGAGAAGGCTCAGCTCTTTGCCAACCGCCGTCGCTGTGTGGGTCCCCGACTTCGCGTTGGGGACTTGGTGTGGTTGTCTTCTCGCTTCGTTCCTATGAAGGTCTCCTCTCCTAAGTTCAAGCCTCGGTTTATCGGTCCTTATAAGATTCTGGAAGTCCTTGGCCCTGTGTCATTCCGTCTGGACCTCCCGGCATCATTTGCTATTCATAATGTGTTCCATCGCTCGTTGTTGCGGAGGTATGTGGTACCTGTGGTTCCTCCGGTTGAGCCTCCTGCCCCGGTGCTGGTTGAGGGAGAATTGGAATACGTGGTGGAGAAGATCTTGGATTCTCGTGTGTCTAGACGGAGGCTCCAGTATTTGGTCAAGTGGAAGGGCTATGGTCAGGAGGATAATTCTTGGGTTGTAGCCTCTGATGTTCATGCGGCCGATTTGGTTCGTGCCTTCCATGTGGCTCATCCTGATCGCCCTGGGGGTTTTCATGAGGGTTCGGTGACCCCTCCTTAAGGGGGGGGTACTGTTGTGAACTCTGTTTTCGGGCTCCCTCTTGTGGTCACTGGTGGTATTGTGTGACTTTTGCTTTGGGCTCCCCCTGGTGGCTTTGTTTGTTATCCTACTGGTCTCTGGCTATCAGCTGGTTCGTTATCCTCTGGGAGGTTCCTATATAGCTCTGTTTTACTTCCACTTGTGGCCGGCTGTCGATGTAATCAGTGCTACTCAGATTCCTTCTGACTACCTTGCTCCAAGTCCATCCAGGATAAGCTAAATTTTGTTTGCTCATTTTTTGATCAGCAGTGTTAATCATGTTTTCTGTTCCAGCTTGCTAAAATGTAATTCCCTCGCTTGCTGGTTGCTCTAGTGGGCTGAATTTCTCCCCACACACCGTTAGTTGGTGTGTGGGTTCTTGAAATCTCAGGATGGATATTTTGTAAGGGTTTTTTATTGATCGCATAGACCCCTGCTCTATTTTCTGCTTTCTAGTACTAGTGGGCCTCTTTTGCTGAATCTGATTTCATCCCTATGTATGTGCCTTCTTCTTACTTCACCGTTAATATTTGTTGGGGGCTTCTATATCTTTGGGGATTATTTCTCTGGAGGCAAGCGAGGTCCTTTCTTTCTCTTTAGGGGTAGCTAGTTCCTCAGGCTGGCTCGAGACGTCTAAGAATTTTTTAGGCACGTTCACCGGCTACCTCTAGTTGTTTTGGATAGGTTCAGATTTGCGATCAGTCCAGTTACCATCTCCCTAGAGCTCGTCCTTAGTTTAATCACTTGCTGATCTATTTGTGATCCTCCGCCATTAGGCATCATAACAGGAGGCGCCACCTGCCATCAAACACACTGCCGTACTATGAGGGGCCCTGTGCCAGTGCCAATGCCAATGAGTGGGCCCCCACTGCTTGCTCAGGATCACAGCATTTGCAAAGTTGAAATACTTACCTCTCCCTGCTCCACCGCCGTGACGTATTCTGCGTTTCCTGGGCCCACGAAAAACTTGAGCCAGCCCTACCCCCCCCACAACTTTAGCCAAATGACCCCCAGTTTTCAATGCCTAACTAATATTATAAAGTAAATTAAGACTTACAAGCGTCAGTAATAAGAATTGATGTTTTTGGCATTAAAATGGGCACTGTAGGTGTTTTCCTGTCCTCCACTCACTGCCGACTTTGATTCCCCATTGACTTGCATTGGGTTTCGTGTTTCAGTTAACCCCCGACTTTATGCAATAATCGACCGATTTCACCCGACCCGACTTTTGACAAAGTCGGGTTACGCGAAACCCGACTCGATCCAGAAAAAGTAAAAGTCGCTCAACGCTTCTGATCGCAGTTCAGGATGAAATTTTCTTCTTGCTCCACTGTGGCCCTGTCCAAAGACCTGGGCTAGTGCACTATATATAGCAAGAGATACTCACCCCCACTTGCTATCTAGCTGTAGTGCAGGCATTTCCCTGCTAATGAATTAACTCAAAATGTTCAAAATTCAAAAAGGACTGGCACTTCAAATCTATAATTAAAACCACAATTCCGATGTCATTAAACATCAGAAACAAGAAGATATCCAGAAAAAAAATAAATAAAATATATACATTTTATTAACAATGAATTAAAATCCAAAAAAATGACATGAAAAGGGAAATAAATAACAGAAATGTCTCACAATAAGAGATGCCACCAAGTACAAGTAAATAAATAATCATTTTAAAATAGTGATAATTGTAACCAGCTAATAATGCATAACAGTGGGGTCTGTTAATTGTATACCAAAAAATTCCAATGGTGAAAACCACCAATAAGACCCATGTGGCCAAAGTCATCTCCAAATGCTGATAAGGAATAAACCTAACCGTGAGGGGAGAGGAACAATGCAGCCGAAAATAAGTATATAGTTTTTTACCTGGAATACAGATGAGTGGAATCTCCCCACCCGGACGCACGTTTCACCGCTGACTTCTTCCGCTGTCTGCCTGTCAGTGCTGTTTGCAAGTGTCTGACATCTACTGACAGGACATTTGAACCTTTTATGCTCTCTGCAATATTATCATGGTATGTGAATGAACTTATGTCACTTACTCCATGCCAACCTCCTTCGCAGTCATACCAACAGTATCGTGCCATATCATAAAGGGCAAAGCACAACTTAAGCTCCTAGTTAATAGCCTCTAAGACTAGAGGAAGCTAATCAGTATTATCCAGGTACGTGCCATTTTCCATTTCTTTCAAATGCCGCAGCATTTCAGAGAGAAGCAAGATTTTCTGCAGTGCGGGGGCCGGTCATTGCTTCATGCTGACCATGACTAAGGAATTATGAATGGCTGTTGGATTTCCTTTAAAAATACTTTTAATCTGGTTTGATCATATAAGCTCCAATTTTGCCCATAAATATAAAGCGTCAATACACAATACAGAATCAACTATCTGATTTTATGAAAGCATCCACCATGAAATACGGAAATAGATCCCTGGAATATAAAACGGGTGAGAAATTTCAGAATTCTAATTCAGGAGACCAACGTGAAGTCCGAGCTTTACTTGAGCTAGCTATTGTGCAGGATAAATAACATATCTTGGAAACATATCTACAGAATATCCATTCCTATGTGAATTAGCAGTGACTCTAGAGGTGCCCTGCTCGGCTTTTGATTTAGCTCACAGTTAGAGGTGACATTTATCAAAGAAATATTTCCCTTTTTTGATGTCGAAAATCAGAAATGTCAATGTAGGCGCCACTGCTACCTACTGTTTTATGATAAGATCTAAAGCACAATCATACACTGGACATTGGAAGGAGTCATGTTTATTTCCTATACTCTGAGGCTTGAGCGCTATATACTGGGCATGATGCATTATTCATAAAATGCATTTCAAAAAACCTAAACTACAGAAGTGATTTCTAGTAGAGCGATCATTATATCAAAATCTCCCAGGATAAAAGCCTGTGGTGGACCAGAAATTCTACCTAATTGCATGATAGTCAATGCTGTTCCAATTGCTTTAAAAAAGAAAATTCAAATGCCCTGTTAGAACACTGTGATTAAATAAAGAGGGTCATACACAGTATATTATACAAAATAAAGACTGACAAAATCAGTGTCTACCATGCTGAAGGACCAACACCTTGATGCTTTCTGCATACAGCCAGCTGATTTAAATGGACACTGAGTAATTCTTAATGCTTCCTGTGGGGGAGCTGCAGGAAAACTGGACACTTGTTGCCATAGAGTTTACAACTGAACCTATAATCAACTCATCATTTTGAGAAACAACTATATTAAAATAGATTGTTCAAAGCATGAAACATATTAGGTCTCCCATAGTCTTAATTTACTGTATCTTATTTTCTAGAGCGTGTATTTGACAGTATGAACATTTTACTTAAAATCTCCTGTGGAAATAAAGCAGGGGATACACTTATAACAAATGTCCCAACTTCATCACATAATTAAGCACCCAGGCGTGGCCTTCCATTCATGTACTTTCAATGGGGACCTAAAAGAAAAACCACTTCCAGACAGCCCTGACATTGACCTACCTCCCGGAGAACAAAGGGGTTGGGTGTGTTAGTTCAAACTCATCACTATCTATATTATCTTTGGGGTGAGAGTTAGGAGAACTTCATCCAATTTTAGTCAAATGCAAATGGAGGTCTATAGGACTCATAGTTTTTCCAAAAAATGACAATTTTTTTCCCCAAATCTTAAACCCAATGTGGAGGTATAAATGATAAATTTTCAGATGGTTTTACTCTCACTTAGATGTTCCTTTACTTATTGTAACTAGTGTTGAGCGATACCGTCCGATACTTGAAAGTATCGGTATCGGAAAATATCGGCTGATACCGGCAAAGTATCGGATCTAATCCGATACCAATACCCGATACCAATACAAGTCAATGGGACACCAAGTATCGGACGGTATCCTGTATGGTTCCCAGGGTCTGAAGGAGAGGAAACTCTCCTTCAGGCCCTGGGATCCATATCAATGTGTAAAAGAAAGAATTAAAATAAAAAATAGGGATATACTCACCCTCCGACGCAGCCCTTCAAGCGCGCATTTTTAGGTACAACGGCTCCCGGTTACGGCGGTAAAGTCCAGGCTGCGTCGGAGAGGTGAGTATATCCCTATTTTTTATTTTAATTCTTTCTTTTACACATTGATATTAATCCCGATACCGATTCCCGATACCACAAAAGTATCGGATCTTGGTATCGGAATTCCGATACCCGCAAGTATCGGCCGATACCCGATACTTGCGGTATCGGAATGCTCAACACTAATTGTAACCACTAAAAGAAGAGCTAAATATTATCTGCACTCTTGAGAAACATATAAGAGTGACATGAGATTCTAATGCTGATCAAATTTGTATTTCACAAGAAGTTACCATAAATGTTTTTATACTGACATTCTGCTTTTTCTCTGGAGATATAAAAGGGGTCTTAAAGCAAACCTGTCATTAGGATTTTGCTAAGTAAACTACAGGCATTGTCAGGTTGATGCTATTATACTGATTAAAATGATACCTGGGTTGAAAAAATCCATTTTGTGGTTGCTGTTTAGTCTGTTTTTGCAGTTTGCAGTTTATGAGATTCTCGTTCTCATGGGCGGCCTGTAGGCGGGGCTGTGGGCAGGGCTTTATGTGGCGCTCTGGCCTCATCATCATCATTCTGGCTTAAATGACAGGTTACTGAATTTTCAGCGACCTGCCTCCTATATTAAATACTGTGCTTGCGCAATTAATATTGTGGTCTTTAAAAAAAATGTAACTCCAGCAAAGTTGCACTGGAGGAGAGCATGTGCAGTAGCATTTATTGCCTGACGACAGATGTTACTGTGCATGCACCGCCACCAATTTTTTTTTTGCTCCAACAAAATGGCACCGGTGGTGGCACATGGGCAGTAACATTTATCAGCAAGCAATGCTCTTAATATGCACAAGCTTTGCCCACCAGTGGGAATTTTGTTGGAGCAAAAAAAAAATGGCTACAGCAAAATGGTTCCAGTGGCGGCGTATGTTTATTTAACCAAATCATAATGACTGGTTCACTTTAAGGAGAGCCTGTTTACACAATTTTGTAATGTAAAGACATGACTAGTGTTGAGCGATACCGTCCGATACTTGAAAGTATCGGTATCGGATAGTATCGGCCGATACCCGAAAAGTATCGGATATCGCCGATACCGATACCCGATACCAATACAAGTCAATGGGACACCAAGTATCGGAAGGTATCCTGATGGTTCCCAGGGTCTGAAGGAGAGGAAACTCCCCTTCAGGCCCTGGGATCCATATTAATGTGTAAAATAAAGAATAAAAATAAAAAATATTGATATACTCACCTCTCCGACGCAGCATGGACCTTACTGATGTAACCGTCAGCTTCCGTTCATAAGAATGAGCGCTTGAAAGTCCTTAGATGACGTCTCGGCCTGTGATTGGTCGCGGAGTGGTCACGTGACCGCTCTGCGACCAATCACAGGCCGCGACGTCATCTAAGGACTTTCAAGCGCTCATTCTTATGAACGGAGGCTGGCGGTTACAACCAGGGCGCGTCAGAGGGTGAGTATATCAATATTTTTTATTTTTATTCTTTATTTTACACATTAATATCGATCCTGATACCGATCCCCGATACCACAAAAGTATCGGATCTCGGTATCGGAATTCCGATACAGCAAATATCGGCCGATACCCGATACTTGCGGTATCGGAATGCTCAACACTAGACATGACTGTAATGGGGGCTATACACCTTGTTCCAAATTATTATGCAAATTGGATTTAAGTGTCATAAAGATTTAATCTTTTTGTTTTTCAATTAAACTCATGATGGTATTGTGTCTCAGGGCTCAATGGATCACTGAAATCAATCTTAACCCCTTCATGACCTTGGGATTTTCCATTTTTCCGTGTTCGTTTTTCGCTCCCCTCCTTCCCAGAGCCATAACTTTTTTATTTTTTTGTCAATTTGGCCATGTGAGGGCTTATTTTTTGCAGGACGAGTTGTACTTTTGAACAACATCATTGGTTTTACCATGTCGTGTACTAGAAAACTGGAAAAAAATTCCAAGTGCAGTGAAATTGAAAAAAAAGTGCAGTCCCACACTTGTTTTTTGTTTGGCTTTTTTGCTAGGTTCACTAAATGCTAAAAATGACCTGCCATTATGATTCTCCAGGTCAGTACGAGTTCATAGGCACCTAACATGACTAGGTTATTTTTTATCTAAGTGGTGAAAAAAAATTCCAAACTTTGCTAAAAAAAAAAAAATTGCGCCATTTTCCGATACTCGTAGCGTCTCCATTTTTCATGATCTGGGGTCGGTTGAGGGCTTATTTTTTGCGTGCCGAGCTGGCGTTTTTAATGATTCCAATATGGTGCAGATACGTTCTTTTGATCGCCCGTTATTGCATTTTAATGCAATGTCATGGCGACCAAAAAAACACAATTCTGGCGTTTCTAATTTTTTTCTCGTTACGCCATTTAGCGATCAGGTTAATGCTTTTTTTTATTGATAGATCGGGCGGTTCTGAACGCGGCAATACCAAATATGTGTAGGTTTGATTTTTTTTTAATGATTTATTTTGATTGGGGCAAAAGGTGGGTGATTTAAACTTTTATGTTTTTTTTATGTTTTTCACATTTTTTTAACTTTTTTTTTTACTTTTGCCATGCTTCAATAGCCTCCATGGGAGGCTAGAAGCAGGCACAGCACGATCGCCTCTGTTACATAGCAGCGATCTGCTGTTCGCTGCTATGTAGTAGAAACTCAGGTGTGCTGTGAGCGCCGCCCACAGGGTGGCGCTCACAGCTGCCGGGGATCAGTAACCATAGAGGTCTCAAGGACCTCTATGGTTACTATTCTGAAGCATCGCTGACCCCCGATCATGTGACGGGGTCGGCGATGCGCTCATATCCGGCCACCCGGCCGGATGCGGTAGTTAAATGCCGCTATCTGCATTTGACAGCGGCATTTAACTAGTTAATAGGCGCGGGCAGATCGCGATTCTGCCTGTGCCTATTGCGGGCACATGTCAGCTGTTCAAAACAGCTGACATGTCCCGGCTTTGATGCGGGCTCACCGCGGAGCCCTGCATCAAAGCAGGGGAGCTGACCTCGGACGTACTATCCCGTCCGAGGTCAGTAAGGGGTTAAACACATGTGATAATTCATTTTCCAGGTGACTCTAATTAAAGTAAAACTACTTAAAAATAATGCTCCACATTATTAAGCTGGCCACAGGTTTCAAGCAATATGAGAAATAAAAAGCATCTCTCTGCTGCTGAAAAGCGTTAAATAGTGCAATGCCTTGGACAAGGTATGAAAACATTAGATATTTCACAAAAACTTAAGAGTGATCATCATACTGTGAAGAGTTCATGCAGATAAAAGCATAATGAGGAAGGTTTCTGCCAGATCAGTGGATTAAGAGAGCAGCTGCCAAAATACCATTACAAAGCAGCAAACAGTTATGTGAAGCTGCTGGTGCCTCTGGATTCCCTCGAACCTCAAGGTGTAGGATCCTTCAAAGGCTTGCTGTGGTGCATAAACTTACTATTCGGCCACCCGTAAACAGTGTTCACAAGCAGAAACAGTTGCAGTCGGCCCAGACATACATGAAGACTAATTTCCAAACAGTCTTGTTTACTGATGAGCGTCGAGCAACCCTGGATGGTCCAGATGGATGGAGTAGTGGATGGTTGGTTGATGGCCACCAGGTTCCAACAAGGCTGTGACGTTAGCAAGGAGGTGGAGGAGTCATGTTTTGGGTCGGAATCATCGGGAAACAGCTGATAGGGCCCTTTAAGGTTCCTGAAGGTGTGAAAATGACCTCTGCAAAGTATATAGAGTTTCTGACTGACAACTTTCTTCCATGGTATAAAAAGCAGAAACATGCCTTCAGGAGCAAAATCATCCTTATGCATGACAATGCCCCATCTCATGCTGCAAAGAATACCTGAGTCATTGGCTGCTCTAAGCATAAAAGGAGATAAACTCATGGTGTGACCACCATCTTCCCCTGACCTCAACGCTATAGAGAACCTTTAGAGTATCATCAAGCAAAAGATCTATGAGGGTGGGAGGCAGTTCACATCAAAACAGCAGCTCTGGGAGGGAAGAAATACAAGCAGAAACTCTCCAAAAACTCACAAGTTCAATGGATGCAAGAATTGTGAAGGTGATATCAAAGAAGGGTTCCTATGTTAACATGTAACTTGGCCTGTTAGAATGTTTTGGAGTTAAATAGCTTTTTTGTTCAGTGAATGTGACCTCCTAATGCTGCAAATTGCCTCTGCTGAAAAAAAGAGGACTTAACTCTATAGCGCCACCTATTGGAAGTAGCGATCCTACAAGTCACAATCAACCCTTTAACGAGTCGTGCAATATGACTTAGGATAAAAGCCAAATCAGTATCTCAATTCGCAGACACGGTGTTTCGGGCTGTTGGCCCTCGTCAGTGCGAAGCATGAGAACTGATTTGGCTAGGTGAGAGGCTCTGGAGTGGGGTCTAAGGGGTAACGTTTCTCCTTATGGAGAGTGACATACCAGCTGGCTTGTCAAGGTAAGGAGGCTTATTCGCCATGCAATGCTCCTCTGGGAATTTAAATATGCAAATTGCCTCTGCTGAAAAAAAGAGGACTCGTTAAAGGGTTGATTGTGACTTGTAGGATCGCTACTTCCAATAGGTGGCGCTATAGAGTTAAGTCCTCTTTTTTTCAGCAGAGGCAATTTGCATATTTAAATTCCTAGAGGAGCATTGCACGGCGAATAAGCCTCCTTACCTTGACAAGCCAGCTGGTATGTCACTCTCCATAAGGAGAAACGTTACCCCTTAGACCCCACTCCAGAGCCTCTCACCTAGCCAAATCAGTTCTCATGCTTCGCACTGACGAGGGCCAACAGCCCGAAACACCGTGTCTGCGAATTGAGATACTGATTTGGCTTTTATCGTAAGTCAAATTGCACGACTCGTTAAAGGGTTGATTGTGACTTGTAGGATCGCTACTTCCAATAGGTGGCGCTATAGAGTTAAGTCCTCTTTTTTTCAGCGGAGGCAATTTGCATATTTAAATTCCCAGAGGAGCATTGCACGGCGAATAAGCCTCCTTACCTTGACAAGCCAGCTGGTATGTCACTCTCCATAAGGAGAAACGTTACCCCTTAGACCCAACTCCTAATGCTGCAAATTCAACAAATGAGCATTTTCAGTTCTTTAAAACATATCAAATGTTTAGAAATTCTACTGTGCCTAATAATTTGGAACAGTGCATTTTGGAGATTATACTGTTATAATTGGGAGGTTTTGTCAATAAAATTTGATGTATAATCTAACGGGTGATGACTTTTATTAGACTGACTGTCATTTGCACTGACCATTTAGGAAAATCCAAGAAAAATATAATTTGCATAATAATTTGGATCATGGTGTAACACTGAATACATTAGTACCATTGGTGAAGAAATCTGCTTTGTGCTTCTTCTGTAATCACCATTTGAAGTTTTCTGCTAATTAAATTTTGGTGCATAGGGGCCTGACTGTGCACTGGATCTTCTCCACCCTGTCTATGATTCCCTGACCACTCCACCTGCCTCATCTGTTTGAAGAGATTTCAGATGAAGGAGACATGTTACTGAAAAATCACTAAAATGTCATTCAAAGACCGGAGGCAAGCAAAGAGGCCAGGGGATACACAGACAGGGAACAGATGACCCAGTGCAGCGCTTGGCCCCTGTGCACCGAAATCTAATTATCTGAAAACTTCAAATGGTGATTAAAGAAGAACAGCAAAGTGGATTTCTTCACCAAAGGTATCATTGTAATCAGTATTACAGCCATTTCTTTACTTTATATTACAAAATCATGCTGACAGGTTCTCTTTAAAGAGATAAATAAAAAGTGTTTTTGATGGTTTGGGATCTAGTTTTGTCTGAAAGAAATCAACATAGCAACTGCATTGTGATCATGCGCTACGAACATGGCTGAATGCTACAGTAAGCCACAAAGAAAATTCCCTTAATCTATAGAAGAGAACCCAAAGAAGAAGTGGCAGATCCAAAAGAAAGTCTTATTGGGATTGAACACACATAAAGAAAACACGATAAGGAAATAAATTAATCTGATATCTGAACACGGTTTATAGTTTCAGTGTGTCTTCTATCGTTTGCCAAAACTTTTCCTCAAAGTTAGTTTTGCTAACAGCTCATCTGCGGTTCCAAAGATGTACTCTGTCTTCAACCAGAGTAAACAATAGAGGAAAGATTGGGAAAATGAATTAGAATTGCACAGCAGAACATCTAGTGAAACAGGAATGCATTAGAAGGGAGGCAATGCAATGTGTGAGCAGAACCAAGACTGCTCGTTTTGTAAATTGATAACTGTCATAGATAGGACGTGTCAATTCTCCTATGTATATTAGCACACTAATAATAATAATCTTTGTTTATATAGCACCAACATATTCCGCAGCGCTTTACAGTTTAGCAGTTTCAAACACAACAGTCATAAGTAACAATGTTAACAATACAATAATTAAAGCAAAATAAGATGACCCTGCTCGTGAGAGCTTACAATCTACAATGAGGTGGGGGAGATACAAAGTACAGGTGTGTATTTACAATGATGTATTTACAATGATGGTCCGGCCATCTTCAGGGGGTGGGGGATAGATGGGGATAGTGAATTGGCTAAGCATGTACATTTCCACATAAAATGACTTGAATTAGTGAAGGTGATAGGCAGCTCTGAACAAATGTGTTTTGAGCAAGCGCCTAAAATATGAACATTGTCTATGTTCCTAATATCTTGGGGTAGAGCATTCTAGAGGATTGGCGCAGCACGGGAGAAGTCTTGGAGTCGGGAGGTACGGATTAGTGCAGAGGTTAGTCGAAAGTCGTTTGCAGGGCGCAGCAGTCGGTTAGGCCGATAGATAGAAATGAGGGAGGAGATGTAAGGGGGTGCCGCACTGTGGAGAGCTTTGTGGGTGAGAACAAGTATTTTGAATTGGATCCTATAATGAATGGTATATAAACCGAAAAAAAGATGGACACCAAAAAGCAAAGAGTTGCAATTTTATTAAGGAATCATTAAAACAATACATAAATACACAGATAAATATATAAATGAAAACGATGCAATAGAAAAAGGAAAGGCAACATTAGTGCCACGTACGTACTGACAAGCTAACCAGCAAAAAAGTTGGTATATGATTGTCCCACAGAGATATACAAAACGTGCAAAGATTAGCTTAATAAGCTTTAAATATTAGTGGTGACTGAACCAACTAGACATATGGTAGAAAATATATATTGCATAAAGTAGCATACTGACGCTAGGCAGGTGCGGAAAGAGACTGAGTATGCATAAATAATAAAGTATAAATAATTAAAGTGCCTACAGCTAAAGGTGATTTGGCAGAGAAACCCTACACAACCATACTACCCCTAGTACAAAAGTGCACATATATAGGGAAAGTCCCGAGGGCATGATGGATAAGGCAGTATAATACTTACTAAAAGGCAGATGCACACACAGAGTCCCCCCGCAACTGTACGTGGAAAGAGGAGCCCCGACGCGCGTTTCGCAAGTTGCTGCTTCCTTGGGGGGCGCTAGTGTAAAGGTGGATGAAGATCTCTTTTTATACAGGAGCAGAAGCACTCAAGGCGGTAATGCCGGCGCTTGCCCCAGGTACTGCAATGTCCGGAAGCAGCGGAGTCGGCGTCCGACGTCACTCCCCGGCGCCCCACACTGACGCGCCAGTGGGAGGGGCCAAGGTGCGACGCGGTGAGGACGCGTATCCACGGCAACCAGCACACGCAGGCCGTGAGAAGCGCACACCACAGAGAGCGAAAAGAAGAAGGGGGCGGCTACATGAGTTGGACATAGAGCAAGAAGCCGGTGACGGAAGAGTGCACATACCTGACCCGAGGGAGTGATGGTGAAGGGAAGATGAAAAAAAAAAAGGTTGAATAAGTGCAATCGAAGATATCACATAACTACCTAAAAACAAAAAAGAAAAAAGAAAAAGTGAAAGATGTATCATATAAATGCACTATCGGGAAAATGATAACCCACAAAAATATAAAATATAATAAGTATAAAGAATATGATAATACTAGTGTGTAAAGAGACACTGTAAGTGCAGAAGACATGCACAGAATATACTCCCATTAAAACAAAGAATAATAATAATGGAAATGAAAGTGCATATATATATGAATGTCTAGATAAAAACATATAATGAACATGATAAATAACAATAAAAAACTAGCAATACATATCATACAGAACTACAACAATAAAAATCACAGTGCTGTAGCAAAGTGCAATACTAAGTGCAGATAATAAACAGACAATCATAAATATGACATATAATACAGTGAGTACATGGGTAACACGTGCAAGTGTATCAATAACCTACAAAAAAATTAAATACACATAAAAATACTGAGACAATAAATGAAATGTGCACCTATAGGACACAACAAAAAAGATATATATATATATATATATATATATATATATATATATATATATGTGAAAATAATAGTGATAATATTAATAAAAGATGAAACAAAATACGAAAGTGCCACTAAATAATAAAATAATAATAATAGTGAAAGTAATAAAAGATGATGATGACAGCAATCATCATAATGAAACCATAATAATGCCATGATATGAAGTATACAAACAATGTAGTACAGTATATGTGAGTGAACGTGGAAAAAACACAATCAAAACGAATATCCAAGTCAGGAACCGGCCTCTGCTTGTCAGGAATAGGCAATCCGTAAACGCCTCCTGAGATCATAGAAGATGAACACACATAATAGACAACGGATGCAATCTGTTAAAATAGACAAAAAAGAGATGGGTAAAAATCAAGAATATGAAACAAGAATTAAAAGAGACACTAGCCTAAAAAGTTTAAAGTAGAAGCAAAAGCAACTACAAAAACTATAAAAATGGGACAAAGCTAAGGACCTCGTTGAGGCCCTTAGGACGGACACAGTCTATACGGACAATCCATTGCGCTTCCAGTTGAGCAAGGCGTTTCTTCAGATCTCCACCTCGTCCATCCATAATAACACGATCAATACCACGTACTCTAAGCAACTGGCTATTACAGCCATGTTTGTCCTTAAAGTGCCATGGTATTGGCTTCAAAAATTCATCAGCCACTGGATTAGATGCCGCTTTAATGTCACGGATATGTTCACCAATTCTGATGCGCAACTGGCGTGACGTTAGGCCTACGTAAATAAGTCCACAAGGACATGTGGCGTAATACACCACATGATCCGTGGAGCACGTAATATGCTGAGTGATCCGGAATTCTTTGGATCCGTCACTGGATAGACAGGTGAAGCACCGTTCCAAGTTTTTACAAGCCGTACAATCCCGGCATGGGAAAAAACCCCATCTGGGGCCCTTAGAACCATAAACACACTTGGGTTCCCGGCCCCTATAGTGGCTATGGGTTAGTAGGTCACGTAAATTTTTGTTTCTCCAATAGGTTATGGATGGTGTATTGGTAAGGCAGTTGGTTAATACCGTGTCATATTTGATGATGGGCCAGTATTTATCCAACACTTCCTTCATCATTGTGGAGTTACTTGAATAAGTGGCTACAAATCTCACCTGGTTAGAGGTTTTGGATAGTGAATGGGCAGCCAGTGTAACGATACATGAAATAACAATTCTGGAGCATCTTGTGTCTTTCCTTTGTTGTTCCTCCTAGGCATGGAATAAATTGACAAATGGGTTTTTCCAGCTGGGAAAAGTGATAAGCCATACAGTGTCAAAGTGTAGAGGGAAACTGGTGGGACAGCATAAAAATGTACAGGGACCCACTTCCAACTTGTAACTGAGCTGTCAAATTATTCATGCAATTCTAGGGGAAATAGCTGAGAAACAACATAACACTGAGTTCTATGATCAAAAAGTTTCACTTTGCAGGACCCTGGTCCAAAAGCCATAGTCTTAGCCTGTTACTACCAGACAGGAGCCCTGCAAACTGCTTCCTACCTCCTGGACTTCCCAGCCTCTTCTTATCAGGCTCTTCTGATTTGTAGACCCATTATGACATCATTGTTTGTCTGATGTTACACTAGATCCTAGTTCAGCGGCCACACCAATAGTCCATGGCCGCCTGATGGTAGCCTGCAAACTGCTTCCTAGTCTACCTGCTGGACTCCCCAGCACCTCACCTGATTTGTACACATGCTATGATGTCATTATTCTCCTCATGTTGCACTTCATTGCTCTCCAGCGGCCATGCCATTAGGCCATGACTTTCAGACGGGACCCGTGCAAACTCCATCCTACCTGATAGAATCCTCCAGTACCTCTTTGGATTTATAGACCCGGTTTGAAATTCTCGTACAGTTGACATTGCGCACCCCTACTAATCAGAAGATGTGTTGGGTATTCTGGCTATAATGAGGTGGTCTGCAGGGCTATTTTGGCAGCTGATGTTGGGTCCTTCCAACCTTTTCGATCTATATCCAGAATGATTATTACATTGGAAATGTTTGCTAAAACAGACATATCAGTAGATGCGGCAGGTCCTTATTAAAAATATAATTTTCTAGGTAGGGTGGGTAAAAGGTTTTGACATAATTAGATTAATTACTACAAGGCCAAATACAAGCGAATATATGCATACCATAAAGGCACCCTAAACAGCTGTTGTAGGGTTCATGAAAAGGCTCATGGCTCAAAATACTCCCTTCGCTTATGTAAGAATCCAGGTAGGTCTTCAAGTGTATGACCATCAGCAACGGAAGGGAAGCAGAGAGGAAAACCCACTGCTATTCTCTTCCAAAGCAAATGTGTGGGTGGACAAGAAGGTCCTCTCATTCAAAGAAAAAAGGGTTGAGCAAGCACCAAAAGGGGAACCAATTTATTATATTTTTCAGTAGGCCCCCTGTCATCTTTATGTCACTACTCATAAATTCTAACAATGAATAACCCCAAGAAATGTCTTTTTACCTAATATTGAGTTACATGTAATCATACTGCCACGTTCTCAATTACCGCCTAGTGTTTCTTGAAGCAATTTTTAACATAATTACCATTCTGAAATTGGTTTGAATATGTTTTTATTTAAGTTGATTTTTGCTGTATTAACAATCTGTGAAAGCTGGATGTAGACATCAGGCTTAAGTGCGGAATATTAAATTATTCTCTATTTTAATTTACTGGTGTAGTGTTACCAGGAGAATTAATTCTGTTCTTTTCACAAAATTAACTTTCACACATTTGAGCATGTCTGTGGTGATTGGTTACATTATCTTCTAATGTCTTCTCAGAACTACCTAAGTCACACGAGACATAAACCAGAGAAGCTCATGATGATTTACACAATGTGCAGTAGTATGTGGGTAGATGATCTCTAAATAAGAAAGCAGAGTGTAAATCATGTGCAAATTATGTGCTAGCTATGGTTATACAGGGTTAGAAAAAAAATGATCATCACGATCAATCTCATAGTCAATAGGCATGTCGCAGAAACTAACAATGAGGGACAGAGATCTTGACACTTACTGTCACTTTCAGCATGAGGGTTACAGTCCCTGGGGGAGGCGCAAAGCTTGATGGTTGCTCTCACACTTCATGGGCAAAGTCTGTTAAGCATTGGTATAGTAGAACAGTTGCCGTAAATTTACACAACCCTTCACAGACATTTGGTGATAAGGTTGTGCCCCAAGATCGCTGGTGGATTTTACCTAAACCTAAATGACACTAAAGGTCTAGGTGGTATGTTTAGGTTTGAGTTTATTTTTTGCACTTTTTACAAACAGAGGCATGACTCCCCTTTTTAGGGGCTGTTCGTTTTGTTTATATTGCTTTCCACATGCAGGTGTTCGAACAGTTGGGACCCAGGTCCTACTCTGCCCTTATCTATTTCTACATCTGGTGTTGACACATATTGAGATAAACTGCAAGAATTAGTTACTTCCATATAGTGGTAAAACTTGTTGTGCTGGGATGGCTTTTACCTAAATTTTTAATCAAGATAAAGATAACTAAGTGTTGGGGGTGATCTCTTAAGGTGAGATCATAGTGATTGCCTGCCCCTGACCTAATAAATATGAGTCACGTGCATGCATAGAAGAAAGACATTGGATGCAAGGTCAGATGTGTGCTCCTCTCGGCAAGAGTTGGCACAGAACTGAACTTTATTAGTACAAACAAAAGACCATGTAGCAGGCAGGAAGAAGGCATTGCACAGCTTCTCAGCAGCCATTGTGTTAGTCTGTGATAGGTCCCTGCTAGGTCTTCTCCATATATGGTCTTCAGTGTATCCACCTCACATTCAAAGGATTCCAGGGTGTAGTTCCAGGATGTAGACTTCATCTTGCCACACCACATATATTGCTAACTTATGTAAGGTTAATAATTGATTTCAGTAGCCATTCTCTTCTTCACATAAGTACCCCATGTTATTTACATTTACTATTTATTTACTGCATTTTGCTTTTATCCTAGGTTTTGCTTGCTAAATGGCCACAATGTGAATGCACACCTATGCATTGCACTTATACCAACATATGCCCTGGCTCAATTTTTTTGGTAAAAGTCTAGATGAAGCTAGTCAATATCACTATCTAAGCATTTATTCATAGGATAACAGAGGCCCCTTCCAACCTCATGGTCATTTGCCTTTTTGTAGAATTGTAATATTTCCAATGAACAGTATCTTAAACTGACGTCAACATGTTTCTTAGAGTATTACAAAAAAAAGAATTATATCAAAGTAATACAGTAGATTAGTCTTCTGATATTAAAGAATACTGCTGGTTACTAAGGCCCCAATTTATCAAAGCTTTATGCCAGCCTAAGCAAAAATTTTGCAACAACTTTTGTCATTTTCACACCACCTTCGCTGATGTCCGACCAGGTGGGAAGGGATCATGTTGACTCCCACTCATCATATTTATGATGAGCAGCGTTCCTTACCCCACAAGTCTTACTCTGGTCTCTTATTGGAATAAGACTTGTGGTGAGGCATACATAGAGGCCTCTTCAAGCCTTGCCTAATTCATTAAGAGGAGGGTACCTCTTAATGAGTGAGCTGCCTCGCACTCCATCCATACTCCTCCAAGACCAGTGTGAAAAATGCCTTTCTTGATGAATTGGAGCCTAAGTTTTTCCCTTCTTTCTAACTTTTGGCCCACTGCCTGTTGTCAAGTGTAATCCATCTCTAGCAGCAGAGACGCTGAGACAGATTACAGAAAGTTGGGGTGGATCTTTCTATTTGCTCTTTCTTTCCTGTCTACTACAATTCTTGTAGTGATACTAGAGTGGTGAGTTTTCAATTCAGGCTATGCAAGGCATTGGAAAATGGCAGAAACAACATTTAGTATGAAAATCGAGACAAATGTTGGACATATTACACTGGTAAATGCACCATTGCAGTATTTGCTTTTTTGGTGGCAACAAAGAATGCAATCTACAAGTTTTGCATAAAAGGACAGGTACGCTTTAAATTATTTTATGGGAATTAGCTGAAAAACGCACAAAGCAGATGACTACATTGCAGAACGTATCTGAATATATATCATTAGTTGATTGCTATGTTATTTTCTGAGAAGTAAAATTGTATTTAAAGGTTTCTCTTTTATGAAGCTTCAGATTGTTGATTCTCCCACGTAGCTTGTGTTCAGTGTTACAATATAATTGGTATTATTCTTTGATTTAAAAGTACAATTCCAATTGATTTTGTTTGCTTGACAGGTAGCTTTTGACTGCATAATTTAATTTTCTTTGGCTTTCATGCCAAATGTTTTTCTGCCTTACAATTATCTGATACAGATGTAAAAAAAATAAATGTTGGAAGGATTTAACAGTTCTGCCCCTTCTGCCTCATTGTTTCATCTTGCTGTGTGAATAAATTGTAAACCACAGAGGCACAGTATTTTAGGACCAAGTATACAAGTGCTTTTTGCATGGTACAGAAGCCCATAAGGGTCATAAATATTGTGTAGAATTTACAATGTGGTATTTGAAGACTAGAAGGACTGATAGGATATTCTATACCTTTTTACCACCGGTCATGGCTGCTTGCTCATGATTTCGTCTGAACTTACCACCGATCAGAGCCTTCGGTGGTTCTTGCGTGGGAAACAACCAAACAGTAACATGGACTTCCTGGGGAAGTCCATGTTCATGGTCCGTGTGTGAACGCAACGTGTTTGGCACTACTGACCCCCAACTTTACTATTCAATTTAAGGATAGTATAAGGATTTTTGTAATGTTTTACCTTTTGATGGCTTTTATGGTGTTTTAAAAATGGCCGTTATTGTGTTGATTCCATGTGGAAGCGAATTACACAAAATCAAATCAAATATTTTTGCAAAATTCAAGTTGAATTAAATTATTTCAAATTTATTAACTCATCTGTAATATTATTCAACTTTCAGTGTAGTAAATCAATAAATTCATATAATTTACTATGCAATAATAGTGAAATATAGTATGTTCTGTTCTTACTATATGGTACATAAAGTCTTCTTCCTAGTCTATCGACACCTCCACATATGGAATACTCATTATAAAATATACAATGGAACATGCAGAGCCCTATGACAATTCTAGCAGCCATCATTGTATGCTAGGATTACAGCTTTCATAGATCTTCCTCTTAGACATAACATAACAAGGTTTATATTAGCCGGTGTGCTCTGAGCGAGAATGAAATGTCCTCCTGCTTTGTTGATTTTGGATAGCCCTTTGATACATGCAAAGACCTCGACAGTGTTTTAGGTTCTTCTTTAACTAGCTAGCAATTTTCCACTTCCAAAGCTACTTCTTCTAAACATAACCTTCTGGTGACACAGACATCACAATCACGGGCAGAAAATAAACACGTTTTGTCTGCTTCTCCGTGTTTACATAGCATTTCTCTCTTTATTTTCACCCACTTGGTGGTCTGAGGAAGAGTAGAAATTCCAGGGGGACAATAATAAACACAGTAATATAAAACATCTTACAGAACTAGAAGAAGTAAATCAACTGTGGACAGTCAGAACGTCCGGTCTATGGCTCACTCACTGAGGAGGCAGCCTGAAAAAATATATATTTGATATTCAAGTAAGGTTTAGCAGCAGTGGACGTTGTCACCAGTGGGTTTAAAAAAGAGGAATCTGTATTATTAAATCGAGGAACATTTCAATGTTGACGAAGACACGACTCGTACAAAGTTTGGTCTTTTCTGTGGTAACATAAAGATGCGACAAACAAGACAGAAAAAGAATAGGCTCCTTCAAAATGTAGTGCGGGAGAAGGATGTTATCAATACCATGCAAGGCAAGAAGAAAAGATAAATCAGTTTTGGAACAAATGGAGCCAGACGTGTCACGCAAAGCAAGGATCACCAAGCTACGACTTGCCTACTTTGGACACATCAAAGGAAGAAAGCAATCACTGGAGATCATGGTCGGAAGAATAAAAGAAACATGACATAGAGGAAGACCAAAAACCGATTTCTTGATACTATCAAGATAATGGTGGAGAAGACCCTGGTGGACCTATCTAGGCTTGCACAAGATCGATCTTCCTACATATTGTTTAGCCATTAATTTGCCATGGCTCAAGTTCAAGCCGATGGCCGTTAAAAAATTACAATTATTATGTTAAGGAAGGGAACTGAGAACCAGCCTTTTTATCCTTTGCTATTTTGTACTGGACAGCACTTATCAAGCCTCATTCATTAGAAACATCTTAGAGTAAAAATATCTTCTTGTCCAATCAAATAATCAAGCAAACAATCAGCGTTCAGCTTACATTTTACCAAAACAGTAAAAAAAAGGTTGAAGTCCATCCTATCCTTCACTGCCAGATGAGTGTTACTTGGTATCCAACAAGTCGTATTATGATAGTGTGAATAGTTTCTGTTCCTGGTTTAATGGAGAATAGTGATGATCGAGCGTGATTGGATAAGTTGTTATCTGAGCACGCTCGTTTGGTAACTGAGTGACTTCGGCATGCTCGAAATATATGCATGCATGTCTCATGGCTGTTCGACAGCTGCAACACATGCAGAGATTGCCTAACAAACAGGATATCCCAACTGTCGATCATCAAGCTGCAGGAACTTGAACATATTTTTTGAGCATGTCGAAGACACTTGGTAAGCACCATATCTCCTTACCCAATCACGTTTGCTCATCACTAGTGGAGAAGTGACATAGCATGAGACAGCAGCAAAAAACAAAAAAACAACCCTATGTGTTGGATATCCTTACTGCAAATATCCAGGAGAGAATTATGAGAAGCCAGACAGGAAACCAAAATGAAAATGATGTGATGTGTTTCACATCAGCAGAACATGCTTTCGTTTACTGAAATCACTTTGCCTGAAGCCACTTCATGTCAGCAGTGCATGAGTTAACGGAAGAAGGAACGGAAACAAGTGTGTATTGTAAAGGCTACTGGCTATGGTCATTGATTGTAACTGGACTTCTAGCATCTCCTGTCATCCTTACATTATTCTGCACAAACCAGACAAAGAATCCTCCAGTTCATCAAGGTGAGAGAAAAAGGGAGAAAGGCAGAGTTACCTCCTCTATATAAGCCCTACCCTCTTCACAGAAACACACCAGGCACAGACATACTGAGCACCTGACTCTTAAAACATCATCACTCTTGCTTAAAATCTACACCGCAATACAATCAAAGCTGCAGGAGTTAAAGGTCCACCTCTCCCAAAGTCATGTCCTCCTCTGCTTAGGACTCCAGAGGTTTCTTATTGCATTCCTTAGCCAAATCTGTATTGAATGAATTGGTTTAAGGAATAAGTAACTTCACGGAATGTGAAAAAGTTGTCATCATCCTTTACTTTGTTGTACTGTATGTGCATAATCTTCACTAAATATGAAAAATCAGTGCTAATGACAGCATAGCAACCAACGCTCAAAACGTAATACTTACAAGGGTAAATGAAGCTGAAGTCTATGAGGCTGTTATGCCCCATACTTTAGAGCAGCTTGTGACATCTGTATCGGTGCCTGCCCTTCCTATCTTTTGTGCCAGGCAGCACCGCGCCCTTTTGGGCAACATGGGGTGACAGTTCTATCTTTATGTCCTCGAGGAAGTAAAAAGTTCAAAGAAAGGTCCTCTTTAAGTGTCAATGCTGTTATTAATAATATACAAAAATAGGGAAAAAGGAAAAAGGGGGAGAAAATAAGTCAGCTCACCGATCCCTCAGCAGTGCAATAATGTCCAGGTACAGAGCCGCCTTGGTCAAGGGCGTAGTCCAGAGCCAGCAATGAAAGAGGAAAAAAGAGGAAAAATAATCTCCAGCATGGATCTTCTAAAACGTCAATTTATTGGAATGCCATGACTAAGACTTGATGATCGAAATGCGTCGGCGTTGACCACCTGGGACCCCCATCTCTTTTTTGCAAATGGTTGCATTTAAAAATGTTTCCAATAAATTGACTTTTTAGAAGATCCATGCTGGAGATTATTTTTCCTCTGTTATTAATAATATAGGATTAAAGTTAGAAAATACTGTAAACATAAGGGTGAATGACCTCGGGGAGATCAAAACATCCAACACCGCAGAGACACCATCACGTGTTTCTCAACGCAAGCCATGAATAGCCAGGTCTTTCACCGAGAAGGAAAAACCATGGGAAAACCACCTATGCCAAAACATGGTATCCATCCACAGACAGCTGTTTTGGGGTATTTGCCCCTCATCAGTGTGGAGTAGGAAACTGGCTATTAGGAGCAGTGCCTGGTGAAAAGACTATAAACATAAGGGTAAATGACTTCGGGGAGATCAAAACATCCAACACCGCGGAGACACCATCACGTGTTTCTCAATGCAGTAATCCAGAACACTGCCCCCATCCCTTATGGGAAATATGCAAATGCATGTAGAAAAGCCGCGGAGACACCATCACGTGTTTCTCAACGCAACCAATGAATAGCCAGGTCTTTCACCGGGAAGGAACAACCATGGGAAAGGCAGCATCCAATAAAGGAAAACCACCTATGCCAAAATATGGTATCCATCCACAGACAGCTGTTTCGGGGTATTTGCCCCTCATCAGTGTGGAGTAGGAAACTGGCTATTAGGAGCAGTGCCTGGTGAAAAGACTATAAACATAAGTTTGAATGACCTCGGGGAGTTCAAAACATCCAACACCGTGGAGACACCATCACGTGTTTTTCAATGCAGTGATCCAGAACACTGCCCCCATCCCTTATGGGAAATATGCAAATGCATGTAGAAAAGCCGCGGAGACACCATCACGTGTTTCTCAACGCAAGCAATGAATAGCCAGGTCTTTCACCAGGAAGGAACAACCACGGGAAGGGCAGCATCCAATAAAGGAAAACCACCTATGCCAAAACATGGTATCCATCCACAGACAGCTGTTTTGGGGTATTATTATCAGTGTGGAGTAGGAAACTGGCTATTAGCAGCAGTGCCTGATGAAAAGACTATAAACATAAGGGCGAATGACCTCGGGGAGATCAAAACATCCAACACCGCGGAGACACCATCACTTGTTTGTCAACGCAGTGATCCAGAACACTGCCCCCAGTGCCCCCAGGCACTGCTCCTAATAGCCAGTTTCCTACTCCACACTGATGAGGGGCAAATACCCCGAAACAGCTGTCTGTGGATGGATACCATGTTTTGGCATAGGTGGTTTTCCTTTATTGGATGCTGCCCTTCCCGTGGTTGTTCCTTCCCGGTGAAAGACCTGGCTATTCATTGCTTGCTTTGAGAAACACATGATGGTGTCTCCGCGGCTTTTCTACATGCATTTGCATATTTCCCATAAGGGATGGGGGCAGTGTTCTGGATCACTGCGTTGAGAAACACGTGATGGTGTCTCCTGTTATGATCTGGTGGCCTAAGAGCAGCATGAGACGTACTCTGGAGAAGGTGGTACCTATACTGACCGCAGACCCTGAACCTAACACCACAACTAGAAGTAGCCGTGGAATGTACCTAGCGCTCCCTAGACATCTCGACACAGCCGGAGGACTAATTACCCCTAGAGATAGAAAAGGGAAAACTATCTTGCCTCAGAGAAAATCCCCAAAGAACAGGCAGCCCCCCACAAATATTGACTGTGAGAGGAGAGGGAAAAAACATACACAGACTGAAATGAGAATTTAGCAAAGGAGGCCACTTCTAGCTAAATAGAAAGGACAGGACAGAGTACTATGCGGTCAGTATTAAAAACTAGAAATTATCCACCACAGACCATACAAAAACTCCACAGCTAACTAAAGATATGGAGGGTATATCTGCATCTCCATGGCTCAGCACCACCCTCCATCTCCTCTCTGGTCTCAGTCTACCACCCTACCTGTGCCCTCCGCTCCGCTAATGACCTCAGGTTAGCATCCTCAATAATCAGAACCTCCCACTCCCGTCTCCAAGACTTTACACGTGCTGCGCCGATTCTTTGGAATGCACTACCTAGGTTAATACGATTAATCCCCAATCCCCACAGTTTTAAGCGTGCCCTAAAAACGCATTTGTTCAGACTGGCCTACCACCTCAACGCATTAACCTAACTATCCCTGTGTGGCCTATTAAAAATTGAAAAAAAAAAAACACATAATCAGGTTCCTCTGTGTCTGTACTGCTACATACTTAGGCTGTTAACTGGTTCATGCAGCTTTACATGAACACCCGAGCCTTACACTATGGCTGGTCCAAATAACTAAAGCAATTGTTACCATCCACCTCTCGTGTCTCCCCTTTTCCTCATAGTTTGTAAGCTTGCGAGCAGGGCCCTCATTCCTCCTGGTATCTGTTTTGAACTGTGATTTCTGTTATGCTGTAATGTCTATTGTCTGTACAAGTCCCCTCTATGAGTTGTAAAGCGCTGTGGAATATGTTGGCGCTATATAAATAAAAATTATTATTATATTGTTATCTCCAGAGATACCAGCTTGGCTAAAAAAATCCTAATACAGACCAAGCTGGACAAGACAAAACATAGAAAGGAACTGAGCAATAAGACCACAACATGTGGACAGCAAATCAAGGCCAGAACTTATCTTTGATGAAAAGAACTGCAAAGCAGAAGGAACCAGGCAGGGATGTGAATCCTCCAGGAACAATGGACAACTGGCACTGACTAAAGGGTGAAGCAAGACTAAATAGCCCCGTCCAAATTGCAAAAGGTGAAAACACCTGATAAATGCTGTGATTCAGAGACAGCAGCGCTACCACCGGAGGGAGCCCAAGAGCAGAATTCACAACAGTCTCCGCGGTGTTGTCACGGGGAGACTATTTAGGCTAAGGCTGGTTACCCGGGCCCCTGCGATATCCCTCAGACTAGGGAAAACCCTGTCTGTCCCTCTCCCAGAATTTACACTAATGGTGTGCTTGTCTGGGCCACTAGGCCTGGCCCTGACTCCTGTTTCAGCCCTATGCTGAAACCACCACACGCCACCCAGTGAGTAGACCACACACCAACCCCCACAGAAAGCACAGACAGGGAAAACTAAAAAACGCACCACGCCGCACGCAGACACACAGGAAAACACAATAATGTGCCCCGGGCAAAACAAATACAAATATAGGAAGGAGAAATATAACAAAGGATAATACACCACCAGATACGATATATCTTCTCCAAGACCACCACTACAGACCGGAATCACTAGGCACGAGGCACAAGCTATAATCGGCGACGCCCAAAGTCAGCGATACTATTTAAAGGCCGTGGACGTGACCCAGCCTCCAACCCGAGTACCAGCTAGATTAACCCTGGGCAACCTGGATAAAAATCTAGTCGGCTCCACTGAGCGTATAGTGGACAAATGTGGAATTACCGCTGTCTGTCGGATGCCCTAGTGTGAATAGCGTCCGACATGACAGTACCCCGCCTTCTATGAGGGACCCCAGGGCCCTCACGACTTATAGGACCTGGCTTGTCCAGATGGCGGCAGTGAAACATACTGACCAGCCGGTCTGCATGTATGTCTGAGGCTGGTACCTAAGACCTCTCCTCCGGCCCATAACCCCGCCAGTGTACAAGATACTGTAAAGTGCGGTGCACTACTCGAGAGTCAACCACCTTGGAGACTTCAAACTCCAAATTGCCATCCACCTAGACTGGAGGTGGCATCTGCA
Organism: Ranitomeya variabilis; assembly: GCF_051348905.1. Taxonomy (NCBI): domain Eukaryota; kingdom Metazoa; phylum Chordata; class Amphibia; order Anura; family Dendrobatidae; genus Ranitomeya; species Ranitomeya variabilis. Next base: position 276,472,236 of record NC_135235.1, on the reverse strand, counting down.
CCGCGTCCACGGAACCCACCACCTTTGTTAACAAAGATCTGTGGAACACGTTGTGTATCTTATATACCGTAGGGAGCTCCAATCGGTAGGCTACCGGGTTAATGATGGCGGGGACCCTAAATGGACCAATAAACCTTGGACCTAATTTCAGGGATGGTATGTTGAGTCTTATGTTTTTTGTGGACAACCACACCCAGTCACCCACACTCAGGTCCGGACCTGGCACAAGTCTACTGTCAGCCACACGTTTGTACCTAGCACCCACGCTCAGCAAGCGCCGTTTCACTCTCCTCCAGACAGATGAGAGTTGTGCTCCTAGCTGGTCCTCCTCCGGGACGCCAGCAGAGCCCCCCTGACGCAGAGTACAAAATTGAGGATGGTGCCCGTAAACACAAAAGAACGGGGACTCCCCAGACGATTCCTGACGGTGATTATTTATGGCAAACTCCGCCAAAGGAAGGAACGTCGACCACTCCTCCTGATTGTCAGAAACAAAGCAGAGTAAATACTGCTCCAAATTCTGGTTCATACGCTCGGTCTGACCATTTGACTGAGGATGAAACGCCGAAGAATGCGACAACTTGATCCCCAGCCGTGAGCAAAATGCTTTCCAAAATTTTGACACAAACTGAGTACCCCTATCAGACACGATGTCAGACGGGACCCCGTGAAGTCTGACCACCTCCTGAACAAATACCTGAGCCAGAGTCTTCACGTTAGGCAACGAAGGCAAGGATACAAAGTGCGACATCTTTGAGAACCGATCAACAACCACCAGGATGACCGTGTTCCCAGCTGAAGAGTGCAAGTCTGTAATAAAATCCATGGAGATCTCCGTCCGTGGCCTACTGGGTACCCCGAGAGGATGTAGTGTGCCAGCAGGACGGTAGCGGGGCGTCTTAGCCCTAGCGCATGTGCTGCAAGCTGACACATACGAGACCCCGTCCTGTCGGATTTTGGGCCACCAAAACCGATGCGACACCAACTCCAAGGTACCCCTAACCTATGGGTGGCCAGCCAGGACAGCATTATGATGCTCACCCAACACCTTTAGGCGAAGATGGAGCGGTACAAACGATTTGTTAACCCTAGAATGCGTACCTGGGGCCTCGCAGGCCTGCTAGGTTGATTGATTTCTATTTTCTGCAAGATTACTTTAGTTAGAATTCTGATACTCTAAGTATTCCTCAGGTATATAGTTGTTAGTAATTTCCAGTTGTTCATATATTTTTATGTTGCAGGCATTTCGGTATAATAACTCTTTTTTGGGAATACCCCATATTCACATACCTGGGGTATTTTAGGCCTGTACTAGGTTTACATGTGATTACAAGAGATGTTTTCTGTAAAAATTTTTCAAATTATATTGTAGATGATGTAGTTTTGTGTACTAACTTAGACGGAAAATGTATCGCTTCAGTAAGATAAAAAAAAACATGGAAAAATATAACAAAAGAGGAACTGGATGCTTATATTGCCCTTATAGTGAAACTCATCCAGAATTCCATGCCAACAGGAAGGACAAGAGATGTCTATTCTTGATGGAACTTTGCTATGTACTTTTAATGCCTACCATGATGGAGCGAAGCAACACAAAATGCTTGCCAAGGCAAACTACGGAAGCTATGATCCGATGCGGTATACATTTTCAGGAACATCCAGAGCCAAGAGAAAAAAGAATAAAGCGTAGTTATATTTGTCCAGGAAAGGAAATCTGAGCTTATCTGTATGCTTCTTAGCTGGGGTCACCAGGAGGTCAGATCCATTACGGATCCCCTCCTGGCGGACCCCAGCGCCGCTAGTGGGAATGCATCCTTACTTTGCAATTTCAAATAAACTTTGAAAAGTATTTTTATTTGAGTTATTCCATGTTATTTGCACACAGGCCCCAGGTGTTAGGGGTCGAGTTCCATCCTCTGCACAGGGGGAATCTCGGTCCATCTCAGCTGCAGTCTCCCATTCTTCTCCTGCCGCGGTGGAGCCTGCTCAGCGGAGACGTCGGTCCCAGCGTCTTGCTCAGTCTGACTCTGTGCTAAGAGTTACTGCTGCCTTTCCTGCTTCTGCCATTGAAGTCGGTGCTGGGCAGCAGCGAGCAGACGCTTCTGGGTCTAAGTCCTGCTTTGCTCGCTCTGAGCATGCCCAGAGTAAGATCTCTCAGTGGAGATCGAGGGTCACATGATCTGATACTGCAGCTAAGGTCATTGGCTCCTTCAGGAAGGTCCTGTAGGTGCTCACGCTCTGGTATAGCTTCTCATTGGTCCTTCTAGGAAGGTCCTGTACGTGCTGCAGCTATTTAAGGTTCGCATGACCACACGGCCATGCGCTAGTATTGTTCTTTGTTAAGTGCTTTGCGCCAGTGTGGTCACGAGAGTATGTGTTCAGGGACCCGGCTGAAATAAGCCCCTAGAATGCTGGCACCTCCGGCGAGGAGTTTGTGTTTGAATGTGTTCAGGGACCCAGCTGAAATAAGCCCCTAGAATGCTGGCACCTCCGGCGAGGAGTTTTGTGTGCATGCGTGACCACGGACTGCTCTTTTTGTTGGCAGTTAGCCTGTTCCTCTGTGAAGCCTAACAGGGCACAGTGCTTTTCTTTTATGACTACTCAGTGAAGTAACTGAGTTAGTCCATACCGCCATATTGTGCCGCTGTTGCTAGCAGCAGGTACTCCTGCATGATGGACCCCAGGCTGCTAACGCACCAATATCAATAAAAACATCTCTATTTATTCGGTGCGTTCCGCTAGCCGTAACACCAGGTACGTGAAAGTGTAGATTTCTATGGTTGCGCATTCTAGGGTTAATGGAAAGCTCTGGTGGTACCTCCTCCTGAGCCTCGGCAATCTCAGCCTCAACCTCGGTCGTGAGAGCCGAGACCACTACACCCTTTTGGAGGATGGGTACCGGATCTTCCCGAGGTTCTCCCCCTGGAAAACACCTGGACAAAGCATCCGCCTTAGTGTTCTTAGACCCCGGACGGTAAGTAACAAAAAAGTTGAATCGCGTGAAAAACAATGCCCAGCGAGCCTGCCTGGGGGACAGACGCTTAGCTGACTCTAAATAAAGCAGATTTTTATGAACGGTGATAACTGTAACCTGGTGGACCGACCCTTCCAAGAAGTGTCGCCATTCCTCAAAAGCCAACTTGATAGCCAACAAAGTAAGCGCATGGACGCAACTCGCCCAAGGATGAGCCTTGTGACAGCACCGCCCCAACTCCAACCTCAGACGCATCGATTTCCACGGAAAATGGTTTTGATACGTCCAGTTGCACCACAATGGGGGCAGAAGCAAAACTGTTCTTCAGGAATTCGAATGCGCGCACAGCAGCCTCAGACCAGGCGGAGAAATTGGTACCATTTTTCGGCATGTCAGTGAGCGGTTTAGCAATGATAGAAACATTTTTGATAAACTTTCTATAATAGTTAGAAAACCCAAGGAACCGCTGGAGAGCTTTTATGTTATCAGGCTGTTCTCAACGCAGCACCGCTTGCACCTTAGCGGCGTCCATTTTAAACCCTGAAGCAGACACAATATAACCCAAGAAAGGCAATTCTTGAACCGAAAATACGCATTTCTCAAGTTTTGCATAGAGCTTATTCTCTCTGAGTAGCTGTAACACCTGCCTAACATGCTCTAAATGAGTATCACGGTCGCATGAATAAATGAGAATGTAATCTAGGTACACAATAACGAATTTCCCCAGGACATGCAAGAACACATCATTTATGAAATGTTGAAATACAGCAGGCGCGTTTGTCAACCCAAATGGCATCACCAAATTTTCAAAATGGCCCTCACGAGTTTTAAAAGCCGTCTTCCACTCATCCCCTTGACGGACTCTTATGAGGTTGTACGCCCCCCTGAGGTCAAGCTTGGAGAACCACTTAGCACCAGCAACCTGGTTGAACAAATCAGGTATCAGCAGCATAGGGTATGGATCACAAACCGTAATTGGGTTTAACTCCCTGAAATCCAGACACGGGCATAATCCGCCATCTTTCTTCTTAATGAAGAAGAACCCCGCTGCCACAGGCGAGGACGAAGGCCTGATGTGCCCTTTGCTCAGACTCTCAGCAATGTAGTCTTTTAAAGCTTGCCTCTCAGGACCAGAAATGTTTAACGTCCTTGCTTTTGGCAATTTGGCCCCTGGTTTTAACCTAATAGTACAGTCATAGGGTCGATGTGGTGGCAATTCTGAGCAACCCTTCTCAGAGAACACATCCGCGAAATCCAGCAGTGACTCAGGAATGCTAGGAGTCACAGCGGACACACATGTGACCAAGCAATTCTCCTGGCAGAATCCGCTCCACTGAATTATGTCCTGGGTTTTCCAGTCAATCACCGGGTTGTGCATAGATAACCATGGAAAACCCAGAACCATTTGTGCAGGAAGATTACTGAGCACCCTACATGTAACCTGCTCAAAATGTAAGACACCAATGTGGAGTTACACCTCAGCCACAAACTCAGTAATCTCCCCCTGTGGGAGAGGAGTGGCATTGATGGCGACCACCCGGATAGGATGAGGCAGTTTTTCGATCCTGAACCCAGCTGTGCGCGCAAACTTCTCATCAATGAGATTAGTGGCAGAACCACTATCCACAAAAACAGTGATTGGCAGCTCTCTGCCAGCGACCATAACTCTGGCAGGGAGCATACATTGAGAGACCACCATGGAAGATATGCATAAGCTCAGATTGGCCTCTTCCACACCCTCTGAGCTTAGTAGTTTTCCGCCGTTGCACTTTTCTTAGATAACAGAGGACAAGCATTTACATATTGCCCATTTTTACCACAGCAAAAACAGGCTCCCTGCTTCCTGAGCAGGGGGGCTTGATGATGTGACACCCCTGCGATTTGCATAGGCTCCGTGGGCTCACCTGCAGCAACCTCACGTGCACCTACGCCCTCCCCATAGGCGGCGTCTCTTGCGCCCCCTGATGCAAACGACAATCAATGCGGATAACAAGACTCATAGCAGACTCTAGAGAAGCAGGAGTCTCATACATCAGGAGGGCTTGTTTAACCCTTCTCGAAACCCCATGAACAAACTGACTCCACAGCATGGGGTCATTCCATTGTGTGTCCACCGCCCAGCGGCAAAATTCAGAACAGTAATCCTCCGCCATTCGCTCCCCCTGGCGGAGAGCGCGTATTTAAGATTCTGCTAGAGCCATTCTGTCAGGATCATCATAAATGAACCCAAGAGCAGAAAAAAAACTCTCCACTGAGATAAATGCAGCTGAATCAGATGGTAAAGAAAATGCCCATGCTTGGGGGTCCCCGTTCAGTAATGACAACACGAGGCCCACACGCTGAGCCTCATTACCTGAGGAGATCGGGCGCATACGAAAATATAATTTGCAAGCTTCACGAAAAATAACAAATTTACTGCGTTCCCCAGCAAACCTCTCAGGTAAAGTGATCTTTGGCTCTGCAACTCTACCTGCAGTTTCAGCTTGCACATTAGATACTACTAAACCCTGTTGCTGAACCGCGCCCTTCAACTCAGTGACCTGTAAGGACAGCGCCTCCAACTGACGGGTTATGGAAGTCATGGGATCCATGGAATACAACATTTTGGGGCCGATTATAATGTCATGGGGAGACTAGGTAGGCTAAGGCTGGTTACCCGGGCCCCTGCCATATCCCTCAGACTAGGGAAAACCCTGTCTGTCCCTCTCCCAGAATTTACACTAATGGTGTGCTTGTCTGGGCCACCAGGCCTGACCCTGACTCCTGTTTCAGCCCTATGCTGAAACCACCACCCGCCACCCAGTGAATAAACCACACACCAACCCCCACAGAAAGCACAGACAGGGAAAACTAAAAAACGCACCACGCCACAGACACACAGGAAAACACAATAATGTGCCCCGGGCAAAACAAATACAAATATAGGAAGGAGAAATATAACAAAGGATAATACACCACCAGATACAATATATCTTCTCCAAGACCACCACTACAGACCGGAATCACTAGGCACGAGGCACAAGCTATAATCAGCGATGCCCAAAGTCCAGCAATACTATTTAAAGGCCGTGGGCGTGACCCAGCCTCCAACCCGAGTACCAGCTAGATTAACCCTGGGCAACCTGGATAAAAATCTAGCCGGCGCCACTGAGCGTATAGTGGACGAATGTGGAATTACCGCTGTCTGTTGGACGCCCTAGTGTGAATAGTGTCCGACATGACAGGTGTTGAATGTTTTGATCTCCCCGAGGTCATTCACCCTTATGTTTATAGTCTTTTCACCAGGCACTGCTCCTAATATCCAGTTTCCTACTCCACACTGATGAGGGGCAAATACCACGAAACAGCTGTCTGTGGATGGATACCATGTTTTGGCATAGGTGGTTTTCCTTTATCGGATGCTGCCCTTCCCGTGGTTGTTCCTTCCCGGTGAAAGACCTGGCTATTCATTGCTTGCATTGAGAAAGACGTGATGGTGTCTCCGCAGCTTTTCTACATGCATTTGCTTATTTTCCATAAGGGATGGGGGCAGTGTTCTGGATCAGTGCGTTGAGAAACACGTGATGGTGTCTCCGCGGTGTTGGATGTTTTGATCTCCCCGAGGTCATTCACCCTTATGTTTATAGTCTTTTCACCAGGCACTGCTGCTAATAGCCAGTTTCCTACTCCACACTGATAAGGGGCAAATACCCCGAAACAGCTGTCTGTGGATGGATACCATGTTTTGGCATAGGTGGTTTTCCTTTATTGGATGCTGCCCTTCCCATGGTTGTTCCTTCCCGGTGAAAGACGTGATGGTGTCTCCGCGGCTTTTCTACATAAAGTTAGAAAATAACACCTGAAGCTATTTTTTCCTCCAAATTACATAGATTACAAAAGACCATCTCTAATCTAATCTCATCATCATGGAAATTGTAAGATTTAAGATCATCTTCGGGTATACTTGTCTTCAGTACCCAATTATTTTTTTTAAAGGTGATGTAAACTTAAAAAAAATATTTATAGGAGTGTTTCTAACATAAATATAATGCATTTACTAATATATTTGTATTTCCACAGGCTCCTTGATCTTGAGATAACAGCAGATCCCAAAGTTCTTCAACCTGTTGGACACAGCAGAGTATCCTGCGTTGGGTTGTCTTCTAAGCACTGTGAAGGGATGGAAAATTTCAATAGCTAAGCCAGCCCCCTTTTTTTTGTCTATGTGTTAACGTTAGAGAAAAAGGTGGAAACTAATTAAATAAATTATTTTTAATTAAAAGTTTTCAAGTGTAAATTTTTAGATTCTCTTAACTTGCCTCTTTTGGTAACCACTACCAGCATTCCTCTATACTCTGCAGTATAAAATACACATTTCTTTCTCTTTTTTAACCAATCTATCAACCTACAGCTCATTCTTTGCTTATCAGGTCCTATGTGTCTGGTAGAATATATTACTCTGCAACCAATTTCCGTCAGTAGTATCAATCCCGGTGACTAGTATTTAAGTCTTGTAGCTACTGCGGTGCCCTTTAGTAAATGGAAAAGATAACCAGTCCTGTTCATTCCCCGCTACATTGAAAACAGATTGTTCTTTAGGCCTAGCATTTAAGGAACATCAAGAAAATTGACTTGGGTTAATTAAATTACATGCTCCTCGGTTTATTAAGTAATTCATTGTAGACAGCAGAACAAAGACTAGCTTGTGACGGAACGCACCTGCACAAGGCGATTATGCGGAATGACACAAAGTCCTCATGTACACGGCCACATTACAGAATGGAGCCATAATAGGGCCACCATAGAGGTATATAATGCATCGATCATACCTTAGTAGTGAAATGCCCAATTGGACTTGGTATGTTATAAGTAGAGTTGAGCCAATATGTTTGGATTTGGTCGCCGAATATCAATTTGCCATATTCGTGCCATATTGATACCCTACTGGTGCCGAATTCATGTTTGATGATCGGTTCCGAACCTATTCGTTCATTTCTACTCCCATTGATGCCAATGATGCTCAGCTATGTTAGTCAAATACTGTAAAACCAATATTCGCCGAGAATTGTAATTGGAACCAAATTTTGAAAAATTCACTCAACTCTAGTAATAAGGACTTTTCCCCTAAAAGCTGCATATACAATAGTTTTATATATAGTATATCAAGTCAATCAGAGTTCATGCGTCAATAATAAGACCTTGGTGAATCAGCTCTAAGAACGTGTGCATTAAACCCTTCACCCACTGACGATTTTCCATTTTTTTGTTTCAATTTTTCTTCCCCTTCTTTATATTTTTCCATTCACAAAGTCGTATAAGGCAATGTTTTTTGCGGGAGAAGTTGTACTTTTGAATGACAACATTCATTATACCACATAGTATACTGGAAAGCAGGAAGCAAATTCCAAGTGTGTTGAAATTGCAAAAAAAAGTGCAATACACAAATTTTTGGGGGGATAGGGGATTTATTGATTGTATTCACTTTGTGGTAAAACTGATCAGGCAGTATGATTTTACCAGTCGGTAATATTACACACATACCAAACATGTGTAGCTTTTATTTTTTATTTAAATGGTGGAAAAAAAATTGGAATTTAAAAAAAAAAAAATTGCGTTTGACACCATTTTTCGAGACTCGTAATCCATTAAATTTTTGGGATCTGGGTTTGTGTGAGGGCTTATTTTTTCCACCCTTAGCTGCCGTTTTTGCTGACACCATTTTGGGGTATATATGGTATTTTAATCACCATGTCATTAAGTTGTGTCTACTGCCCACATCTTTCCCGGCAGTTGATGTTTGATTTAATCAGCCATCATGTGCCTCTAACAACCGCGGATGGAATGAAGCTCCAACCCAGTGAAGTTAACCTATTAAAACTCACTTTCAATCTCAGACGATGGCATTTCACATGTGCCAGCAGGGGGAGTGTCATTCCATGTTCCCATCGGCGCGTATGTGACATGATCGTGGGGTGCTAATAGGTTGCCATGACAGGTGAGGGTTTGCTGAACACCTCTGCGCCTATCATGACGATTCTCCTGTGAAAGCCAGTGTTTAGCTGGCATTCTTAGGAGAGTATGAAATTCACTATACATAACAGAGCTGATGCTCTACGTATAGCACAAGCGATCAGACAATCACAGCTTCAAGTCCCCTAAGGGGACTATTAAATACAGTATAAAATAAAAAAAAGTTTTTTAAAATATGAAGAAATAAAAAAACACAAAAGTTCAAATCACATCCCATTTGCATCCTTAAAAATAAAACAGTGATAAAAACTAAGTCAATTTTTTTTATATCCTTTCTGTAGTAAAAGTCTGTTTTATCAAAATCTAAAATTCCAGGGCATAGACAAAAAAACAAAACCCAAGAGACATAGACTAAAAGAAGTAGGAATACTAGGCTAGGATATGCATATATTTATCTTTATTTTAATAGTAGATGGTCAAATTACATAACATGATTAAAAATTTTTTTTTAAAAAGAAGTGCACCACAGGTCATTATAATAGTATTAATAATTAATAATATAATTAACAAATAAATATATAAATAACCCACAATATGCTTAAAAGGAGACCTGATGCTGAAAAACGTAGGATAAATAATAATAGGTGAACGTGGAACGGTGAAAAACATCCAATCACTGTATTTTAAAAAAAATAATAACAAAATATATTGTTTGGAATTTACAAAAGTGCATCAAACATTAGCATATAAGCAAATTATAAAATAGTGTATCAATAAATAAAGTGCACAAGTGCCACAGCAAACATAGGATGTTCACACCGGTCAAGTATAAATACCAGAGCCAGTATAGATATCAGAGCCACTGCTCTGCCAAAGCCAAAATCAGTGATTGGAAAGAAAACAATATACACATAAAGGATACCTTTAAGGGTTAATGTCCATGTGCATTTTCAAGTACATGACATGGTAAAACCAATGGTTGTTCAAAAGCACAACTCATCCCCGCAAAAAAACCCCTCACATGGCCATATTGACGGAAAACTAAAAAGTTATGGCTCTGGGAAGAAGGGGAGTGAAAAACGGAAACGCGAAAACAAAAACATGGCTGTGGCGTGAAGAGGTTAAAGAGATTGAAAGGGACGTTATAAAGTCCTAGGAGACTTCATGTCTTTCCAGAGCAATTAGAGGTTTTGCAGTACACTCACGGCAAACTAATCAGAATCAAATGTTTGAGAAATATTGGTGAATTGCAATTTCATAAGATTCCTTATCTCTAACCACCCTGATTTGATGACATCCTTAGAGTTATCAATAACTCCGGTAGCGGCAGGCTCACTCCTTTAGCAAGGGCTGGAATCGTCCACCAAAGTATCAGTGGGCCCTTCAGTGGATCAAGGCGGTGTAACAAAAATAAGATGCAAAGGTTCGATATAACACAACTTCATTTGAAGACGTCTTTAGTAGTGATGAGCGAGTATGCTCGTTACTTGAGTTTCTCCGAGCATGCCGGGGTGTTCTCCGAGTATTTGTTAGTGCTCGGAGATTTAGTTTGTGTCGCCGTAGCTGCATGATTTGCGACTGCTAGACAGCCTGAACACATGCAGGGATTGCCTGTTTGTTAAGAAATCCCCACATGTATTCAAGCTGTCTAGAAGCTGTAAATCATGCAGCTGTGGCAAAACTAACTAAATCTCCGAGGACGCCGAAATACTCGGAGATCACCCGAGCGTGCTCGGAGAAACCCGAGTAACGAGCATACTCGCTCATCACTAGTCTTAAGCCAATTACTTGGTAATAGGGTCAGTTTGTACAAGACAAATAACATCTTAGACCTTAATAATGATGAGAAAATCTGTGATCACAATCCAATTAAAAGTGGATCCCCACATGTGTTCTACAAATGGAGAGGGAGCGCTGAACTTTTGCCCTGGTTTGGCCCATCCCAACTTTGCTGGTAGCAAATAGCTATATTCTGCATCATTTTTAAACCAATATCATCTATGTGTCCAAGATACTTAAAATGGAAAAAAATGATTGCATATTATTTAAAAAGTATGAACAGGCTAGGAGGAGAACTTTTTGACTGTAGAATCAGACCACAAATGATTTGTTTGTAGTCTGTTACCATAGAGACACTTAGGTTTGCAGATGAGCTGAAGGCAGAAAATTGAAGAACAATTTAAATGAAAGGGAATCTGTCATCAAGTGTTTTCTACCCCATCTGAGAGCATAATGATGCAGGAAAATAGATCCTGATTCCAGCGGTGTGTCACTTACTAGACTATTTACTGACATTTTGATAACATTTTTATTTTATCTGCTGCAGATTTAGCATTTATCTAAATGTTGAGGTCTGAATAACTCCACCCACACTGGTTGACAGTTTTCTGCCTATGCACAGTGTACAGAAAAAGCAGCCTATCAGTGTGGAGGCTGCAGGTTGATTAGTCCTCTAGTGATTTATCAGCAGGAGATTATCAAAACTACAGCAAGCAGCCCAATATAGTGACACATCGCTGGAATTGGGGTCTCCACGTTATGTTGATATTAGATTAGGTGTCAAAAATCTGGAGATTATTTGCAACATTGTTTTATTTTTTTCTTAAATATTTACAGAATTATTATTATTATTATTTATTATAGAGCCATTTATTCCATGGCGCTTTACATGTGAGAATTAATTTTCAGTTGTTCACAGATGTAATATGCTTTGCATATTTTTCAGATTTTGACCTCTTATGACCAATCTCATCTGCTTCGTACGTCTTGTACATGGCCCTTGTGTTCCTTTCTATAGAATCTGAAATTAAACACTTATAATTATGGGCAGACTATGTATAAAAGGAATAACTATGGTCTTACACTTGCCCTGAGTTTCCGCTCACTTAAATGCCTTTTTTCCCAGTGAAATTGCCTGTTTCATGGCGCGTAATAGAAGTTCCTGGACTAACGCGACTTCTTGACTGCATACCAGTTCCAGGGGAATACATCTTTCATATGTTGGATATCAGTACTTCAAGTGATAAGAAGCAGGAGTACTCTATCCAAGTTCCAGCAGTAAAGATAAGAGCGGAGACCTTTAACAGAGAGGTTGCCTCTTTTCATACAACGTAACCTAAATCTATATTCTAAAAGCCCACTGTGCAGGTTGATCTCGGCTTTAAGGGAAAACTCTAAAATACTTTTCCTTGGTCCACTGCTTCCATATTCTGGTTTATACCAAGAAATTATTTTTATTAATAATATATTATACTGAAAACTTGCAATTTTGATGTCAATCTGTGCATAAAGATCTTGCTTATAATAATGCCAAGGGAACAGATATTATAAGATTCTTGTAAAAGGATTTAGGACGGATGTCTAATTAGAAGAGAATCAGGGGATCGGGCAAAGTTCAAATTCAAAACTCTAGAAAAAAAACAAAAAAGCAAAATAAGAATATAGTGATAGTACATACAAATAACATAGGGTACTTAGTTTTTGATTTAAAAAAAATAGCATAAAAGCCATCCCACCACGATAAGGTGTACCGGTCAGGATGGTTCTAGTCCGCTTCTAGTGTCAAAACCTTACCATGTGCCCAATGACGAAAATGTGAACAAGGGCAGAGTTCGAATTCGCAAGATCACGTGGATTTTCCTGGGACATTCAATTTGCCGAGAAATTATTTTCCGCAAATTAAAGACCCCAAAGCATAACAAACATAATATATAAAAAATAAAGAAAAATACAAATACTCACATTACCAATTACCCCTTTGACTCCTCCAAGCCTTACCATGCCTGACCAGTCTTCGTCACATTTTAGTATCACAGACATGAGTGTAGGTGTCTTCATGATAGGTCGGGACTTCCAGTTCTGACGAGGCCCAGAAGGGTTCTGTGTCGTGACCTTGTAAGTGCATGCTCAGAATTGTCCCGTGCTTCATCACAGCCGAAAGTCCTAACTTCGGGATTTTCAAGATGCAACATGGACCAGACAAGGGACAGTGAAGGGTGGAGAGGTGAGAGGTAAGGTGAATATAAATATAGATATTTTTTATTTTTAACCTTTTGTTTGCCCTTTATGGTTCAGAAAAATAGCAGCCAGCCGCCATTTTCCTAAATCCGCGCATTAGTGAATTACGACAAAATCTAGATTTTTTAAATGCAGATTTAAAAAAAAAAAAAAAAAAGACTCATATTCAATTCCACTTGAAGAAAAATCTCTCATGTTTAGACAATATTATCATTTTTTTCCAGGTACCCTATTTTAGAGATCTTTTGGTAGAAAAATAAATCAGCGATAAGATCAGTCACTATTCACAACTGTTTTACTTTCATTGAGATAATTTTGATACACTTCCTCCTTACTTTTTATTAGAAAATGGAAAATATTTGTAAAATAAAGTGTATTTCAGTAGGAGAAAGGAACATCTTATAGAACGTCAATGGTCTACTTATGCTACCACCCCTATTTATTAATTGGACCCATAGGAAAACTTGCCGTGTATCCCAAAGCAGAAGGGATAGTTCAAGGTACATTAAAAGTAGAATATTAAGACTACCAGTTGTGTCGTTCTGCTGGGTGGTGGACTCAATCCGTGATACACTTTATGACTTTTGCACTTTACTGTGAACTGTATAGGAATCTCAATGCTATTTAAAATATTAAATAAAATGTCCCTGTACATGTACACTGCATAGCGATAATATATTCTGGATATGTCTATTTGTAGATATTTGAGATAAATATCTGAGCTTGACAGATCTCTGTACAGACTAGGAAAGTCTTTTCTCTGACCCTGATCTGTCCCTGCCTAACCACGGAGTTTGGCATCCTAAGACAGTGTTCCCCAAGTCCCGTCTTCAAGAGCCACCAACAGGTCATGTTTTCAGGATTTCCTTAGTATTGCACAGGTGATAATTGCATCACCTGGACAGGCAAGCATTCAATCACCTGTGCAATACTAAGGAAATCCTGAAAACATGACCTGTTGGTGGCTCTTGAGGACCAGACTTGGGGAACACTGTCCTAAGACAATGGTGCCCCCACTCAATGGCGCCTTACCCTGAATGTTAAGGAATAAGGAATCTCACACAAAACAGTTGCAACCAACATAAACTACAGCTAAGTGAATTAATCCAACAAAGACTATTACCAGCAGGAAACACCTTCAGGGGACGGTATAAAATAATAATGTAGGTCTAGGACAGACTAGCGGTGGACACCGCGTTGGTCACATCACCCCCGCATGGGCTTTGCCTAGTCAGCCGTTTACAGACTAATAGTCTGCATCTTCATGGAAATTACCAATCTTTTGCCTACACGGGCACATTTTCCTCCAAACCTCTGCACAGCACGTAACTGAAGAAGGTCTAGTTTGAGACCGAAACGTTTTGTTGTTGCTGACAATTAAATAAATCTCCAGTTTAATAAGTTGAGTGCCAGGTTTATCTTTACATATTTATGGTGTTGGAACCTACCTGAGCACCGCTAATACTAAGGCAGTGCACAAGTTTATTTTTCCAAATCCACATACATGACAGCTAGTTAACTCTGCAGGACCAGTTTTGCCACATAAAGGCCTCTGTAATTCCATTTTGCTTCACAAGTCTCTCATCACTGGAAGACTCTGCAATTTTGCTGTCCTACTGTACTCCTGCACTTGCTATTCTGTCTCATTAGTTTGTATTGACTGGATTGCTCTGCTGCACCAACACCATTTGTCCGTGCTGCATAAGAACTGCTTTTTCAGACATAAGGCTTCGATGATCCACCTCACCAGGTGAGACATAAAACAGGTGTTGGATGAGGATTAGACAGAAAAGGCTTCAACTAGGGCTCAGGTAAGGAAAGCACACATTAAGGTTTGTTAGAAAAAGGCAGAACAGAGAAATAATCCAAAAAATTATTTTGAATCCAATCAACTTAATGGAAAAAGGGTTGAGAAATAGGCGTGCATTCTGCAACCACTGCCTTGGGGATTAACCAAGGTCGTCTTACCCCTGGGTGTTGTGGTATGGTGACTGGTCATGTGGTTAATGGGTGCTATGTATCACAGAGGTGGGTGGCCCTGTGATGGAAGCCTGGGCTTGTTTTACTCAGCAGATCTTCTGATGATGGTTACTGTACATTGGGAAGGCTACCAGGTGACTTGGAGAGATGGGTGGGTCCAGTCACCTACATACCCCACCCGAGGGGGTGTGTCTGAACACCCAAGATGGAGTCTGTGTGTTTGTGCATGGGCGGCGGTGCGGGATAGTGTGAGCCAGAGTGAGGAGGCCTGTGTTATACCTCTGCAGAGGACACCTCTGAGGATATAAGAGGTATCTGGGAATGTGTGCAGTCTTCATGGACACTTAATGGACACTAAACCATATTAGGCACACCAGGGCTCAGCGAGGTCCATGAGTACTGTAGAGCCAAACGGTTGCCGGACAGTGCACGGGATGCTGCATGTTACCAAGGACCTGAGAGGTTTATCCTTTTTAACCCTGACTCTCACAGCGTATGCCTCAACGACCAGCCAAGTGAGTACTCCCCATCCACAGATAGTGGAGACACGTTACAGTGTAAATAAATATATTTTTGCTGCTTTACACTTTACTGTAGATTAGTTTATTGTCAACCTTGTGGTGGACCATGCATGAGCTTACTATAGGGTCCTTTAACATCTATTTGCTCCAAGAGAATAAAATACAGACAAACTCAGTAAATTTTCTTTTCTTTATTCATGGAAATGTTATCTAAAATAACACAGTTCTCAATTAGGTGAGTCGTGTTTCGGGATTGACTTCAATAAATTAACTGAATGTCGGTATATAAGATACTAAACTGAATACAGTCAAAACAAGTGCAAATTATTAAGAATAAAACAGATCTCTAATTAATGATACATTTAGCAAAGTAAGAATTTGTCTAAGTAAAATTTTGGAAAAATGGAAGACACTGCCAGAATTCGAAACATTAATTGTCTAACGTATCCCTGTGTGCCTTCTACTTTATGATTAAATCAATGATCACCTTCAAGTCCTGGCTGGACTCTCATCACTTCGGCAGAGCCGCTCAGCAGCTTTGTGTTTTTTTTTTTCTTTTTCTGATGAACATCTTTCCTTCCCCTTGTAAATGAAGATAATCTTCAGAGAACTGTGTTTTTTCATAGCGCACAGACTCATCTTTTCTGCACGGTTCTGGCTGACCTTCCTTCATGTTCGCCACCTCTCGCTATACTGTTAGACATAAACTTGATTGAATTAAAAAAAAAACTCTAGTGTGTCACGGGGAAATCAAACACGACCATTGGAGTCAGCAATCTGCAGAAGAGTTTATTTCGGCAAATACGGCTCAAGAATGAAAAGGAATCCTTGAGTTAAATCATTGTAAAGCAATATGCAAAGGTTAGGATTTTCTTCTAATCTACAGACAATGGAAATTTGCAATAAATATTGCTCTTTATTTACATAATCACATAGAAATGTATATTAATTAATGAAAAATTCAAACCAACTATTGTTTTTAAAAAAGTCAACTTCAATCATCTGAAAGGAGTTGTTCAGCTTTAGGCTACAAGTCTGAAGTTACTCTATGTGACTGCAGACTTGTGAATGTTCACACTGTGTGCTGAGAGTATTTTCCGGTGCCGGGAGCTGTGGAGACGTGACTGCAACTATGTGATTTGCGTAAATGCGGGCATGTGCCGACTAGTCGTGCACGGCCTCACTCAATACAAGTGAATTGAGTGAGGCTGGACACGTCTAGTCAGAATGTGGTTGGAAGTATGCAAATCGTGTACTGGAGGACACATGACTACCCGCTCCCGGCACTAGAGAATCCTCGTGGCACACAGTGTGAACAATGTGAGGATTCATAAGTCTGCAGTCACACTGGGTAACTGCAAACGTCTAGCCTAATGCTGGACAACCTTTTTAAAGCATACAGAAACGTTTAGACACTGCAAATAGCTGATGTAGGTCTGTATTCTGAGACCCGGATTGACTACAAAAATTGCCACTCTGATGTACACAACTCTTGCATGCACTGTGCACACAGAACAGTGTATGGACTCAATAATTGGTATGTGGGTTCATACGCCGCTCTTTGAGATGGAGTACATGGACCCTTAGACTTACTATTACATAGTTACATAGTTACATAGTTATTAAGGTTGAAGGAAGACTTTAAGTCCATCTAGTTCAACCCATAGCCTAACATGCCCTAACATGTTGATCCAGAGGAAGGCAAAAAAAAACCCATGTGGTAAGAAAAAGCTCCACCATGGGGAAAAAAATTCCTTCCCGACCCCACATATGGCAATCAGACTAGTTCCCTGGATCAATGCCCTATCAATGAATCTAATATATATACCCTGTAACATTATACTTTTCCAGAAAGGTATCCAGTCCCCTCTTAAATTTAAGTAATGGATCACTCATTACAACATCATACGGCAGAGAGTTCCATAGTCTCACTGCTCTTACAGTAAAGAATCCGCGTCTGTTATTATGCTTAAACCTTTTTTCCTCCAGATGTAGAGGATGCCCCCTTGTCCCTGACACTGGTCTATGATTAAAAAGATCATCAGAAAGGTCTTTGTACTGTCCCCTCATATATTTATACATTGACATAAGATCACCCCTTAGCCTTCGTTTTTCCAAACTAAATAGCCCCAAGTGTAATAACCTATCTTGGTATTGCAGACCCCCCAGTCCTCTAATAACCTTGGTCGCTCTTCTCTGCACCCGCTCTAGTTCAGCTATGTCTTTCTTATACACCGGAGACCAGAACTGTGCACAGTATTCTAAGTGTGGTCGAACTAGTGACTTGTATAGAGGTAAAATTATGTT
Organism: Ranitomeya variabilis; assembly: GCF_051348905.1. Lineage (NCBI taxonomy): Eukaryota > Metazoa > Chordata > Amphibia > Anura > Dendrobatidae > Ranitomeya > Ranitomeya variabilis. Next base: position 276,454,488 of record NC_135235.1, on the reverse strand, counting down.
CTCCTCATGAGCATCTATGCCTCTTTTAATGCATCCCATTATTTTATTTGCCTTTGTAGCAGCTGCCTGACACTGGCCACTGAACATGAGTTTGTCATCCACCCATACACCCAGGTCTTTTTCATTGACAGTTTTGCCCAGAGATTTAGAATTAAGCACATAGTTATACATCTTATTACTTCTACCCAAGTGCATGACCTTACATTTATCCCCATTAAAGCTCATTTGCCATTTATCAGCCCAAGCTTCTAGTTTACATAAATCATCCTGTAATATAAAATTGTCCTCCTCTGTATTGATTACCCTGCAGAGTTTAGTGTCATCTGCAAATATTGAAATTCTACTCTGAATGCCCCCTACAAGGTCATTAATAAATATGTTAAAAAGAAGAGGGCCCAATACTGACCCCTGTGGTATCCCACTGCTAACCGCGACCCAGTCCGAGTGTGCTCCATTAATAACCACCCTTTGTTTCCTATCCATGAGCCAGCTCTCCATCCACTTACACATATTTTCCCCTATCCCCATTATTCTCATTTTATGTAACAACCTTTTGTGTGGCACCGTATCAAAAGCTTTTGAAAAGTCCATATACACTATATCCACTGGGCTCCCTTGGTCCAGTCCGGAACTTACCTCTTCATAGAAGCTGATCAAATTAGTCTGACATGAACGGTCCCTAGTAAACCCGTGCTGATACTGGGTCATGAGGCTATTCCTCTTCAGATACTCCAGTATAGCATCCCTTAGAATGCCTTCCAGGATTTTACCCACAGTAGAGGTTAAACTTACTGGCCTATAATTTCCGAGTTCAGTTTTTGTCCCCTTTTTGAATATTGGCACCACATTTGCTATACGCCAGTCCTGTGGTACAGACCCTGTTATTATGGACTCTTTAAAGATTAAAAATAATGGTCTATCAATGACTGTGCTTAATTCCTGCAGTACTCGGGGGTGTATCCCATCCGGGCCCGGAGATTTCTCAATTTTTGTGATTTTTAGACGCCGCCGTACTTCCTGCTGGGTTAAGCAGGTAACATTTAATTGGGAATTTTTATCACTAGTCATTTTGTCTGCCATGGGATTTTCTTTTGTAAATACTGATGAAAAAAAGTCATTTAGCATATTGGCTTTTTCCTCATCCTCATCGACCATTTCACCCAGACTATTTTTAAGGGGGCCAACACTATCATTTTTTAGTTTCTTACTATTTATGTAGTTAAAGAATATTTTGGGATTATTTTTGCTCTCTCTGGCAATGAGTCTATTTGTCTCAATCTTCGCTGTCTTGATTTGCTTTTTACAGAATTTATTTAATTTTCTGTATTTATTTAATGCCTCCTCACTACCTACTTCCTTTAATTCTCTAAATGCTTTCTTTTTGTCACTTATTGCACCCCTTACAGCTTTATTTAGCCATATTGGTTTCCTCCTATTTCTAGTATGTTTATTCCCATACGGTATATACTGTGCACAGGTCCTATCCAGGATGCTAATAAACGTCTCCCATTTTCTTTGTGTACTTTTATGTCTCAGGATATCGTCCCAGTTAATTGCACCAAGATCCTCTCTCATCCGTTGGAAATTTGCCCTCCTGAAGTTTAGTGTCCTTGTCACCCCTCTACTACACATCTTATTAAAGGAGACATGAAAACTTATTATTTTGTGATCACTATTCCCCAAGTGACCCCCAACCCTTATATTTGATATGCGGTCTGGCCTGTTGGTTAATATTAGGTCTAGCAGTGCCCCCCTTCTTGTTGGGTCCTGAACCAGTTGGGAAAGGTAATTGTCTCTCATAGTTGTCAAAAACCGATTACCTTTACTGGAGCTGCAGGTTTCTGTTCCCCAATCTATTTCAGGGTAGTTGAAGTCCCCCATAATAATGACTTCTCCTTGAGTCGCAGCTTCATCTATTTGCTTTGCGAGGATATTCTCCATTGCTTCCATTATTTTTGGAGATTTATAACAAACCCCTATCAGTAATTTATTATTTTTTCCCCCTATTGAGCCAGTACTCGGCGCAGAGCTTATAACTCAGAGAGTTATATTTGACCCCATGAGTTGAACTTTTATAGCCATCGATCACTTGAGAGGTGCTCTAAAAAAGAAAAATAAGCACTATAGACTCTGCTGTCAGAACGAGCTTATGTTTTTTAGGCAATCCCTGCATGTGTTGAACAGCCACAAAATATGCAGTTTCGAAAACTCGAATATAGAATTTGAAAACGCTGAAGACACTCTGTTATCACACAAGCATGCTCAGATAGCACCTTATCACAGGACCTTTGCTCAACATTACTTGCCTGCCGGGTCTTCCAGTGCTAGAGAAGCTCTTTGTAAGCAAGTTTTAACTGGTGTTTGGATAGTAATGTAAAATTATTATGACATACAATGGCCATTGGTGACAGAATGTTGTCAGCAGACAGTTTGAGATAACTTCATATACGAAGAGACAACCAGCTTGATGGTTACTCTTTTTTAAAAGCCAACATACTTTGTGGTTACAAATATTCTTATGTGCGGCAGCTGCTTAAACAGAAGAAAAATATTAGAATAATCATGTAAAAGTCTCCAGAATTTTGGCATAGAGAGGTATGAAGGAGAAGATGAGCAGTGTGTAAGGAAAAATTAATAAATTCAGGTCAGGAAAGGAGAAGGCTGGCCAGGCAACACAGATGGTGTTCTGTAGTCAGGGTTTTCTAGGAAAATATTTTTTTATGTACATTAATATAATTGCCCCTGAAAATAATCTGTTTTTTCAGATTCCATTACTATATATAGTAAAAAATATATGAGTATTTATAAGTAAAATATAAGTAACGCTGATCTAAATGGAGAGAACAATTACATGAATTCAGCTTTGGAAAATGCTATGTGTAATTAATCTGAAGTACAGTTTCGCTACAATCTTCCTCATAATAGAAATGTCTAAAACTGCTCAGTGGAAATCATTTTACTAGTTAAAGACCTTTTACTTTGAGCAGTGAGGCACAAACAGTAATCTACAGGTCTATTCTAAAATTAATAATATTTGCATGTAAAAATAAAAAGTATGTCCCCCTTTCTAGATGCAGAAAAGAAAGAAATAACAGCCTGTAATAGAACATTTTACAATTTACTTTCTCACTAATTCTTTATAAATTTGAGAAAAAAATACTCCATGGGGGGATTTAATATTCCATTTAAGCCAAGCCAAGTTTTTTTTTGGGGGGGGTCAAAAAGTATCAAAAAGGGGTTTCCAGTGGAGTTTACTTAACTTGGGGAAGATTTCATAAGTTGAGCTGGGATCCAAGGGGTAACATTTCTCCTTGCGGAGAGTGACCTGTTAAGCATGCCAAGATGAGGAGACTTTTAAGCCGCAATGTTCCCCTGGGAAATATGCAAATTTTCTCTTCAGAGAGGAAAAGGACTAGAACTCTAGCACCACCTATAGAAAGTAGCAATCCTAAAAGTCAATGGTTTTGGCTTTTATGCTAAGTCATGTGACAGGGCTCATTATAGGGTCGACATTGACTTTTAGGATTACTACTTCCTATACGTGGCGCACTAGAGTTCTAGTCCTCTTCCTTTCTGAAGAGACAATTTGCAAAAGTTGAGCCAATTTTTCTAGGATGCATTAGATTCACCATCAGTTGGTCGTTTTCAGACTGGAGTCTGAAAGGCGAATTCTGATAAATTCCTCATGCGCTTGGAATTGAAACTGGAGGAATACAGAGGTACTCTATTGGTCCATAGACTTCTATAGCCCCCTAATTAGGGCTCGAGCACACAATCGTAAAAATTCAAAGAATGCTAGCTGTCATTTTGAAGTATAGAACTCATCCCCTTGTTGTTCTATGGGGCCATACAAAAATCCAATTTTTTCCCCAAGTTGGCCCAAAGAAAATTTCACACCATGTCAAAGTTGGAACTGATTATGGTATCGCACTCCACCATTCATGTCTATGGGTCAGTGGAAAATATCTGACTGCACTTGGATAACATTAGAGCGTAGTCTGATTTTCACAAGCAGACTGAATGGAGAAGGTGGAGACATTTTTTTCTCATCATCTAAAGGTACCTTCACACGAAACGACTTTGTAACGATATCGCTAGCGATCCGTGACGTTGCAGCGTCCTCGCTAGTGATATCGTTTAGTTTGACACGCAGCAGCGATCAGGATCCTGCTGTGATGTCGCTGGCCGCTGAATAAAGTCCAGAACTTTATTTGGTCGTCCGATCGCCGTGTATCGTTGTGTTTGAAAGCAAAAGCAACGATACCAGCGATGTTTTACACTGGTAACCAGGGTAAACATCGGGTTACCAAGCGCAGGGCCGCGCTTAGTAACCCGATGTTTACCCTGGTTACCAGCGTAAAAGTAAAAAAAACAAACAGTACATACTCACCTGCGCGTCCCCCAGCGTCTGCTTCCTGACACTTACTGAGCGCCGGCCCTAAATTGAAAGTGAAAGCACAGCGGTGACGTCACCGCTGTGCTGTTAGGGCCGGAGCTCAGTCAGTGTCAGGAAGCAGACACCGGGGGACGCGCAGGTGAGCATGTAGTGTTTGTTTTTTTTACTTTTACGCTGGTAACCAGGGTAAACATCGGGTTACTAAGCGCGGCCCTGCGCTTAGCAACCCGATGTTTACCCTGGTTACCCGGGGACCTCGGCATCGTTGGTCGCTGGAGAGCGGTCTGTGTGACAGCTCCCCAGCGATCAAACAGCGACGCTGCAGCGATCGGCATCGTTGTCGCTATCGCTGCAGCGTCGCTTCGTGTGAAGGTACCTTTAGAAAATCAGATCATGCACTGATTAGCATAATTAAACCGATTTTCTCGGATGAGAGAAAAATAGTCATGTTACCTTAGCCTCACAGAGATATATAATACTGACTTATGCATGGGCCCTAAGTTGAACCAAGGTAGAAACCAGTAAGGTCAGATGGAGAATACTTGGGACAGTGTAAACCTTCCCATTGGTGGTCAATGGTGGTCAAGTACTTTGACAAATCAACCTAAAAGTTACATACCATCTCAGAAAATCGAAAGAACCCAGTAGACTGTGAGCCCTCGCGGGCAGGGTCCTCTCTCCTTCTGTACTTGCATGTGCCTTGTATTGCTCATGTTTATTGTATTTGTCTATGTATGCCCCTTTTTCACATGTAAAGCGCCATGGAATAAATGACGCTATAAAAATGAATAATAATAATAATAACTTTGGGGATAATTTACCAAGACACATTTCATACGCTCATCTTGAACTCAAAGCTCACTGAAGTAAGATACACGCGGCATTAGGGCTGTCTATGCACCCGAAACTTTAATTTATGGCATTTTTAGCCTGGCTTACAATTCAGCTACATTAAACACCTTCCACTTTAACAAAAAAAGTAAAAAAAAGTTTAGATTTTTATTTAACATTTTAGAACATTTACTCTAATAAAAAAATAAGGATTTTGCATATTCAAGTATTCCAAGTGCTAAAAAAAAACTTTAAAAAATCGTCATATCTTATTCCAATTGGCTCTTTGTTCAAGACTGGGGTATAAAATGCCAGCTTTGATAAATTCTACACTACGAGTCTCCATTTATGGTTCCATAGATTTATATGGCACCATATTACTTCCATAGCGCTTCGTTACGGATTCCAAATACATTAAATATTAAAAAATAAGAAAATCTAAGTATCCTTAGTACTTAGAACACCGGAAAGTTTATTTTCCCTGTAAAACTGTTAGTTGTTTGCCAAAAGCTAGATTTGTTATACCTTTGAATTCCGAGTTGCAATATTGCTATTTATGCAGCTGTAGAACCAACTACTATATTTCTATACTGTGAAATGATCATTTCATATACGCTCGAGGCTAATAGACCTGCTGTAATTTCCATAGTACCGTGACACCTGGCTGTGGTAGATTAGCTTCCTATAACCATGAATAGAAATTAGAATATTAGGTCTGTTCAGGTCCCAAAGACCATTAATTAATAGATATAATGACTATTTTGGGACATAATCTGTGAGGTTATTTATTAAAATGCTCACCTTATTCCTTAAAGTGTTACTATATCCATGGAAAAATTAGAGTCTATAGTGCAAATTTAGGTATTATTAGAAATGTATTTCATATGCAGAGGCATAAGTACTGAGCGAGAGGCTTAAAGGGGTTGTCTGGCAAAAACAAGTTATCGCCTATTGACTGGATAGGTGAAAACTTAATATTCGGTGAGCAATTGGCATAAGATTTCTATAAAACTAGGTCAATTTGCTGGAACTATAAGACACTGCATTTTATAATGCATCCAAAACTCACCAAAAAGCTCATCGTGGGCACACGGCCTACACGTTTAAAAAAAATGGCTGATTTTATCCAAAATCAGCACCACGCCTGTCTATAGTTTGTGCACTATATTGTAGCTTATCGTTATTCACGTCAATGGAGTTGATCTGCAATACCACACACAACCTGTACATAGGGGTACTGTCACGGTTGCGACTCACAGGCCCCCTTAGCAACGCTCTGCTCTCCTCATATATAGCCATTCCACTGATGGCATTTCCACCTGGATATAGGTGGGGCGTACATGGTCTCTGCAGGAATTTAGCCATGCTGTGTCCTGCAGAGATCTGGCTCACCAGTCTATCCCATGCAAGCAGGTGTTTTATAAGTCAGCTCCTCCCACCATTCATTGCCCAAATGTTGGTTCTTACCACATTTGCTCCTGTGCATGCTATCCCGTATTCTGATTCTTGTTACCGACCTGCCCAGTTACCCATCCTCTCTGACCTCGGCTATTCTTGCCGATCCTATGCTGCCTGCCCAGACCTCAGACCACTTGAACATGTTTTGTCTTTGCCCTCCATTACTGCACCTCTGACCCGCTGATCAGCTGCTGTAGACCCAGGAACCTCCCTGGAGTAGTATCTGGTGGCTACTTGCGGCCAAGTCTAACCGCACCACCAGAAGATCTAGCAAACACCAGGCTGTCGCTTAGTCATGCCCCTTCAGGATAAGCCTGTCCTGTGGCGCAGTGGGTCCACACTCACCAGTGTTACAGGTATCAGCGGGTTTTTTTTTGGAAGATAACAGTCAAACACTGTCAATTTAATGACATTCAAGGATGTTGCAGAAATCCTGTTATATTGTGATGCAGGCCATTACTGTCAACCTTTGCCACAGTTTGCGTTATAAGTTATAACCACTCATCAATAATATTATATAACATGTGCAGAAGTTAATGTCTTTTTTTAGTTTAGGGGGTTGATTCAGTATGCCCTATGAGTGCTGAGATGGAAGTGCATCATTAAAAAAAAAATCTAAATATTTGTGGTCACTTTATGTGTGCCAGATTTATTGCAGCAGTTTATGTGATATGTTATGCCATGAACTGTGCTAGACATATTTCCATTTCTGTCCAGAAAATCATTTGATTTTAGTATCTGTAAAAAACTACTGTAATTCTACGGGATATACAGTTTATACAGTCAATTACTAAGAAAGGGAAGTGGATTTTTATGCTTATACAGTGTAGGAATAGAGGGTCAGAGCACATAGCTCATTCCACATAGGTAGAGAAAAAAACGTAATCTAGTTGTGGTGTGCTACTGCTGTGGTAATGAAACAGATTGAAAAGAGAGTGGTTTGAGTTAGGTGCCGGGATTCTCCCACTGCACATGGTAGATCACAAGCCTTGTCTGCCTCTGTGGTCTCCCATTCTGTTTTGGCCACAGTGGGAGCTGCTCAGCAAAGACATCGGTCTCAGCATCTTGCCCAGACTCGTACTGTTTGCTTGGTTACTTCTGGCTTTCCAGCCAATGCTATATTAACTAGCAATAGGCAGCGGCGAACAGATGTTCCAGAATCTAAGTCCAGAAATCACCCTTCTGAGCATGCTCGTGAGGTGGCTACCTCTCATCGGTGGTCGGTCGTCAGGTGCTCGGGTGACGTGGCAGTTCTGGATTAGTCCACTAGCAAGGTCCTGTCTGACTGGACTTGAACAGGAACAAAAGGTTTCCTGGAGCGCACGCCGGCATGCTAAGATCATTTTTATCATATGTGGGTGTGGAACATAACGGTAGTGTTGACTTGTCTGTATGTGCTCAGGGCAGGCGTATAGCCTTTAGAATTCCAGCACCTCCAGAGAGGAGTTTGGGTGAAGTCAGGGCAGGCGTATGAATTCCAGCACCTCCAGAGAGGAGTTTGGGTGAATTCAGGGCAGGCGTATAGCCTTTAGAATTCCAGCTCCTCCGGAGAGGAGTTTGGGTGAATTCAGGGCAGGTGTATAGCCTTTAGAATTCCAGCACCTCCGGAGAGGAGTTTGTGTGAATTCAGGGAAGGCATAAAGCCTTTAGAATTTCAGCACCTCCGGAGGAGTTTGGGTGAATTCAGGGCAGGAGTATAACCTTTAGAATTCCAGCACCTTCGGAGAGGAGTTTGTGTGAATTCAGGCAAGGCGTATAGCCTTTAGAATTCCAGCACCTTCGGAGAGGAGTTTGTGTGAATTCAAGGAAGGCGTATAGCCTTTAGAATTCCAGCACCTCCGGAGAGGAGTTTGTGTGTGTGCACACGCTGTGATTGTGTCCACTACCTGTTCCCTTGCCCCTGTGAGGGCTGTGTTAACAGGGAACGTGTTTAGTGCCATACCTGCTTTGCTGCTGTGTGCAAGTGACACAGTTTTGTATTCTATATACTGAATGACCTTTAACTCTGTGTGAGCCAGCTAGCACTCGCTGTGTGCTCTGCCATTGTTCACATTAGCTGCAGTTTTCCATCTCAGCACGGTGCACCCCGAGTTGCGACCGCACTTCACTATAATTTATATTTAGTGCGATCCACCAACCCTAACAGTTTGTGAGTTTGTGAACAATATCTAAAGGCTCAAATGCTATACACTGAACTGTTGTACCTGTATAGTCACTCAATGTGTTTGTGAATTAATCTATCTGCGATATACTGCGGTAACTGCACCTTAATAATATCCTTTCTTTATTCTTTACACACTGAAACCAAGAAGGGAAATTTTAAACCTTTTTAAATTTTAAAAGGCTTGTGTTTCACAGAAAGTCTACTATCTCCATTGTAAGACAGGCAAGCTTATATGTTTTCTCTGTTTATATTTCCATTACCACCAGTATTTATCATCCTTTTATACCAAGACTGATAGGTTGAGGTCACTTGGACATTAGTAAGGCAGTATTAACTTTACAGAGCTCAAAACAGGTTCAATATATACATTTAATAGTCTTAGTAGAACTCAGAGAGTTAGAAATGTATTTTTCAGGCTATTAGAGACTTTTTAGTATTGCGGTTAAAAGTTAATTTATTATACGTAAATCAAATTCTCTGGCAAAATTTGTCAAATCTGATTACTCCAAAATTCAAACAATCTGTTCATCCGCACCTTTAGTTTTTTCAGATATGGCAATTAGAGTGATCCGTGCACTCTTTGTAGGGCCAAGAAGATCAATGCGTTGGCTTGGCTGAGCTTTTTCTGCAGACATTCCTTGCTCCAGCCAAGCCGGTGCTGTCAGTCACAAATCAGGGATGAGATGACATGTGAAACCAGTGGGGAGGACAGTTCACTGAGACCCTTGGTCATACTAATGGTGCACCAAATGACTTAATGAACACATTTCATTAACCTTCAGTTTCTGCAAAATGGACAACTTGATTAGAGAACTAAAGGTGTGATTTGTACAGGTGTTATACCCGTAAAAGTCCACAAATTTAATTTATACTGTGAGTGTGGGCTAATGGTCATGTGTGTGCACATGAGTGATAACACTACCACTGGTCATATATTATTATTATTATTATTTATTATTATTATTTATTGTTATAGCGCCATTTATTCCATGGCGCTTTACAAGTGAGGAGGGGTATACATAATAACAAGTACAATAATCTTGAACAATACAAGTCATAACTGGTACAGTAGGAGAGAGGACCCTGCCCGCGAAGGCTCACAATCTACAAGGGATGGGTGAGAATACAGTAGGTGAGGGTAGAGCTGGTCATGCAGCGGTTTGGTCGATCGGTGGTTACTGCAGGTTGTAGGCTTGTCGGAAGAGGTGGGTCTTCAGATTCTTTTTGAAGGTTTCGATGGTGGGCGAGAGTCTGATGTGTTGTGGTAGAGGGTTCCAGAGTAGGGGTGATACGCGAGAGAAATCTTGTATGCGATTGTGGGAAGAGGAGATAAGAGGGGAGTAGAGAAGGAGATCTTGTGAGGATCGGAGGTTGCGTGTAGGAAAGTACCAGGAGATGAGGTCGCAGATGTAAGGAGGAGACAGGTTGTGGATGGCTTTGTACGTCATGGTTAGGGTTTTGTACTGGAGTCTCTGGGCAATGGGGAGCCAGTGAAGGGATTGACAGAGGGGAGAGGCCGGAGAATAGCGGGGGGACAGGTGGATTAGTCGGGCAGCAGAGTTTAGAATAGATTGGAGGGGTGCGAGAGTGTTTGAGGGGAGGCCACAGAGCAGAAGGTTGCAGTAGTCAAGGCGAGAGATGATGAGGGCATGGACTAGGGTTTTTGCAGATTCTTGGTTGAGGAATGAACGGATTCGTGCAATATTTTTGAGTTGAAGTCGGCAGGAAGTGGAAAGGGCTTGGATATGTGGTTTGAAGGAGAGATCAGCGTCAAGGATTACCCCGAGGCAGCGAGCTTGTGGGACTGGGGAGAGTGGGCAGCCATTTACTGTAATGGATAGGTTCGTTGGGGGGGTCACGTGAGATGGGGGAAAGATGATGAATTCTGTTTTGTCCATGTTAAGTTTCAGAAATCTAGCGGAGAAGAAGGATGAAATAGTGGACAGACATTGTGGGATTCTGGTTAGTAGGGAGGTGATATCTGGTCCAGAGATGTAGATCTGTGTGTCATCAGCATAGAGGTGATACTGAAAGCCATGAGATTCTATGAGCTGTCCCAGGCCAAAGGTGTAAATGGAGAAGAGCAGGGGCCCAAGGACTGAACCTTGTGGGACTCCGACAGATAGGGGGCGAGGTGAGGAGGTGGTGTGTGAGTGGGAGACGCTGAATGTCCGGTCTGTTAGGTATGATGAGATCCAGGATAGGGCCAAGTCTGTGATGCCAAGGGATGAGAGGGTCTGTAATAATAGGGAATGGTCCACTGTGTCAAAGGCAGCCGACAGGTCGAGGAGGAGGAGGACAGAGTAGTGTCGCTTGCTCTTGGCGGTTAAGAGGTCATTGGTGACCTTAGTTAGGGCAGTTTCAGTGGAATGGTGTGACCGGAAGCCAGATTGTAAGCGGTCAAAGAGGGAGCAAGAAGAGAGATGGGAGGACAGTTCAAGGTAGACGTGTTGTTCCAGTAGTTTTGAGGCATAGGGGAGAAGTGATATAGGGCGATAGCTAGATACAGAGGATGGGTCAAGAGAGGGCTTTTTGAGGATAGGTGTGATGGAGGCATGTTTAAAGCTTGAGGGGAAAACACCAGTTGTTAGTGATAGGTTGAAGAGATGGGTTAGGGTTGGGATGAAGATTGTGGTGAGGTTTGGGATGAGGTGGGATGACTCGTACCTTGCATTTTTCACCAGTTATCTACTCTGCGGGCTCTGTTTTCTATTTTTCAGCTGTCACTGAGCTAGTGAGTGGAGAAGTCTCCCAAACACAGACATGAGTGGCTCCTGCTCTATTGTCTCCATATAAAATGTCTGCAGAATCAGTAGGAGCATACAGGACTTTACACAGTAGTACTGAGCAGTGTAACTGTGAAACCAAAACTGAGTTGAAATAACTATTTACTCGAATACAGCAATACCTTCTCCATATGTTTATTTCTCTGACTCTCTTACTTAGCTGATTTATCCTTCTCCCCACTCCATAGATTTCAATAAACAGCTGTAATCAGATCCCTCAGTCAGATCACATCCATTTTATGAGCAGGATCATTTTTGGCATTTTTGCAGAGTTTTCAGAGGGTGGGATTGTGGGGCAAATGGCTCATAAGTGGAGAAAAAAAATTCTCTGCTAAGATATATTACATATTTTCTAATACTTTCCGGTACTATTAACTTATGTAAAGTTTTTCAATGACTGTGATCATTTAATTTACTTTATGTATACATTTCCAGAGAATCCATTTTTAATGTAATTTCTGAACTTTCAAATGATAAAAATTAAGACCACCATGGTCCCTCAATTAGGAAATGTAATTTAGTTTCATAAAACATCCTTTAATATTTGTTCTGCTGCACTTTTCACACAAAATGTATTTTCCGACTGACAGGAACGTTATCACAATCTAAATTATGCAGCTCAAATTTCACACATGTTAAACAAATGTAATACTAGCTGAAATCTTAAAATACCTCAACTTGATTTTAATTAATTTCAATCTTTCTTTGTGTAAATTCTATTTTATTTGGTGACAATCTCAATAAAGTTAGCTGAAGATTGATCTGGAGTTGAAAATTTATTCTGTGACTCATCCTCACCTTGTATTTCAGGCTATTTTCTTGAGTAAAGTGAAACATTAGATCTGTTTCTGCTGTTAGTTTTATTGAATCGTATCATATTTCATCAGACATTCTTAATATATGGCGAAACATAGTCCTTGGGAAAAGTAGAGGGCAAAGTAAAAAATGCTAAAGGCATCTGTATGCTTCCACAGTTTGATTAACAGATAAGTGTTTGAAAAGTTATCTCTTATCTTTGCATAGTGATTTGTATTCCCGACACAGCCTGAAAAAGATACAACTCCACAGGTAGTATACAAGAAGAACTAATGGATATACACTACAGTGGTTTTCTATTATGTATTTCTAAATCTAGAAATGCAAAGTTACTTCTTTATTTGTAATTATAGCCAAAAGTTTGTAGAGGATTTGAAAAGTTTTATACAATAGGATATTTCATGAAGCCTAATTTAGTCGAACTACACTACACAATTGATAATCCCTGCTTTTAAACAAGTGGTTATTTTCAAGTGGTAGTCATTACTACCAAGATGAACAGTTATATACTGCTCAAAAAAATAAAGGGAACACTTAAACAACCGAATATAACTCCAAGCAAATCAAACTTCTGTGAAATCAAACTGTCCACTTAGGAAGCAACACTGTTTGACAATAAATTTCACATGCTGTTGTGCAAATGGAATAGACAACAGACAAAAATTATTGGCAATTATCAAGACACCCTCAATAAAGGAGTGGTTCTGCAGGTGGGGACCACAGAGCACATCTCAGTACCAATTATTTCTGGCTGATGTTTTGGTCACTTTTGAATGTTGGTTGTGCTTTCACACTCATGGTAGCATGAGACGGACTCTACAACCCACATAAGTGGCTCAGGTAGTGCAGCTCATCCAGGATGGCACATCAATGCGAGCTGTGGCAAGAAGGTTTGCTGTATCTGCCAGTGTAGTGTCCAGAGGCTGGAGGCGCTACCAGGAGACAGGCCAGTACACCAGGAGATGTGGAGGACAACAACCCAGCAGCAGGACCGCTAACTCAGCCTTTGTGCAAGGAGGAATAGGAGGAGCACTGCCAGAGCCCTACAAAATTACCTCCAGCAGGCCACAAGTGTGCATGTGTCTGCACAAACGGTTAGAAACTGACTCCATGAGGATGGTCTGAGTGCCGACGTCCACAGATGGGTTGTGCTCACAGCCCAACACCTTGCAGGATGTTTGCATTTGACACAGAACATCAGGATTGGCAAATTCGCCACTGGCACCCTGTGCTCTTCACAGATGAAAGCAGGTTCACACTGAGCACATGTGACAGATGTGACAGAGTCTGAAGAAGCCATGGAGAGCGGCCTGCTTCTGCAACATCCTTCAGCATGACCGGTTTGGCAGTGGGTCAGTAATGGTGTGGGGTGGCATTTCTTTGGAGGGCCGCACAGCCCTCCATGTGCTCACCAGAGGTAGCCTGACTGCCATTAGGTACCAAGAAGAGATCTTTAGACTCCTTGTGAGACCGTATGCTGGTGCAGTTGGCCCTGGGTTTCTCCTAATGCAGGACAATGCCAGACCTCATGTGGCTGGATTGTGTCAGCAGTTCGTGCAAGATGAAGGCATTGAAGCCATGGACTGGCCCGCCCGTTCCCCAGACCTGAATCCAATTGAACACATCTGGGACATAATGTCTTGCACCATTCACCAACATCATGTTGCACCACAGATCTGTCCAGGAGATGGCGGATGCTTTAGTCCAGGTCTGGGAGGAGATCCCTCAGAAGACCATCCGCCGCCTCATCAGGAGCATGCCAAGGCATTGTAGTGAGGTCATACAGGCACGTGGAGGCCGCACACTACTGAGCATCATTTCCTTGTCTTGAGGCATTTCCACTAAAGTTGGATCAGCCTGTAACTTCATTTTTCACTTTGATTTTGAGCATCATTCCAACTCAAGACCTCTGTAGGATATTAGTTGTGATTTACATTGATAATTTTTAAGTTTTATTGTTCTCAACACATTCCACTATGTAATGAATAAAGATTTACAACTGGAATATTTCATTCAGTGATATCTAGGATGTGAGATTTTAGTGTTCCTCTTATTTTTTTGAGTAGTGTATTTAAAAAAGCCAACACAACAGGCACAGCAAGATAAAGTCACTATATTTTTTTGTAAATTTGGAAGAATGGTTTCACAAACATGGTTATTTCTCCTACGCATCTCATTTTGCAGAAAATCTGTAATACAGAGTATTAGTACATATAGTATATAAGGCATGAAAAACAGAGGACATAGCTGCTTCTAAAGGGTTAATTCACAGGACAAGACTATAGCTAGTTATAAAGGATGAATCTGAAAAGGAATTCTGCAAAAAATATGCCCTCTCAAGGCTATTTTGACCAAAAGATAAAAAAGTTATGGCTCTGGGAAGAAGGGGAGAAAAAAAAATGAAAATGCTAAACCAAAAATACCTCTGGTCATTAAGGGGTTAATTTCTTGATCAGTTTTAGTCATGAAAGCACTGTTAGGTTGCCTTAATTGATATTTTGCATAATAGCAGACAAGGGTGTTTAAGTGGCTCAATATAAAGGGTTTTATAACAAAGGCTAGTATAATGTATTTTTCTGTTTGAATTTTTTAGCCATAATTATGAATTCTTTCTACACTAAGAAACTTTTAATATACCCTTCATTTATTTCAATCACCAGGGAAAAAATATTAACTTTCTAACATAATGTGGACGAATGGTACAAACCCTAACTTATACTTAAATCAGTATGGAAGAATATACTAACTCTCCCTCACCCTAGGAAACCAAAAAAGGATGCAGGACCTTAGATCTCCAAAATTAGTGACATTACCCCTCCACTTTCCCATATACATTGTTATGCCCAATGGTGGCACAAGATGTTCACTGGAGTTCCAGATGGTGGAGACAGCCTGGGCTACAGGCAGCCATCAGGTACCACTCCTAGACAGATCCTGCTTCTGCAGCTGCTGAGGTTCATGGACACTGATTAGGGCTATGTTCAGACACACCAGTCTAAGCTACTGATAAGGGACTGGCAGCTCACAGATCGGGGGACAATGTTCAGGTACTGGCCACACTGGAACCAAGGGACTTCGCAAACAGGATTGGTCGCACCGGAACCAGAGGATTTCAGATTCATGACTGGCCACTCCAGGACCTGGGAACAATGGACAGATACTAGTCACACAGGGACCAGGAGACTTTGGATACAGGACTGGCCACTCCAGGACCAAGAGACAATATTCAGGCACTGCCACAAAGCGACCAGGGGACTTCGGGAACAGGACTGGCTGCACCTTGAAAAGTGGACAAAGTTCAGGCATTGGCCACACTAGGACAAGGGGACTTTGGAAAGAGAACTGGGCGCATCGGGACCATGGGACTTGGCATTGATAGAACACCAACTACCAACTAATTAAATGTGTTGCTTGGTAACTTCCTAAGGGAGAGATAGTCTTTTATATAGGATGACACCCAGCAATTTGCTGGGAGTCACCATGCAAACCTTCTAAATGCCTCTCAATTACAAGCTGGGGGCATTTACTATAGGCACGAGACGCTCTTTTAAGAGCAGGGGAGCGCACATACACTAGGTGCACCGCCATGAGCTGTGGTGCACACAGAGCAAGAAACAGGAACCACACTGCGGGGCCAGGGCGTTGAGTAAGCCGGCGTCCCTGCAGGGATGGAGAAATGTACATCATGCAGGGGCGCCACCCATTGCACTAAATACATACTGTAGTATATAACTACTATCTCACTCCAATTCCTAAAACCAATCTATTACTTGTGCACTTATTATATGTTCTTTTCTTCTGTACAATTGTAAAGAGAGGGACAAAAATGAAAATAAGTGCTTTTTTTCATTTAGAAAGAAAAAAATATTGTTTTTCTTTTTCCTACAAAGTAGAAGCATAGAAGTTGTTTTCATGCTGGAAAAATGTTTTTATATAAAACTCCAAAACATTTTGTCAGAATAATTCAACACAAATTATCCAAAAGTAAAATAAGGTTCCCAACTGAAGATTTTGCTTTTTTCCATTATTTTATTTTGCTTCAAACTTTTTTGTATTCTATTGAAATATTTATAGTTTGTAAAAGCTTTTCTGAAGTTTCCAAAAACCATTTTAATTAACAGTATTTCCAATTTTAGAGAAACCTGCTCACATTTTTTGTTCTTTACAGTAAACATACAACTTTTTTATTTTCAGACCTAAATGGTTTTGAGGACAAGAAATTAGCTTGACTATAAGCCGATATATGTGCAAAGCGTAAGAGTACATTCACACTGTTGCAATTTCACAGACAAAACCCAAGAAAAAAAAACAAAACAAAATGAACATGTACCCTACAGTAAGTAAATAAATAGAAATAATACATGTGAATAACATAGAGTACCTAGCTAAAGCTATTTTGATCTAAAAACATAAAAGCCATTCCAATCCAACAAGTTGTACCCATCGGGACGGTCCTAACTTATCTCTAGTACTTAGCCTCGCTTTTCCCACTTGCCCTGGTGCGGTGGCAAGTGGGGTAATAGTTGTGGGGTTGATGTCAGCTGTTTTATAGCTGCTGACATTAAGCCCAGGGGTTAGTAATGGTAAGGCGTTTTCTCGCACTGTCATACAGGTGACAACGTTGGAAAAGATGGATGTTCAGGCCCCCCATTCCGGGTTCGCTTTCAAGTTTAGGTACCCTTCTGGTAGCAAACTGAACTTTTTTTTAAAGTTCCGCCAAACCCGAACATCTACGGGTCCACCCATCACTAATTTTGATGTAATTCTGAAATCTGATCCTGTAACGCTGGTAGTGCAAAAAATTCCCTAGATTGGTGACATTTCCTATTCTGATCACAAGTGTCATCTCATCTCTCACCATCCAGAAAACAAAATCACTGATCATATGACAAAATGACATCTAGTCAAAACATCATAACCATTTGCCTAGAGATTCAGGAACTAGAAAAATACAGGTACTGTAGTTGTGAGTGCTGAGAGTAGAACATTGGGACCATCCTGTTTGAAGTTGCTACCATGACCAGTCATGACGGTCTACAGATTAAAGTATCTGCTTAAAAAGACTACCAGGCTTGTGTAGGGCTTGTAAACCTCCTTACACTACAGTTTTCATAAGGTGATACTTTAACCCTTAGACAGTCTTCCGAAGGCCACTTACCCAGCCAAATAGTTTCCTAATTCGCACTAATGAGGGGCAAGAACTCCATAACAGCTGACTGCAAATGAAGGTCTTTACCTTTTCGAGAAGACTTTGGTTGGGCTTTAAATACTAAGTCACGTGGCAAGACTCTTTAAAGAGTCATTGCTGACTTCTGGGATTTCTACCTCCAGTAGGTGACGCTGGAGATCTTGTTTTCATCCTCCGGGAAGCAACCATTTGCATATTCACTTTCTATGTTACATGTCAACGGCATTTTGATAATAAATTCTTTCTTCTATTTCATATACAGAGTAAAGAAAATGTACAACTCGGTGCACTGAATATTCAGCGCTGAAGTAGAAGCTAATTTAAAGTTGCTGATTGTGATTACTTTCCACAAACCTTTTATGCTCTTAGGAATTCATGATTTCCTACTGGCAGCTGAATGAGCCGGCATGCAATCCAGTGCATTGTTCTGCATGATTTACACTGGTTGTAATGTTCTATATGGGTCATAGCAGCATATCAAAAGGAGCATAATGTTATCTTTACATAAATGAGAATTCAGCTTTTATTTTTTCGCTCAATGGTCTATGCTTTGCTTAGTAAGGGCTGAGTAAGTGAATTTGTAAGCAGTTGAGGCTAGACACACGTATAATGGAGCAGCCTTTTGTTATAATGCAAAACCATCATTTCCAGCGATTATTTGCTTCTGAATTTTATGTAATACAGGAGATACTTCGTATCTATGCCTCATAAAATGACCCTTAGGAAATAGACAAAAAAATATATGTTAAAGGGGTGTCTGTTACTTGGCCAACCCGTCTATAAATGCAATAGTGCCTCATGTTAAATAACAAAACTGTCACACCTGTAGGTGGCACTTGTGGTTTGTGGATCCACTGTGCCACGAACCTAGGCTTACCTAGGAAGGCCATGGCCAAGCAGCCACCTGGTTTTCACTGGAGCTCCTGATGGTGAAGTCAGGCTTGAGCTCTAGGTAGCCAACAGGTAGCACTCCTAGGCGATCCCTGCTTCTGCCTCTGCTGACCCAAGGGGTCAGGTTCACCAACACGGATAAGGAGTCGGTGTCACTGACAGGCAGGATTCAGACTCTGTTCAGAATACTCAGGTTCTGGGTGCTCTGACAGAACGGATACTGACACGGAGTCACAGACAAGGCTGGATTTGAATACTGGAACAGGCTCCGCCAGTACGGACACAGGTACAAATTCAAGTATTGAAGGAATGGGTATGGAGCGCCCCCACACCGCCGCAGGGCCGAGGGGTACCCGGAGCCGGGCCTCTGGGTCTCAGTCCTGGGGTTGTCACGGTGGCTAGACCCGGCCCGTGGCCCTGTCTGTCAGTGGGGGACGTCCGGTGCAATAAGTGGTGTTGTAACGGTGCAGTTGTGAGGTGCAGGTCGCGGTAAATAACAAGGACACCAGGTTGCAGTCTCTTTACCTCTTTACTGAAGGTTTTGGAGACCTCAGTCCAGAGCGCTGTTCACTGGGTTGTCAGAGACCGGCCGGTCCAAAGGCACATCAGGAGTTCTCTTTACAGGTGGGAATCAGTGTCTACCTGCTAGCGCTGGGTGTTGTAGTTCTTCCCTGCTGAGCTGCCGGGATAGTCCTCACAACTGTTTCTGTCTGTCTCTATTGTTCGTTCTCTTCGTCCTCCAGGTGATATGGTAGGACGCACCCGTATGACGGGGTAGGCCTGGAGTTCTTCCGGGACCCTAGAGTCGCCCCTCTCCCACAGCTGCCTCCGTTGTCTGCTTAGGTGTTAAGTGAGACAGCCAACCTGTAATTAGCTGTCCGGCCGTGGTTTGCAGTGTACTTAAAGTCTCTTACTTGCTCGGCGTTCCGGCCACCGACTGTTTGCGCCTCAGAAGGATGTTGCCTCGGTCTAACAGCACGACTCCTTCTGGTCCCAATACTTCTTTACTGTATTCCCGTTGTGCACTGGTTAGTTCTGCTCTGAGGAGTCTGCCAGGATCCCATCTCTGACAGGTCCTCTCACAAGCTCTTCCCAGCTACTTCTCACTGTCTTCCTGTCCAACCCCCAGTTTTACCAGAGTTGTGAGGAGTGGCCTACTAGATAGGACCACCCCCCCTGGTGGCCGGAGTGTGAAGTGTGGTGTGAGTGTACCTGGTCAGAGAAACTCCTTAGTGCAATCAGACGTACCATAGCTCCCCATAGTGGCGGAGCCACAGTACTGCAACAACCAGGACTCTGGGGTGCTGCACTCCCCCCCGGTTAAATCCAGTACTCCGGGACTGGGAAAACAAGAACAATAATACATGTTAACAGGAAACACACAAATTTTCGAAGTAGCATAACAATTGAACATAACTATGCTTCCCTTTACGGGAGGTGAGGATTCTTGAACGTTGCAAAAGTTAGGTCATGCACAGTTTATGACTCTCAGTTCAGTGGTTGAAACAGCGGGGACCCCGGGTAAACAAAGGGGTCCCCCTTATGAAAGTTTTTGAGCAATTCACCGTCCATTACTCTAGTGTCCATTTAAAAACCTGTAACAAAAAGATATGCATACAAACATTTTCAATTAAATAGCAGCCCTTATCAATACCTCCAAGTTTTGTAGCGGAGGGGAGTTTGATTTTGAGTGCTGCGTGTGGACCTTCGCAGCGCAGGGGTTGCTATTGGCCTAACAGGACCCGCTATGCTTGCTACCGCTGGTGTAGTGCACTGTCTTCTAGCTACACTTCTAGTGAGTCTGGGTAGCACTGGCAGGTTGGGGCTCTCAGAGCTGCTGCTATCAACAGTGGGTACAGCAGATTCACTGATAGCAGAGGGAGGATTTGCTGGTTCAGCGGTCGGCATGGTGTCATCAGGTAAGGCTTGTTGAGGTAGCGGGGCCGGCTGATCTGATACCACCATTGTTTCTGGTGGGTCCGGATGTTTGAACATTAGAACATGTACCGCGATGGCTTGGTTTATCTGAGTCCAGGATTGGGGAAAGTCACCAAGGACGGTATGGAACATCTTCTCCTTTTCCACCGGCGGGGAGATTTCTGGGGCCGTGCCCCTCTCTTTCAACTTATCGGGGCAGACCTTAAGGTGATCCCTGGATACCGCTGTCGAGGTCTCCCCTCTGTCCTTGCTGATGAGACAGACCTTTGTTTTGTCGAAGTCGGATGGCAGGATGGTATACGGTTCCGCTTCCCATTGGTCATCGAGCTTATGTAATCTCCTCTTTCGTTTAAGTACTTGCTCACCAGGTGACAGGGGAATCGCAGGAGCGTGTTGATTGTAGTCCTTTTCTTGTTTCTGCCTAGCCTGGGCGAGACTTCTCTCTACACACTCCTGTACTTCGCGGTATCTTCGCTGCCTTTCTGTATCCCAATCTGCCTCCGGCGAGGTATCTCCGGGTACTAGGACCCCCATGTCCAGATCAATGGGTAACCGACTAGACCTTCCTCGCATCAGGTACGCTGGAGTACAGTTGGTGGAACTTACTGGGATGTGGTTGTACATATCCACCAGGTCAGTCAACTTTGTCGGCCACAGGTTCCGTTCCTCCACAGGCAAGGTCTTCAATAAATCGATCACTACCTGGTTCATCTTCTCGCACATCCCGTTGGTTTGAGGGTGGTACGGGGTGGTTCTGCTCTTCTTACACCCGTACAGCTGGCAGAATTCTTGGAACACTTCTGCTTCAAAGGCAGGTCCCTGGTCGGTCAGTACATTCTCTGGGTAGCCATGGGGTCTACAAAAGTGCTGCTGGAAGGCCCTGGCGGCAGTCCTGGCCGTTAGATCTTTAACAGGCACAACCACCAAAAACCTGGAGTAGTGGTCCACGATGGTAAGGGCGTAGATATAGCCCGACCGGCTAGGTGTCAGCTTCACATGATCCAGCGTGACCAGTTCAAGCGGCCGTTTGGTGATGATAGGCCGCAGGGGAGCCCGTTGACTGTCACGGTCCTTTCTGCGCAGACTACATGGACCACACTCCCGACACCACTTCTCAATGGTTCTCTTCATGCCAATCCAATAGAACCTCCCTCGGAGTAGCTTCTCCAGCTTCCTCCATCCGAAGTGTCCGGCTCCATCATGGTAGGCTCCCAGAACCATGGGCGCATCTCGCCTTGGCACCACTATCTGCCACACCAATTCATGAGTACGTGGGTCGATGCTCCTCCTGCACAGCTTGCTATCATGGATAAACAGCTTGCTTCTCCCCTTCCACAGCTGTTGGGTTTCTTGTGGATCATCTGGGCCAGGGTGCAACCCAGCCTGCGTCAAGAGCTCCTTCACCTGACGGACCGCGGGGTCACTATCCTGGGTTTCTGCCCATCCGTGGTGGGGCAGGGGATTCAGCGTGGCATCCGGTTGGTTCTTGTGCCTGTTCTTCACATGGTGAGAGTTCTGAGTGGCTTTGGGGCGATGGAAGGCAGGCAGCTCCACCTCTTCAAGTGCCTCCGGGTCTTCTCCCACTTCTGGTAAATTGGGCATTCGGGACAGAGCATCGGCATTGGCATTCTGGTGTCCTGCCCGGTATTTGATGGTGAAATCATAGTTGGACAGCCGGGCCATCCACCGCTGTTCCAAAGCCCCGAGTTTGGCAGTACCCAGATGCGTTAGCGGATTGTTGTCCGTGAAGACGGTGAATTTCGCGGAGGCCAGGTAGTGCTTAAACCTCTCTGTCACTGCCCAGACAAGGGCAAGGAATTCCAGTTTGAAGGAACTGTAGTTGTCAGGGTTCCTTTCCGTGGGACGGAGTTTCCTGCTGGCGTAAGCGATCACTCTTTCCTTGCCTTTCTGGACTTGAGACAGCACGGCTCCTAGTCCCACATTACTGGCATCTGTGTACAGCACAAATTGTTGGTCGTATTCGGGGTAAGCCAGTACCTCTTCTCCCGTCAGTG
This sequence comes from Ranitomeya variabilis, assembly GCF_051348905.1. Classification (NCBI taxonomy): domain Eukaryota; kingdom Metazoa; phylum Chordata; class Amphibia; order Anura; family Dendrobatidae; genus Ranitomeya; species Ranitomeya variabilis. Next base: position 276,432,005 of record NC_135235.1, on the reverse strand, counting down.
CCGACTTCAAACAGGTGAAGGATTCCTCCAGCTCTTCGTTCCAATCAAAGGGGGTGTTCCTCCCCTTGGTCTTCTTTGGTTGGCCCACCAACAGGTTTTGCAAGGGTGCGGCCTTCTTGGTGAAGTCCTTAATGAACCTCCGGTAATAGCCTACCAGCCCGAGGAACTGCCGGACTTCGTGGAGGTCACTGGGCTTTGGCCAGTCCTTAATCACTGTGACCTTGTCGGGGTCTGGGGCCACTCCTTCAGCGCTCACCACATGGCCCAGGTACTGCACTTTAGGTTTCAGCAGATGACACTTGGACGGTTTCACCTTTAAGCCGAAGTTGGATAGGGCTTCAAACACCTCGGCCAGGTGCTTCAGGTAGTCTTCGTAGGTCTTAGAGAAGACAATGACGTCATCCAAATATAGCAGCACGGTTTCAAAGTTCAGGTGTCCCAGGCAGCACTCCATCATCCTCTGGAACGTTCCGGGAGCATTGCACAATCCGAAGGGCATGTAGTTGAACTCACAGAGACCCATTGGCGTCGTGAAGGCCGTCTTCTCTTTGTCCGCCTCCGCTACAGGAACCTGCCAGTACCCACTGGTGAGATCTAAGGTAGAGAAGTAATTAGCAGATTTTAAGGCAGCCAGAGACTCCTCTATCCTAGGCAGTGGGTATGCGTCCTTATGTGTAATGCGATTCAACTGCCTGTAATCAACACACATCCTCATTGTACCATCTTTCTTTTTAACAAGGACTAACGGAGCTGCCCAGGGGCTACAGCTGTCTCTCACCACCCCAGCCTCCTTCATTTCCCGCAACATGTCCTTGGCACACTGGAAATGAGCTGGGGGTACAGGGCGATATCTCTCTTTTATGGGTTGGTGATCTCCCGTGGGGATGTGATGTTGGATCCCTTTCACCTGCCCAAAATCTGAGGGGTGTTTGCTGAATATCTGCTCGTACTCATGTACCACCCTGTAGGCCCCCTGTTTTTGATGGGATGGGGTAGAGTCAGTGCCCACATGCAATTCCCGACACCAGTCCTTCGAGGACTCTGCAGAACCTTTGTTCTCCGCCAAGTTTGACGGGACCAAGGGTTCAGGTGTCTGTATCACATTATTATTGACAGTGAACAATTTGGCGAGTGTGGTATACTTGGTGAGGTGAACCTCTTCCTCCCCACAATTGAGGACACGTACGGGCACTCTCCCCTGACGGACGTCGACCACCCCCCGGGCTGTCAGAACAGTAGGCCTATGGTCTGAATATACGGGTTCTACCAAGGCCTGGTAGTCCCTACCCCTGAGGCCTATGGCTGCTCGACACCATATTAACATTTCACTCTTGGGGGGTATCGCGATGGGGTTTGAATCACTCACAGTGACACGACCAATCTCACCACCAGTCAGCTCTACCTGCTGTCTCTGCATCAGAGCTCTGATTTCCTTCTGCAGGGCACGTTGCTCACTGTGGCCAGTGGTTTCTGCCACCTGTTGCAACAAAACAATCACTTCTGCAAGACAATTTTCTATAACATTAGTACCAAGAGTCATCATGGGATTACATTCTCGACGATCAATATCAACAATCACAATCCCTTGGGCTTTCAATTCCACCCGCCCCACTTTGATGGTGACCTCCTTATACCCCACTTGTGGCAACGGCTGACCATTACTGGCGATTATGGTGAAATCATCATCAGGGCCACGAGTAATATCAGCGTCCTCCCAATACCGTTTGTAGAGCACGTAAGGTATAGTCGTCACCTGAGAACCGGTGTCCAGCAAAGCATTCAAGGGGATTCCATCAATCACTACAGGGAGAACTGGTCATCCTCCAATATACTTGGTTCTCCAATGCTGCGGGCCTGACCGTCCTACTCCTGGGGGTACCTTGCAAGATGGCCCACCTGGTGACAGCGGCGGCAGATGGGTCGTCCATCCTGGTGGAAGCGATCGTCGGGCTGGCTCCTGGTTGGCGGAGTCCTCCTCTGTCGCATCCAAGGGACATCCTCCGGGCTGGAAGCCAACTGGATCTTTTCTTTGGGGGCCTCCTGTAGGGACTGCACCGTCCGGGCCAGGGCAGCAACGCTCTTGGTTAGCTCTTGCATCTGGAGACGGAGTCCTGCAGGGGAGTCGTCCTCGAAGCTCTGGGCGTCGGCCTCCGCGGCAACTGGGGTATCCGATGCCACCTCCTGGTGGTATGTGAGAGCGGGGCGCCTGGGTGGTACTGCGCGGCTGGGCTGTCGCTCCTGCAATGCCTGGATAGCTTTATCTTTAAACTGCGCAAAAGTCAAGTCTGGATTTTGCATGGCCAGGAAGTGCAATTGGCCCCGCTGGTGACTGCACAGGAGCCCCTCAATGAACCGCTCCTTCAGGATTTTATCCTCATCCTGCATGCTGCCGGGGTCACTCTGCTTAATGGCCCGCATCGCTTCCTGGAGATTAAGGGCATAGTCCCGTAAGCTATCCTGTGGCCTTTGTTGGCATCCATAAAAAGTCAGTTTAATTTCTGTAGCAGTGCGAGTATCAAAGGTGGCTTTAAGCTTGGCAAAAATCTGTTGTGCAGTTTCTTTATCCTCAGCGGGCCAGGATTTCAATTCTCTCAGAGCCGCCCCAAAGAGTTGGCCGGTTATCATATGGACCTTCTGAGGCTCGGTTAGGGGATAGAACTCGAGCAGGCTGCAGAGCCCCTCTTTAAAGTCAGTGAACGTATGCGACTCCCCAGAGTATCGCGGAAGCCAAGCCGCTCCGGGCAGGTACGGCATAGAGAAGGGCATTATGGCTTTTGTGTTAGCGGCAGCGTCTGGCTGGTTGGGAGGAACAGCGGGTTCTGCGGCTACCGGTGGTGGTATTAGGGCCGCGGCTCCGTCCGCTGCGGGGACCGGAGCTGCCCCTGCGTCCGCGGCTGTGACCGCCACCTCCTCTCCTCCCGACTCAGACATGGCTGTCCCTTCCTCCCACGAACCTGCTGGAGGTCGGAGTTCCTCTTCCGGGATTGACGTCTTACCGCGCTTTCCGTTCCGCGCTTCTTTTGGCTGATTCCGCCCACGTAGCTAAGGCTCCTCCCTCCGTGCGCGGCAATGGCGAATTTTGGCGGTAAATGGCAATACACAGTCTTTTCAATAAAGTACAATTCAAGCGCAATAAATCACAGTTCCAAGGCACACATGACCTGATTCTTCAGGCTTAAGAAGATCCTGTTCGTGACGCCAAAATGGAGCGCCCCCACACCGCCGCAGGGCCGAGGGGTACCCGGAGCCGGGCCTCTGGGTCTCAGTCCTGGGGTTGTCACGGTGGCTAGACCTGGCCCGTGGCCCTGTCTGTCAGTGGGGGACGTCCGGTGCAATAAGTGGTGTTGTAACGGTGCAGTTGTGAGGTGCAGGTCGCGGTAAATAACAAGGACACCAGGTTGCAGTCTCTTTACCTCTTTACTGAAGGTTTTGGAGACCTCAGTCCAGAGCGCTGTTCACTGGGTTGTCAGAGACCGGCCGGTCCAAAGGTACATCAGGAGTTCTCTTTACAGGTGGGAATCAGTGTCTACCTGCTAGCGCTGGGTGTTGTAGTTCTTCCCTGCTGAGCTCCCGGGATAGTCCTCACAACTGTTTCTGTCTGTCTCTATTGTTCGTTCTCTTCGTCCTCCAGGTGATATGGTAGGACGCACCCGTATGACGGGGTAGACCTGGAGTTCTTCCGGGACCCTAGAGTCGCCCCTCTCCCACAGCTGCCTCCGTTGTCTGCTTAGGTGTTAAGTGAGACAGCCAACCTGTAATTAGCTGTCCGGCCGTGGTTTGCAGTGTACTTAAAGTCTCTTACTTGCTCGACGTTCCGGCCACCGACTGTTTGCGCCTCAGAAGGATGTTGCCTCGGTCTAACAGCACGACTCCTTCTGGTCCCAATACTTCTTTACTGTATTCCTGTTGCGCACTGGTTAGTTCTGCTCTGAGGAGTCTGCCAGGATCCCATCCCTGACAGGTCCTCTCACAAGCTCTTCCCAGCTACTTCTCACTGTCTTCCTGTCCAACCCCCAGTTTTACCAGAGTTGTGAGGAGTGGCCTACTAGATAGGACCACCCCCCCTGGTGGCCGGAGTGTGAAGTGTGGTGTGAGTGTACCTGGTCAGAGAAACTCCTTAGTGCAATCAGACGTACCATAGCTCCCCATAGTGGCGGAGCCACAGTACTGCAACAACCAGGACTCTGGGGTGCTGCAGGTACATGGCTCAGGGATTGACAGAGTGGCTTTAAAGGGTTCAGGTACCACCGCTGCAGCTTCTTAGGGATCAGGTACCGACAGTGCAGTTTCTCAGGGTACAGGTACCACTGGAGCAGCTTCTCAGCGTTCAGGTACGACTGGTGCTGCTTCAGACTACAGGGACTACCAGGTGTAATTTTGAGTTCAGACACTATCCACACAAGGACTAGGGGTTCAGGACTTGGACACACAAGTACCAGAGGTTCAGGACTTGAACACACAAGGACCAGCTGTTCGGGATAACACTCAACTACACATGATGAAAGACCTGGCAACATACAGTTGCACACACACTACTATTCAAGAACTATATGGCTTGCTCAGGCACCTCCCTAATTGGGAGGGTGCCTTTTGTATTAAGATGCCTCCCAGCTATTGACTGGGGACATTTATAATATGTGCGCTCTGCCCCTTTAAGAGCAGGGGAGCTCCCGCACACTAGGCACGCCTCCAGGATGTCAGTGAGGAGTGCACAGACTGAAAGGAAGGAATCAGGTGACAGGGAGCTCACCAAGCAGCCATGGCGATGAGTATATCAGCGTCCCTGCATGGAGGGGGAAGGGAACAATGCAGGAGCACCAGCATTAGTATTACAAACACCAAGTACTAACCTCCTGTATTGGTGCTATTCAAGCAATTTTGGTTCTTATTTTGCACTTTTTTTATATTTTTATATCATTTGAGTGCTGCAGCCGGTCAACGGCTGCTGATCGTCTGCAGCAATCTCTGGCCAAAACAACATCAGTCCAAGAGGCCAGAATATGTTGGCTCTTTTTTATTTGGGGAAATGTTGCATTTCAGAAAGGATTATCCAAATGATGGAAAAGCTCCATTAAGGGTATGTGCACACGTCAGGATTTCTTGCAGAAATTTCCTGAAGAAAACCGGACATTTTCTGCAAGAAATCCGCATTTTTTTTTGCATTTTTTCCCGTTTTTTTCGCGTTTTTTTTAGCATTTTACAAGCAAAATTAGCTTGCAGAATGCTAAAGTTTTCCAGGTGATCTGTACCATCGCTTGGAAAACTGACTGACAGGTTGGTCACACTTGTCAAACATACTTTTTACAATAGATGCAGCTAATGCAGCATCAATAGTAAAAGATAGAATGTTTAAAAATAATAAAAAAAACAAAAAAAATGGTTATACTCACCTGCAGACAGCCAATCTCCTCAGCGGCGTCCGTTCCTATAGATGGTGTGTGTGTGCAGGACCTTCGATGACGTCGCGGTCACGTGAGCGGTCACATGAGCGGTCACGCAACCAATCACAAGACCGCGACATCATCGCAGGTCCTTCACACACACCAGCTATAGGAATGGAAGCGGCAGCATGCACCGCTGAGAGGCGGGAAGACTCCGGGGCCATCGAAGGTGAGTATATCACTATTTTTTATTTTAATTCTTTTTTTTTTACCAATTATATGTTGCTCAGTCCGTGGAGGAGAGTCTCCTCTCCTCCACCCTGGGTACCAACCGCACATGATCTGCTTACTTCCCGCATGGTGGGCACAGCCACATGCGGAAAGTAAGCAGATCAATGCATTCCTAGGTGTGCGGAATCCCCGCAATTCCGCAAATTTAATGAACACATTGCTTTTTTTTCCGCGATGCGATTTTTTCGCGGAAAAAAATGCAACATTTACACAAGAAATGCGAAATACCCTGTAAATAATAGGAGGCATATGTAAGCGTTTTTTTCGCTGGTTTTTTTCACGTTTTTATAGCGAAAAAACGCGAAAAAAACACGAAAAATACTGAACGTGTGCACAAGGCCTTAATGTCCAATTTCAACTGATAAAATTTATACCACTTGTAGCAATAACCCATATAGCACACGTCAGATCTTTAATTTAATGTGGTATAAATAAAATAATGATTTTTGAGAAGCTTGAATAGGTTATATGGGTAAATTTGGTCTTTTCAGTGGTAACATATGGATGCGAGACCTGGACGATAAAGAAACAAAACAGAAGAAGAATCAACGTTTTTGAAATGTGATGCTGGAGGAGGATGTTATCAATGCTAAGGATGGGAAGAAGAACAAGCAAATCAATTTTGGAACAAATAAAGCCAGACATGTGGCTCGAAGCAAGGATCACCAAGCTATGACTTTCCTACTTTGGACACAACATACAAAGATAGCAATCACTGGAGAAGGACATCATGATCGGAAGATACAAGGAACAAGGAGAAGAGAAAGACCAGCAATCCGATGGCTTGATACAATCAAAATAGTGACGGAGAAGACCCTGGTGGACCTTCTAGGCTTACACAAGATCGATCTTCCTACAGATTATTCAGCCATCAAGTCACCATGGCTCTGGATTGAGTCGTAAGCCATTAAAAAAGAGGGTTTTCCAATCTTTTACATTTATTACATATTCTTGGGATATGTGTAAATTGGTAGTGTATGCAGATCCTACCTTCACCATTCTTAAGAACGGAGTCCATTGAGTGCCATCAGTGGAGAGGTGGCAGCGCATGCGCAACTTTCTTTTATCTTTTGCACAGCAGTTCAGATAATTGTTGACCGAGATCCACAGACACTTGGGAACTTTTCTCAATGTTTGACATAGATAAATACTATATATTCCCTTCTTCAATACTCATAATGTAGATTATTAATATTTTTAATATTTTTCCATATTACAATTATTTTTGTATCTCAACATGGGAATCTCTCTTTTTTTACAAGTAAACGCAAGTCATATCAAAGAAATTTTACTACTTTTATTAAGTACGAAATGTCACGGAAAAAAATCTCAGAATCAGTGGGATCCGTTGAAGCGTTCCAGAGTTATGACCTCATAAAGTGACAGTGGTCAGAATTGTAAACATTGGCCTGGTCATTAACATGCAAACAGCCTTGGGGGTTAAAGGGGTTAAATATTGATATAAAATATTGAAATAAATGAAATATTTAAATAATTATAACTATAAGGACTGACCATTTTAGCTTAAAAAATAAAAAAAATATAAATGGTTCAAATAAATCCCTTGGCCCACTGACTGTACTGAACAGCCTGTATTTAATATTTATTTAATCTACGATTTCAAATTGCTTCGACATTAGAAATACTTCCGCCTGTCAGACTTCAAAAGACCCTTCTGACGGCGAGATAAGAGAACAATACACATGACAAGTTTTCTTGAATAATCTAAGACAACGGGCTTAATTCTACACAACTCTTGAATTGCTCCAGCGTATTACATGTGGCATCTGGTGACATCAAATCTCCCACACAAAGAAATACTAAGACTGTGAATGAGACTTTTTAAATGCATTGCTACATACTGACTAATGGACCCAGAGATGTTTGTCTTATCACAGATTTCCATCAGTAAACAGTCTATGAATATACATGAAAGTATCATGTCATTTCTTTCTTCAAGAAGCCCTCCTCCTCCCATCTAAATTTGTATCCTCATAATATATTGTAGTCATCATATTATATAGCACTGTGTACTTACAATTATTTTGTCCTTCTACACAGTTAACTCTTCCCTTTTCCATTAGGTCTATGACATCACATGATTAAAAAAAGACTAGCTAAATACTTCTAAGCTCTATGTAGAAAAAGGAGGTCAATTTTACCTGCCGGAGTCATCAGTAGAACTACAATTCTGCATAATTGCAAAGTCCTTGACAGGGTAGAAGAGGGAGCAGCTTGGTCAGGAATTGAAAAGGGTGATGACTCATGCAGGGAAAATAGATCTCATGTTTCTACAAAGAGCAAAGAGAAGAATTAGCTGGGTAGAAATTCAAAATGAGCAGTTGTAAGTACACAAAAAGCTAACTCCAAAAATGCTTTAACCATACAGAAGAAAATGAGTTTTTATAGCTAAAATAAATACTTTATTGCAATTGCATGCAACAAGAAAAGTGATGAAGTATACATAGGATGACTAGGCAAAGAGTGTTTTAGAAACTACACAGAACATATATATAAGTCAAAAATAGGTATATTGATGTGAATGGACAAATTAAGTAGAATAGAACTAATAGACACAATGATGGGAATACAACATAGTACCAAGAACCGAGTATATCAGCACTTATACATACTGTACATTTGTATTTATTTTAGCTATTGAGCAATAATGTTCATACCCATCATAAATATGCACTGCCTATTGCTACCAAACTGTTACACAAGTGTACTACCCGACGTACGTTTTGCATACATAGATGTCACATCCTCAAGGGGGTGTGGTGTAAGGAAAGCATCACCCTTGGTGTTTAAATACACTAGTATCCAGTCATGTGAATGGAGCACAACTGCGGAGGATCAGCTAATGGTGGCGCATGTGCATTCCATGGCCCACGCCAGCCACCCGACCCATGAAAGTTAAGGAAGACTTCACATAATCAGCAAGGATAAGTACCTAGTTTTTTTGCTGGGGATGTGCTGACATCATGACACCAGATGGCGACCGGGGGCATAAGGCAGCTCGGCACGCATGTACTCAGCCGATCACATTATTCAAGTGATATACATAAACAGTAGGTGAAATAAGTATTTGATCCCTTGCTGATTTTGTAAGTTTGCCCACTGACAAAGACATGAACAGTATATAATTTTTATTGAAAGGTTAATTTTAATATTGAGAGATGGAATATCAAAAATAAAATCCAGAAAATCACATTGAAAGGCAAATGGGTCATGGAAGAAAGCCATGGCAAATGATGTGTGTCTTAACTGGTAACTGGCACCATTACTGAAATGAGATAACCATGAGGAAAAGGAAACACAATTAAAATATTATACAAAATAAAAAATAAAAAATATGCAGGTTACAAAACAACAAGACGGTAAGTCTGATTACAAAAAAGACGTAAAACTAAGCATTTCATTTGAACCTTGTGGAGTCAGGTTTCCCAGAGTCATAATCCATTTTGCCTCCCACTTACCCATACTTTTAATATTTCCACCTATAATGCCCTTATGGATTAAATAAATTCCACATACCATAAAAGATCCCAGATTGAATTCATGGTGTGTCTTAAAATGACGTGGTATGGTCTTAAGTTGCGTAATATCTTCCACCGTCATGGTTGCACTAATGTCTCCCACATGCTCCCTTACCCTGGCTCAATTCTTTAGAAGTGCGTCCCACATAAATTTGGGGACAGCTGCAAGTAGCATAATAGATAACATTGCTGCTACTGCAAGAGATATGATGGTTTAATTTTAGAAATGGCGTGTGCCATCTGCGGAGTCACAGCGAGATGCGAAAAACATTAGTGCAGGTGAGACAGTGGCCACAAGGAAAGAAACCATTAGTGGGACCTTTAGATCCAAAGGGATATGACATGCGGGCTATATAGTGACTCTTGTCAAGCATATCCTTCAAGTTATTACATCGTCTTGATGTCATCAGTGGGATATCCGATAAATGTGTTGCTAAAGAAGGTTCGCTAAGTAGAATTGACCAATATTTGCTCACGACTGATCTCTACGTGTGCCATTCATTATTAAAGGTAGAGAATAGATAAATCTAATTTTATCATCATAATTCACTTGTTTTCTTGTGGGATACAATAGCTGATTCCGTGGGGTCATTTTAGCTCTATTATATCCCTGTTTAATACACCAATGCTTATAGCCTCCTTCCTCAAATCTAGATTTTAAATCTTTGGCCAGCCTTTCGAACATGACATCTGATAAACAGATCTGCTTCATTCTGAAGAATTGTCCAACCAGGAGAGCCTTTATGGTAGAAACATTATGCCCAGATGTAACTTTCAGCAAAGAATTAACTGATGAAGTTTTTAAAGAGTTGTTATAGAGCCAGTTTATGAATTGCTCCAGTTGCAGTGTTGTCCTTTGTCAGAAAATGGGAAGGTCATCAATATATCTGAGCAAGCACTGGATATAGTCATCCACCTGTGCATCCCCACCATCAAAAATGTATCTTTGCCTGTATCCAAGGAAGAGATTTGTGCACAACAGCAGACAGGCTGCCCCCATCGCAGTGCCGCACTTCTGTAAATAAAAATTATCTTTTTAAACAAAGAAAACTTGTCAAAATAGACTGGTGCAGTGAACCAGTTCACAAAAACAGCTGTCTCAGTTGCTGGTCACCAGAAAGAAATGGACTGCTTCAAGTCCATCATCATCTCTAACCAAGTTTGAGTTCGAGCACCAATTACTGTGGAGTATCGGCTGTGTACATGCGTTCCCCGCTGCCTTGTGTCCCTGGCTGCTCTGTAACATCATCATGGTATCAGTGCATCCCTGGCAAAACACAACATACGTGTTCTTGGCCATATGTGGTCTGCCTTGACTGCCATGGCCCGGGTGCTTTGCATGGGCAGTGGAGTACGCCTGCGCCGCCATTAGTTGATCCTACACAGCTGATCTCCTGTCATTTGACTGGATTTTAGTATATTTAACATGGGTGGTTCTTTCATTACACCACACCCCCTGGAGCAAGTGAGATTTATGTAAGTGAAACGTATGTTGGAGTAACATACATGTGCATTGGTTCAGCAGCAACAAGTAGTGCATATTTATGATGGGTTAGATCATTATTGCCCAATAGCTGAGACAAATACGAAGTTATGTGAAGGTGCTGATATGCCCTGTACTTAGTACTATGTTGTGTACTGACCATTGTGTCTATTATTTTCATTCTATTTGATTTGGGCATTCATATCAATATACCTATTTTTGACACTAAATATATGTACTGTGTAGTTACTAAAACACTCTTGTGTGGTTGTCCTATGTATATTTCATCACTTTGCTTGATACGTACAATTTCAATAAAGTATTTATTTCAGCTATAAAACTCCTTTTCATCTATTTGGTTAATGTATTAGACACTGGCTGTATTATTTCAGCCTCTCACGCTTTACTCTAATAGGCTGCAGAATTTTAGAGAAGTTTTAAAATCTACCCCCACTGGTATCTAGTCCAAGAGGCTTCTCTCTCGCCTTACATTTGTATATAAAGAGCGACTTATCACTCAAAATGGAGAAGCGGCAGGGGAGTGGCCTCTTTTACTAGTTACCCAGCGGCATGATCCCTAGTCGGCTTTTAAATATATGCTGTTTATGAAAGGTCGCATTGTTTCAGAGTAAAAAATACCTTGGTAAAATGGAGCTATCCAGTTTTATTTAACCCCTCTCTGACATGTTTCTTGCATCTGAGGTGCATGTCAGTTACAGACTGAGCAGGCTCAGGAGCTGGGCCTGTAACATTACCCAGTAGATACGAGCTGTAACTGAGTAAAGGTCCAGTTACTTTTGTAAACCCTTTAAATGCTGGTATAAATAATTGACACTGGCAGTTAAGGCAAATGGTCCCATGGGCGAAACATTTCTGTCATCTATTGGACCATCTGCAATACAATTTCAGGGTTCCAATGGGTTGACATGACAGGTAGGGTCTGTTGGCTGCCATGTTGGTATTACTGTGAAGCTCAGCCAGGTTTACACTTTAGTACATTAGCATTTCAGTATAAAGAACAAGTGAACAAATAATCGCAGGTTCAAGACCCTCAAGGGAACTAAAAAAAAAAGGATCAAACAATTATTGAGTAAAACAAATTACATTTTCAATGTCCTTCTTGATTTAAAATAGATATGCAACAAATAAACATTTGTTGTCATTGAATCCATAAAAATACAGTCTATTGAAATGAATTTACCTGTAGGGTAAAGGCTGTAAAGCAAAAAAATGAAAAATGAAACTCCAGATTTGCTGTTTTTCTGTTGCCGCATCTCCCCCAAAAATGGAATAAAAAGTGATCAAAGCTTTATATGTACCACAGAACGGTATCAAATATAACTAATTCACTATGTAAAATATAAGCCATCACACAACTCCATCAACAGAAGCATAAAAAAAGTTACGGGTCTTAGACTATAGCAAAATAAACCACATTTAAAAAAAAAAAAACATAATTTTTTTTCGCAATCTCTGCAACTCAAACCTGTGCATTTATTTTATTTTGTTACCAGACACTTATGAATTTTGTGTTTTTGCAGTATTCACTTGGGGATAGTGATTGCCTCTCTATTTGGCTGAACTCTCCTCCTCCCATCTATCCCAGCCTGTTTTTAAATGAGTTATTCGGGACTTTAACGGCTGTATGCATTTCTAGATATGTCTCTAAAAGTTCTATAAAATGATGAGACCCAATGGAAATTTTTATGATAGACAAGCTAATCTTTTTTTTTGTTCATTTTTGACTTGCCATTTGTAAAAATGGTCCTGTAAAAAATAGAGTCATGTTAGGAATAGTGGTGTAATGAAACAATCCCATTTTTCCTTTGCGCCATATCAGGTAATTCCCTTCCCGCCATCTCTTGTACAGGAAATAGCATCTTCCATTTTTTGCTTTTGCAAAACAGATTCCGTAGACCACATATTGATGTGATTAAATACCCAGGACTACGAGCTGAACCGTCTCTGTTCATAAAGTGTTTGAGCTGCGCAGTGATGCTTTATTGTGTGTCAGCAGCACTCTCACAATGACTTATGATCATCCGCTTACGATGGGCTCCATCTATTATATCCTGTTTACCTTCTACCAATTTATAGCCGCGGTACTGTTTCATTTCTCTTATTTATGTGGATGCTGCACATAGGTGTTGGTGATGAAACGTTTTTAGGAAGTCCGTTTTATCCCTCCACATGTCTGGAAATAGCTGTAATAACCCGTAACATTTGTTGCTTTGCCCGGCAATGTGATTATTATAGATGCCGGTTTTATAAGACAAATGGAGATGTTTATAAGATGATTAGGGGCTGAGAGCGGTACAGAAGATTCATGTAGCTTTTACACTGTCATTTAGGTGCTCTGAGAAGGAGAATTAAAATATATCTGCACTTTAGTATTAATAACTTGACATTTTTCTATTTTATTATATGTGGGATAATGGAACAGGCAGAGAAAGTTGAGATGAAAGAATCGATTTGAGATTTGATACGTGGCAGGTATCCGCCACAAATCCTTAAAGCTATTACACCACATGGTGTAGCACAGCCAATCTGGAGAGTTTCTCATAGCCTGTATAAAAGCAGAAGCAGGGAATGCAGGAGCCATTGTTATATTGAATTTGGTTAAAGATTTTGTGATACTGTGTCAAAAGAAATTTATTCTGTAAGTGTCTATATAACCATAAGAGATAACCTGAGGCATTTCCGTATGGACTTTATTCTAATGCCTTGGAACTTTCACACAGTATAGTATACAAAGGATGAAACTCAGCTCAGACTTTGAAGAATCCAGAGTCACAAGAACTTGTGGTGTAACCAGAGGTAATGAGAAGGATGAAAAATCTAGCTTTCAGGATAATTCAATAAAATCCAAGACTTAATTGTGGGCTTGTATTGTGTTTTACCTGTCACTGTTTTTATATATTTTTTCTACAAAAAAGTCTTGGATTTTATCGGATGAGCCTGAAAGCCAGATTTTTCTTTTCCTTTCTTATCACATGGTATAGCACGGCCAATAAGGAAAGACCATCATATCCTGTATAAAAGTGCAGGCAGGAAATGCAGCAATGATTTTGTGGTGAATCTGGATAGTGACAGGACGTCACATCTCACAGCTTAGCAACAGAGACAGGCAATGGATGCCATAAAACACTGAACAACTAGTGTAGGACAGCTCAGCAGAGAAGAAAATTGATAGTAGGTTAAAGCCTATTCATCACACGCTAGTTTCAATACATTTACCCACAGTCATATATGAATAGGTTGCTTCGACATTACTAAGGACGTATTTCCTTTAAAAATCTAAAAAGGAGCTAGATTATGTCATAGAAGACTTAATCCAGTGTTATACAGTTCTCTTTGCTCTGTTCAGGGCATTTCGATTACTTGCAATTCACGGGAAATCAATTTGCCACAAATTAGGTTTTGGGGAACAATTTGACTAAGCAGGAAAATTTGATTTTCAAAAGAATTTCCCTTCTCTAATAGACATTCTACTCTACAATTCTGCAATAAATCTGAGCTGCATCCATTAAGCTACTCATCCCTATATTATAGTCATGTTCTGACATCAGATTTTAATGTCATACAAATATTATTTACTTGTACTATAGAGAACAAGAAGTCTGATTTTCTTTCAAGATTGGAAAGTTGGATAGCCTTTCTTAGCTACTACCTAAAAAATAATTTGACTGGCAGAAAATGAGCTCTTGGAATTTTATTAAAAACGGAAGTCATTGTTTACAAACCCTTATGTATGATTTAAGAGAACACTAACCACAGGAAAAGTCCCCAAAATATTCCATCAGCTCCACTCTTACCTCCTTTTTTATCCTATTTTGTCCCATCATACAATTAGCAGATTATGATAAATCTCGTCTGTGTGTCTCAGCAGATCAGCCATATCCACCTTTCTCTTCACTGCCTGTAAGACAACTGGCTGCAGCAGGAGCCTCTCCCCTCTGAGCTGCCTGCAGTAGAACAAGATTGCTAAGCCCCACCCATTTAATTTTTTATTACGTTTCTAGCCGTGGCCTGTACTATTAAAAGAGCACAGCTTCTGTCTGTAACTATTGGCAATAAATTTCAAAACGTAATGCAAATTTATGCTAATAACCACAGATGTATTCAAAATTATTTCATCTTTAAAATTATCCCAGATGAAACTTCAGACCATTGACAGGTTACACAAGGAAACATGTTTCATTTCCTATTTCATATAAAGGATGTAGACAGATTCCATAGATGCTTCTATATTTTCACGCAAACTAAGGAATCTTAAAATTAATTTATTTTCCATTTTACACAGCGAATTACTATTAGATATGGGACTTTATATTCTATTTAGCAGTTTACGACTACAAATTGAATTTACCCTGTGAACATCATTTGATACAAAGATATGCTTGTCAACATAATACCCATGGCTGGAGTCTCACATCATTACTCTCATTACTGCTCTTAAATTTAATACCAATCACGCCATCTGTATTTGGACCCTGTACTAATTGTCTGGACATGCACCAATTTTAGCCAGTAGTAAAGGATCTGAATATCAGATGGAACAGCTGCCAAGTGACGTGAGCTCCATTTCTTTTCTTCTGCTTATCTCAGATTATATGTTTCTTTTTTCAATCATGTTATGTCCTAAGAGTGCAAAAATGACAGTAAGAAAGGATTTTTTTCTTCATTTGCACAAAAGAGTTGTCCATACGGACAAAAAAAAGTCAACATTTTCAAAGGTCAACGTACCCTGTAAACTTGATGCAAAGAGGCATTTGGTGGTTCACAGGTTGTTCTTCAGTGATAGTATTTTCTCTAACTTCTATAGAGGAGATAGCGATGGCTTCTGGTGGTTCATAGGTTGTTTTTCAGTGATAGTATTTTCTCTAACTTCTGTAGAGGAGATAGCGATGGCTTCTGGTGGTTCATAGGTTGTTCATCAGGGACAGTATTTTCTCTAACTTTTGTAGAGGAGTTAGCGATGGCTTCTGGTGGTTCATAGGTTGTTCTTCAGGGTTAGTATTTTCCCTAACTTCTGTAGAGAAGATAGCAATGGCTTTTGGTGGTTCATAGGTTGTTCTTCAGGAATAGTATTTTCCCTAACTTCTGTAGAGGAGATAGCGATGGCATCTAGTGTTTCATAGTTTGTTCTTCGGGGATAGTACTTTCCCTATCTTCTGTAGATTAGATAGTGATGGCATCTGGTGGTTCATAAATTGTTCGTCAGGGTTAGTATTTTCCCTAACTTTTGTAGAGGAGATAGCAATGGCATCTGGTGGTTTATAGGTTTTTCTTCGAGGATAGTACTTTCACTAACTTCTGTAGAGGAGATAGCGATGGCATCTCGTGGTTCTTAGGTTGTTCTTCAGGGTTAGTATTTTCCCTAACTTCTGTAGACGAGATAGCGATGGCTTCTGGTGGTTTATAAGTTGTTCTTCGGGGATAGTATTTTCCCTAGCTTCTGTAGAGGAGATAGCAATGGCATCGAGTGGTTCGTAGGTTGTTCTTTGGGGATAGTACTTTCCCTAACTTCTGTAGAGGAAATAGTGATAGCATCTGGTGGTTCATAGGTTGTTCTTCAGGGATAGTATTTTCCTCAACTTCTGCAGACGAGGTAGTGATAGAGATAGAGAATAGGTCAACTAAGAGGGCGGTTTGGCGCCTTCAAGGAGAGGGCAAACTAACCAAATAGAGTGCTGTAGTATTGGTCTAGGACCTGGTAAACTATGAGCAGTAAACCTGTGCCTTTGTAATGAGCCAGAGGAATATCTAGTGATCATGAATTGGAAGTCAGGTGCTGTAAATGATTAGCCTGCGCAGAGCTGGCTGTGAAGGGTCACCATTCTAGAAAGTGAGCAAGTTTTGGGATATGAAGTAATGCATCGGCTTTTCCAAGTTGGGCCCAGAGAGTGAGTTCTTGAGCAAACATGGAATAATACAAGAACCATACTCTACATTTTCAATTTAAATTGCATGCATATATTATTAAACACATATTCACACTTTAAAGGGATTTTGTCAGCAGGATTTCACCACCAAACTATTTACACCAGCATGTAGCACTTTCAAAACCAAATCCAGCAATATCTTTACATGTCCAATACATTCCTCCATTACTGAGAAATCAGCGTTTGAATTGATTTGTAAATAAGGCTAAAGGACTATAGTAGAACTGAAGCCTCTGTCATTTCAGCTCTATTCTCCACTCAGCGCCACTTTCTCCTGCTTGACATATGGTTCATTTGCCTGAAGTCACACAGCATAGAGAAAGAAAGGTGGCTGGAACAGAGATGGAGTGACAAAAGCTTCAGATCTACCTTAGCACTTCAGCCTCATTTGCATATCACTCCAACCCTTGATTTTGCTGTAAAAGGGGAACAGTCTGGCCATATAAAGGTATTCCTCAATGTGTCTGTGAAAAAGCTACATGCGCATATAAGTATTTTGAGTTTTAAAATCCCTCCGCCTGATTGCTTCTAAATAGAGACCAATACGTTATTTGTCAAGTAACCCTAAAAAATAAAGGAACATATAATTAATGTAAGCCTCATGTGGAATTAATGGGCTATCATATTGTAGACCCATTGATTATGTCATGATGTTGGTCCACCAATGTGAAGAGTATGAACCAGACCAAATTTACAATGACTTAAACATAGCTGATATATAGTGTATATGTAGCACAAGACTAGTAATCTGTAAATCTGCTCTAAAGATGTAAAAAAAAAAGTCTGACCACCCTCAAAATATTAGTTTGGTCTTAGGTTGCACTTCACCTTTAAAACATTAAGACATTATAGCAAATGCTCTGCTTTTCATATGCCATTAAGTTTCCATTACACGGGTAGATGACTTATACACAAAATTTCTTAGCCTCAATAGGAAAACAGTAGATGGGATTTGACTTCTCATTAATCTGGTGTCAGCATACAAAAGGGTGTTTAATGCTGGTGTTGGCAGATTAACAAATTGCACTGTTAATATCCCACCAATATTTGATACACCTGCTAGAATGCAGAAGGGAAGAAAGAAAAAAGTTTAATGGAGCTTGTTAGTTAAATACTTGTGGATAATCAACTCATAAAATGTAATGTAAGAAGCATTTACTTTGGAAATTTTATGAACGTATTAACTTTCTAACTGTAGAAGTGTTAGCATGTACAGTAGTTGACACTTCCTTAATGTGAGGGAATGTCCAAATTGCTCCTTTTACAAGTAGGAGCCATCTGAAAACCCAGCATTGGAACCCACAGAATCAATAGTCCCCAATTTTATCACATCGTCAAATGTAAGCCTGCATTCTGCACAACGAGTAGAGCACAAAGTAGCATTTGGAAAAAAAATTAAGTCCCTTACCAGAACATTATTTATCAAGATGCTAAGTTTCTTAAAGAGGGTTGTTTATTGATCTTGGGCTCCATAAATGACCAGCCTGACCTACCAGAGACCAAGGTGTGGACAATATTATATGTCTTGTCACCCTCTTATTGAACAGAGCTACACTTTGACTGATTAGTTATACGACCTTCCCGCTGTAAATGGTAGGTTATCTGATGGAGAGCAGATATGGAGTCTGTACACAGAGGAAACAACAGGCTGTGGGGTGATACATAGAATCATAGAATCATAGAATGTTAGAGTTGGAAGGGACATCTTGGGTCATCGTGTCCATCCCCCCGCTCAAAGCAGGATTCACTAAATCATCCCAGACAGATGTCTGTCCAGCCTCTGTTTGTAAACTTGGGAAGGAGAACTCACCACCTCTCATGGCCGCCTGTTCCACTCATTCACCACCCTCACTGTCAAAAAGCTTTTTATAATATCTACTCTGTGCCTCCTCCCATTCAGTTTCATCCCATTGCTTGCATTGTCTTTCCTTGTGCAAATGAGAATAAAGATGATCCTTCTACAATGTGACAGCCCTTGAGATATTTGTAGATAGCTATTAAGTCTCCTCTTTTTGCAAGCTAAACATTCCCAAATCCTGTAACCGTTCCTCATAGGACATGGTCTGCAGACCGGTCACCATTCTGGTAGCTCTTCTCTGAACTTGCTCCAGTTGGTTGAGGTCTTTTTTAAAATTTGGTGCCCAAAACTGGACACAGTATTCCAGATGAGGTCTGACCAAAGAGGAGTAGAGGGCAATAATGACTTTGCGTGATCTAGACTGTATGCTTCTGGAGCGCCCCCACGCGTAAGAGCAGTGGGGTACTCGGTACCGGGCCTGTCGCTCTCAGTTATGGGGATGTCACGGTGGCCCGACCCGGTCCGTGGCCCTTCTGAGGGGCACCCAATTAAAGGTGTAGTTGTTTGTACGGTGTTCGTGATGCCACCTGTGGTATTCGGTCAGGGTGACCGACGCTGCTAGGGGTCCGCTGGGGTGATGGAATGGCAGCTAGATGGTGTACCTTCCCACAGGTGAAGTATGTCCCCAGGGCTTCCCAGATGTGTAGGTGGTGATGGTGGACGTCGTAAGGCGCAATGAATAACGAGGACACAAAGGTTGCAGTCTCTTTACCTTTTACTGAAGACTTCAGCGTCCACAATCCAGAGTACTGTTCACAGGGCTGGCTGAATTCGGCCGGTCCGAAGGCACATCCAGAGTTCCCTTTGCAGGTGGAAATCAGTAGCCTTCCTACTAGCGCCTGTGTGTTGTAGTACCTCCCTGCTGAGCACCACGGGATAGTCCTCACAACTTTCGTGGATGTTTCTGATGTTCTCTCTGTCCCCGGATGATATGGATAGGACAACCCGTATGACGGGGTAGGCCTGGAGCTATTTTATAGGGACTCTAGAGACGCCCCTCTCCCACAATTTGCCTCCATTGTCTTCATAGCTATTAAGGTCGGGCAGCCAACTTGGAATTAACTGTCCTGCCGGTCTCTGAAGTAATGCGTAGAGCCTATTACTCCCTCGGTATTCCGGCCACCGGCTATGCGCCTCAGAAGGATGTTGCCAGTCTTAAGGCAAGACTCCTCCTGGTGTTATCTCCTTGTGCTGTGATCTCGTTTCTCATTCTCCACAATATACTTCGCTTTGTGTCCTTTCTTAGGATGCTGCTGCAATGAAGTGCAGGCGCAGCTCCGTAATATTCTATCTCGTGCTTGGCTTCTGTCAGGATCCCACCCCTGACAGGGACCCTCTGTCTGCAGCTCAGATGTTCCTCCTTCTCCCCGTGTCTGCCTGACAGGTCCTCTCTGGGTCAAACCCAGGTAGCTTCTGTCTAACTGTCTATCCAACCCACCGGTTTTACCCATCTGTGAGGAGTGGCCTAGTACATAGAACCTTTGCTCCCCCTGGTGGACTGGAGTGTAAAGTGTAGTGTGTGACTGTGACACCTGGTCAGGAGAACTCCTTTAGTACAATCAGACGTAACATCACTCCCCCTGGTGGAAGAGCGAAATTACTGCAACGACCAGGACTCTGGGGCGCTGCACTTCTGTTAATACATCCCAGAATTGCATTTGCCTTTTTTGCTGCTGCATCACACTGTTGACTCATGTTCAGTTTATTATGATCTATTAGTAAACCCAAGTCTTTTTCACACGTGCTGTTGCTTAGCCCTATTCCTCCCATTCTGTATATGCTTTTTTCATTTTTATTGCCCAGATGTAGTACTTTGCATTTTTCCTTGTTAAAAAACATTCTGTTAGTTGCTGCCAGATATTTTTCTCTCCTGATTAAATAAGTCTTTCTACCTTCAAATATCTACCAGCAGCCTGGAGAGTGCTAGTTACCAGATATGAATATTGGGGTTTTCATGACCGGTGAAGGGCTTATAGTTATGGGAGACACATTTCTGGCATCACACCACTATGTCGAAAACAACGCATTTACTTGGGTCAGAGTTCTGTGACTCTTTGCTTGCGCTCTTTGTGCGGTTCCGCGGCGCTGTGATGCAGCAGGGTTCGCTTCCTTCATACCTGGTGAAGCTAACCCGTGTGTACTCACATTATACCGCCATATAGTCCGTCATTACCAAGCAGCAGATGTCTTAGCTGCATGGTGGACCCCGGACTGCGAACGCACCTTATTTCATCTCTAATTATTATTTGGTGCGTTCCGCCAGTCCTAACAGACACATTAACAGATTTTTAAAAAGTACAATTTTAATACGCAAATTTCCTTTTGACTAGTCATTGGGGTGTTTGATTTCCCAGACTTATCGTCCCACTCATGTTATAATACCTGAGAACATGCTCCTGTGAGTATAATAACATGGTTTCCAATATCCGGAGTCATCGCCGGCTCTCTACAAATGTCACACATGCACATGACTTTCTCTCCTAGACGTCATTGCACCTCTGAACCTTGGTGTATGCTTCCTGGCTTCAGTGGCACACTGCAAGTCTGGAAGCAAAGAAGAAGCCTGACGTCAATGAAGGAGCCAAAGATTAAGCTTCTTCATTGCTTTCGGACATGTGCTTCTGAAGGCGTTCATCTGATGGCGTGTTGGAAAGAAAGTCATGTGCATGTGCAAGACTTGTAGTGTCTTGCAGAGACTTGCAAATCATGTTATCACACCCACAGGCACGTGATAACATGCTGAGCGTCGACCACTAGTCTGCGGAAACAAATGTCTCATCAGCTACCCAAAAGGTTATTTGCATATTAAAAACAGACTTTAAAAATACTGCCATCCAGGATATATAGGACATGATAGGATGTTTAGAACAAATAATCACATGCTGGTGGTTTGGAGTTCATGGGGGGCCAGCCAGGTTCCCTTTAAGTCTTCACCAACTTGTATCTTAATGGCAGCAGTGCTTCTATGGGTTTAGATCACTTTTTACCTAATGTCATGGAATTTAGACATATGCAGTGATTTATTAAACATTATGCAGTGAAATGGAATATAAATGTAAGGCAGAGTTATAAAAGAATTGATCTGTAAACAGTCAATCAAAATAATTGCTAAAACTATTGCCAGTCACAAGACAATACGGCTTCACAACCGGCACTTGGCTTTTGTAGAAAGGGTCACCTGATTTGTAATTCAGATCGACAGCAATGAGGTCAATCCCAAGCCAACATTAAAAAGGTATGCTTATAAATGGTGGTCGGGCACATTGATGATCCTATCCTCCCTTCCCAAAATCTAATTGTAATCCAGAGGATCAGGTGGTTTAAAACCTCTCATCAATGACCGGAGCCCACATTATTCTAAGGAAATGGGCTGAGGTCACCACTTAATTGAATCTCTCATCAACGTAGTCTGTATCGTCAGTCATTAGATGAAATAAAAGGTTCCAATCAAATCACATTTAAAAGCTACATGATGTAATAACTAATATAAGAATAATATTACATTAACGCAAGGTGCTTTCTTTCACCTCCTGACATTTTCAGTAAAACAGTGCTTCTTTAATGGACATTTTAACAGTAAACCACATGCTACCAGGAAATGATGATATAATACACTTTTCCAGGTGAGATTGACCCATAATTTAATCATTGCTAATGCATGTCAAAATATGAGAACATCCCAGGTCTTTAAATCTTTATGCTACTTATCCTTATACTTGACTGATTAAATAAAACCATGATAGAAACTCATCCTCATCCTTTCCGAGGAGTGGCAATCAATAGCAGAAAAGCCTTATGAAATTTTTAGGTCATTTTGTCTGTAGGACGTAGATTATACAAGATTGAAGCCGGGAGCTAGTTAAAAGATAAAATGTTTAAGTGGCTATTTGAAAGTAATCATATCTTATTGTGTGCAGATACTGGAACCAATGTCGAAAGTTGGAACCACCTAGAACAATTCAAGCTCACACTTAGAGATGAGCAAATCACATTGAGGCAAATCAAATTAGTTTTGAATTTTGCAAAAAAATTTTGATTAACTGGAATCCAATTTTTTTTCTATTATTTGCTTCATGTAAATCTAAAGGACCAGGAAGGAGCTACATTTCTTTTTTACAAATGGTATTCACTTCCACCTTTCATGTCCGGTCTTTAGTCTGACTTCTGGCACCATCGACATTACGGGTGCTGGGTAGGCCTCCCAATGTCATGATGTCGTGGGCAAATGTATATCAATGACATGAACTAACGAGATGTCATCTCATGCACCACCTTATGACATCATGATGCTCCCTAACTAGGCTTTATGCAATTTCATGATATGCGTCGTTTGTAGTCTGCACTGGAGGTGCCGAATATGCCGAAATCAAAATCAAACGGTTATAGAGGATAACCAATGAAATCCCATTTGGGATATGTACCAAATAATCAGATCACAAAGGCATACTAAGATGGAAGTAAAATGTTCCAAGTAAATAAAGTGAGCATAGCGCAAGATAGTAGAAACAACCATTATGATGCTTGCGAGGTCTAATAAATAACAGAATTACGCAAACCTTGGTCACTACTGTACATAATAAATGTAAATTTTCATAGGCCTACCATGTCCATGGTGCACAAAGTGTACTACCTTGTAGTGTCCGATCCACGTTTCACCATGGCTTCTTCCAGAGGCAATGTGGAGGAAGACTAATACACCAAGTCATCAAAGCTTTTATGAAAGAAAACTGATGTAAAATGCTTTAAAATGTGGCAAATTCTTCCCACAGGGTGCAGATGTGCAAAAACTTAGCAATTTTTGGCATTTTCAGGCAAGCTTAAGAAAGCATTCCCAAAATAGGCTAAGCTGAGGAGAAGCCTGGGTGGGACAGTGTGTGGTTGCAGCAAAAGTGAGGGATTTTTTTATTCCAGAAATGCTAGTCCAGTCCCAGTCAACTTAATGCAAATTACACAAAGCCTAAACAAGTAAGAACTGTCCCATGATTCTGCACACAAAAGCACACTTCTTTGCATTTTTTACTTTTATTCAGTATTCAGTGGCTCAAACTGGATCTTACATATGTCTACCTTTTCCTTTACTTATTGGTTGGAAAAAGTCACACCAAATTTGTTAGGAGAAGAATACCAGCTGGGACTTCATACCTGCAAAAGAATATTGTTAATCTGAATTTCTTTATCTGTTCATGTGATAATATTTGAACCATATTTCACTTGATATGACAAGGTTATTAATTTCTAGCAGCAGCAGAAAAAAAGGCGTTTCAGCTCCATAAAACAACAATTCTTTATTAGTCCATTAAAATTAATCCATCTTGATAAATCCTTGCATAAATGTGAATGCTTCAGTAAAAGAGTTAATGCGACGCGTTTCAATCTGGTACGATCTTAATCAATGCATAGTTGTATGTGAGCCACAGTAGTTTTTTTCTAGTGTTCCCGGGTAGGGTTGAGCGACTTTTATTTTTTTAAGATCGAGTCGGGTTTTGCGAAACCCGACTTTGTCCAGAGTAGGGTTGAGCGAAACGGATCGTTCATTTTCATAAGTCGCCGACTTTTGGCAAAGTCGGCGTCTCATGAAACCCGACCCGATCCCTGTGTGGGGTCGGCCATGCGGTACGCGATCTTGGCACCAAAGTCGCGTTTCGTATGACGCCTTTAGCGCCATTTTTTCAGCCAATGAAGGAGTGTGGGCAGAGTGATGACATAGGGGTTAGGGGCGTGCACGGCTATCATCATTTTATCGCTTGTGCGCAGTAGGGATTTGCAATGTGTAACACGAGATTTTCCGTGCTGGGACGGAGGGAAATATGGGACGGAGGAGAGAGAGAGAGAGAGAGAGAGAGAGAGAAGAAAAAAAAAAAAAAATCCCCATTGACGTGCATAGGGTTTCGTGTTCCTGCCGATCCTCGACTTTTCGCAGTAATCGGCCGATTTCGCCCGACTCGACTTTTCAAAAAGTCGGGTTTCGCAAAACATGACTCGACCCTAAAAAGGTCAAGGTCGCTCAACCCTAGTCCAGAGTCGAGTCGAGTGCAGTCGGCCGATTATCGCTAAAAGTCGGGGATCGACCGAAACATGAAACCCAATGCAAGTCAATGGGGAAGCATAGTCGACAGTGAGTGGAGGCCAGGAAAACACCTACAGTGCCCATTTTAATGCCAAAAACATCCATTCTTGTTTCTGAAGCTTGTCAATCTTAATTAACTTTATAATAATAGTTGGGCATTGGAAATTGGGGGTCATTTGGCAAAAGTTGTGGGGGGTAGGGCTGGTTCAAGGTTTTATTGGGCCCAGGAAACGTGGACTACGTCACGGCGGTGGAGCAGGGAGAGGTAAGTATTTCAACGTTGCAAGTGCTGTGATCCTGAGCAAGCAGGGGGGCCCACTCGTTCGCATTGGCACTGGCACAGGGCCCCTCAAAGTGCAGCAGTGTGTTTGCACGGTGGGGGCGCCTCCCACCAGCAGCGACACTTTTGTGTACTCTGAGGGGCCCTGTGCCAGTGATGTCACCAACGAGTATGCCCCCCCACCTGATGAAGGAACCTGCACTTTCATCTGCACCTTCCTCTTTGTCCCTGTGTAAGGTGGTATAACATGCGGGAAGGGGAACCTTACTTTCAGCAGGGTCAGATTCTGGCTGTGTAGAGTGCAAGGGGAATGTAGTGGTCTAGGTCAATGTACCAGCAGACTCATCTAGCAGTGGCTGGGCAATGGGCAGGATGAGGATGAAACACAGATATAGGGCCAAAGAATAAAGTAGGCTAAATGCAGTTCAAAATTGGTAACAGGACTAAACAGGCGGCATTGCTTTGTTCAGTGGAGTAGCAAACCCAGGAGCAGCAGACACTGTTTTAAGGGCCCAACCACAACTAGTAGACCAAATGCAGTTTAATATCTGCTACTATAGGCCAAAAGCCTAAAGACTGAAGCTCAGCTTTATACAGTTGAGGACAAACACCAGGGAGCGGCAGACACCGTTAGTAGGCCCTAACCACCAATTTTTAATAAAACAGCACTTAATGAGAGCCAGAAGGTTGAAGCTCAGCATTATACAGTTGAGGACAAACATCAGGGTGCGGCAGACACTGTTAGTAGGCCGCAACCAAAGTTGAAGTCCAAATGCTGTTTAATATCTGATACTATAGGCCGAAAGCCAGAAGGTTGAAGCTCAGCTTTATACAGTTGAGGACAAACACCAGGGAGCGGCAGACACCGTTAGTAGGCCCTAAGCACCAATTTTTAAAAAAACAGCACTTAATGAGAGCCAGAAGGTTGAAGCTCAGCTTTATACAGTTGAGGACAAACACCAGGGAGCGGCAGACACCGTTAGTAGGCCCTAACCACCAATTTTTTAAAAAACAGCACTTAATGAGAGCCAGAAGGTTGAAGCTCAGCTTTATACAGTTGAGGACAAACACCATGGAGCGGCAGACACCGTTAGTAGGCCGCAACCAAAGTTGAAGGCCAAATGCTGTTTAATATCTGATACTATAGGCCGAAAGCCAGAAGGTTGAAGCTCAGCTTTATACAGTTGAGGACAAACACCAGGGAGCGGCAGACACCGTTATTAGGCCCTAACCACCAATTTTTAACAAAACAGCACTTAATGAGAGCCAGAAGGTTGAAGCTCAGCTTTATACAGTTGAGGACAAACACCAGGGAGCGGCAGACACCATTAGTAGGCCCTAAGCACCAATTTTTAAAAAAACAGCACTTAATGAGAGCCAGAAGGTTGAAGCTCAGCTTTATACAGTTGAGGACAAACACCAGGGAGCGGCAGACACCGTTAGTAGGCCGCAACCAAAGTTGAAGGCCAAATGCTGTTTAATATCTGATACTATAGGCCGAAAGCCAGAAGGTTGAAGCTCAGCTTTATACAGTTGAGGACAAACACCAGGGAGCGGCAGACACCGTTAGTAGGCCCTAACCACCAATTTTTTAAAAAACAGCACTTAATGAGAGCCAGAAGGTTGAAGCTCAGCTTTATACAGTTAAGGACAAACACCAGGGAGCGGCAGACACCGTTAGTAGGCCCTAACCACCAATTTTTTAAAAAACAGCACTTAATGAGAGCCAGAAGGTTGAAGCTCAGCTTTATACAGTTGAGGACAAACACCATTGAGCGGCAGACACCGTTAGTAGGCCGCAACCAAAGTTGAAGGCCAAATGCTGTTTAATATCTGATACTATAGGCCGAAAGCCAGAAGGTTGAAGCTCAGCTTTATACAGTTGAGGACAAACACCAGGGAGCGGCAGACACCGTTAGTAGGCCCTAACCTGTCATGATCTCTGCAGGCAGAGATCATAGCAAGCCTATGGAGGGACAAGCTCTCGGAAGATGGAACTATACTGACCATGAACTAAGCCTGCCGCGCAACTAGAAATAGCCAGGTAGCATTTCCTATTTATCGCTAGATGCCCAGCTCTGGCCTAAGACCTAAATAGCTAGCAGAGGGAAATATAAGACCTGGCTCACCTCTAGAGAAATATTCCAAAGAAGACAGTAGCCCCCCACATATAATGACGGTGAGTTCAGATGAAACAACAAACGCAGCAGGAAAATAGTCTTAGCAAATTTGAGGTCCGCTTACTAGATAGCAGAAGACAGATAGTATACTTTCATGGTCAGCAGAAAAACACTAACAAAACACCATCCAGAGATTACCTTAAACTCTGGCATTAACTCATAACGCCAGAGTAGCAATCCCTGATCAACGAGAGCTTTCCAGACACAGTAACAAAACTTCAGCTGTGAACTGGAACAAATAGGCAAAACAAAACATGGACAAAAGTCCAACTTATCTAGTAGTAGTCTAGAAGCAGGAACAAGCACTGAGAGGCATCAGATAACATTGTTGACCGGCAAGAAACCACCAGAGAAATGAGCTTAAATAGCGACACCCACTACTGATGGAACCAGGTGAAACAGGAAAGAGGATGACAAGTCCAATTCCACAAGCGGCCACCGGGGGAGCCCAGAATCCAAATTCACAACAGTACCCCCCCCTCAAGGAGGGGGCACCGAACCCTCACCAGATCCACCAGGGCGACCAGGATGAGCCCTATGGAAGGCACGAACAAGATCAGAAGCATGAACATCAGATGCATTGACCCAAGAATTATCCTCCTGGCCGTAACCCTTCCAGTTGACCAGATACTGGAGTCTCCGTCTGGAAACACGAGAGTCCAAAATTTTCTCCACAACGTACTCCAACTCACCCTCAACCAACACCGGAGCAGGAGGCTCAACTGAAGGTACCACAGGTACCTCATACCTGCGCAATAACGACCGATGAAAAACGTTATGAATGGAAAAGGACGCAGGGAGGTCCAAACGGAAAGAAACAGGATTAAGAATCTCCAATATTCTATAAGGGCCGATGAACCGAGGTTTAAACTTAGGAGAAGAGACCCTCATAGGGACAAAACGAGAAGACAACCACACCAAATCTCCAACACAAAGCCGAGAACCAACACGACGATGACGGTTGGCAAAACGCTGAGTCTTCTCCTGGGACAACTTCAAATTGTCCATAACCTGCCCCCAGATGTGATGCAATCTCTCCACCACCGCATCCACTCCAGGACAATCCGAGGATTCCACCTGACCGGAGGAAAATCGAGGGTGAAACCCCGAATTACAGAAAAACGGGGACACCAAGGTGGAAGAGCTGGCCCGATTATTGAGGGCGAACTCTGCCAATGGCAAAAAAGCAACCCAATCATCCTGGTCAGCAGAGACAAAACACCTCAGATATGTCTCCAGGGTCTGATTAGTCCGCTCAGTCTGGCCATTAGTCTGAGGGTGAAAAGCAGATGAAAAAGACAAATCTATGCCCATCCTAGCACAGAATGCCCGCCAAAATCTAGACACAAATTGGGTACCTCTGTCAGAAACAATATTCTCAGGAATACCGTGCAATCGGACAACATTCTGAAAAAACAGAGGAACCAACTCAGAAGAAGAAGGCAACTTGGGCAGAGGAACCAAATGGACCATTTTAGAGAAACGGTCACAGACCACCCAGATGACAGACATCTTCTGGGAAACAGGCAGATCTGAAATAAAATCCATCGAGATGTGTGTCCAAGGCCTCTTAGGAATAGGCAAGGGCAACAGCAGTCCGCTAGCCCGAGAACTACAAGACTTGGCCCGAGCACAAACGTCACATGACTGCACAAAGACTCGCACATCTCGTGACAGGGAAGGCCACCAGAAGGATCTTGCCACCAAATCCCTGGTACCAAAAATTCCGGGATGACCTGCCAATGCAGAAGAATGTACCTCAGAGATGACTCTGCTGGTCCAATCATCCGGAACAAACAGTCTATCAGGCGGACAACGATCCGGTCTATCCGCCTGAAACTCTTGCAAGGACCGCCGCAGATCAGGAGAAACGGCCGACAAAATTACTCCCTCCCTAAGGATACCTGTGGGTTCAGAATTACCAGGAGAGTCCGGGTCAAAACTCCTAGAAAGGGCATCTGCCTTAACATTCTTAGAACCCGGTAGGTATGACACCACAAAATTAAAGCGAGAAAAAAATAAAGACCAGCGCGCCTGTCTAGGATTCAGGCGTCTGGCAGTCTCAAGATAAATCAAATTTTTGTGGTCAGTCAATACCACCACCTGATGCCTAGCCCCCTCGAGCCAATGGCGCCACTCCTCAAACGCCCACTTCATGGCCAAAAGCTCCCGATTCCCAACATCATAATTCCGCTCTGCGGGCGAAAATTTGCGAGAAAAGAAGGCACAAGGCCTAATGACGGAGCAGTCGGAACCTTTCTGCGACAACACTGCCCCAGCTCCGATCTCCGAAGCGTCAACCTCAACCTGAAAAGGCAGATTCACATCAGGCTGACGCAACACAGGGGCAGAGGCAAAACGGCGCTTAAGCTCCTGAAAGGCCTCTACAGCATGAGGGGACCAATTAGCAACATCAGCGCCTTGTCTGGTCAAATCAGTCAGTGGTTTAACGACATCCGAAAAACCAGCAATAAATCGGCGGTAAAAGTTGGCAAAGCCCAAAAATCTCTGAAGACCCTTAAGAGAGGAGGGCTGAGTCCAGTCACAAATAGCTTGCACCTTGACGGGATCCATCTCAATGGAAGAGGGAGAAAAAATATACCCCAAAAAGGAAATTTTCTGGACCCCAAAAACGCACTTAGACCCCTTCACACATAAAGAATTAGACCGCAGAACCTGAAAAACTCTCCTGACCTGCTGGACATGAGAGTCCCAGTCATCAGAAAAAATCAGAATATCATCCAGATATATTATCATAAATTTATCCAGAAAATCGCGGAAAATATCATGCATAAAAGACTGGAAAACTGAAGGGGCATTAGAAAGACCGAAAGGCATGACCAAATACTCAAAGTGGCCCTCGGGCGTATTAAATGCGGTCTTCCACTCATCCCCCTGCCTGATCCGCACCAAATTATACGCCCCACGAAGATCAATTTTAGAGAACCACTTAGCACCCTCTATACGAGCAAACAAATCAGTAAGCAATGGCAATGGGTATTGATACTTAACAGTGATCTTATTCAGAAGCCGATAATCAATACATGGTCTCAAAGAGCCGTCTTTTTTTGAGACAAAGAAAAACCCAGCTCCCAAGGGAGAAGAAGATGGACGAATATGTCCCTTTTCCAAAGACTCCTTTATATATTCCCGCATAGCAGCATGTTCCGGCACAGACAGATTAAACAAACGACCCTTGGGATATTTACAACCCGGTATCAAATCTATGGCACAATCGCACTCACGGTGCGGAGGTAACGACCCAAGCTTGGGTTCGTCAAAGACATCTTGATAATCAGAGAGGAACTCAGGGACTTCAGAGGGAATGGACGACGAAATAGAAACCAAAGGTAAGTCCCCATGAATACCCTTACATCCCCAGCTCAACACAGACATTGCTCTCCAGTCCAAGACTGGGTTGTGAGACTGCAACCATGGCAATCCCAGTACCAAATCGTCATGTAAATTATACAGCACCAGGAAACGAACAATCTCCTGGTGATCCGGATTGATACGCATGGTTACTTGGGTCCAGTATTGTGGTTTATTATTAGCCAATGGGGTGGAGTCAATCCCCTTCAGAGGAATAAGAGTCTCCAAAGGCTCTAAATCAAAACCACAACGATTGGCAAAGGACCAATCCATAAGACTCAGAGCGGCGCCAGAGTCAACATAGGCGTCCGTGGCAATGGATGACAAAGAGCAAATCAGGGTTACAGACAAAATAAACTTAGACTGAATGGTGCCAATGGAAACAGACTTATCAAGCTTCTTTGTACGCCTAGAGCATGCTGATATAACATGAGTAGAATCCCCACAATAGAAACACAATCCATTCTTCCGTCTAAAATTCTGTCGCTCGCTCCTGGACAGAATTCTATCACACTGCATACTTTCTGGCGTCTTTTCCATAGACACCGCCAGATGGTGCACCGGTTTGCGCTCCCGCAGACGCCTATCAATCTGAATAGCCATTGTCATGGACTCATTCAGACCTGCAGGCACAGGGAACCCCACCATAACATCCTTAACGGCATCAGAGAGACCTTCTCTGAAAGTTGCCGCCAAGGCGCACTCATTCCACTGAGTAAGCACAGACCATTTACGAAATTTTTGGCAGAAAACTTCAGCTTCGTCTTGCCCCTGAGATAGTGCCATCAAAGTTTTTTCTGCCTGAAGTTCCAAATGAGGTTCCTCATAAAGCAAGCCCAAGGCCAGAAAAAACGCATCCACATCGCGTAACGCAGGATCCCCTGCTGGCAATGAGAAGGCCCAATCTTGAGGGTCACCCCTGAGCAAGGAAATCACAATCCTAACCTGCTGAGCAGGGTCTCCAGCTGAACGAGACTTCAGGGACAAATAAAGCTTACAATTATTTCGGAAATTCTGGAAGCTAGCTCTATTCCCTGTGAAGAACTCCGGCAAAGGAATTCTCGGCTCAGATACCGGAGCATGTACCACAAAATTTTGTAAATTTTGTACTTTCGTGATGAGATTATTCAAACCCGCAGTTACACTCTGGAGATCCATTATTGTCAGGTGCACACAGAGCCATACAGAGATTAGGAGGAGAGAGAGAAAAAAGACTGCAGCAAGGCAGACTGGAGGAAAAAAAAAAAAAAAAAAAAAAAAAAAAAAATTCCAGCAGACTTCTTATAACTCTCCTTTCTCAACCTGGGTCTTTAACACTTTAATGGCCGGTCAAACTATCATGATCTCTGCAGGCAGAGATCATAGCAAGCCTATGGAGGGACAAGCTCTCGGAAGATGGAACTATACTGACCATGAACTAAGCCTGCCGCGCAACTAGAAATAGCCAGGTAGCATTTCCTATTTATCGCTAGATGCCCAGCTCTGGCCTAAGACCTAAATAGCTAGCAGAGGGAAATATAAGACCTGGCTCACCTCTAGAGAAATATTCCAAAGAAGACAGTAGCCCCCCACATATAATGACGGTGAGTTCAGATGAAACAACAAACGCAGCAGGAAAATAGTCTTAGCAAATTTGAGGTCCGCTTACTAGATAGCAGAAGACAGATAGTATACTTTCATGGTCAGCAGAAAAACACTAACAAAACACCATCCAGAGATTACCTTAAACTCTGGCATTAACTCATAACGCCAGAGTAGCAATCCCTGATCAACGAGAGCTTTCCAGACACAGTAACAAAACTTCAGCTGTGAACTGGAACAAATAGGCAAAACAAAACATGGACAAAAGTCCAACTTATCTAGTAGTAGTCTAGAAGCAGGAACAAGCACTGAGAGGCATCAGATAACATTGTTGACCGGCAAGAAACCACCAGAGAAATGAGCTTAAATAGCGACACCCACTACTGATGGAACCAGGTGAAACAGGAAAGAGGATGACAAGTCCAATTCCACAAGCGGCCACCGGGGGAGCCCAGAATCCAAATTCACAACACTAACCACCAATTTTTAACAAAACAGCACTTAAGGAGAGCCAGAAGGTTGAAGCTCAGCTTTATACAGTTGAGGACAAACACCAGGGAGCGGCAGACACCGTTAGTAGGCCCTAACCACCAATTTTTAACAAAACAGCACTTAATGAGAGCCAGAAGGTTGAAGCTCAGCTTTATACAGTTGAGGACAAACACCAGGGAGCGGCAGACACCGTTAGTAGGCCCTAACCACCAATTTTTAACAAAACAGCACTTAATGAGAGCCAGAAGGTTGAAGCTCAGCTTTATACAGTTGAGGACAAACACCAGGGAGCGGCAGACACCATTAGTAGGCCGCAACCAAAGTTGAAGGCCAAATGCTGTTTAATATCTGATACTATAGGCCGAAAGCCAGAAGGTTGAAGCTCAGCTTTATACAGTTGAGGACAAACACCAGGGAGCGGCAGACACCGTTAGTAGGCCCTAACCACCAATTTTTTAAAAAACAGCACTTAATGAGAGCCAGAAGGTTGAAGCTCAGCTTTATACAGTTGAGGACAAACACCAGGGAGCGGCAGACACCGTTAGTAGGCCCTAACCACCAATTTTTTAAAAAACAGCACTTAATGAGAGCCAGAAGGTTGAAGCTCAGCTTGATACAGTTGAGGACAAACACCAGGGAGCGGCAGACACTGATAGTAGACCCTAACCACCAATTTTTTTTAAAAACAGCACTTAATGAGAGCCAGAAGGTTGAAGCTCAGCTTTATACAGTTGAGGACAAACACCAGGGAGCGGCAGACACCGTTAGTAGGCCCTAACCACCAATTTTTAAAAAACAGCACTTAATGAGAGCCAGAAGGTTGAAGCTCAGCTTTATACAGTTGAGGACAAACACCAGGGAGCGGCAGACACCATTAGTAGGCCCTAAGCACCAATTTTTAAAAAAACAGCACTTAATGAGAGCCAGAAGGTTGAAGCTCAGCTTTATACAGTTGAGGACAAACACCAGGGAGCGGCAGACACCGTTAGTAGGCCGCAACCAAAGTTGAAGGCCAAATGCTGTTTAATATCTGATACTATAGGCCGAAAGCCAGAAGGTTGAAGCTCAGCTTTATACAGTTGAGGACAAACACCAGGGAGCGGCAGACACCGTTAGTAGGCCCTAACCACCAATTTTTTAAAAAACAGCACTTAAGGAGAGCCAGAAGGTTGAAGCTCAGCTTTATACAGTTGAGGACAAACACCAGGGAGCGGCAGACACCGATAGTAGACCCTAACCACCAATTTTTTAAAAAACAGCACTTAATGAGAGCCAGAAGGTTGAAGCTCAGCTTTATACAGTTGAGGACAAACACCATGGAGCGGCAGACAACGTTAGTAGGCCGCAACCAAAGTTGAAGGCCAAATGCTGTTTAATATCTGATACTATAGGCCGAAAGCCAGAAGGTTGAAGCTCAGCTTTATACAGTTGAGGACAAACACCAGGGAGCGGCAGACACCATTAGTAGGCCGCAACCAAAGTTGAAGGCCAAATGCTGTTTAATATTTGATACTATAGGCCGAAAGCCAGAAGGTTGAAGCTCAGCTTTATACAGTTGAGGACAAACACCAGGGAGCGGCAGACACCGTTAGTAGGCCCTAACCACCAATTTTTTAAAAAACAGCACTTAAGGAGAGCCAGAAGGTTGAAGCTCAGCTTTATACAGTTGAGGACAAACACCAGGGAGCGGCAGACACCGATAGTAGACCCTAACCACCAATTTTTTAAAAAACAGCACTTAATGAGAGCCAGAAGGTTGAAGCTCAGCTTTATACAGTTGAGGACAAACACCATGGAGCGGCAGACAACGTTAGTAGGCCGCAACCAAAGTTGAAGGCCAAATGCTGTTTAATATCTGATACTATAGGCCGAAAGCCAGAAGGTTGAAGCTCAGCTTTATACAGTTGAGGACAAACACCAGGGAGCGGCAGACACCGTTAGTAGGCCCTAACCACCAATTTTTTAAAAAACAGCACTTAAGGAGAGCCAGAAGGTTGAAGCTCAGCTTTATACAGTTGAGGACAAACACCAGGGAGCGGCAGACACCGATAGTAGACCCTAACCACCAATTTTTTAAAAAACAGCACTTAATGAGAGCCAGAAGGTTGAAGCTCAGCTTTATACAGTTGAGGACAAACACCATGGAGCGGCAGACAACGTTAGTAGGCCGCAACCAAAGTTGAAGGCCAAATGCTGTTTAATATCTGATACTATAGGCCGAAAGCCAGAAGGTTGAAGCTCAGCTTTATACAGTTGAGGACAAACACCAGGGAGCGGCAGACACCATTAGTAGGCCCTAAGCACCAATTTTTAAAAAAACAGCACTTAAGGAGAGCCAGAAGGTTGAAGCTCAGCTTTATACAGTTGAGGACAAACACCAGGGAGCGGCAGACACCGTTAGTAGGCCCTAACCACCAATTTTTAAATAAACAGCACTTAATGAGAGCCAGAAGGTTGAAGCTCAGCTTTATACAGTTGAGGACAAACACCAGGGAGCGGCAGACACTGTTATTAGGCCCTAACCACCAATTTTTAACAAAACAGCACTTAAGGAGAGCCAGAAGGTTGAAGCTCAGCTTTATATAGTTGAGGAAAAACACCAGGGAGCGGCAGACACCGTTAGTAGACCCTAACCACCAATTTTTTTAAAAACAGCACTTAATGAGAGCCAGAAGGTTGAAGCTCAGCTTTATACAGTTGAGGACAAACACCAGGGAGCGGCAGACACCGTTAGTAGGCCCTAACCACCAATTTTTAAAAAAACAGCACTTAATGAGAGCCAGAAGGTTGAAGCTCAGCTTTATACAGTTGAGGACAAACACCATGGAGCGGCAGACACCGTTAGTAGGCCGCAACCAAAGTTGAAGGCCAAATGCTGTTTAATATCTGATACTATAGGCCGAAAGCCAGAAAGTTGAAGCTCAGCTTTATACAGTTGAGGACAAACACTAGGGAGCGGCAGACACCGTTAGTAGGCCCTAACCACCAATTTTTAACAAAACAGCACTTAAGGAGAGCCAGAAGGTTGAAGCACAGCTTTATACAGTTGAGGACAAACACCAGGGAGCGGCAGACACCGTTAGTAGGCCCTAACCACCAATTTTTAAAAAAACAGCACTTAATGAGAGCCAGAAGGTTGAAGCTCAGCTTTATACAGTTGAGGACAAACACCAGGGAGCGGCAGACACCGTTAGTAGGCCCTAACCACCAATTTTTTAAAAAACAGCACTTAATGAGAGCCAGAAGGTTGAAGCTCAGCTTTATACAGTTGAGGACAAACACCATGGAGCGGAAGACACCGTTAGTAGGCCGCAAGCAAAGTTGAAGGCCAAATGCTGTTTAATATCTGATACTATAGGCCGAAAGCCAGAAGGTTGAAGCTCAGCTTTATACAGTTGAGGACAAACACCAGGGAGCGGCAGACACCGTTAGTAGGCCCTAACCACCAATTTTTAACAAAAAGCACTTAAGGAGAGTCAGAAGGTTGAAGCTCAGATTTATTCAGTTGAGGAGAACACCAGTGAGCGGCAAACAGAGGTATTGGGCCCCAAACACCAATTTAAAAAAAAAAAAAAACACTTAAGGAGAGGCAGAAGGTGGAAGCTCAGATTTAGACAGTGGAGGACAATTTGAATTAGGGACTGCAGACAGACTTAGTAGGCTGTCCCCTGTGGACCATGCATCCACCACATTAACCCATTGCGCCGTAATGGACACGAAACCTTCCGTGGCCATGCCTACAGGTCCATGCGTCTGTTGTCAGGTGCACCTTTGTACTCACAGATTGCCAGAGTGCATGGACAATGTGGTCTTTTACATGCTGGTGGAGGGTTGGGATGGCTTTTCTCGCAAAAGCTGTGTCGACTGGATAGCTTGTAGCATGGTACAGCGTAGTCCATCATGGCTTTATTAATATTAAATAAAATATATAAATAGGCTCTATGAACTTTTAAATAGGTTCCAGGGGTACTCGGGCAGCATTGGTGTGGTCAGCGGAGGAGGATTGCAAGGAGGGACCGCAGACAGGCTAACGAAGGCCTAAAAAAAAAAAAAAATAGGCTCAAGGCAGTTTTAAATCGGTTACATGGATACACAGGCAGCATTGTGGTCAGTGGAGGAGTATTACAAGGAGGGACCGCAGACAGGCTAACGAAGGCCTAAAATAACAAAAAATAGGCTCAAGGCAGTTTTAAATCGGTTACATGGATACACAGGCAGCATTGTGGTCAGTGGAGGAATATTGCAAGGAGGGACCGCAGACAGGCTAACGAAGGCCTAAAATAACAAAAAATAGGCTCAAGGCAGTTTTAAATCGGTTACATGGATACACAGGCAGCATTGTGGTCAGTGGAGGAATATTGCAAGGAGGGACCGCAGACAGGCTAACGAAGGCCTAAAATTACAAAAAATAGGCTCAAGGCAGTTTTAAATCGGTTACATGGATACACAGGCAGCATTGTGGTTAGTGGAGGAGTATTGCAAGGAGGGACCGCAGACAGGCTAACAAAGGCCTAAAATAACCAAAAATAGGCTCAAGGCAGTTTTAAATCGGTTACATCATGGATACACAGGCAGCATTGTGGTCAGCGGAGGAGGATTGCAAGGAGGGTCTGACACAGTTAGTACTTTGATGTTAATGTCTCGCAAAACAAAAAAAAAAAAAGTGTGGCATACTTAGGTACAGGGGTGGGCTCATCTGCTGAGTTTCTGACAAAGTAATTTGGCAATAAGTATTTACTGGTGTCAATATAGGACACTGACCCAGACTACTTTAACTAGCATCATAGATGTCAACAAATTGGTATTGTCAGTGCCAGGCATTGAATGATGTCAGCTCATAGAATAAACATTGGTGGAGCTGTGCGAGATAATTTTGCACGTGGTAGAGCACAGTTTGATCTGGGGGGGGAACTCTCTTGTGGCCGGTGGTACCGTCCCAGGGCCCCTCATGTTACAACAGTGCGTCTGACATTGGGTGCGCACCACCACCGCCAGAGACCCTTCATTGTACTATGAGGGACCCAGTGGCAGTGCCGTCGACCAAAAGCGGGCACACCCACCTCTTCAGACAAACGGCACTGTAACGGGTGCTTGCGCCAAGTGGCGAGACCACGGACCCGTGGGGGGATTTTTCCCATTGAGGGAGGTGTAAACATGTTGTATGCTGTACAAACAGCTGCTGCAAATTAAGAGATTGGAACACTCAGTAAGACCAGTCCACAAGCAAGATCTTTTATAGGAAAGCTAGGTTTCAGCCGGGAAAGGTGGGGCAAAATAATTTGAAATCCAGGAGTGGTTCATTTTAATGAAGATGAGATTATCCACATTTTGTGTAGCCAGACGAGTCCTTTTTTCGGTTAATATTGAACCAG
This sequence comes from Ranitomeya variabilis, assembly GCF_051348905.1. Taxonomy (NCBI): domain Eukaryota; kingdom Metazoa; phylum Chordata; class Amphibia; order Anura; family Dendrobatidae; genus Ranitomeya; species Ranitomeya variabilis. The sequence goes on along the minus strand of NC_135235.1, from coordinate 276,394,164 downwards.
CAGCACTGAATACTCTTTCTGATAGCACACTAGCTGCTGGGCAAGCAAGCTCCTGCAATGCATATTCTGCCAATTCAGGCCAGGTGTCTAATTTGGATGCCTAGTAATCAAATGGGAATGATGGTTGAGGGAGAACATCGATAAGGGATGAAAAATAGTTAGTAACCATACTGGACAAATGTTGTCTCCTGTCACTTTGAATAGATGCTGCAGTACCTGTCCTGTCTGCGGTCATTGCGAAATCACTCCACAACCTGGTCAGAAAACCCCTCTGTCCAACGCCACTTCTGATCTGTGCACCTCTAACACCTCTGCCCTGTAGCCCCCTGCAGCTCGTGTGAGAACCATCACCGGCGCTGTGTGCTGGGAATGCCTGAATCAAACGGTCTACAAGAGTAGCTTGTTTGGTTGCTAATATTTGTTCGAGGTTCTCATGTGGCATAATATTTTGCAATTTGCCTTTATAGCGAGGGTCAAGGATGCAGGCCAACCAGTAATCGTCATCGCTCATCATTTTACTAATGCGTGGGTCCCTTTTGAGGATACGTAAGGCATAATCCGCCATGTGGGCCAAAGTTCCAGTTGTCAAATCTGCGGTTGTGCTGGTTTGAGGGGCAGTTACAGGCAAATCTACGTCACTTGTCTCCCTTAAAAAAACAGAACTCGGCCTTGCAACGCCACTAATTTCTGTTGGCCCAGGAGAAGCTTCCTCATTAAAAAAGTACTCATCCCCATCATCCTCCTCGTCCTCCTCCACCTCTTCGCCCGCTACCGCGTCCTCTACACGGCCCTGACCAGACAATGGCTGACTGTCATCAAGGCTTTCCTCTTCCTCGGCTGCAGACGCCTGCTCCTTTATGTGCGTCAAACTTTGCATCAGCAGACGCATTAGGGGGATGCTCATGCTTATTATGGCGTTGTCTGCACTAACCAGCCGTGTGCATTCCTCAAAACACTGAAGGACTTGACACAGGTCTTGTAGCTTCGACCACTGCACACCTGACAACTCCATGTCTGCCATCCCTGCCTGCCCGTGTATCCTCCCACAAATACATAATAGCACGCCTCTGTTCGCACACTCTCTGAAGCATGTGCAGTGTGAAGTTCCACCTTGTTGCAACGCCGATGATTAGGCGATGCTGAGGAAGGTTCAAAGAACAATGATAGTTCTGCATACGGCTGGAGTGTACGGGCGAACGGCAGATATGCGAGCAAAGTCTGCGCACTTTGAGGAGCAGGTTGGGTAACCCCGGGTAACTTTTCAGGAAGCACTGCACCACCAGGTTTAAGGTGTGAGCCAGGCAAGGAATGTGTTTCAGTTGGGAAAGGGCTATGGCAGCCATGAAATTCCTTCCGTTATCACTCACTACCTTGCCTGCCTCAAGATGTACAGTGCCCAGCCATGACTGAGTTTCTTTCTGCAAGAACTCGGACAGAACTTCCGCGGTGTGTCTGTTGTCGCCCAAACACTTCATTGCCAATATAGCCTGCTGACGCTTGCCACTAGCTGTCCCATAATGGCACACCTGGTGTGCAACAGTGGCAGCTGCGGATGGAGTGGATGTGCGACTGCGGTCTGTGGACGAGCTCTCGCTTCTGCAGGAGAAGGAGGAGGAAGAGGAGGAGGGGGGGCGAACGCCTACAGCCAACTCTTTCCTTGACCGTGGGCTAGGCAGAACTGTCCCAATATTGCTATCCCCTGTGGACCCTGCATCCACCACATTCACCCAGTGTGCCGTGATGGACACGTAACGTCCCTGGCCATGCCTACTGGTCCATGCATCTGTTGTCAGGTGCACCTTTGTAGTCACAGACTGCCTGAGTGCATGGACGATGCGGTCTTTAACATGCTGTTGGAGGGCTGGGATGGCTTTTCTAGAAAAGAAGTGCCGATTGGGTAGCTCGTAGCGTGGTACAGCATAGTCCATCAGCGCTTTGAAAGCTTCGCTTTCAACTAACCGGTAGGGCATCATCTCTAATGAGATTAGTCTAGCAATGTGGGCGTTCAAACCCTGTGTACGCGGATGCGAGGATGAGTACTTCCTTTTCCTAACAAGAGTCTCATGTAGGGTGAGCTAGACTGGAGAGCTGGAGATCGTGGAACTAGCGGTGGTGCCAGTGGACATGGGTGACTGAGAGAGGGTTGGAGATGGTATTCTGGCCGGTGCCCTACATGCAGTGTTTCCTACTACTAACCTGGTGATTCCCTGACTGCTTTGGCCTGGCGACGAAAGCTGCACAGATACTGCAGGTGGCGCGGGAAATGGTGGGCTTACAGGGAGGGAAGGGATGTAGCGTTGCTGACTAGCTTCATTGGCCGAGGGTGCTGCAACCTTTAGGGACGTTTGGTAGTTAGTCCAGGCTTGCAAATGCATGGTGGATAAATGTCTATGCATGCAACTTATATTTAGACTTTTAAGATTCTGACCTCTGCTTAAGGTAGTTGAACATTTTTGACAGATGACTTTGCGCTGATCACTTGGATGTTGTTTAAAAAAATGCCAGACTGCACTCTTTCTACTATCGGATACCTTTTCAGGCATTGCAGACTGAGCTTCTTTAACCGGATGGCCACGCTGTCCTCCAACTGGTTTTGGTTTTGCCCCGCATTTTTGGCCAGATACGGGCCCGGCAGATGGAACCTGTTGTGATGTTGATGCCTGCTGCGGCTCCTCCTCCTCCGCTTCAGAACGACTGCCGCCTGCACCCTGTTCCCCCAATGGCTGCCAATCGGGGTCAACAACTGGGTCATCTATGACCTCCTCTTCTATGTCGTGTGCAACTTCGTCTGTGTCACCGTGTAAGCCGGTGGTATTGCGTTCGTGACGGGGCACCATAGTCTCCGCTGGGTTTGATTCTGCCTCAGTACACTGCAAGGGCAATGTTCTGGTCTGAGTCAAAGGAACAGCATAGTAATCTGGCTGTGGCTGTGCATCTGTACACTCCATGTCCGATTCAACTTCGAATGGGCATGGCCTGTTAACTGTTTCACTGTCTAACCCAGGAACGGTATGTGTAAAAAGCTCCATGGAGTAACCTGTTCTGTCGACTGACACATCCTTCACTGTTGTTCTGGGTGAAGGACACAAGGAAGCGACTTGTTCCTGACTGGGAGCATCCACTGACGATGCACTGCTCTGACATTTGGCACTTTCCGAGGAGGAGGCGAAAGAGCTAGAGGCAGAGTAAGCAATGAAAGCCAATACTTGTTCCTCCTGCTCCGGCTTCAAAAGTGGTTTTCCTATTTCCAGAAAAGAGAGCGTTCGAGGCCTTGTGTAGCCAGACAACGAACCTGGCTCAACAACTCGAGACTTAGGTGCTGTACTGCTTTTACCATGACCACCTGATGCTCCACCACCACTACCATCATTACCAGCTGACAATGACCGCCCACGGCCACGACCTCTTCCACTAGACTTCCTCATTGTTTGCAAAACGTAACCAAAGTAACGGTATTTGTTACTGGAAAACAACTTATAAGGTGAACTCAAACTTCTGTAGCATTTATATATACCTTTATAGGTGCCTGACACTGAAAGGAAAATCAGGCCCAATGTTACACTCTAGGTTTTCTGTGCCCCAATAATTTGAGACAGATGGCACACACAGGACCAGCACTCAAGCAGAAATGCCAATCTTAATCTCCCACTATTTTATTTTTATTTTTTTCTGGGAGAATTAAAAAAAAAAATAAAAAAAAATTACACACTAGGTTTTCTGTGGCACACAATGAGAGACAGATGCCACACACAGGACTGGCACAGAGGCAGACTTGCCAATCTTTATCTCCCACTAATTATTTTTTTTTTCCAGGGAGAATTTACCCCCAAAAAATAAATGGCCAAGTATTACACAGTGGTTTTCGGTGGCACACAATGAGAGACAGATGCCACACACAGGACTGGCACAGAGGCAGACTTGCCAATCATTATCTCCCACTAATTATTTTTTTTTTCCAGGGAGAATTTACCCAAAAAAAATAAATGGCCAAGTATTACACAGTGGTTTTCGGTGGCACACAATGAGAGACAGATGCCACACACAGGACTGGCACAGAGGCAGACTTGCCAATCTTTATCTCCCACTAATTATTTTTTTTTTAAAAGGCATAATTTACCCCCAAAAAATAAATGGCCAAGTATTACACAGTGGTTTTCGGTGGCACACAATGAGAGACAGATGCCACACACAGGACTGGCACAGAGGCAGACTTGCCAATCTTTATCTCCCACTAATTATTTTTTTTCCAGGGAGAATTTAATAATGATGTTTTTCATTTCTTTTAATTCATTAAGGGCTTTCCTCTGCCTATGTGAAAGATTATTATGTTTATTTTTATGAATTTTTTCTTTCTGACCATCCTTCAGTAATTTCAAATCCTTTTCTATCATTTCCTGGAACTTGTCCATGCACTCCACCCTCGATTGTATGGGGTAGAAATAAGGATTCTTTGTACTAAATGATGCAGACTGATTAACTCGTGCACCTCCTTCTGCATCCTGTGTTGATAAACTTTGAAGACATATGAGCGCCAATTGTTCCTTGAAATCCAGGCTTTCATATTCATTATTCCCATGTCCATCAATTACCATCGTTATTTCCTCCTCACTTTTTGCAAAATGTTTTTTTATAGTTAAATTATGGACAAATTTATTCACATCCATTATAGTCATAAAAAGATTGAATTGAGTGTCAGGCACAAAATTGAGTCCCAATGATAATACATTTAACTGATCCTCTGTTAAGTCCTGTGAAGATAGATTCACTACATTACATTTATTTAATGCTTCTGTTTCCTCTTGTATCTGGTGGATACTCTCGGCGTGTTTTTTGTGTTTTCTCTTGTCTTTTCCGTTTTTTTGACGGTTTGTATGGTCTCTTCCTATTTTCCCACGTGTTGTTTTCCAAGGATACATCTGATACACTCAAATTCATGTCCGACGACTCGGCATCCGACGAGATGAATCCCACCTGCGGTTTACTGATCGTTTTTTTATGAGCTGAGCTGTTCTTTAAAATAGACCTAGGGGATTTATAGGTTTTTTTCCACTGGCCCCACTCATAAACTTTATCTGAAGCATAGTCATTTAAGTCTCTTTCAAATTTACGCTTTTTTCGACTCATGATTTCATTCTCAAGTGTACTAATATTTTCCTTCATTTTTGCCAATGATGATTCATACTGTGTTGAACTTTTATAATTATCAATGGTAACATGAATCTCCTCTATATTTTTTTGGATTTCTCCAAGTTTCGATTCTTCATGTTTGATTAGCAATTTCATCAGATTTAAGGAACAATTAGTTAACACTTGGTTCCACTCTTTCTTGAAATCTTCCGAATAAATTACAGTGGATATCTTTATGATTCTTAAGCCTTGTGGAATCATATCCTTGGCCAAATAGTTATGCAACGTGGTATTATTCCACCAAATTCTCATTTCTTGCTTAGATAATTTTTTCAGTTCCATCATATGCGTAGTAAAGTCTAAATTATCAGCTGTGGTGCCACCAACACCTCCAAAGACCTGTGCAGCCTTTTTGGATCTATTCTTAGCATACATGATGACCTCAAATTCTTTATACAGTCAGCATTCACACTGTGAATAATTGCAGGATATAGTCGGGAGACCACGGCAAAGTCAAAAAATGCAAATAAGCAATAAAGGATGAAAAAACGGTGTTAGGGTTGGCGGAATGCACCGAATATATTTATTAGATGGGATAGGTGCGTTCGCAGCCCGGGATCCACTGTGCAGGAAAGAACCTGCTGCTAAGTAAGGTGGCGAAGCAAATTAGAATAAACAAACTCTGTTACTTCACAGAGCCCATAGTAAAGAGAAGGCTGTGCCCTGTTTAGCTCACAGGGGACACAGCTATTGTGTAGAGCTGACAGTGGTCATGCAGTCCAGCCAACACGCAGCTCCTCTCCGGTAGAGCCGGAATTCTATCGGCTATTAGCCAGCCCTGAATTCACACATAAACTCCTCGCCGGAGGTGCCAGCATTCTAGGGGCTTACTTCAGCCGGGTTCCTGACCACACACACGACCACACTGGCGCTGAGCTCGTACATATTTGACACTAGCGCATGGCCGTGCGGTCATGAGAACCTTACTGTATATAGCTGCAGCACCTACAGGACCTTCCAAGAAAGACCAATGGAAGGCTGCCACAGAACTTGATCAGATACAGGACCTTCCTGGAGGACCAATGGAAGTTGCTGCAGTACCTGAGCATGTGACCCTTGATCTCTAGTGAGAGATCTTACCCTGGGCATGCTCAGTGTGTGCAAAGCAGGACTTAGTCCCAGAAAAGCCTGCTCACCGCAGATCAGTGCAGGGTACAATAGCAGAGCCTGGAGAGACAGCAGTAACCCTTTGCACAGTATCAGACTCAGTGAGACGCTGGGACCGACATCTCCGCTGAGCAGGCTCCACCGCGGCTGATGCAGAATGGGAGACCGCAGCAGACACGGCTCGAGATTCCCCCTGTGCACCAGCGGGAACTCGACTCCTAACATTAACTTCCCTCCTAGGGCCCCCTCCTTGAGCCTCGCTATGCTCAAAAGCCGCAATGAGCAGCGGAGCCCGAATCTGCTCCACAGGTTCCCAGGTTCTATCTTCTGGACCGTGACCCTGCCAGTCCACTAGATAAAATTTCTTGCCACGTACCACCTTGCACCCCAGGATAGCATTCACCTGAAACTCATCCGAGGATGAACCCGATGTCCCGGCAGATGACTCAGAAAACCGGGACAAACGAACGGACTTTAAGAGGGAAACGTGAAAAGTGTCGGTGATACCAAGGCGTGGAGGCACAGCCAAACGGTAGACCACAGGGTTGACCTGTTCCAGTACCTTGAACGGGCCAATGTAGCGAGGCGCAAACTTAGTGGACTCAACTCGCAGCCTGATGTTAAGGGCGGAGAGCCACACTAAGTCGCCAGGAGCAAAGGTCGGAGCGGGGTGCCGGTGTGTATCAGCAGAAACCCTCATTCTCTCCTTGGAGGCCCAGATGGCATCCTGTGTGCGGTCCCAGATGTCATGTGCCTCCACCGCCCAGTCTGCCACCCTAGAATCGGTGGATAACGTGGGTATGGGCACAGGAACACGCGGATGCTGGCCGTAATTAAGGAGAAAAGGAGTCTGCCCAGTGGAATCGGCTACGGCGTTGTTCAAGGCAAATTCCGCCCAAGGTAGCAAAGATGCCTAATCATCCTGCCTAGCAGAGACAAAATGTCGCAAGTATGTCACGAGAGTCTGGTTGGTCCTCTCTACTGTTATGATCCGGTGACTTTGGAGCCGCATGAACTTTAACTAAAGACATTGAATGTATATCTGACACTCCAGAGAATCCAACAAGACTGAGAAAATACTGACACAATCTAAGCTGGACAAAAAAAACACTGAATAGCACAGAATTATTAAGCACACAGCATGTGTGCCACAGAAACAAAACCAGACACTTATCTTTGCTGATTTGGCAGAAGGCAGAAGGAACCAAACCAGGACCAAAAACCTCCCAACAACCATGGACAACTTGCAAGGAATAATGAATCCTGCACGCCTAAATACCCCAGTCAGAACTGCAATCAGCAGATACACCTGACCAGGACTGCAACTCAGGGACAACTGCATTACCACCTACAACCACCGGAGGGAGCCCAAAAGCAGAATTCACAACAGTACCCCCCCTTGAGGAGGGGTCACCGAACCCTCACCAGAGCCCCCAGGCCAATCAGGACGAGCCAGATGAAAAGCATGAACCAAATCAGCAGCATGGCCATCAGAGGCAAAAACCCAAGAATTATCCTCCTGGCCATAACCCTTCCATTTGACAAGATACTGAAGCCTCCGCCTCGAAAAACGAGAATCCAAAATCTTCTCAACCACATACTCCAACTCCCCATCAACCAACACAGGGGCCGGAGGATCAACAGAGGGAACAACGGGTACCACATATTTCCGCAATAAAGATCTATGGAAGACATTATGGATAGCAAAGGAGGCCGGAAGCGCCAATCGAAAAGACACCGGATTAATAATCCCAGAAATCCTATAAGGACCAATAAACCGAGGCTTAAACTTAGGAGAAGAAACCTTCATAGGACCATGATGGGAAGACAACCAGACCAGATCCCCAACCTGAAGCCGGGAACCAACACACCGACGATGGTTAGCAAAACGTTGAGCCTCCTCCTGAGACAACACCAAATTGTCCACCACATGAGCCCAAATCTGCTGCAACCTGTCAACCACCGAATCCACACCAGGACAGTCAGAAGGCTCAACCTGCCCAGAAGAAAAACGAGGATGAAAACCAAAATTACAAAAAAAGGCGAAACCAAAGTAGCCGAACTAGCCCGATTATTAAGGGCAAACTCGGCCAATGGCAAAAAGGCCACCCAATCATCCTGATCAGCAGACACAAAGCATCTCAAATAGGTCTCCAAGATCTGATTAGTTCGCTCGGTCTGGCCATTTGTCTGAAGATGAAATGCAGAAGAAAAAGACAAATCAATGCCCAGCCTAGCACAAAAGGCCCGCCAAAACCTAGAAACAAACTGGGAACCTCTGTCGGACACAATATTCTCCGGAATACCATGCAAACGAACCACATGCTGAAAAAACAATGGAACCAAATCTGAAGAGGAAGGCAATTTAGGCAAAGGCACCAAATGAACCATCTTAGAAAACCGGTCACAAACAACCCAGATAACCGACATCCTCTGGGAAACCGGAAGATCAGAAATAAAATCCATAGAAATATGCGTCCAGGGCCTCTCAGGGACCGGCAATGGCAAAAGCAACCCACTAGCATGGGAACAACAAGGCTTGGCCCGCGCACAAGTCCCACAGGACTGCACAAAAGAACGCACATCACGTGATAAAGAAGGCCACCAAAAGGACCTACCAACCAAGTCTCTGGTACCAAAAATACCAGGATGACCAGCCAACACAGAACAGTGAACCTCAGAAATCACTCTACTAGTCCATTTGTCAGGAACAAACAGTTTCCCCACTGGACAACGATCAGGTCTGTCAGCCTGAAATTCCTGAAGAACCCGTCGTAAATCAGGGGAAATAGCAGAAAGAACCACCCCTTCTTTCAGAATGCCGACCGGTTCAAGGACCTCAGGAGAATCAGGCAAAAAACTCCTAGAAAGGGCATCAGCCTTAATATTCTTGGAACCCGGAAGATACGAGACCACAAAATCAAAACGGGAAAAAAACAAGGACCATCGAGCCTGTCTAGGATTCAACCGCTTGGCAGACTCGAGGTAAATCAAATTCTTATGATCGGTCAAGACCACAATACGGTGCTTAGCTCCCTCAAGCCAATGTCGCCACTCTTCAAATGCCCACTTCATAGCCAACAACTCCCGATTTCCGACATCATAATTGCGTTCAGCAGGCAACACCGGAGCAGAAGTAAATCGACGTTTAAGCTCCAGAAAGGCAGAAACAGCCGCAGAAGACCAATTCGCCACATCAGCGCCTTTTTTTTATCAAATCGGTCAAGGGTTTAACCACTCTGGAAAAGTTAGCAATGAAACGGCGATAAAAATTTGCAAAACCCAAAAATTTCTGAAGGCTCTTTACGGACATGGGTTGAATCCAATCATGAATGGACTGAACCTTAACTGGATCCATCTCAATAGATGAAGGAGAAAAAATAAAACCCAAAAAAGAAACCTTCTGCACCCCAAAGAGACACTTAGACCCCTTCACAAACAAAGCATTGTCACGAAGGATCTGAAATACCATCCTGACCTGTTCCACATGAGACTCCCAATCATCAGAAAAAATCAAAATATCGTCCAAATATACAATCAAGAATTTATCAATATAAGTCCGGAAGATATCATGCATGAAAGATTGAAAAACAGATGGAGCATTAGTGAGCCCGAACGGTATCACAAGGTATTCAAAATGGCCTTCGGGCGTATTGAACGCAGTTTTCCATTCATCACCCTGCTTAATATGAACAAGATTATACGCCCCCCGAAGGTCAATCTTCGTAAACCAACTAGCCCCCTTAATCCTAGCAAACAAATCGGAAAGCAAAGGTAAAGGGTATTGAAACTTGACCGTGATCTTATTCAAGAGGCGATAATCAATACAAGGTCTCAAGGAGCCATCCTTCTTAGCAACAAAAAAAAAAAACCTGCTCCCAACGGTGAAGAAGATGGCCGAATATGCCCTTTCTCCAAAGACTCCTTAACATAACTCCGCATAGCGGTATGTTCAGGCACAGACAGGTTGAAGAGTCGGCCCTTAGGAAACTTACAGCCTGGAATCAAATCTATAGCACAATCACAGTCCCTGTGCGGTGAAAGAGAACTGGTCTTGGGCTCATCGAATACATCCTGAAAATCAGACAAAAACTCTGGAATTTCGGAAGAGGAAGAAGAGGAGATGGACATTAAAGGAACATCATTACGAACCCCCTGACAACCCCAACTAGTCACAGACATAGACTTCCAATCCAACACAGGACTATGTACCTGCAACCACGGAAAACCCAACACGATAGCATCATGTAAATTACAATCTTCCTGATGGGCTGGCGCCATGCGCATGGTCACCTGTGTCCAAAACTGGGGCTTATTTTTAGCCAAAGGTGTAGCATCAATGCCCCTTAAAGGAATAAGGTTCTGCAATGGCTGCAAGGGGAAACCACAATGCCTGGCAAACTCAAGGTCCATTAAGTTCAAAGCGGCACCTGAATCCACAAATGCCAAGACAGAAAATGATGACAATTAGCAGATCAAAGACACCGATAACAGAAATTTAGGTTGTACAGTACTGATGGTAAATGAACTAGTGATCCTCTTTGTCCATTTAGGGCAGACTGAAATGACATGAGAAGCGTCGCCACAATAATAACACAACCTATTCTGACGTCTGAGTCCTTGTTGTTCTGTCCTAGACAGAATCCTATCACACTGCATTGGCTCAGGACTCTGCTCTGAGGACAACGCCACAGCGTGCACAGTTCTGCGCTCCCGCAAGCGCTGATCAATCTGAATGGCCAAAGACATAGAATCACTCAGACCGACGGGCGTGGGAAACCCCACCATAACATTCTTTAACGGATTCAGAAAGACCCTTTCTGAAAATTGCAGCCAAAGCATAATCATTCCATTTAGTCAACACAGACCATTTTCTAAATTTCTGACAATACAATTCTGCCGCCTCTTGACCCTGAGATAGGGCCAACAAGGTCTTCTCCGCTTGATCCACAGAATTAGGTTCATCATATAATAGTCCTAAAGCCTGAAAAAAGGAATCTACATTAAGCAAAGCCGGATTCCCAGTTTCCAGGGAAAATGCCCAATCCTGTGGATCACGACGCAGCAGGGAAATGACGATTTTAACCTGCTGAATAGAATCCCCAGAGGATCGAGGTCTCAAAGCAAAAAACAGTTTACAGTTGTTTTTAAAACTCAAAAATTTGGACCTGTCACCAAAAAACAAATCAGGAGTAGGAATCTTCGGCTCTAAAACAGGAGTCTGAACAATATAATCAGAAATTCCCTGTACCCTAGCAGCAAGCTGGTCTACACGAGAAGCTAATTCCTGAACATCCATGCTAACACAAGACTCCTTAGCCACCCAGAGAAAAAGAGGGAAGAAAAGGCAAAGCAAACTGCAGAAAAAAAAATGACTCAACACTAGGGTTGAGCGACTTTCATTTTTTAAAGATCGAGTCGGGTTTTGTGAAACCCGACTTTGTCCAGAGTCGAGTCGAGTGCAGTCGGCCGATTATCGCTAAAAGTCGGGGATCGACCGAAACACGAAACCCAATGCAAGTCAATGGGGAAGCATAGTCGGCAGTGAGTGGAGGCCAGGAAAACACCTACAGTGCCCATTTTAATGCCAAAAACATCCATTCTTGTTTCTGAAGCTTGTCAATCTTAATTAACTTTATAATAATAGTTGTTCAATGGAACTTGGGGGTCATTTGGCAAAAGTTGTGGGGGGTAGGGCTGGTTCAAGGTTTTAGTGGGCCCAGGAATCATGGACTACGTCACGGCAGTGGAGCAGGGAGAGGTAAGTATGTCAAGTTTGCAAGTGCTGTGATCCTGAGCAAGCAGGGGGGCACACTCGTTTGCATTGGCACTGGCACAGGGCCCCTCAAAGTACAGCGGTGTGTTTGCACGGCGGGGGCGCCTCCCACCAGCAGCGACACTTTTGCGTACTCTGAGGGGCCCTGTGCCAGTGACAACGCCAACGAGTATGCCCCCCCACCTGATGAAGGAACCTGCACTTTCATCTGCACCTTCCTCTTTGTCCCTGTGTAAGGTGGTATAACATGCGGGAAGGGGAACCTTACTTTCAGCAGGGTCAGATTCTGGCTGTGTAGAGTGCAAGGGGAATGTAGTGGTCTAGGTCAATGTACCAGCAGACTCATCTAGCAGTGGCTGGGCAATGGGCAGGATGAGGAGGAAACAGATATAGGGCCAAAGAATAAAGTAGGCTAAATGCAGTTCAAAATTGGTAACAGGACTAAACAGGCGGCATTGCTTTGTTCAGTGGAGTAGCAAACCCAGGAGCAGCAGACACTGTTTTAAGGGCCCAAACACACTAATAGGCCAAATGCAGTTTAATATCTGATACTTTAGGCCAAAAGCCTAAAGACTGAAGCTCAGCTTTATTCAGTTGAGGGCAAACACCAGGGAGGGGCAGACACCGTTAGTAGGCTCTAACCACCAATTTTTAAAAACACAGCACTTAATGAGAGCCAGAAGGTTGAAGCTCAGCTTTATTCAGTTGAGGAAAAACACCAGGCAGGGGCAGACACCGTTAGTAGGCCGTAACCAAAGTTGAAGGCCAAATGCAGTTTAATATCTGATACTATAGGCCGAAAGCCAGAAGGTGGAAGCTCAGCTTTATTCAGTTGAGGGCAAACACCAGGGAGGGGCAGACACCGTTAGTAGGTCCTAACCACCAATTTTTTAAAACACAGCACTTAATGAGAGCCAGAAGGTTGAAGCTCAGCTTTATTCAGTTGAGGAAAAACACCAGGCAGGGGCAGACACCGTTAGTAGGCCGTAACCAAAGTTGAAGGCCAAATGCAGTTTAATATCTGATACTATAGGCCGAAAGCCAGAAGGTGGAAGCTCAGCTTTATTCAGTTGAGGGCAAACACCAGGCAGGGGCAGACACCGTTAGTAGGCCCTAACCACCAATTTTTTAAAACACAGCACTTAATGAGAGCCAGAAGGTTGAAGCTCAGCTTTATTCAGTTGAGGAAAAACACCAGGCAGGGGCAGACACCGTTAGTAGGCCGTAACCAAAGTTGAAGGCCAAATGCAGTTTAATATCTGATACTATAGGCCGAAAGCCAGAAGGTGGAAGCTCCGATTTAGACAGTGGAGGACAATTTGAATTAGGGACTGCAGACAGACTTAGTAGGCTGTCCCCTGTGGACCATGCATCCACCACATTAACCCATTGCGCCGTAATGGACACGTAATCTTCCGTGGCCATGCCTACAGGTCCATGCGTCTGTTGTCAGGTGCACCTTTGTACTCACAGATTGCCAGAGTGCATGGACAATGTGGTCTTTTACATGCTGGTGGAGGGTTGGGATGGCTTTTCTCGCAAAAGAAGTGTCGACTGGTTAGCTTGTAGCGTGGTACAGCGTAGTCCATCATGGCCTTATTAATAGTAAATAAAATATATAACTAGGCTCTATGAACTTTTAAATAGGTTCCAGGGGTACACGGGCAGCATTGGTGTGGTCAGTGGAGGAGAATTGCAAGTAGGGGCCACAGACAGGCTATCAAAGGCCTAAAATAACAAACAATAGGCAGGCATGGCAGTTTTAAATCGGTTACATGGATACACAGGCAGGCAGCATTGTGGTCAGTGGAGGAGTATTGCAAGTAGGGGCCGCAGACAGGCTATCAAAGGCCTAAAATAACAAACAATACTCAGGCATGACAGTTATAAATCGGTTACATGGATACACAGGCAGGCAGCATTGTGGTCAGTGGAGGAGTATTGCAAGTAGGGGCCGCAGACAGGCTATCAAAGGCCTTAAATAACAAACAATAGGCAGGCATGGCAGTTTTAAATCGGTTACATGGATACACAGGCAGGCACTCCAGGCAGCATTGTGGTCAGTGGAGGAGTATTGCAAGTAGGGGCCGCAGACAGGCTATCAAAGGCCTAAAATAACAAACAATAGGCAGGCATGGCAGTTTTAAATCGGTTACATGGATACACAGGCAGGCACTCCAGGCAGCATTGTGGTCAGTGGAGGAGTATTGCAAGTAGGGGCCGCAGACAGGCTATCAAAGGCCTAAAATAACAAACAATAGGCAGGCATGGCAGTTTTAAATCGGTTACATGGATACACAGGCAGGCAGCATTGTGGTCAGTGGAGGAGTATTGCAAGTAGGGGCCGCAGACAGGCTATCAAAGGCCTTAAATAACAAACAATAGGCAGGCATGGCAGTTTTAAATCGGTTACATGGATACACAGGCAGGCACTCCAGGCAGCATTGTGGTCAGTGGGGGAGTATTGCAAGTAGGGGCCGCAGACAGGCTAACAAAGGCCTAAAATAACAAACAATAGGCAGGCATGGCAGTTTTAAATCGGTTACATGGATACACAGGCAGGCAGCATTGTGGTCAGTGGAGGAGTATTGCAAGTAGGGGCCGCAGACAGGCTATCAAAGGCCTTAAATAACAAACAATAGGCAGGCATGGCAGTTTTAAATCAGTTACATGGATACACAGGCAGGCACTCCAGGCAGCATTGTGGTCAGTGGAGGAGTATTGCAAGTAGGGGCCGCAGACAGGCTAACGAAGGCCTAAAATAACAAACAATAGGCAGGCATGGCAGTTTTAAATCGGTTACATGGATACACAGGCAGGCAGCATTGTGGTCAGTGGAGGAGTATTGCAAGTAGGGGCCACAGACAGGCTATCAAAGGCCTTAAATAACAAACAATAGGCAGGCATGGCAGTTTTAAATCGGTTACATGGATACACAGGCAGGCAGCATTGTGGTCAGTGGAGGAGTATTGCAAGTAGGGGCCGCAGACAGGCTAACAAAGGCCTAAAATAACAAACAATAGTCAGGCATGGCAGTTTTAAATCGGTTACATGGATACATAGGCAGGCAGCATTGTGGTCAGTGGAGGAGTATTGCAAGTAGGGGCCGCAGACAGGCTATCAAAGGCCTTAAATAACAAACAATAGGCAGGCATGGCAGTTTTAAATCGGTTACATGGATACACAGGCAGGCACTCCAGGCAGCATTGTGGTCAGTGGAGGAGTATTGCAAGTAGGGGCCGCAGACAGGCTATCAAAGGCCTAAAATAACAAACAATAGGCAGGCATGGCAGTTTTAAATCGGTTACATGGATACACAGGCAGGCACTCCAGGCAGCATTGTGGTCAGTGGAGGAGTATTGCAAGTAGGGGCCGCAGACAGGCTATCAAAGGCCTAAAATAACAAACAATAGGCAGGCATGGCAGTTTTAAATCGGTTACATGGATACTCAGGCAGGCAGCATTGTGGTCAGTGGAGGAGTATTGCAAGTAGGGGCCGCAGACAGGCTAACAAAGGCCTAAAATAACAAACAATAGGCAGGCATGGCAGTTTTAAATCGGTTACATGGATACACAGGCAGGCAGCATTGTGGTCAGTGGAGGAGCATTGCAAGTAGGGGCCGCAGACAGGCTATCAAAGGCCTAAAATAACAAACAATAGGCAGGCATGGCAGTTTTAAATCGGTTACATGGATACACAGGCAGGCAGCATTGTGGTCAGTGGAGGAGTATTGCAAGTAGGGGCCGCAGACAGGCTAACAAAGGCCTAAAATAACAAACAATAGTCAGGCATGACAGTTTTAAATCGGTTACATGGATACACAGGCAGGCAGCATTGTGGTCAGTGGAGGAGTATTGCAAGTAGGGGCCGCAGACAGGCTATCAAAGGCCTAAAATAACAAACAATAGGCAGGCATGGCAGTTTTAAATCGGGTACATGGATACACAGGCAGGCAGCATTGTGGTCAGTGGAGGAGTATTGCAAGAAGTGTCTGACACAGTTAGTACTCCCAAAAAATAAATAGATGTTAATTTCTCGCAAAACAACTATAAATAAAAAAAAGGGTGGCATGTTTAGGTACAGGGGTGGGCTCATCTGCAGAGTTTATGACAACGTAATTTGGCAGTAAATTAGTATTTACTGGTGTCAATATAGGACACTGACCCAGACTACTTTAACTAACATCAGACTACTTTAACTAACATCACTAGATGTCAACAAATTGGTATTGTTTGTCAGTGCCAGGCATTGAATGATGTCAGCGCATAGACTACACATTGGTGGAGCTGTGCGAGATAATTTTGCACGTGGGAGAGCACAGTTTGAGCTGGGGGGGGAACTGTCTTGTGGCCGGCGGTACCGCCCCAGGGCCCCTCATGTTACAACGGTGTGTCTGACGTTGGGTGCGCACCACCACCACCAGAGACACTACATTGTACTATGAGGGACCCAGTGGCAGTGCCGTCGACCAAAAGCGAGCACACCCACCTCTTCTGACAAACAGCACTGTAACTAACGGGTGCTTGCGCCAAGTGTCGAGAGTGAGACAACGGCCCCTGTGTGCTGGGAATGCCTGAATCAAACGGTCTACAAGAGTAGCTTGTTTGGTTGCTAATATTTGTTCGAGGTTCTCATGTGGCATAATATTTTGCAATTTGCCTTTATAGCGAGGGTCAAGGATGCAGGCCAACCAGTAATCGTCATCGCTCATCATTTTAATAATGCGTGGGTCCTTTTTGAGGATATGTAAGGCATAATCCGCCATGTGGGCCAAAGTTCCAGTTGGCAAATCTGCGTTTGTGCTGGTTTGAGGGGCAGTTACAGGCAAATCTACATCACTTGTCTCCCTTACAAAAACAGAACCCGGCCTTGCAACGCCACTAATTTCTGTTGGCCCAGGAGAAGCTTCCTCATTAAAAAAGTACTCATCCCCATCATCCTCCTCGTCCTCCTCCTCCTCTTCGCCCGCTACCGCGTCCTCTACACGGCCCTGACCAGACAATGGCTGACTGTCATCAAGGCTTTCCTCTTCCTCGGCTGCAGACGCCTGCTCCTTTATGTGCGTCAAACTTTGCATCAGCAGACGCATTAGGGGGATGCTCATGCTTATTATTGCGCTGTCTGCACTAACCAGCCGTGTGCATTCCTCAAAACACTGAAGGACTTGACACAGGTCTTGTAGCTTCGACCACTGCACACCTGAGAACTCCATGTCTGCCATCCAACTGCCTGCCCGTGTATCCTCCCACAAATACATAACAGCACGCCTCTGTTCGCGCACTCTCTGAAGCATGTGCAGTGTGGAGTTCCACCTTGTTGCAACGTCGATGATTAGGCGATGCTGAGGAAGGTTCAAAGAACAATGATAGTTCTGCATACGGCTGGAGTGTACAGGCGAACGGCGGATATGCGAGCAAAGTCTGCGCACTTTGAGGAGCAGGTCGGGTAACCCCGGATAACTTTTCAGGAAGCACTGCACCACCAGGTTTAAGGTGTGAGCCAGGCAAGGAATGTGTTTCAGTTGGGAAAGGGCTATGGCAGCCATGAAATTCCTTCCATTATCACTCACTACCTTGCCTGCCTCAAGATGTACAGTGCCCAGCCATGACTGAGTTTCTTTCTGCAAGAACTCGGACAGAACTTCCGCGGTGTGTCTGCAGCACCCCAGAGTCCTGGTTGTTGCAGTACTGTGGCTCCGCCACTATGGGGAGCTATGGTACGTCTGATTGCACTAAGGAGTTTCTCTGACCAGGTACACTCTCACCACACTTCACACTCCGGCCACCAGGGGGGGTGGTCCTATCTAGTAGACCACTCCTCACAACTCTGGTAAAACTGGGGGTTGGACAGGAAGACAGGGAGAAGTAGCTGGGAAGAGCTAGTGAGAGGACCTGTCAGGGATGGGATCCTGGCAGCCTCCTCAGAGCAGAACTAACCAGTAAACAACGGGAATACAGAAAAGGAGAAATACCAGAAGGGGTCTTGCTGTTAGACCGAGGCAACATCCTTCTGAGGCGCAAACAGTCGGTGGCCGGAACGCCGAGCAAGTAAGAGACTTTAAGTACATTGCAAACCACGGCAGGACAGCTAATTACAGGTTGGCTGTCTCACTTAACACCTAAGCAGACAACGGAGGCAGCTGTGGGAGAGGGGCGACTCTAGGGTCCCGGAAGAACTCCAGGCCTACCCCGTCATACGGGTGCGTCCTACCATATCACCTGGAGGACGGAGAAAGAACAGTAGAGACAGAAAGAAACAGTTGTGAGGACTATCCCGGGAGCTCAGCAGGGAAGGACTACAACACACAGCGCTAGAAGGTAGATACTGATTCCCACCTGTAAGGAGAACTCCTGATGTGTCGTTGGACCGGCCGGTCTCTGAAAACCCAGTTAACAGCGCTCTGGACTGAGGTCTCCAACATCTTCAGTAAAGAGGTAAAGAGACTGCAACCTGGTGTCTTCATTATTTACCGCGACCTGCACCGTTACAACACCACTTATTGCACCGGACGTCCCCCACTGACGGACAGGGCCACGGACCGGGTCTAGCCACCGTGACAACCCCAGAACTGAGACTCAGAGGCCCGGCTCCGGGTACCCCTCGGCCCTGCGGCGGTGTGGGGGCGCTCCAAACTTGGCGTCACGAACAGGATTTACTTAAGCCTGAAGAATCAGGTCATGTGTGCCTTGGAACTGTGATCTATCGTGCTTGGACTGTACTTTATTGAGAGAACTGTGTGCTACTGCTTGCCGCGGAAAGTTACCGCCAAAATTCGCCATTGCCGCGCGCGGAGGGAGGAGCCTTAGCTACGTGGGCGGGATCAGCCAAAAGAAGCGCGGAACGGAAAGCGCGGTGAGGTGCCAATCCCGGAAGAGGAACTCCGACCTCCAGCAGGTTAGTGGGAGGAAGGGACGGCCATGTCCGAGTCGGGAGGAGAGGAGGTGGCGGTCGCAGCCGCGGACGCAGGGGCAGCTCCGGTCCCCGCAGCGGGCGAAGCCGCGGCCCTAATACCACCACTGGCTGCCGCAGAACCCGCTGCCCCCATCAGCCAGTCGGACACTGCCGCTAATGCAAAAGCCATAATGCCCTTCTCCATGCCCTACCTGCCCGGAGCGGCCTGGCTCCCACGATACTCTGGGGAGGCGCATACGTTCACTGACTTTAAAGAAGGGCTCTGCAGCCTGCTCGAGTTCTATCCCCTAACCGAGCCCCAGAAGGTCCATATGATAACCGGCCAACTCTTTGGGGCGGCTCTGAGAGAATTGAAATCCTGGCCCGCTGAGGATAAAGGAACTGCACAACAGATTTTTGCCAAGCTTAAAGCCACCTTTGATACTCGCACTGCTACAGAAATTAAACTGACTTTTTATGGATGCAAACAAAGGTCACAGGATAGCTTGCGGGACTATGCCCTTAATCTCCAGGAAGCGATGCGGGCCATTAAGCAGAGTGACCCCGGCAGCATGCAGGATGAGGATAAAATCCTGAAGGAGCGGTTCATTGAGGGGCTCCTGTGCAGTCACCAGCGGGGCCAATTGCACTTCCTGGCCATGCAAAATCCAGACTTGACTTTTGCGCAGTTTAAAGATAAAGCTATCCAGGCATTGCAGGAGCGACAGCCCAGCCGCGCAGTACCACCTAGGTGCCCCGCTCTCACATACCACCAGGAGGTGGCATCGGATACCTCAGTTGCCACGGAGGCCGACGCCCAGAGCTTCGAGGACGACTCCCCTGCAGGACTCCGTCTCCAGATGCAAGAGCTAACCAAGAGCGTTGCTGCCCTGGCCCGGACGGTGCAGTCCCTACAGGAGGCCCCCAAAGAGAAGATCCAGTTGGCTTCCAGCCCGGAGGATGTCCCTTGGATGCGGCAGAGGAGGACTCCGCCGACCAGGAGCCGGCCCGACGATCGCTTCCACCAGGATGGACGACCCATCTGCCGCCGCTGTCACCAGGTGGGCCATCTTGCAAGGTACTGTCCTTTAAACGAGCAACCCCTGGGGCAAAGGGCCAACCCCCAGGAGTAGGACGGTCAGGCCCGCAGCATTGGAGAACCAAGTATATTGGAGGACGACCAGTTCTCCCTGTAGTGATTGATGGAATCCCCTTGAATGCTTTGCTGGACACCGGTTCTCAGGTGACGACTATACCTTACGTGCTCTACAAACGGTATTGGGAGGACGCTGATATTACTCGTGGCCCTGACGATGATTTCACCATAATCGCCAGTAATGGTCAGCCGTTGCCACAAGTGGGGTATAAGGAGGTCACCATCAAAATAGGGCGGGTGGAGTTGAAAGCCCAAGGGATTGTGATTGTAGATATTGATCGTCGAGAATGTAATCCCATGATGACTCTTGGTACTAATGTTATAGAAAATTGTCTTGCAGAAGTGATTGTTTTGTTGCAACAGGTGGCAGAAAACGCTGGCCACAGTGAGCAACGTGCCCTGCAGAAGGAAATCAGAGCTCTGATGCAGAGACAGCAGGTAGAGCTGACTGGTGGTGAGATTGGTCGTGTCACTGTAAGTGATTCAAACCCCATCGCGATACCCCCCAAAAGTGAAATGTTAATATGGTGTCGAGCAGCCATAGGCCTCAGGGGTAAGGACTACCAGGCCTTGGTAGAACCTGTATATTCAGACAATAGGCCTACTGTTCTGACAGCCCGGGGGGTGGTCGACGTCCGACAGGGGAGAGTGCCCGTACGTGTCCTCAATTGTGGGGAGGAAGAGGTCCACCTAACCAAGTATACCACGCTCGCCAAACTGTTCACTGTCAATAATAGTGTAATACAGACACCTGAACCCTTGGTCCCGTCAAACGTGGCGGAGAACAAAGGTTCTGCCGAGCACTTGAAAGACTGGTGTCGGGAATTGCATGTGGGCACTGACTCTACCCCATCTCATCAAATACAGGGGGCTTACAGAGTGGTACACGAGTACGAGCAGGTATTCAGCAAACACCCCTCAGATTTTGGGCAGGTGAAAGGGATCCAACATCACATCCCCACGGGAGATCACCGACCCATAAAAGAGAGATATCGCCCTGTACCCCCAGCTCATTACCAGTGTGCCAAGGACATGTTGCGAGAAATGAAGGAGGCTGGGGTGGTGAGAGACAGCTGTAGCCCCTGGGCGGCTCCGTTAGTCCTTGTTAAAAAGAAAGATGGTACAATGAGGATGTGTGTTGATTACAGACAGTTGAATCGCATTACACATAAGGACGCATACCCACTGCCCAGGATAGAGGAGTCTCTGGCTGCCTTAAAATCTGCTAACTATTTCTCTACCTTAGATCTCACCAGTGGGTACTGGCAGGTTCCTGTGGCGGAGGCGGACAAAGAGAAGACGGCCTTCACGACGCCAATGGGCCTCTGTGAGTTCAACTACATGCCCTTCGGATTGTGCAATGCTCCCGGAACGTTCCAGAGGATGATGGAGAGCTGCCTGGGACACCTGAACTTTGAAACCGTGCTGCTATATCTGGATGACGTCATAGTCTTCTCTAAAACCTACGAAGACCATCTGAAGCACCTGGCCGAGGTGTTTGAAGCCTTGTCCAACTTCGGCCTAAAAGTGAAACCGTCCAAGTGTCATCTGCTGAAACCTAAAGTGCAGTACCTGGGCCATGTGGTGAGCGCTGAAGGAGTGGCCCCAGACCCCGACAAGGTCACAGTGATCAAGGACTGGCCAAAGCCCAGTGACCTCCACGAAGTCCGGCAGTTCCTCGGGCTGGTAGGCTATTACCGGAGGTTCATTAAAGACTTCACCAAAAAGGCCGCACCCTTGCAAAACCTGTTGGTGGGCCAACCAAAGAAGACCAGGGGGAAGAACACCCCCTTTGACTGGAACGGGGAGCTGGAGGAATCCTTCACCTGCTTGAAGTCGGCGCTGACAGGGGAAGAGGTACTGGCTTACCCCGAATACGACCAACCGTTTGTGCTGTACACAGATGCCAGTAATGTGGGACTAGGAGCCGTGCTGTCTCAAGTCCAGAAAGGCAAGGAAAGAGTGATCGCTTACGCAAGCAGGAAACTCCGTCCCACAGAAAGGAACCCTGACAACTACAGTTCCTTCAAACTGGAGTTCCTTGCCCTTGTCTGGGCAGTGACAGAGAGGTTTAAGCACTACCTGGCCTCTGCGAAATTCACCGTCTTCACGGACAACAATCCGCTAACGCATCTGGATACTGCCAAACTCAGGGCTTTGGAACAGCGGTGGATGGCCCGGCTGTCCAACTATGATTTCACCATCAAATACCGGGCAGGGCACCAGAATGCCAATGCCGATGCTCTGTCCCGAATGCCCAATTTACCGGAAGTGGGAGAAGACCCGGAGGCACTGGAAGAGGTGGAGCTGCCTGCCTTCCATCGCCCCAAAGCCACTCAGAACTCTCACCATGTGAAGAACAGGCACAAGAACCAACTGGATGCCACGCTGAATCCCCTGCCCCACCACGGATGGGCAGAAACCCAGGATAGTGACCCCGCGGTCCGTCAGGTGAAGGAACTCTTGACGCAGGCTGGCTTGCACCCTGGCCCAGATGATCCACAAGAGACCCAACAGCTGTGGAAGGGGAGAAGCAAACTGTTTATCCATGATGGCAAGTTGTGCAGGAGGAGCATCGACCCACGTACTCATGAATTGGTGTGGCAGATAGTGGTGCCAAGGCGAGATGCGCCCATGGTTCTGGGAGCCTACCATGATGGAGACGGACACTTCAGATGGAAGAAGCTGGAGAAGCTGCTCCGAGGGAGGTTCTATTGGATTGGTATGAAGAGAACCATTGAGAAGTGGTGTCGGGAGTGTGGTCCATGTAGTCTGCGCAGGAAGGACCGTGACAGTCAACGGGCTCCCCTGCGGCCTATCATCACCAAACGGCCGCTCGAACTGGTCGCGCTGGACCATGTGAAGCTGACACCTAGTCGGTCGGGCTATATCTACGCCCTTACCATCGTGGACCACTACTCCAGGTTTTTGGTGGTTGTGCCTGTCAAGGATCTAACAGCTAGGACTGCTGCCAGGGCCTTCCAGCAGCACTTTTGTAGGCCCCATGGCTACCCAGAGAAAGTACTGACCGATCAGGGGCCTGCATTCGAAGCGGAAGTGTTCCAAGAATTCTGCCAGTTGTACGGGTGTAAGAAGATCAGAACTACACCGTACCACCCTCAAACCAACGGGATGTGCGAGAAGATGAACCAGGTGGTAATTGATTTATTGAAGACCTTACCGGTGGAGGAACGGAACCTGTGGCCGACAAAGTTGCCTGACTTAGTGGATATGTACAATCACATCCCCGTAAGTTCCACCAACTGTACTCCAGCGTACCTGATGCGAGGAAGATCTAGTCGGTTACCCGTTGATCTGGACATGGGGGTCCTAGTACCCGAAGATACCTCGCCGGATGCGGATTGGGATGCAGAAAGGCAGCGAAGGTACCGCAAAGTACAAGAGAGTGTAGAAAGAAGTCTTGCCCAGGCTAGGCAGAAGCAAGAAAGGGACTACAACCAACACGCTCCTGCGATTCCCCTGTCACCTGGTGAGCAAGTACTTAAACGAAAGAGGAGATTACACAAGCTCGATGACCAATGGGAAGCAGAGCCGTATACCATCCTGCCATCCGACTTCGACAACACAAAGGTCTGTCTCATCAGCAAGGACAGGGGAGAGACTTCGACAGCGGTATCCAGGGATCACCTTAAGGTCTGCCCCGATAAGTTAAAAGAGAGGGGCACGGCCCCAGAAGTCTCCCCGCCGGTAGAAAAGGAGAAGATGTTCCATACTGTCCTTGGTGACTTTCCCCAGTCCTGGACTCAGATAAATCAGGCCATCGTGATACCTGTTCTAACGTTTCCACAGCCGGACCCACCAGAAACAATGGTGGTACCAGATCATCCGGCCCCGCAACCTCAACAAGCCTTACCTGATGAAGCCCTGCCAATCGTTGAACCGGCAAGTCCCCCCTCTGCTATCAGTGAATCTGCTGTACCCACTGTTGATAACCGCAGCTCTGAGAGCCCCGACCTGCCAGTGCTACCCAGACTCACTAGAAGTGTAGTTAGAAGACAGCGCACTACACCAGCGGTAGCAAGCATAGCGGGCCCTGTTAGGCCAATAGCAACCCCTGCGCTGCGAAGGTCCACACGCAGCACTCAAAATCAAACCCCCCTCCGCTACAAAACTTGGAGGTATTGATAAGGGCTGCTATTTAATTGAAAATGTTTGTATGCATATCTTTTTGTTACAGGTTTTTAAATGGACACTAGAGTAATGGACGGTGAATTGCTCAAAAACTTTCGTAAGGGGGACCCCTTTGTTTACCCGGGGTCCCCGCCGTTTCAATCACTGAACTGAGAGTCATAAACTGTGCATGACCTAACTTTTGCAACGTTCAAGAATCCTCACCTCCCATAAAGGGAAGCATTGTTATGTTCAATTGTTATGCTATGTCAAAAATTTGTGTGTTTCCTGTTAACATGTATTATTGTTCTTGTTTTCCCAGTCCCGGAGTACTGGATTTAACCGGGGGGGAGTGCAGCACCCCAGAGTCCTGGTTGTTGCAGTACTGTGGCTCCGCCACTATGGGGAGCTATGGTACGTCTGATTGCACTAAGGAGTTTCTCTGACCAGGTACACTCTCACCACACTTCACACTCCGGCCACCAGGGGGGGTGGTCCTATCTAGTAGACCACTCCTCACAACTCTGGTAAAACTGGGGGTTGGACAGGAAGACAGGGAGAAGTAGCTGGGAAGAGCTAGTGAGAGGACCTGTCAGGGATGGGATCCTGGCAGCCTCCTCAGAGCAGAACTAACCAGTAAACAACGGGAATACAGAAAAGGAGAAATACCAGAAGGGGTCTTGCTGTTAGACCGAGGCAACATCCTTCTGAGGCGCAAACAGTCGGTGGCCGGAACGCCGAGCAAGTAAGAGACTTTAAGTACATTGCAAACCACGGCAGGACAGCTAATTACAGGTTGGCTGTCTCACTTAACACCTAAGCAGACAACGGAGGCAGCTGTGGGAGAGGGGCGACTCTAGGGTCCCGGAAGAACTCCAGGCCTACCCCGTCATACGGGTGCGTCCTACCATATCACCTGGAGGACGGAGAAAGAACAGTAGAGACAGAAAGAAACAGTTGTGAGGACTATCCCGGGAGCTCAGCAGGGAAGGACTACAACACACAGCGCTAGAAGGTAGATACTGATTCCCACCTGTAAGGAGAACTCCTGATGTGTCGTTGGACCGGCCGGTCTCTGAAAACCCAGTTAACAGCGCTCTGGACTGAGGTCTCCAACATCTTCAGTAAAGAGGTAAAGAGACTGCAACCTGGTGTCTTCATTATTTACCGCGACCTGCACCGTTACAACACCACTTATTGCACCGGACGTCCCCCACTGACGGACAGGGCCACGGACCGGGTCTAGCCACCGTGACAACCCCAGAACTGAGACTCAGAGGCCCGGCTCCGGGTACCCCTCGGCCCTGCGGCGGTGTGGGGGCGCTCCATGTCTGTTGTCGCCCAAACACTTCATTGCCAATACAGCCTGCTGATGCTTGTCACTAGCTGTCCCATAATGGCACACCTGGTGTGCAACAGTGGCAGCTGCGGATGGAGTGGATGTGCGACTGCGGTCTGTGGATGAGCTCTCGCTTCTGCAGGAGAAGGAGGAGGAAGAGGAGGAGGGGGGGCGAACGCCTACAGCCAACTCTTTCCTTGACCGTGGGCTAGGCAGAACTGTCCCAATATTGCTGTCCCCTGTGGACCCTGCATCTACCACATTCACCCAGTGTGCCGTGATGGACACGTAACGTCCCTGGCCATACCTACTGGTCCATGCATCTGTTGTCAGGTGCACCTTTGAGGTCACAGACTGCCTGAGTGCATGGACGATGCAGTCTTTAACATGCTGTTGGAGGGCTGGGATGGCTTTTCTAGAAAAGAAGTGCCGACTGGGTAGCTCGTAGCGTGGTACAGCGTAGTCCATCAGCGCTTTGAAAGCTTCGCTTTCAACTAACCGGTAGGGCATCATCTCTAATGAGATTAGTCTAGCAATGTGGGCGTTCAAACCCTGTGTACGCGGATGCGAGGATGAGTACTTCCTTTTCCTAACAAGAGTCTCATGTAGGGTGAGCTGGACTGGAGAGCTGGAGATCGTGGAACTAGCGGTGGTGCCGGTGGACATGGGTGAGTGAGAGAGGGTTGGAGATGGTATTCTTGCCGGTGCCCTACATGCAGTGTTTCCTACTACTAACCTGGTGATTCCCTGACTGCTTTGGCCTGGCGACGAAAGCTGCACAGATACTGCAGGTGGCGCGGGAAATGGTGGGCTTACAGGGAGGGAAGGGATGTAGCGTTGCTGACTAGCTTCATTGGCCGAGGGTGCTGCAACCTTTAGGGACGTTTGGTAGTTAGTCCAGGCTTGCAAATGCATGGTGGATAAATGTCTATGCATGCAACTTGTATTTAGACTTTTAAGATTCTGACCTCTGCTTAAGGTAGTTGAACATTTTTGACAGATGACTTTGCGCTGATCATTTGGATGTTGTTTAAAAAAATGCCAGACTGCACTCTTTCTACTATCGGATACCTTTTCAGGCATTGCAGACTGAGCTTCTTTAACCGGATGGCCACGCTGTCCTCCAACTGGTTTTGTTTTTGCCACGCGTTTTTAGCCAGATACGGGCCCGGTAGATGGAACCTGTTGTGATGTTGATGCCTGCTGCGGCTCCTCCTCCTCCACTTCAGAACTACTGCCGCCTGCACCCTGTTCCCCCAATGGCTGCCAATCGGGGTCCACAACTGGGTCATCTATGACCTCCTCTTCTATGTCGTGTGCAACTTCGTCTGTGTCACCGTGTAAGCCGGTGGTATAGCGTTCGTGACGGGGCACCATAGTCTCCACTGGGTTTGATTCTGCCTCAGTACACTGCGAGGGCAATGTTCTGGTCTGAGTCAAAGGAACAGCATAGTAATCTGGCTGTGGCTGTGCATCTGTGCACTCCATGTCCGATTCAACTTCTAATGGGCATGGCCTGTTAACTGTTTCACTGTCTAACCCAGGAACGGTATGTGTAAAGAGCTCCATGGAGTAACCTGTTGTGTCGACTGACGCATCCTTAACTGTTGTTTTTAGTGAAGGACACAAGGAAGCGACTTGTTCCTGACCGGGAGCATCCACTGACGATGCACTGCTCTGACATTTGGCACTTTCCGAGGAGGAGGCTAAAGAGTTAGAGGCAGAGGCAGCAATGAAAGCCAATACTTGTTCCTCCTGCTCCGGCTTCAAAAGTGGTTTTCCTACTCCCAGAAAAAAGAGCTTTCGAGGCCTTGTGTAGCCAGACAACGAACCTGGCTCAACAACTCTAGACTTAGGTGCTGTACTGCTTTTACCACTACCACCTGATGCTCCACCACCACTACCATCATTACCAGCTGACAATGACCGCCCACGGCCACGACCTCTTCCACTAGACTTCCTCATTGTTTGCAAAACGTAACAAAAGTAACGCTATTTGTTACTGTAAAACAACTTATCAGGTGAACTCAAACTTCTGTAGGATTTATATATACCTTTATAGGTGCCTGACTAGTGTTGAGCGATACCGTCCGATACTTGAAAGTATCGGTATCGGAAAGTATCGGCTGATACCGTCACAGTATCGGAATCCAATCCGATACCGATACCCGATACCAATACAAGTCAATGGGACTCATGTATCGGACGGTATCCCTGATGGTTCCCAGGGTCTGAAGGAGAGGAAACTCTCCTTCAGGCCCTGGGAACCATATAAATGTGTAAAAGAAAGAATTAAAATAAAAAATATCGCTATACTCACCTGTCCGACGCAGCCGGGACTTCAGCGAGGGAACCGGCAGCGTTGTTTGTTTAAAAATCGCGCTATTACTTGGTTACTTGAATTCCCGGCTTGTGATTGGTCAGGTCGGCCATGTTGCCGGGACGCGGACCAATCACAGCAAGCCGTGACGAAATTACGTCACGGCTTGCTGTGATTGGTCCGCGTCCCGGCAATATGGCCGCCCTGACCAATCACAAGCCGGGACGTCACGGGAGGCTGGACACGCGCTCATTTTAAAATGGGCGCGTGTCCAGCCTCCCGTGACGTCACGGCTTGTGATTGGTTGCGCCGCGATCAACCAATCACAAGCCGGGAGGCTGGACGCGCTCATTTTGAAATGGGCGCGTGTCCAGCCTCCCGTGACGTCACGGCTTGTGATTGGTTGCGCCGCGATCAACCAATCACAAGCCGGGAGGCTGGACGCGCTCATTTTGAAATGGGCGCGTGTCCAGCCTCCCGGCTTGTGATTGGTTGACCGCGACGCAACCAATCACAAGCCGTGACGTCACGGGAGGCTGGACACGCGCCCTTTTTAAAATGAGCGCGTTTCCAGCCTCCCGTGACGTCACGGCTTGTGATTGGTTAATGGCGGCCATGTTGCCGGGACGCGGACCAATCACAGCAAGCCGTGACGTATTTTCGTCACGGCTTGCTGTGATTGGTCCGCGGCCCGGCAACATGGCCGCCCTGACCAATCACAAGCCGGGACTTCGCGTAACCATGTAAAAGCGGGAATTTTAAACAAACAACGCTGCCGGTTCCTGCGCTGAGGTCCCGGCTGCGTCGGACAGGTGAGTATAGCGATATTTTTTATTTTAATTCTCTATTTTACACATTTTAACATTAATGTTGTTCCGATACCCGATACCCGATACCACAAGAGTATCGGAATCCCGGTATCGGAATTCCGATACAGCAAGTATCGGCCGATACCCGATACTTGCAGCATCGGAATGCTCAACACTATGCCTGACACTAAAAGGAAAATCAGGCCCAATGTTACACACTAGGTTTTCTGTGCCCCAATAATTTGAGACAGATGGCACACACAGGACCAGCACTCAAGCAGAAATGCCAATCTTAATCTCCCACTATTTTTTTTTTTTTTCTGGGAGAATTTACCCTAAAAAAAAAAAAGGCCCAGTATTACACAGTGGTTTTCGGTGGCACACAATGAGAGACAGATGCCACACACAGCAATGGCATGGAGGCAGACTTGCCAATATTTATCTCCCACTAATTTTTTTGGGGGAAAAGGGAGAATTTAGCAAAAAAAAAAAATGGCCAAGTATTACACAGTGTTTTCGGTGGCACACAATGAGAGACAGATACCACACACAGCAATGGCACGGAGGCAGACTTGCCAATATTTATCTCCCACTAATTTTTTTTTTGGAAAAGGGAGAATGTACCCCCCCCAAAAAAAAATGGCCAAGTATTACACAGTGTTTTCGGTGCCACACAATGAGAGACAGATGCCACACACAGCAATGGCACAGAGGCAGACTTGCCAATATTTATCTCCCACTAATTTTTTTTTTGGAAAAGGGAGAATTTAGCAAAAAAAAAAAAATGGCCAAGTATTACACAGTGTTTTGGGTGGCACACAATGAGAGACAGATACCACACACAGCAATGGCACGGAGGCAGACTTGCCAATATTTATCTCCCACTAATTTTTTTTTTGGAAAAGGGAGAATGTACCCCCCCCCCAAAAAAAGGCCAAGTATTACACAGTGTTTTCGGTGCCACACAATGAGAGACAGATGCCACACACAGCAATGGCACAGAGGCAGACTTGCCAATATTTATCTCCCACTAATTTTTTTTTTGGAAAAGGGAGAATGTACCCCCCCCCAAAAAAAAAATGGCCAAGTATTACACAGTGTTTTCGGTGCCACACAATGAGAGACAGATGCCACACACAGCAATGGCATGGAGGCAGTCTTGCCAATATTTATCTCCCACTAATTTTTTTTTTTTTTTTTTGGAAAAGGAAGAATTAAGCAAAAAAAAAAAAAATGGCCAAGTATTACACAGTGTTTTCGGTGCCACACAATGAGAGACAGATGCCACACCCAGCAATGGCACGGAGGCAGACTTGCCAATATTTATCTCCCTGCAGTTATCTCAGAAAAGTATGGCAGGCAGCTATAAAAAGGACTGCTGCACACAAAAGTGTGGACAAACACACAAGATAGCTGTGCAGAAAGGAAGGAAAAACAGGATTTGTGCTTTGAAAAAAGCAGTTGGTTTGCACAGCGGCGTACACACAGGCACAGCAACGCAGCTATCAGGGTCAGGGAGCCTTCTAGTGCAGCCCAATGAGCTACAGCGCTGAGGAAAAAAAAATGTAGCTTCCACTGTCCCTGCAATCAAAAGGTGGTGTTGGACAGTGGAAATCGCTACAGCACAAGCGGTTTGTAGCTTTATGTACCCTGCCTATCACTATCCCTGCTTCCGAAGAAGCTGCAGCAACCTCTCCCTACGCTCAGATCAGCAGCAGTAAGATGGCGGTCGGCGGGAACGCCCCTTTATAGCCCCAGTGACGCCGCAGAAAGCAAGCCAATCACTGCAATGCCCTTCTCTAAGATGGTGGGGACTGAGATCTATGTCATCACGCTGCCCACACTCTGCGTCCACCTTCATTGGCTGAGAAATGGCGCTTTTAGCGTCATTGAAACGCGACTTTGGCACGAAAGTCACGTACCGCATGGCAGACCCCACACAGGGATCGGCTCAGTTTCATGAGACGCCGACTTTGCCAAAAGTCGGCGACTTATGAAAATGAACAATCCGTTTCGCTCAACCCTACTCAACACCTTTCTTCCCTTCTTCTGAGATGCATTTAACTCATAGTGGGCCAGTTGTACTGTTATGATCTGGTGACTTTGGAGCCGCATGAACTTTCTCTGGAGTAGGTGGAAACTGTACTGACCGCAAAACCTGAACTAACACCGCAACTAGAAGTAGCTGTGGGGTGTGCCTAACAAACCCTAGACACCTCAACACAGCCGGAGGACTAAATACCCCTATAGATGGAAATAGGAATACTACCTTGCCTCAGAGCAGAACCCCAAAGGATAGGCAGCCCCCCACGAATATTGACTGTGAGTAGGAGAGGAAAGACACACGCAGGCAGAAAACAGGATTCAGCAAAAGAGGCCACTCTAGCTAAATAGGGAAAGATAGGACAGAATACTAAGCGGTCAGTATTAAAACCCTTCCAAAAATATCCACAGCAGATAATACAAAAAGTTCCACAATCTAACTAAAGACATTGAATGTATATCTGACACTCCAGAGAATCCAACAAGACTGAGAAAATACTGACACAATCTAAGCTGGACAAAAAAAAACACTGAATAGCACAGAATTATTAAGCACACAGCATGTGTGCCACAGAAACAAAACCAGACACTTATCTTTGCTGATTTGGCAGAAGGCAGAAGGAACCAAACCAGGACCAAAAATCTCCCAACAACCATGGACAACTGGCAAGGACTAATGAATCCTGCACGCCTAAATACCCCAGTCAGAACTGCAATCAGCAGATACACCTGACCAGGACTGCAACTCAGGGACAACTGCATTACCACCTACAACCACCAGAGGGAGCCCAAAAGCAGAATTCACAACACTCTACCAACCTATTCGTCTCGGGATGGTATGCAGAGGAGAGATTCAACCCTATGCTGAGTAAAAGGCAGAGCTCTCTCCAAAACCGAGACAGGAACTGGGGACCTCGGTCGCTGACAATTTTATCAGGCAGTCCATGTAAACAGAAAATGTGCTTTATGAATAACGCCGCTAAGGCCCGTGCAGAAGGTAACCGTGGAAGCGGCACCAAGTGCACCATCTTAGAGAAATGATCGGTGACAACCCAGATAACGGTGCAGCTACGCGACTTGGGTAAGCCCACCATGAAGTCCATCCCGACCATTTCCCAAGGCCTGTCTGCCACCGGTAGGGGTAAAGCAAACCAGCAGGCTATTGCCGAGGAGACAGATTCTGGGTGCGGGAAACGCACACCTGAATATAATCCCCGACATCACGGGCCATATGAGGCCACCAGTACGTTCTCGCCAAAAGCTCGGATGTCCTTTTGGTCCCAAAATGCCCACCCACTCTGGACGAGTGAGCCCAAGAGAGAACCTCCGGTCGCAAATTCGCTGGCACGAAAGTCTTGCCCTGGGGCACAGACTCTAGCGAAACTGGAGCTACAGTTCTCAGGCTCTCAGAAGGGACAATAAGCCGAGGCTCCTCCTCCTCCTCCTCAGATGACACTACGGAGCGGGAGAGAGCGTCGGCGTGAATGTTCTTCTCCCCGGAGAGAAAATGAAGAGTAAAATGAAACCGGGAGAAGAACAGGGACCATCTTGCCTGGCAAGAATTCAGCCGCTGGGCCGTCTGTATATATACCAAGTTCTTGTGGTCAGTGAAAACCTGGAAGGGAAAGCGAGCTCCCTCCAGGAGATGTCTCCACTCAGAGAAAGCCAACTTCATGGCTAGCAACTCCCTGTCCCCAATGGAATAATTCCTCTCCACCGGTGTGAAGGTCTTGGAGAAGAAGAAGCATGGATGCTTCCGACCTTGAGCATCCTTTTGGAAAGGGACTGCTCCAGCACCAACGGATGAGGCATCCACCTCCATGGTAAATGGCTTATCTACATCGGGGCGATGTAGAATGGGAGCGCTAGCGAAGTGTGACTTAACTGAGAGGAAGGCCTTGGAGACATCCTCTGACCACAACTTGGGATTTGCTCCCTTCTTGGTGAGGGCAACCAAGGGAGCTACCAAAGTTGAGAAGTGTGGGATGAACTGATGATAGTAATTAATGAACCCCATAAAGCGCTGCACCGCTTTAAGTGAATGGGGTTCCAGGCAGTCCATCACAGCCTGTAGCTTGGCAGGATCCATAGCCAAACCCTGGGCAGAGATGATATAACCAAGGAAAGGCAAGGACTCCTGCTCAAACACACACTTCTCCAACTTGGCGTAGAGGGAGTTTGCCCGTAAGAGGTCGAAAACTTTGCGAACATCTCTCTGATGGGAGTCAATATCTGGAGAGTAGATGAGAATATCATCCAGATAGACTATGACCGAGGTGGTGAGCATATCCCGGAAGATGTCGTTCACAAAGTCTTGGAAAACGGCTGGGGCATTACAGAGCCCGAAGGGCATCACCAGATATTCATAGTGCCAATCCCTGGTGTTAAAAGCCATCTTCCATTCGCCCCCCTCACGGATGCGAATCAGGTTGTAAGCACCCCGCAGATCTAATTTTGTAAATACCCTTGCTCCCCGTAGCCTATCAAAACAGCTCAGACATCAGGGGTAATGGGTACTTGTTCTTAACGGTGATGGCGTTAAGACCCCTGTAGTCTATGCATGGATGTAAGTCTCCACTCTTCTTCTGTACGAAGAAGAACCCAGCCCCTGCAGGTGACACTGACTTCCTAATAAATCCTCTTGCCAGATTCTCTTGGATGTACTGAGACATTGCCTCCGTCTCCGAGAGAGATAACGGATAGACTCAACCCCGGGGTGTTGTGAATTTACCTTTTGGCTCCCTCTAGTGGCTACTAGTGATTTTACTCTGGGTATGTCTATCATCCCTTGTATGCTCACCTGGGTCGTTAGGTCAGGGGTGTTGCTATATAAGCTCCCTGGACCTTCAGTTCAATGCCTGGCAACGTTGATATCAGAGCTAATCTGTAGTGCTCTTGTCTACTGATCCTGGTTCCTGCGTGATTAAGCTAAGTCCGCTTTCTTGCTTTTTGCTATTTGTTTTTGTTTGCATTTTTGTCCAGCTTGTTCATTATCTGTATCCTTTCCTTGCTGGAAGCTCTAGGGAGGCTGGAGTTCTCCCCCCGGGCCGTTAGACGGTTCGGGGGTTCTTGAATCTCCAGTGTGGAATTTTGTTAGGGTTTTTGTTGACCATATAAGTTATCTTACTACATTCTGCTATTAGTAAGCGGGCCTCTCTTTGCTAAACCTAGTTCATCTCTGTGTTTGTCATTTCCTCTTACCTCACCGTTATTATTTGTGGGGGGCTTGTATCCTACTTTTGGGGTCTATTCTCTGGAGGCAAGAGAGGTCTTTGTTTTCCTCTTCTAGGGGTAGTTAGTCCTCCGGCTGGCGCGAGACATCTAGCGACCAACGTAGGCATGTTCCCCGGCTACTTCTAGTGTTGGCGTTAGGAGTAGATATATGGTCAACCCAGTTACCACTGCCCTATGAGCTGGATTTTTGTACTTCGCAGACTTGCTGATATCTCTGAGACCCTCGCCATTGGGGTCATAACAGTTTGCCAGGCCTGTATTAAATGTTAAATGCATTGCAGAAGCGGGATTATAAGAAAGAAAGTTCTGAGTTTTTTTATCTCTCTTTCGTTTATTTTTCTTTTCCCCTTTAACTCTGAGTGGCTTGTGTTTGCTGCAGACATGAATGTCCAGACCTTGATTACAAGTGTGGACCAGCTTGCTGCTCGTGTGCAGGGCATACAAGATTATGTTATCAGAAATCCTATGTCAGAACCTAAGATACCGATTCCTGAACCATTTTCCGGAGACCGATTTAAATTTAGAAATTTCAGGAATAATTCTAAATTGTTTTTGTCCCTGAGACCCTGTTCATCTGGAGACTCCGCTCAGCAAGTAAAAATTGTTATTTCTTTTTTACGGGGTGACCCTCAGGATTGGGCCTTCTCGCTGGCGCCAGGAGATCCGGCATTGGCTGACATTGATGCGTTTTTTCTGGCGCTCGGTTTGCTTTATGAGGAACCCAATCTTGAGATTCAGGCAGAAAAAGCCTTGCTGGCGATGTCTCAGGGCCAGGACGAGGCCGAAGTGTATTGCCAAAAATTTCGGAAATGGTCTGTGCTGACCCAGTGGAACGAGTGTGCATTGGCTGCAAATTTTAGAAATGGCCTTTCTGAAGCCATTAAGAATGTGATGGTGGGTTTTCCCATTCCCACAGGTCTGAATGATTCTATGGCCCTGGCTATTCAAATCGACCGGCGGTTGCGGGAGCGCAAAACCGCAAATCCTCTCATGGTGTTGTCTGAACAGGCACCTGATTTAATGCAATGTGATAGAATCCTGACTAGAAATGAGCGGAAAATTCATAGACGCCAGAATGGCTTGTGTTACTACTGTGGTGATTCTACACATGTTATCTCAGCATGCTCTAAACGTCTTACTAAGGTTGTTAGTCCGGTCGCCATTGGTAATTTGCAACCTAAATTTATTCTATCTGTAACTTTGATTTGCTCACTGTCATCGTATCCTGTCATGGCGTTTGTGGACTCAGGTGCTGCCCTGAGCCTTATGGATCTGTCATTTGCCAAGCGCTGCGGATTTGTGCTTGAGCCATTGGAAAATCCTATCCCTCTTAGGGGTATTGACTCTACGCCATTGGCAAAAAATAAACCGCAGTTTTGGACACAGGTTACCATGTGCATGACTCCCGAACATCGGGAGGTAATACGTTTTCTTGTTCTACATAAAATGCATGATTTGGTTGTTTTGGGTTTGCCATGGTTACAGACCCATAATCCAGTATTGGACTGGAAGGCTATGTCAGTGTCAAGCTGGGGCTGCCATGGAATTCACGGAGATTCCCTGCCCTTGTCTATTGCATCTTCTACGCCTTCGGAAGTTCCGGCGTATTTGTCTGATTATCAGGATGTCTTCAGCGAGTCTAAGTCCAGTGCACTGCCTCCTCATAGGGAATGTGACTGTGCAATAGATTTGATTCCTGGCAGTAAGTTTCCTAAGGGGAGACTGTTTAATCTGTCGGTACCTGAACATACCGCGATGCGTTCATATATCAAGGAGTCTCTTGAGAAGGGGCATATCCGTCCTTCTTCTTCCCCTCTTGGTGCGGGATTCTTTTTTGTGGCCAAAAAGGACGGATCTTTGAGGCCTTGTATTGACTATCGGCTTTTAAATAAGATCACTGTCAAATTTCAGTATTCTTTGCCGCTGTTGTCAGATTTGTTTGCCCGGATTAAAGGTGCCAAGTGGTTCACCAAGATAGACCTTCGTGGTGCGTACAACCTTGTGGGCATTAGGCAGGGCGATGAATGGAAAACCGCATTCAATACGCCCGAAGGTCATTTTGAGTACTTGGTGATGCCTTTTGGGCTCTCTAATGCACCTTCAGTTTTTCAGTCCTTCATGCATGACATTTTCCGGAAGTATCTGGATAAATTTTTGATTGTTTATCTGGATGATATTCTGGTTTTTTCTGATGATTGGGACTCGCATGTGGAGCAGGTCAGGATGGTTTTTGAGATTCTGCGTGAAAATTCTTTGTTTGTAAAAGGCTCAAAGTGTCTCTTTGGTGTACAGAAGGTTCCCTTTTTGGGGTTCATTTTTTCCCCTTCTGCTGTGGAGATGGATCCAGTCAAGGTCCGAGCTATTCATGATTGGACTCAACCCTCGTCAGTTAAGAGTCTTCAGAAGTTCTTGGGTTTTGCTAACTTCTACCGTCGTTTTATCGCAAATTTCTCTAGCGTTGTTAAACCGCTGACGGATATGACCAAGAAAGGCTCTGATGTAGCTAACTGGGCTCCTGCTGCCGTGGAGGCTTTCCAGGATTTGAAACGCCGGTTTACTTCGGCGCCTGTTTTGTGCCAGCCTGACGTCTCACTTCCCTTTCAGGTTGAGGTGGATGCTTCGGAGATTGGGGCAGGGGCCGTTTTGTCGCAGAGAGGCCCTGGTTGCTCTACTATGAGACCTTGTGCCTTTTTCTCTAGGAAGTTTTCGCCGGCAGAGCGAAATTATGATGTGGGCAATCGGGAGTTGTTGGCCATGAAGTGGGCATTTGAGGAGTGGCGTCATTGGCTCGAGGGTGCTAAGCATCGTGTGGTGGTCTTGACTGATCACAAAAATTTGATGTATCTCGAGTCTGCTAAACGCCTGAATCCTAGACAGGCCCGCTGGTCATTGTTTTTCTCCCGTTTTGACTTTGTGGTCTCGTATTTACCAGGTTCTAAGAATGTGAAGGCCGATGCTCTGTCTAGGAGCTTTGTGCCTGATGCTCCTGGAGTCGCTGAACCTGAGGGTATTCTTAAGGAAGGAGTTATCTTGTCAGCTATTTCTCCAGATCTGCGACGTGTGTTGCAGAGATTTCAGGCTGGTAGGCCTGACTCTTGTCCACCTGACAGATTGTTTGTGCCTGCTAAATGGACCAGCAGAGTCATTTCCGAGGTTCATTCCTCAGTGTTGGCAGGGCACCCGGGAATTTTTGGCACCAGAGATCTGGTGGCCAGGTCCTTTTGGTGGCCTTCCTTGTCAAGGGATGTGCAGTCATTTGTTCAGTCCTGTGGTACTTGTGCTCGAGCTAAGCCTTGCTGTTCTCGTGCCAGCGGGTTGCTCTTGCCCTTGCCTGTCCCGAAGAGACCTTGGACACACATCTCTATGGATTTCATTTCGGATCTTCCGGTGTCTAAGGGCATGTCTGTCATCTGGGTGATATGTGATCGTTTCTCCAAGATGGTCCATCTGGTTCCTTTGCCTAAGCTGCCTTCCTCTTCTGATCTGGTTCCTGTGTTCTTCCAGAACGTGGTTCGTTTGCACGGCATTCCTGAGAATATTGTGTCGGACAGAGGATCCCAGTTTGTTTCCAGGTTCTGGCGATCCTTTTGTGGTAGGATGGGCATTGATTTGTCGTTTTCCTCCGCTTTTCATCCACAGACTAACGGACAAACGGAACGAACTAATCAGACTCTGGAGGCGTATTTGAGGTGTTTTGTCTCTTCTGATCAGGATGATTGGGTGACCTTCTTGCCGTTGGCTGAATTTGCCCTTAATAATCGGGCTAGTTCTGCCACCTTGGTTTCGCCATTTTTCTGCAACTCCGGTTTCCATCCTCGTTTTTCCTCGGGACATGTGGAGCCTTCTGACTGTCCTGGAGTGGATTCTGTGGTGGATAGGTTGCAGCGAATCTGGAATCATGTGGTGGACAACTTGAAGTTGTCACAGGAGAAGGCTCAGCGTTTTGCCAACCGCCGCCGCGGTGTGGGTCCCCGACTTCGTGTTGGGGATTTGGTATGGCTGTCTTCTCGATTTGTTCCTATGAAGGTCTCCTCTCCCAAATTTAAGCCTCGATTCATTGGTCCTTACAGGATATTGGAGATCCTTAATCCTGTGTCCTTTCGCCTGGATCTTCCGGTGTCGTTTGCCATTCACAACGTATTTCATAGGTCCTTGTTGCGGCGGTACATTGTGCCTGTGGTTCCTTCTGCTGAGCCTCCTGCTCCGGTGTTGGTTGAGGGCGAGTTGGAGTACGTGGTGGAGAAGATCTTAGATTCTCGTCTCTCCAGGCGGAGGCTTCAGTACCTGGTCAAGTGGAAGGGCTATGGTCAGGAGGATAATTCCTGGGTGGTCGCCTCTGATGTGCATGCGGCCGATTTAGTTCGTGCCTTTCACGCCGCTCATCCTGTTCGCCCTGGTGGTCTTGGTGAGGGTTCGGTGACCCCTCACTAAGGGGGGGGGTACTGTTGTGAATTTACCTTTTGGCTCCCTCTAGTGGCTACTAGTGATTTTACTCTGGGTATGTCTATCATCCCTTGTATGCTCACCTGGGTCGTTAGGTCAGGGGTGTTGCTATATAAGCTCCCTGGACCTTCAGTTCAATGCCTGGCAACGTTGATATCAGAGCTAATCTGTAGTGCTCTTGTCTACTGATCCTGGTTCCTGCGTGATTAAGCTAAGTCCGCTTTCTTGCTTTTTGCTATTTGTTTTTGTTTGCATTTTTGTCCAGCTTGTTCATTATCTGTATCCTTTCCTTGCTGGAAGCTCTAGGGAGGCTGGAGTTCTCCCCCCGGGCCGTTAGACGGTTCGGGGGTTCTTGAATCTCCAGTGTGGAATTTTGTTAGGGTTTTTGTTGACCATATAAGTTATCTTACTACATTCTGCTATTAGTAAGCGGGCCTCTCTTTGCTAAACCTAGTTCATCTCTGTGTTTGTCATTTCCTCTTACCTCACCGTTATTATTTGTGGGGGGCTTGTATCCTACTTTTGGGGTCTATTCTCTGGAGGCAAGAGAGGTCTTTGTTTTCCTCTTCTAGGGGTAGTTAGTCCTCCGGCTGGCGCGAGACATCTAGCGACCAACGTAGGCATGTTCCCCGGCTACTTCTAGTGTTGGCGTTAGGAGTAGATATATGGTCAACCCAGTTACCACTGCCCTATGAGCTGGATTTTTGTACTTCGCAGACTTGCTGATATCTCTGAGACCCTCGCCATTGGGTTCATAACACAGGGAGGCTCAGCACCAGGCAAGAGGTCAATAGGACAGTCGTAGGGGCGGTGAAGCGGAAGGGTCTCCGCAGCCCTTTTGGAGTACACGTCCGCATAGGGCCAATAGTGCTTGGGGAGAGAGGAAAGATCTGCGGGTACCTTTGTAGTAGCAACCTGAATGCACTCCCTCTGACATCTACCCTCACAGGATTTACTCCATCCCAAAATTCTCCCTGAGGACCACTTTATATGAGGAGATTGGCCCGGGAACACTAGAAAAAAACTACAGTGGCTCACATACAACTATGCATTGATTAAGATCGTACCAGATCAAAACGCGTCGCATTAACTCTTTTACTGAAGCATTCACATTTATGCAAGGATTTATCAAGATGGATTAATTTTAATGGACTAATAAAGAATTGTTGTTTTATGGAGCTGGAACTCCTTTTTTTCTGTTGCTGCTGTTACAACTCGTCCTGGTCTTAGATGAAGTTCCGGGCACCTGCGCTGATCGGTGAGCTGGCTGTGGCTTTTTAAGCCGTTTTTCATTCTTTATTGCTTATTAATTTCTATCCAGAGTATGTCCCTACTAAATCTATGCATATTATTGTTTTCGAAGGATTTTCTCAAAGGCTTTGAAATGAGATTTACTGCTGTTTACTAAAGGGCACCTGCTTGCAGACAGCAGATATTTTATTTAATGCAAATCAAATTTGTGTTGAATTTGAGTAATGCCTTGCAGCTGTCACATTACGTGGTATAGTTCAACCAATCAGCAGGGACCACCATACCCTGTGTAAAAGCAAAGGCAGAGAATGCAGCAGCCATTTTGTGGAGAATCTGGATAGTGAGAGGAAGTCACAGTTCAATAAAAATAGGAAGAGAATGCCATAAAACACTGAAGAAACTATAAAACTGACAACATGATAACACAACTTAAGTATAGTATGAGTGACAGCACAGCAGTGAAGGAGATAAGTGTCTAGAGAAAAGAAAATTGTGTCATAAATGATTGTCAGGATAATTGGAGGCTTGGAAGTACTTTTGAATCACAATTCCCCGCAATTCAAAGTTGCTGGGAAAATTGGGTGAACCAATCAAATTTGAATTTTAAAGGATTCGCTCATCTCTACCAGATATCTTATGGTACCTTACTTAAAGGCAATATTCTGAGGGAAGATGATATGCAAATAAGCTCTTTTCCCAAAAGAAATAAGTAATTTTCACATCATCTAAAAGAGACACCTATAAGTGGACATAGTGAGGTAGAGGTTGTTAGATGGGATGCCTTTAACACTTCTCTGAGTGATACTGATTCTCAAACAAAACCGTGACCCCTGACAAAGCTAACAAAGTAGATGGGTGTATGATATGAAATAGTTTTCTTCCTTCTGGAGGAAAACTAATTTGCATATTTTTTTTACATTGTGTATTGTCTGTAAGTATGTCTTCATTCGGTACATCAGCTGCATCAAAGGAATCTTTTTAAACCAAGCAACTAGTTTCCTACTTTGTACTAATGAGGGGCAAAAACCCTGAAGTAGGTATTTGCACAGATGGGTGGGGTTTTAGATTTATTTGGTTAATATGAGATCGTCTTCTTCCTTCTAGCGTAGAACTGATTTTCACACCAAAAAGCATTACATATTTTTTTATTTTTGTTTCAATTTTAACTTCAAAGCCCCTGATATCTCCACCATTCTATTTTATGGAGGGAAGAACTGATTTATAAAGTACTCTAAGACTAATGCAATTTGATGTGTTAAAGTAGCACATGTGTAAATGAAGCCTAACGGGAGGAGCACAACAGAGGAAGGGCGCTGCAATTCTTAGTTTTTGGTTTCTAGCTTTAAAACAGTGTTTGTGTGGTAGGTATTGGTACTTGGCAGTGGAAATCATTTCAAATGGCATGTGTCTATGTAATCAGTGAATGTATGCCTTGAGTGTTTGCTTTCAGTACAGAAATCAATATGTTTCTGTTTAAATCTTCTGCTAAAACCTCACGGTCTCTCGAGATGACCAACGTCAAATAATCATCTGCCATCTTTATAAGCCACTAAAGAACTCTCTGAGTGAGTGAAGAGTCCAAATAATCCCAGGTGGTAAATGAGAACTACAAGAAGTACAGACTCTTTCCAGAATCATGTCTATCTTCTATTTAAGCTGTTGAGTACTGATCCAACCTTTTAAAGCCTTTACGCTTATAAGATTGCTTTGCGGAAATCTTCAGAATTCATATCGGAACTGTTTTTTTTTGGACTGGTTAGTTTTATTGAGCGAAAAACACAATGGAGCAACCATCAGCTCACCGGGTTGAGAAATTCCTAGAATAAGGGTATGGTGCACGGAGACTTCAGGCTGGTTTCCTGAATAAATGAACAATGAAAAAATTGGGAAAATCTAGCAACCGCAAAACATCACATTTATTAGTAGATTAAAACATGAAAGGGAAAAATTAAAAAAACATGATAACGGTTCACGTGTTTCAAGCTACACTAGCTCTTGAACTACCGGCTGACAGACGTTTTCAATATTTCAAAGGGTGCTGTTTATAAAATGGTATCACTTTGGGGGTTTTCCAATATATAGGACCCCCAAAGTCACTTCAAACCTGGATAGGTCCCTCAAAAAAATAAATTTTGTAAATTTCCTTGAAAAAATGAAAAATTACTGCTACAACCTCCTAAAAGGCTAACAAAATAAAATAACATTTTACAAATGGTGCTGATGTAAAGCAGACATGTGGGAAATGTTATTTACCATATTTTCCGGCATATAAGACTACTTTTTAA
Organism: Ranitomeya variabilis; assembly: GCF_051348905.1. NCBI lineage: Eukaryota > Metazoa > Chordata > Amphibia > Anura > Dendrobatidae > Ranitomeya > Ranitomeya variabilis. The sequence goes on along the minus strand of NC_135235.1, from coordinate 276,352,191 downwards.
CCCCTGAAAATCTTCTCAAAAGTCGGGGGTCGTGTTATACGCCGGGTACGGCATGTGCGGAGCTCTGAAGTCTCCGCATATGATGCAGAGAGCGGTCCCGGATGGTTCACAGGGTCTGTAGGAGAGGATTTTTTTTATTTTTATTCTTTTTTTTTTACACAAATATGGATCCCAGGGCCTGAAGGAGAGTCTCCTCTCCTCCAGACCCTGGGAACTTCCGGGACTGCTCCCTACACACGCTGTATAAGACGACACCCGGTGTATAAGATGACCCCCGAAAACTTGGGGGTCGTCTTATACGCCCAGTTGTCTTATACGCCAAAAAATACGGTATTAATGTTTTTCTGTAGTATGACTATCTGGGTTAAAGGGATAATCATTAAAAGTTTGAAAATTGAATTTTTTTTTACATTTTTGTCAAATTTCTGATTTTTTTTTATAAATAAACACAGAACATATCGACCTAAATTTACCATTATCAGAAATTATAATGTGCCACAAAAAAAAAAAATCTCAAAATCACTGGGGTTTGTTGAAGTGTTCCAGAGTCATCACCACATAAAGTGACATTGGTCAGAATGTAAAAAATTGGCCCTGTCACTAAGGGGTCAAAGGATTTTTTTAAAAGTTTAAAATAACCTCCATCTTGTTCCTTCACCCTATTTAACATACTAAGAAGAATGCTGTTTTGCGTATCTATATTTGTTACATTACTACTTGTGCTTCATGCATGATCCAACTGAAGATATTGATAAAAAAAAATTACTCTCCAAACCAAATTCATCCCGAAGCTGGTCAAAGTTCTTAAGCACTCCATTTAACTTCATTTGAGAAAGAAGATGAAAACCTGCCACTCCCATGGCGAAAAGCCCTCCAGCCTCAAGAACTCCGAGAGCTTCAGTTTACGCCAAAGTGGAGTAAATTTAGTAAAACCCGAAAACCCCATAAAATGTTTACTTTTTTCCCCCACCCCTTGGCCATTAACGAAGCCAAATAGTGATATACAAAATGGGAATACTTGTATTCGATATAACAAAAGCATAAAAAATCATCTAAACAGTCTCAGCACAGCAATGTAGAATTGGTGTTATATAAATGAGTAAAACAAACAGAAATAATACACAATGAAAAGATTAGTTTAAAGTAGCCAAAAAGCTTCTCTCTGGCTTGAAATTCTACAAATTACATATGGATCAACTAATACTGAATCTTAGAACAAATTATCCAAAACAAATAAATGACATTTTGTAAAATTTGTTATATACATAAACACATCTAAAGATGTCAAAACAATATAAAAAGAAAATCCAGGGCATCATACTAGCAGTGGGGCAGCAGTCCGGAATACATAATAAATTCAATACATTTCCCTTAAGCACAAAACTGTAGCAATATGTGCAAAATAAGCCTTTAATATTTATGAACTGTGTTACAAAGTTGTCATAGTCCTGTCCGGAGTTTATTTTAATTTTTCCTCTTTTTAGACTGGTCATGCGGGGGTTAATCTTATCAGCCTCGTTCTTGAGCTAGCTGGGCTATTTCAGTCCTTCACAGCCTGCCTACCACTGTTAGTGATAGTTCCTGCTTCCCAGCTTGAGCCCCTGACCTATATCCTGATCTTGGTGATCCTTGTGCCTCTGTCTGCCCATACCCGAGTATGACTCGATCTGTTCCCTGGACTTCGGCTTTGGTTTTCTGTCTCTGATACCACATTACCCTCCTGGTTCTGACTTTGCTTGTGTTCCGACTTTCTCTTACATCTCACTATTTGGTTACCACGATCCCGGTAGGTTCTGACGTCTTGCTTGTCCCCGGCTATTCTCTGCTCGCCCCTTCTGTACCACGCTGATATTCTTGTGTATGACTTTAGGCTTGTATTACTTCTCTCGTTACCTGTGACACCTGTGCCTGAGCTCTGTGTTACTTCGCTTATGTTTAACCTCTCTTCCCTCACCAGCTCCCCCTGGTGGATGTTTCATCACAAAAGTATTATGAAATCATACTTTCTAGCCCTTTTATTGTCAGCTATAGATTGCAATGTTGTTTTGTACATGTGGAGCGCTCAAATCAACAGCTTTAGACTTGACTATGTAAACTAATTGCCCCCTCGATCTCCCACAGATAAAAAAGTAGATTTTTCTCCATGAAATAATTAGAACATTCAAGAGATAAAATATATTAGCCTCTTTAAAGAAGCCCTTCCATCAAAATGTTATCCTCTTAATGTATTACAAATTGCAGTCATCATATTATATAGCACTTACAATTGCTCATTTTGCCTTCCTATCCATTTAATTGTTCTCTTTTCCATTAGGTCTATGACATCACATGATTAAAAACAGAGGAGCTGAATCCTGAATCCTGAGTCATCATTGCAAAAGTCCATGGCAGGGAGGAGGAGCGGAGCAGCTGGGTTAGGAGTTGAAGAGGGAGATGATTCATGCAGGGAAAAGAGACTTCCTGTTTCTACATAGAGCAGAGAAGAGAGAACAATTAGCTGGGTAGAAAAGCAAAATGAGCCATTGTAAGTGCACAGTGCTCATATATAATATGATGATTGCAATATATTAAGAGGATTAATCCTTTGATGGGAAGAGTGCTTCTTTAAGGGATGGAGCAACCATTCAGTTACCATGGCTTCTATCCCTCCCGGAAGAACTCGGTTGCTGAGAGAGGACTATATTTGCAAAGGCTGAAATTTAAATTAATTATGTAATTGTGTTATTTCAAAAGATCTGATCAATTGGAATCTGAGTGCTAGGACCAGCACCAATTTCTAAAACAAAGGGGCAGCATTGCTTAGACGAGTGCTGTCTATCCTTCCTAGGTCAAAAAGGGCTCCTACACTATCTTATAAGCCCATCTTAAATGGACTGGTCTGTTCCTCCGTTACTGAAAAATCAGCATTGGAATTGAAATGTAAATTTGGGTAAAGGACTATGAAGCCTCTGTCACTCCAGCTCTATCCCCCTCCCAGGGCTACCTCCCCCTGCTTGATTGACAGCCTCTGCACTGTCTGACTTCAGGAAAAGGAGCCATAGGTAAAACAGGAATTAATTCAATTCAGACAAGAATCAGATCCATGCGCTGGTCAGGGAAACAGATCTGAAGTGACAGAGGTTTCAGATCTATCATAGTCCTTCTCAGCCTAATTTGCATACCAATGCAAACAACAATTTTTAAGTAACGAAGGAACAGACTGACCATGTGAAGGTATTGCTGGACTTGTCTGTGGAAGATTAACATGAGCATATCAATCATTTTGGGGGTGAAATCCTACTGAGAGAGTCCCTTTAAGTTTGTGACGAGACCAGCACTCAGTTGAGCACCTCTGCTCCATAGTATTAGCAACTGATGGGTTTCTCAGCATCCGGACCCAGATTAAAACTTCTGTCTTTATGAATTGTCAAAATGTTTTGTAAAAGTGCCTACATATCTCAATTTGTCAGTGCTATAAAAAAGACAAGGAGCACACATCCAAAAATTATACATTGATCTAATGCCGCCAGGCAAAAATTTACAAAAGTGAACATGAGGTTCTTAGTTTTATATTCTGACTAGAATGTATGAAGTTCACTGCCAGGTCACGGAAAACCTCTGAGTGGGGCACAAAACCTTTAAAAAGTAAGGCGCCATGAGCCAACCTCTACCGCAGTGACTGCACCAGCAAGTGGGATGGCTGAGTCCTCGTGACTCTTGATCACATTACCCTACAGGCACAAACACCACAGAAACAATGTCCGCCACACAACACCAACACCAACACCAAGTGAACAGAGCTATAAAACTCACCTTCCATATGTTGTCGGACTGTGAACTGAGTGCAAAACTAGGTGAAACCCCTCTTGCAGTCTTCAGGTAATTAAAAACGTCTGTGCCAAATGGGAGAACTGGTCCAAGTAAAAAAAAAATTGTCAAGATATTTTCTAAAAATGCATCTCAATTTGTGCAGTCACGTAATTTTAAAATGGTTGTGCGGGAATTAAAAAAAACTGCTGCTGCTTGCTATTGCATTTCGGCACTTTTGAATGACGCTGAATGACACCTTTGCATCGTCAAGGTAACAGACAACAAACAACCTTTGTAGTCTGATGTTGCAGTCATTTCCCCCCTATCCTTTACTACTTTCCGCTTTTTTTAAATTACTTTTGTAACAAAGGGAAGTGCCAAGCACCACCACTTATGTACTAACAATGAGGCACAAGAATATTTATAGTTGAATCCTTAATAAAAAAAAAAAAAGTGGAGAAACTTGTTTTATTCCTTAAACAGAAATACTCTTCCGGGTTTTTCTTTTGCTGTTTCTAAAAATAAAACTGCACACAACAGCTGTATATGATGACAGAGACTACAGCTCAGCGCTGAGTCTGATATTTTTACTTGAGAAGGCTATGGAAATAATAGGGCTTGAAAAACGGAAATTATCCTGAAGAACAATGTGCACTTGACAGATTCTTGCTTTCTGAAGAATTGTAGCTTTGATGAATGTCTCACCTATATCAGTTTAAAATTCCCAAACGAGCAGTTTTTGAATGATTAGTCTGTATTATATACAGTGGGGCAATAAAGTATTTGGTCAGTCAGCAATAGTGCAAGTTCCACCACTTAAAAAGATGAGAGGCGTCTGTAATTTACATCATAGGTAGACCTCAACTATGGGAGACAAACTGAGAAAAAAAAATCCAGAAAATCACTTTGTCTGTTTTTTTATCATTTTATTTGCATATTCTGGTGGAAAATAAGTATTTGGTCAGAAACAAAATTTCATCTCAATACTTTGTAATATATCCTTTGTTGGCAATGACAGAGGTCAAACGTTTTCTGTAAGTCTTCACAAGGTTGCCACACACTGTTGTTGGTATGTTGGCCCATTCCTCCATGCAGATCTCCTCTAGAGCAGTGATGTTTTTGGCTTTTCGCTTGGCAACACGGACTTGCAACTCCCTCCAAAGGTTTTCTATAGGGTTGAGATCTGGAGACTGGCTAGGCCACTCCAGGACCTTGAAATGCTTCTTACGAAGCCACTCCTTCGTTGCCCTGGCGGTGTGCTTTGGATCATTGTCATGTTGAAAGACCCAGCCACGTTTCATCTTCAATGCCCTTGCTGATGGAAGGAGGCTTGCACTCAAAATCTCACGATACATGGCCCCATTCATTCTTTCATGTACCCGGATCAGTCGTCCTGGCCCCTTTGCAGAGAAACAGCCCCAAAGCATGATGTTTCCACCACCATTCTTTACAGTAGGTATGGTGTTTGATGGATGCAACTCAGTATTCTTTTTCCTCCAAACACGACAAGTTGTGTTTCTACCAAACAGTTCCAATTTGGTTTCATCAGACCATAGGACATTCTCCCAAAACTCCTCTGGATCATCCAAATGCTCTCTAGCAAACTTCAGACGGGCCCGGACATGTACTGGCTTAAGCAGTGGGACACGTCTGGCACTGCCGGATCTGAGTCCATGGTGGCGTAGTGTGTTACTTATGGTAGGCCTTGTTACATTGGTCCCAGCTCTCTGCAGTTCATTCACTAGGTCCCCCCGCGTGGTTCTGGGATTTTTGCTCACCGTTCTTGTGATCATTCTGACCCCACGGGGTGGGATTTTGCGTGGAGCCCCAGATCGAGGGAGATTATCAGTGGTCTTGAATGTCTTCCATTTTCTAATTATTGCTCCCACTGTTGATTTCTTCACTCCAAGCTGGTTGGCTATTGCAGATTCAGTCTTCCCAGCCTGGTGCAGGGCTACAATTTTGTTTCTGGTGTCCTTTGACAGCTCTTTGGTCTTCACCATAGTGGAGTTTGGAGTCAGACTGTTTGAGGGTGTGCACAGGTGTCTTTTTATACTGATAACAAGTTTAAACAGGTGCCATTACTACAGGTAATGAGTGGAGGAAAGAGGAGACTCTTAAAGAAGAAGTTACAGGTCTGTGAGAGCCAGAAATCTTGATTGTTTGTTTCTGACCAAATACTTATTTTCCACCAGAATATGCAAATAAAATGATAAAAAAACAGACAATGTGATTTTCTGGATTTTTTTTTCTCAGTTTGTCTCCCATAGTTGAGGTCTACCTATGATGTAAATTACAGACGCCTCTCATCTTTTTAAGTGGTGGAACTTGCACTATTGCTGACTGACTAAATACTTTTTTGCCCCACTGTATATCAGGAATGTTTTGTATTGCGAGTCTTCCACTAAAAAATTAGATGTTGCCAAAACTCTCATATCCTCCCTGTCTCACAAGCCTAAACAGCTTTTCAACACTTTCAATTCTCTACTCCATCCACCAGCACCTCCTCCCTCTCCTCTCATTTCTGGTGGAGACTTTGTCTCTTTCTTTAAGCTGAAGATCGATAACATCAGAGAAAGCTTTGGCCCGCAGCCCCCAATGTGCCTCCTCTTAACTGCTCAGCCCTGTTCTTCCAAAACCAGCTTCTCCACCATGACAAAGATCAGCTCTCCACCCTTCTGTCAAGATCACATCTCACCACTTGCACGCTTGACGCGCTCCCGTCCCACCTCATCCGTAACCTCCCCACAGTCTTCTTCCCAACCCTAACACATCTCTTCAACCTTTCACTTGCCAACGGTGTCTTCCCCTAATCCTTCAAACATGCCTCAATCACACCCATCCTCAAAAAGCCCTCCCTCAACCCATGCTCTGTGCCTAGCTATCGCCCGATATCACTTCTCCCTTATGCCTCAAAACTACTGGAACAACATGTCCATCATGAACTGTCCGTCTACCTCTCAACCTGCTCCCTCTTTGACCGGTTACAATCTGGGTTCTGACTGCATCACTCAACTGAAACTGCCCTAACTAAAGTCACCAATGACGTACTAACCGCCAAGAGCAAGCAACACTACTCTGTCCTCCTTCTCCTGGACCTGTCTCCTGCCTTTGACACTGTGGACCGTTCCCTCTTGTTACAGATTCTGTCATCTCTTGGCATCACAGATTTGTCTCTATCCTGGATCTCGTCATATCTAACAGACCGGACATTCAGAATCTCCTTCTCCCACACCACCTCCTCACCTCGCGCCCTGTCTGTCGTTGTTCCCCAAGGCTCAGTTTTAGGACCCGTACTCTTCTCCATCTACACCTTTGGCCTGGGACAGCTCATAGAATCCCATGGTCTGCGGTATTATCTCTATGCCGATGACATGCAGATCTACCTATCTGGACCTGACATCACCTCCTTACTGACCAAAATCCCACAATGTCTGTCCACTATTTCATCTTTCTTTTCTACTCGCTTTCTGAAGCTAAACATGGACAAAACAGAATTCATCATCTTTCTCCCATCTCACTCTACCCCTCCACCACACCTATCCATCAATGTCAATTGCTGCTCACTTTCCGCAGTCCCGCATACTCGGTGCCTCAGGGTGATCCTCGACTCTGCCTTTTCTTTCAAGCCACATATCCAAGCCCTTGCCTCCTCCTGCTGACTCCAACTCAAAAACATTTCCTTGACCAAGAAACTGCAAAAATGCTCATGCACACCCTTATCATCTCCCGCCTTGACAATTGCAACCTCCTACTCTCTGGCCTCCCCTCTAGCACTCTTGCACCACTCCAATCTATCCTAAACTCTGCTGCCCGACTAATCCACCTGTCTTCCCGTTATTCCCCAACCTCTCCTCTCTGTGAAGCCCTTCACTGGCTTCCTATTGTCCAGAAGCTCCAGTTCAAAACCCTAACTATGACATACAAAGCCATCCACAACCTGTCTCCTCCATACATCTGTGACATGGTCTCCCGGTACTTACCTACACACAACCTTCGATCCTCTCAAGATCTCCTTTTTTACTCCCCTCTTATCTCTTCTTCCCACAACCGCATACAAGACTTCTCCCGTGCTTCCCCCTTACTCTGGAACTCTCTACCACGACACATCAGACTTTTGCCTACAACGGAAACTTTTAAAAGGAACCTGAAGACCTTCCTCTTCTGACAAGCCTACAACCTGCAGTGATCCTCAGTCTACTGAACATCCGCACGACCAACTCTACCCTCTCCTAGTGTATCCTCACCAATCTCCTGCTGTTGTGAATTTGCTTTTTGCTCCCTCTAGTGGTTACTAGTTTTTTGACTCTGGTTTTTCTGTCATTCCTTTTATCCGCACCTGGGTCGTTAGTTAGGGGTGTTGCTATATAAGCTCCCTGGACCTTCAGTTCAATGCCTGGCAACGTAGTTATCAGAGCTAGTCTGCTGTGCTCTTGTCTACTGATCCTGGTTCCAGTTATATCAGCTAAGTCTGCCTTTTGCTTTTTGCTTTTTGTTTTGGTTTTGTATTTTTGTCCAGCTTGTTCCATATCTACATCCTGACCTTTGCTGGAAGCTCTAGGGGGCTGGTGTTCTCCCCCCGGACCGTTAGACGGTTCGGGGGTTCTTGAATTTCCAGTGTGGATTTTGATAGGGTTTTTGTTGACCATATAAGTTACCTTTCTTTATTCTGCTATCAGTAAGCGGGCCTCTCTGTGCTAAACCTGGTTCATTTCTGTGTTTGTCATTTTGTCTTACCTCACCGTCATTATTTGTGGGGGGCTTCTATCCAGCTTTGGGGTCCCCTTCTCTGGAGGCAAGAAAGGTCTTTGTTTTCCTCTACTAGGGGTAGCTAGATTCTCCGGCTGGCGCGTGTCATCTAGAATCAACGTAGGAATGATCCCCGGCTACTTCTAGTGTTGGCGTTAGGAGTAGATATATGGTCAACCCAGTTACCACTGCCCTATGAGCTGGATTTTTGTATTCTGCAGACTTCCACGTTCCTCTGAGACCCTCGCCATTGGGGTCATAACAGTTTGCCAGGCCAGTATTAAATGTTTAATGCATTGCAGAAGAGGGATTATAAGAAAGAAGATTCTGAGTTTTTTTTTTTTTTTTTTTCTTCTTCCCCTTTACCTCAGAGTGGCTATGCTTGCTGCAGACATGAATGTCCAGACCTTGATTACAAGTGTGGACCAGCTGGCTACTCGTGTGCAGGGCATACAAGACTATGTTATCAGAAATCCTATGTCAGAACCTAAAATACCGATTCCTGAACTGTTTTCCGGAGACAGGTTTAAGTTTAGGAATTTCGTGAATAATTGTAAATTGTTTTTGTCCCTGAGACCCTGTTCATCTGGAGATTCTGCTCAGCAAGTAAAATTGTTATTTCGTTCTTACGGGGCGACCCTCAGGATTGGGCTTTTTCGCTGGCACCAGGAGATCCGGCATTGGCTGATCTTGATGCGTTTTTTCTGGCGCTCGGTTTACTTTATGAGGAACCCAATCTTGAGATTCAGGCAGAAAAGGCCTTGCTGGCTATGTCTCAGGGGCAGGACGAGGCTGAAGTGTATTGCCAAAAATTTCGGAAATGGTCCGTGCTGACACATTGGAACGAGTGTGCACTGGCCGCTAATTTTAGAAATGGCCTTTCTGAAGCCATTAAGAATGTTATGGTGGGTTTTCCCATTCCCACAAGTCTGAATGATACTATGGCACTGGCGATTCAAATTGACCGGCGGTTGCGGGAGCGCAAAACCGCAAATTCCCTCATGGTGTTGTCTGAACAGACACCTAATTCGGTGCAATGTGATAGAAAAACCGCAAATTCCCTCATGGTGTTGTCTGAACAGACACCTGATTTAATGCAATGTGATAGAATCCTGACTAGAAATGAGCGGAAAATTCATAGACGCCGGAATGGCTTGTGCTACTACTGTGGTGATTCTACACATGTTATCTCAGCATGCTCTAAACGTATAGCTAAGGTTGTTAGTCCTGTCACCGTTGGTAATTTGCAACCTAAATTTATTCTGTCTGTAACTTTGATTTGCTCACTGTCATCTTATCCTGTCATGGCGTTTGTAGATTCAGGTGCTGCCCTGAGTCTCATGGATCTCTCATTTGCTAAGCGCTGTGGTTTTACTCTTGAACCATTAGAAAATCCTATTCCTCTTAGGGGTATTGATGCTACACCATTGGCAGCAAATAAACCGCAGTATTGGACACAGGTTACCATGTGCATGACTCCTGAACACCGCGAGGTGATACGTTTCCTGGTTTTACATAAAATGCATGATTTGGTTGTTTTAGGGCTGCCATGGTTACAGACCCATAATCCAGTCCTGGACTGGAAGGCTATGTCAGTCTCAAGTTGGGGCTGTCGTGGTATTCATGGGGATTCCCTGCCTGTGTCTATTGCTTCTTCTACGCCTTCGGAAGTTCCGGAGTTTTTGTCTGATTATCAGGATGTCTTCAGTGAGTCTGAGTCCAGTGCACTGCCTCCTCATAGGGACTGTGACTGTGCTATAGATTTGATCCCAGGCAGTAAATTTCCTAAGGGAAGACTGTTTAATCTGTCGGTACCTGAGCATACCGCTATGCGTTCATATATCAAGGAGTCTCTGGAAAAAGGACATATTCGTCCGTCTTCTTCCCCTCTTGGTGCGGGATTCTTTTTTGTGGCAAAAAAGGACGGATCTTTGAGACCTTGTATTGATTATCGGCTTTTAAATAAGATCACGGTCAAATTTCAGTATCCTTTACCGCTGTTGTCTGACTTGTTTGCCCGGATTAAGGGTGCCAAGTGGTTCACCAAGATAGACCTTCGTGGTGCGTACAACCTTGTGCGCATTAAGCAAGGTGATGAATGGAAAACCGCATTCAATACGCCCGAAGGTCATTTTGAGTACTTGGTGATGCCTTTTGGGCTCTCCAATGCGCCTTCAGTTTTTCAGTCCTTTATGCATGACATTTTCCGGAAGTATCTGGATAAATTTTTGATTGTTTATCTGGATGATATTTTGGTTTTTTCTGATAATTGGGATTCGCATGTGGAGCAGGTCAGGTTGGTCTTTAAAATTTTGCGTGAAAATTCTTTGTTTGTCAAGGGCTCAAAGTGTCTCTTTGGTGTACAGAAGGTTCCCTTTTTGGGGTTCATTTTTTCCCCTTCTGCTGTGGAGATGGACCCAGTCAAGGTCCGAGCTATTCTTGATTGGACTCAGCCCTCGTCAGTTAAGAGTCTTCAGAAGTTCTTGGGCTTCGCTAACTTCTACCGTCGTTTTATCGCTAATTTTTCTAGCATTGTGAAACCTTTGACGGATATGACCAAGAAGGGCTCCGATGTAGCTAACTGGGCTCCTGCTGCCGTGGAGGCTTTCCAGGAGTTGAAACGCCGGTTTACTTCGGCACCTGTTTTGTGCCAGCCTGACGTCTCACTTCCCTTTCAGGTTGAGGTGGATGCTTCGGAGATTGGGGCAGGGGCCGTTTTGTCGCAGAGAGGCCCTGGTTGCTCTGTTATGAAACCTTGTGCCTTTTTCTCTAGGAAGTTTTCGCCTGCCGAGCGAAATTATGATGTGGGCAATCGGGAGTTGTTGGCCATGAAATGGGCATTTGAGGAGTGGCGTCATTGGCTCGAGGGTGCTAAGCATCGTGTGGTGGTCTTGACTGATCACAAAAATCTGATGTATCTCGAGTCTGCTAAACGCCTTAATCCGAGACAGGCCCGCTGGTCATTGTTTTTCTCCCGCTTTGATTTTGTTGTCTCGTATTTACCAGGTTCAAAGAATGTGAAGGCCGATGCTCTTTCTAGGAGCTTTGTGCCTGATGCTCCTGGAGTCGCTGATCCTGTTGGTATTCTTAAAGATGGAGTTATCTTGTCAGCTATTTCTCCGGATCTGCGACGTGTGTTGCAGAGATTTCAGGCTGATAGGCCTGAGTCTTGTCCACCTGACAGACTGTTTGTCCCGGATAAGTGGACCAGCAGAGTCATTTCCGAGGTTCATTCCTCGGTGTTGGCAGGTCACCCGGGAATTTTTGGCACCAGAGATCTGGTGGCCAGGTCCTTTTGGTGGCCTTCCTTGTCAAGGGATGTGCGGTCATTTGTGCAGTCCTGTGGGACTTGTGCTCGAGCTAAGCCTTGCTGTTCTCGTGCCAGCGGTTTGCTCTTGCCCTTGCCTGTCCCGAAGAGACCTTGGACACATATCTCCATGGATTTCATTTCTGATCTTCCGCTATCTCAGGGCATGTCCGTTATCTGGGTGATATGTGATCGCTTCTCCAAGATGGTCCATTTGGTTCCTTTGCCTAAGCTGCCTTCCTCTTCCGATCTGGTTCCTGTGTTTTTCCAGAACGTGGTTCGTTTGCACGGCATCCCTGAGAATATTGTGTCAGACAGAGGATCCCAGTTCGTTTCCAGGTTCTGGCGATCCTTTTGTAGTAGGATGGGCATTGATTTGTCGTTTTCGTCTGCTTTCCATCCTCAGACTAATGGACAGACGGAGCGAACCAATCAGACTTTGGAGGCTTATTTGAGGTGTTTTGTCTCTGCTGATCAGGACGATTGGGTGACATTCTTGCCGTTGGCTGAGTTTGCCCTTAATAATCGGGCTAGTTCCGCCACCTTGGTTTCGCCTTTTTTCTGCAACTCTGGTTTCCATCCTCGCTTTTCTTCGGGTCATGTGGAGCCTTCTGACTGTCCTGGGGTGGATTCTGTGGTGGATAGGTTGCAGCAGATCTGGAATCATGTGGTGGACAACTTGAAGTTGTCACAGGAGAAGGCTCAGCGCTTTGCCAACCGCCGCCGCGGTGTGGGTCCCCGACTACGCGTTGGGGATTTGGTATGGCTTTCTTCCCGCTTTGTTCCTATGAAGGTCTCCTCTCCCAAATTTAAACCTCGTTTTATTGGGCCTTACAAGATATTGGAAATCCTTAATCCTGTATCTTTTCGTCTGGATCTTCCTGTGTCGTTTGCTATTCACAATGTATTTCATAGGTCCTTGTTGCGGCGGTACATTGTGCCTGTAGTTCCTTCTGCTGAGCCTCCTGCTCCGGTGTTGGTTGAGGGCGAGTTGGAGTACGTGGTGGAGAAGATCTTGGATTCTCGCCTCTCCAGGCGGAGGCTTCAGTACCTGGTCAAGTGGAAGGGCTATGGTCAGGAGGATAATTCCTGGGTGGTCGCCTCTGATGTTCATGCGGCCGATTTAGTTCGTGCCTTTCATGCCGCTCATCCTGATCGCCCTGGTGGTCGTGGTGAGGGTTCGGTGACCCCTCACTAAGGGGGGGGTACTGTTGTGAATTTGCTTTTTGCTCCCTCTAGTGGTTACTAGTTTTTTGACTCTGGTTTTTCTGTCATTCCTTTTATCCGCACCTGGGTCGTTAGTTAGGGGTGTTGCTATATAAGCTCCCTGGACCTTCAGTTCAATGCCTGGCAACGTAGTTATCAGAGCTAGTCTGCTGTGCTCTTGTCTACTGATCCTGGTTCCAGTTATATCAGCTAAGTCTGCCTTTTGCTTTTTGCTATTTGTTTTGGTTTTGTATTTTTGTCCAGCTTGTTCCATATCTACATCCTGACCTTTGCTGGAAGCTCTAGGGGGCTGGTGTTCTCCCCCCGGACCGTTAGACGGTTCGGGGGTTCTTGAATTTCCAGTGTGGATTTTGATAGGGTTTTTGTTGACCATATAAGTTACCTTTCTTTATTCTGCTATCAGTAAGCGGGCCTCTCTGTGCTAAACCTGGTTCATTTCTGTGTTTGTCATTTCGTCTTACCTCACCGTCATTATTTGTGGGGGCTTCTATCCAGCTTTGGGGTCCCCTTCTCTGGAGGCAAGAAAGGTCTTTGTTTTCCTCTACTAGGGGTAGCTAGATTCTCCGGCTGGCACGTGTCATCTAGAATCAACGTAGGAATGATCCCCGGCTACTTCTAGTGTTGGCGTTAGGAGTAGATATATGGTCAACCCAGTTACCACTGCCCTATGAGCTGGATTTTTGTATTCTGCAGACTTCCACGTTCCTCTGAGACCCTCGCCATTGGGGTCATAACACCTGCATACTGTGAGCCCTTGCGGGCAGGGTCCTCTCTCCTTCTGTATTTGTGTGTGCCTTTTGTATTGCTCATGTTTATTGTACTTGTCTGTGTATGCACCTTTTTTCACATGTAAAGCGCCATGGAGTAAATGGCACTACAAAAATTAATAATAATAATAACTAAAAATTGGATTGATTACAAGTTTACTACCATTTTACTCATATAACTTTGGCATGTCATGAAGAATATGTGTGTGCCAAACCATCTGATCAGCCTCATTAGGAAGCTTTACATTAGATTTCACTAGCTATGAAGACACAGCTCTTGCATAATCTTTTCTGCGGTAAAATATGGATGGGAAACCTGGACGGTAAAGAAACAAGACAGAAGAAGAATCAATGACATTGAAATGTGGTGCTGGAGAAGGATGTTATTGATGCCATGGATGGGAAGAAGAACAATCAAATCAATTTTGGGACAAATCAAGTCAGACATGTCACTCGAAGCAAGGATCACCAAGCTACAACTTGCCTCCTTTGGACACACCATACTAAGATAGCAACCACTGAAGAAGGACATCGTGGTTAGGAAAATAGAAGGCACACGGCGAAGAGCGACCCAATAGCCTGGTATTTTTAAGATAATGGCATGAGAAGATCCTGATGGACCTATCTAGGCTTACTCAAGATCGATCTTCCTTTCGTTTAAAAAAAACTCTGGTATGGGATGACCAGTAGACAGACACACTTGTTGCACTCTCATCTGTATTTTTATTCATAGTTATTAAAATACAGAATAACAACTTGAAAATACAACAAATATCTCTGAACAGGTTAACACTGACAGCTTATTCTAGGTCCCAGTTACTCAGGCTCAGTATCTCGTTGGTAAACTCTGAGACACAACCACACATAGATGTTGACTCTTGGAATTGACCAGTATATAAATCACATTTCACTGTCATACTAGCCTAAATGAGCAATAGTTCAATAACTGTTCTGGAACAGGGGTAGTCTTTCTTGATTATACACTAAGTTTGCTTTGACCAGATAGCTGTGTAGCTATCTTTGGAGTTCCTCGGGCTACGCAGTCATTGAAAACAACATGTATCTAATATTGTAGAAAAAAGGAGGAGAGGGATCCATAGGCTGAGCGCTAATAAAATTTGGTTTTGTGTGGCTGAGTTTACGACTACGGGCTATGGCCAGAAATGCATTAGAGTGATCATTTTTCCCTTTTAATATGTCTGGACAATTTATTTCTTCTTTTTCAATCATGTGAAATAAAAAACATTTTTTTTTATAATTCAACCTATGGATCCCTCTTCTCCTTTTTTCAGAATTTTTACAGTGGTCAACGGCCTTGGATCCCAGTTACCCTCATATATTGCACAGTGAGTTTTTTTCCACTTTTTGTACTTTTTTCTCTAATATTGTAGTTATTAATACCATTACTACACCAGGTACCCTCTGAGGTTTGCTTGACTCCCCTACAGACATTTGTCACCACAAGCTTTGTGGATTTTCACACAAATGGGCTGTTCCTTGTTTTCCCTACCTCTCTAATGGAGACAGCTGAACCAGTTGGTGATACAACCAATTTGCTGGCTCATGTGGCATGGAAGGATGCTAGTATTTTATCATTAATCCCTAATTTATATATCTCTTCTCATTTGAGGCCATACAGTAGCCACCCACCCCACTTGTTCTCTTCACTGTAGAACGCAATGAATCAAAGCACTCAGGATTATACCTTACACTAGGCTCAAAAAACCTCTTCCATGGAAACCACTTTTATATTGCCCCCTAGCACAAACTAAATAAAAGGGAACCTGTCAGCATATTGTGCCGCTATGAGATGCGGCCACTGCCTTTCAGGGCTTATCTACAGCATGCTATAATGCTGTAGATATGCCCCCAGTCCAACCTGCAAGTGAAGAAAAATAAGTTATATTATACTCACCCGCGGGGACGGTCCAGTCCGATGGCTGTCGCACATCTGGGTCCGGTGCCTCCCTTCTTCTTGCGACGCCGCCCTCCTGCTTCTTCATTGCTCCCCGGCATTGGTGCTCCTGAGCAGGCATACTTCTCTGCCCTGTTGAGGGCAGAGTAAAGTACTGCACAGTGTGCAGGCACTGGGACTCTCTGACTTTTCCCAGCACCTGCGCACTGCAGTACTTTACTCTGCCCTCAACAGGACAGAGAAGTACGCCTGCAGAGGAGCACCAATGCCGGGGAGCGATGAAGAAGCAGGAGGGCGGCGTCGCAAGAAGATCGGAGGCACCGAAAATGGACCTGCGACACCCATCAGACTGGACCGCCCCCCCCGGATGAGTATAGTGTAAAGGCCCCGTCTCACATAGCGAGATCGCTAGCGAGATCGCTGCTGAGTCACAAGTTTTGTGACGCAACAGCGACCTCAGTGTGATCTCGCTATGTGTGACACGTACCAGCGATCAGGCCCCTGCTGCGAGATCGCTGGTCGTGTCGGAATGGCCTGGGCCATTTTTTGATCGTTGAGGTCCCGCTGACATCGCTGAATCGGTGTGTGTGACACCGATCCAGCGATGTCTTCACTGGTAACCAGGGTAAACATCGGGTTGCTAAGGGCAGGGCCGCGCTTAGTAACCCGATGTTTACCCTGGTTACCAGCGTAAATGTAAAAAAAAACAAACAGTACATACTCACCATCTGATGTCCGTCAGGTCCCTTGCCGTCTGCTTCCTGCTCTGACTGACTGCCGCCATACAGTGAGAGCACAGCACAGCAGTGACGTCACCGCTGCGCTCTGCTCTCACTGTACGGCCGGATCTCAGTCAGAGCAGGAAGCAGACGGCAAGGGACCTGACGGACATCAGATGGTGAGTATGTACTGTTTGTTTTTTTTGGTAACCAGGGTAAACATCGGGTTACTAAGCGCGGCCCTGCGCTTAGTAACCCGATGTTTACCCTGGTTACCCGGGTGCTGCAGGGGGACTTCGGCATCGTTGAAGACAGTTTCAACGATGCCGAAGTCGTTCCCCTGATCGTTGGTCGCTGGAGAGAGCTGTCTGTGTGACAGCTCCCCAGCGACCACACAGCGACAAAACAGCGACGCTGCAGCGATCAGCATCGTTGTCTGTATCGCTGCAGCGTCGCTGTGTGTGATGGGGCCTTTAACTTATTTTTCTTCATTTGCAGGTTGAACCGGGGGCTTATCTACAGCATTATAGAATGCTGTAGATAAGCCCTGAAAGGCAGTGGCTGCATCTGCCACAAAATCTGCTGACAGGTTCCCTTTAACATACACTTGATACACAAGCAATAAAGACACAGATGGAAAAAGAGTATGAATAGGTCATCAATATCAAACCAATGAGGGTCCAACATCTGGATCCCCACCAGTCAGCTGTTGCGCTCTCATATCCTCCGGAAATATTCAGTGTCTAGAGCCGTAACACTACAGCTCCACTGGCTGTGTAGTGGCCGTTATCTGGTTTTGCAACTAATGCCGCATTCACTAGGAGTAGAGCTGCTGTGCCTGAAAATGGCCACTACACAGTGTATGAAGTGTAGGACTGTGGGACCTAACACCAGTTGATCGGCAAGTGGATCACCAATCTGATACTTTAAGGATAACTCATCCATATCTATGCACTGTACAACCCATTTAATGGGATTAAAAAATAGTATACAAATCTATATGGGGCTGTTTTAATTTAGGAGCATCTCTGTTCTGGAAAAGCCAGAAAAGGAAAAACAGTGAGGTCACAACATTTATTCATAGGATTGGTGTGGGTGCAACAGATATGCTTCACTTTATAAAATTGGAAAATCCCATTAGAATTTGTGCTATCAAGCCAATAATACATTATTTTTAACCTTGGAATAGTTTTCCTATAAAATATGTTATCTTGTGCTGGAGTCTTGCCATGGCGGACATTATATTTCCATACAGATGTACATTGCATGTTCATTGTGGCTACAACTGCATCGTAAGATTGTTGTAAAATATGGAGTATTTCTGCCCTACAAACTTTAGACAATAACACACTGTTATATTATATCATTGGCCTTACTAAGCAACGTCAAGGAGAGCGTAAAAGTTATGTACGGGTTTTACATGCTTTGTGTTCGCGGTTGTAAGGTGACTTTAATGTGATTCATCCTTGGAGGCGTCATCGCGAAGCCTTGGCCATGCGTTGTAACAAGTCATCTTTTACAATACCCGGTCATTATTAATATTCATGAAAACAACAGTGTAATTATGCAGGAAAGTTCGGTAATATGCCCCAGGACACACACTATTTTTATGACCCTTTACGAAGATCACTTATTTAACATATAAATGAGCCTCCAATGACAAATATTCTTCACATATAAAAATAGAAGGGGCGATAAATGTAACGGTTCGCACTCATCAAATGTTTATGATCAAGACTAAGAAATTTATTTACATAGACATCATGAACCATCATGTAATGAAGAAGAACCAAAGTGGTAACCCAAGGGTTTCGATAAGGTACTTTCTAAACCAAAACAAAAACAGTTTAAATAGGCTTTTGTAGTCTAATGTAAATAAGTACTGTATAATGAGGCGATCAGTAACTTTCTCATTAGATATGAGCAAATTGCTTCTACGCAATTTTGTATTCAATTATCAGTGTAATAAGAATTATATCTGTAGAAGTTTTCAGTCTCTACACATCAATTGCCACTCCTTTAATCTCCAAGCCCAGTAGAGACTGCTTGCTTGCATTTTTGCAGAGGCTGCTGTAATCAAAGGAATTTGTAAACTATAACACTCCCTCTACATACACTACAAAAATTGTAATTATTTAATTAAGGCTAGGATTACACTACCCTCCGCATCTACTGTAAGAGAATCTGGCCGGTTAAGCTAATCACACTCTGATCACAGCTTGATCAGGGTATGATCAGAGTGTGTTCCAATTTTCTCAGACAAGAAACTGGAAATACATTTCTCCATCTTCTCCATTTTGTCAGATGTTATCCGAGTGCTGTCCGATTATTTCCATAGACCCACAAACTTGCATGGCCGAATGCGATCTGAATATAAGATGTAAATGATGCATGCTGTGATTGTTTTCGAGGAAAAAATGGGACACGTGCACGGCCCGATGGAATAACATTGGTCAGAATGCAATCCGATGTTTTGCATGAACCCTTAAGATATTCAAGTTATTTTAGCTTTAACTCTATTTGCTACACATGAAATGAGCAGGGAGGAAGTAAAGGACTGCAGAAACAAATTCCACATTTAGCTGGAAGTTTTATAAAATGAATAAACAACAAAAATGATTTAATTTTTCATACTAGATAAGAATACTTGAATTGAAGCCCTGCGGCACCTATACTAAGATCTCTTTAATGCGTTCCTACATTTTGTTTCTGACATGGTCCTCTATGCTTACAGAAAACTGCAATAATGGTTTATGTTCCTACTTCCTTAATTTAAGAAAGAAAAAAGAAATATTTATCCATATTGGAGACTTGGGGTGTATTATGTGTGCAATTTTTGCTAATACCTTCGCTAGTAAATAATTTTAAAGATTTGTATTCTTAATTTTTTTTAGTTGTATGTTTATATTACTATCAGAGATGGGTGGGCAGCACTAAAATGCTCGGATGCTCGTTACTTGAATCAAGCAATTCCTAATGGTCAGGTGCTTGTATGAGTAACGAGTATAATGGGAGTCAATGGGAAATCTGAGCATTTTTCCAGCAGATCCTACAATGAGGTCTGGGGGATGACTAATTGAATCCCAAAGCAAATGTCAGTGCTTTTTTTGAGTGTTATATAACACCAAAATATACTGCAAAGCATGTAATATTCTATAAGTGAGTAATTGAATCAAGAAGAAAAAATAAAATCTTTTTTGGAGTGTTATATAACACCAACATGTACCAGAAAGCAAGTAATACTCTATGGGTGAGTAACTGAATCCAGAAAATGTTTTCAACTTTTTTTGGAGTGTTTTATAGCACAGAAATGTGCCACAGAAAACATAATACTCTTTGGATGAGCAATTGAAAACAGAAACAATTTTCAACGCTTTTTGGGAGTGTTATATAACAATGAAATGTACCAAGAAAAAAGAATTTGGTCAACTGCTGCAGCTATATATTTTGCAATGAACTGCAAAGCCTTAAGCCCTGCCTAGAGACTGCTCTCAGCCACTCTACCTGCTCTTGCAACTGTTTCTGGGCTAAAAGTAGAGTCTGATACAAACAGTAAAGCACAAGTTTCACCCTTAGAAGGACTGTTAGTATGATGGTCCAGCATCAGCACCAGTATCAACACTAGAGGACTCTGATTCATTAAATTGTGCACACACAGGCCTGAACAAACACTCTCTCCCTCCAATAATAACTGTCTCTGAGCTGTGCAATGGTGCTGGTCCTTTTTATAATCTCTGATGAGGTATTACAGTGACTCTCAGGCAATCCTTGCATGTTATTGGCTGTGTAACAGGCGCCAAACATTAGCACCAGCTAATGCTCACCGAATGCCAAGCACATCTGAACACCAAGATACTCGAGTGGTATCCGAGTATCACCTAGCTTGTTCGCTCATCCCTAATTACAATGCCCAAAACACAAAGTATGAAATAGATTTTTATTTTGAGACAGCAGTTTCTTAGATCCTACATGCTCTGTAATTTTGTTCATGAATATTGAGCGTCCGAGCATAAAAACATAGTGCTCCATGCTTACGGATAATAGTCATTTATTGGAAGGCGTCAGTTTTTTCACTGATTTTCAATGGAAGGTCTGTTGACTCCTTTGTGTTTTCCATCCTAAATTTAAAGACTGTCGGAGCAGTGATGTTACAAACCATGGCTTAACTTATGCAAACATAACGAAGCGCGTACCCTGAATATTGGGAATGACTGTGACAGCAGAAATCCACTGAGAAAAATCTGCCAGCTGCCAGTATGGAAATGTTTTTGAAATACAAGACATATATTTGTGTTTTTTCATAGAATCTCTCTTAAATTCATGAATGTAAAGATTTTGTGCACAGCTATCTCATCCAGTCAATGGCAGCTATCCTATGAGAATCCTACTAATTAGAATAGGAAATGCACATGATACCCACTGGGATTTCAGCAGCTTCTCTCTACACCTGGAGTCAGATCCGCGGAAGAGAGAGAGAGCTGCTGCACAAATCTTCTGTTAAGTCAAAGACAAAGCAAAGCAAATCCTAGGGTACTGTGTCCAAATTTTTTCATGGAGAAAACATTAAATTCTGGACACACAGGGTCAGTTGCATAGACTACAAATCAAATTTGACTTGCTTTTGATACAGATCCTTTTGCAGGGATCTACTTTGTTTCTCATTTATTCCAGAATTTCTATGGATTGCATCATGGTGTTTAGCTTTTGAGGATCCTTTGGTCTCCTTCCCTTTGCCAGGCAGGTCCTAATTAGGTGATTTCTTGTATGGGAAAAGGTGTGGCAGTAATCAGGCCTTGATTTGAATTCAGCTTGCCAAAGATGCCATAAACTAGTTAATTTATGTTTTAATGGGGAGTGGGGATGACAATCACACAGATCCCTGTAGGTTTGGATTTCTTTTTTCCCTTAATAATAAAGACTTTAATTTAAAAACTGCATTTTGTGTTTACTTTTGTTATCTTTGTCTAATATTTATAATTGTTTGGTGATCTGAAAAATGTATGTGTTACAAACATGCAAAGAAACAGGAAGTCAGGAAGGGGGCAAACACTTTCTCACACCAGTGTATACTGTATATACTTTTTTAACAACTCAGGTTTTTTCGTGTTTTTTAACAACTTTAATAAAAAATAACTTTTTAAAGGATTATATGTTCACAATGTTTTTAGTCAAGCTGCTTCACCTTAACACACATTTCTACAAGCTGGAAGTTCCCTTTGTATGTTATCAATATATTCCTTGTCTCTAAAAGTGTGTGATAAAACAAAACAGCCATCGTCGGTAATGCTGCCGGAGTGCCACTCTGATCCATCATCTTTTAAAGTTTCTTTACAAAATAAAGAAGATAGATTTTAACTATTCATGAGTGCCAATAATTTCCTTCTACATTTAAAAAATTGCACTGTTGCACATCAATATCTTCAACCACTGGAGTAATTTAAATCTGGCTCAGGCAGCAGAATGTTGCCTGAGTTTTCAGGTAGTTTACTGTTATGACCCCAATGGCAGAGGGTCTCAGAAATAATTACTAAGTCTGCAAACACAAAAAACCAGCTCATAGGGCAGTGGTAACTGAGCTGACCATATATCTAATCCTAGCACCACAAATAACAGCAGCCGGGGAACGTGCCTACGTTGGTTCTAGACGTCTCGCGCCAGCCGGAGAACTAACTAACCCTAGAAGGGAAAAGAAAGACCTTTCTTGCCTCCAGAGGAAAGACCCCCAAAAGTTGGATACAAGCCCCCAACAAATAATAACGGTGAGGCAAGAGGAAAAGACAAACGTAAGAATGAGCTAGGTATTTAGCAAAGAGAGGCCCACTAGCTAATAGCAGAATATAGTAAGATGACTTATATGGTCAGCAAAAACCATATCAAAATATCCACGCTGGATATTCAAGAACCCCCGAACCGTCTAACGGCCCGGGGGGAGAACACCAGCCCCCTAGAGCTTCCAGCAAGGTCAGGAATCACATTTAGTACAAGCTGGACAAAAGTAAGAGCAAGCAAATAACCAAAAAACAAAGAAGCAGGACTTAGCTTAATTTTGCACGAACAAGGAGCAGCAGACAGGAGCAAACAGAAAGGATCTGATTACAACGATGCCAGGCACTGGACTAAGGATCCAGGAAGTTTATATAGCAACACCCCTGGACTAACGACCCAGGTGGGTGCCAAACTGAGGAAAGACAATCCCAGAGTCATATCACTAGAAACCACAAGAGGGAGCCAAAAAGTCTAATTCACAACAGTACCCCCCCTTAAGGAGGGGTCACTGAACCCTCACCAAGACCACCAGGGCGATCAGGATGAGCAGCGTGAAAGGCACGAACTAAATCGGCCGCATGCACATCAGAAGCAAACACCCAGGAATTATCCTCCTGACCATAGCCCTTCCACTTGACCAGATACTGAAGCCTCCGTCTGGAGAGACGAGAATCCAAGATCTTCTCCACCACGTACTCCAACTCGCCCTCAACCAACACTGGAGCAGGAGGCTCAACAGAAGGAACCACAGGTACAACGTACCGCCGCAACAAAGACCTATGGAACACGTTGTGAATGGTAAACGACACCGGAAGATCCAAGCGAAAGGACACAGGATTAAGGATTTCCAATATCTTGTAAGGACCGATGAAGCGAGGCTTAAATTTAGGAGAGGAGACCTTCATAGGAACAAATCGAGAAGACAGCCATACCAAATCCCCAACACGAAATCGGGGACCCACACCGCGGCGGCGGTTGGCAAAACGCTGAGCCTTCTCCTGTGACAACTTTAAGTTGTCCACCACAAGATTCCAGATCTGCTGCAACCTATCCACCACAGAATCTACCCCAGGACAGTCAGAAGGCTCCACATGTCCCGAGGAAAAACGAGGATGGAAACCAGAGTTGCAGAAAAATGGCGAAACCAAAGTAGCGGAACTAGCCCGATTATTAAGGGCAAACTCAGCCAACGGCAAGAAGGTCACCCAATCATCCTGATCTGCCGAAACAAAACACCTCAAATAAGCCTCCAGAGTCTGATTAGTTCGCTCTGTTTGTCCATTAGTCTGAGGATGAAAGGCAGATGAAAACGACAAATCAATGCCCATCCTAGCACAAAAGGATCGCCAGAACCTGGAAACAAACTGGGATCCTCTGTCAGACACAATATTTTCAGGAATGCCGTGTAAACGAACCACATTCTGAAAGAACACAGGAACCAGATCGGAAGAGGAAGGCAGCTTAGGCAAAGGCACCAAATGGACCATTTTAGAAAAGCGATCACATACCACCCAGATGACAGACATGCCCTGAGACACCGGGAGATCCGAAATGAAATCCATGGAAATGTGTGTCCAAGGCCTCTTCGGGACAGGCAAGGGCAAGAGCAACCCGCTGGCACGAGAACAGCAAGGCTTAGCTCGAGCACAAGTCCCACAGGACTGCACAAATGACCGCACATCCCGTGACAAGGAAGGCCACCAAAAGGACCTAGCCACCAGATCTCTGGTGCCAAAAATTCCCGGATGCCCTGCCAACACCGAGGAATGAACCTCGGAAATGACTCTGCTGGTCCACTTATCAGGAACAAACAGTCTGTCAGGTGGACAAGAGTCAGGTCTACCAGCCTGAAATCTCTGCAACACACGTCGCAAATCAGGAGAAATGGCCGACAAGATAACTCCCTCTTTAAGAATACCAACTGGTTCTGCGACTCCAGGAGAGTCAGGCACAAAGCTCCTTGAAAGAGCATCAGCCTTCACATTCTTTGAACCTGGTAAATACGAGACCACAAAGTCAAAACGGGAGAAAAACAATGACCAGCGGGCCTGTCTAGGATTCAGGCGTTTAGCAGACTCGAGATACATCAAATTTTTGTGATCAGTCAAGACCACCACACGATGCTTAGCACCCTCGAGCCAATGACGCCACTCCTCAAATGCCCACTTCATGGCCAGCAGCTCCCGATTGCCAACATCATAATTCCGCTCAGCAGGCGAAAACTTCCTAGAGAAGAAAGCACATGGTCTCATTACCGAGCAACCAGGGCCTCTCTGCGACAAAACGGCCCCTGCCCCAATCTCAGAAGCATCCACTTCGACCTGAAAGGGAAGTGAGACATCAGGCTGGCACAAAACAGGCGCCGAAGTAAACCGGCGCTTCAACTCTTGGAACGCCTCCACGGCTGCAGGAGCCCAGTTAGCAACATCAGAACCTTTCTTGGTCATATCCGTCAAAGGTTTAACAACGCTAGAAAAATTAGCGATAAAACGACGGTAGAAGTTAGCAAAACCCAAGAACTTCTGAAGACTCTTAACTGACGTGGGTTGAGTCCAATCATGAATAGCTCGGACCTTGACTGGGTCCATCTCCACAGCAGAAGGGGAAAAAATAAACCCCAAAAAGGGAACTTTCTGTACTCCAAAGAGACACTTTGAGCCCTTAACAAACAAAGCATTCTCACGCAAAACCTGAAACACCATCCTGACCTGCTCCACATGTGAGTCCCAATCTTCAGAGAAAACCAGAATATCATCCAGATAAACAATCATAAATTTATCCAGATTCTTCCGGAAAATATCATGCATAAAGGACTGAAACACTGAGGGAGCATTAGAGAGCCCAAAAGGCATCACCAAGTACTCAAAATGACCTTCGGGCGTATTAAATGCTGTCTTCCATTCATCTCCTTGCTTAATGCGCACAAGGTTGTACGCACCACGAAGATCTATCTTGGTGAACCACTTGGCACCTTTAATCCGGGCAAACAAGTCTGACAACAGAGGCAAAGGATACTGAAATTTAACAGTGATTTTATTCAGAAGCCGATAGTCAATACAAGGTCTCAAAGATCCGTCCTTCTTGGCCACAAAAAAGAATCCCGCACCAAGAGGGGAAGAGGATGGACGGATATGCCCCTTCTCCAGAGACTCCTTGATATACGAACGCATTGCGGCATGCTCAGGTACAGACAGATTAAATAGTCTTCCCTTAGGAAATTTACTACCTGGAATCAAATCTATGGCGCAGTCACAGTCCCTATGAGGAGGCAGAGCACTGGACCTGGACTCGCTGAATACATCCTGATAATCAGACAAATACTCGGGAACTTCCGAAGGAGTAGAGGAAGCAATAGACACCGGCGGGGAATCAGCATGAATTCCCTGACAGCCCCAACTTGACACAGACATTGCCTTCTAATCCAAGACTGGATTGTGGGTCTATAACCATGGCAGACCCAAAACGACCAAATCATGCATTTTATGCAGAACAAGAAAACGAATCACCTCCCGATGTTCAGGAGTCATGCACATGGTTACCTGTGTCCAAAACTGCAGTTTATTTTCCGCCAATGGCGTAGCATCAATACCTCTAAGAGGAATAGGATTTACCAACGGTTCAAGAACAAAACCACAGCACGTGGCAAATGACAGATCCATAAGACTCAGGGCAGCACCTGAATCCACAAACGCCATAACAGGGTAAGAAGACAATGAGCAAATTAAAGTCACAGACAAAATAAATTTAGGTTGCAAATTACCAATGGCGACAGGACTAACAACCCTTGTTAGGCGTTTAGAGCATGCTGATATAACATGTGTAGAATCACCACAGTAAAAACACAACCCATTCTGACGTCTATGATTTTTCCGCTCATTTCTAGTCTGAATTCTATCACATTGCATTAAATCAGGTGTTTGTTCAGACAACACCACCAGAGGATTAGCGGTTTTGCAAACGCCGGTCAATTTGAATAGCCAGCGCCATGGAATCATTCAGACTTGTAGGAATGGGGAAACCCACCATCACATTCTTAATGGCTTCAGAAAGGCCATTTCTGAAATTTGCGGCCAGAGCACACTCATTCCACTGAGTAAGCACGGACCATTTCCGAAATTTTTGGCAATACACTTCAGCTTCATCCTGGCCCTGAGAAATAGCCAGCAAGGCTTTTTCTGCCTGAACTTCAAGATTGGGTTCCTCGTAAAGCAATCCAAGCGCCAGAAAAAACGCATCAATATTTGCCAATGCCGGATCTCCTGGCGCTAGCGAGAAAGCCCAATCCTGAGGGTCGCCCCGTAAAAAAGAGATAACAATTTTAACTTGCTGAGCTGAATCTCCAGATGAACGGGGTCTCAGAGATAGAAACAATTTACAATTATTCCTAAAATTCCTAAACTTAAATCGGTCTCCAGAAAACAGTTCAGGAATAGGTATTTTAGGTTCAGACATTGGACTACTGGTAACAAAATCTTGTATGCCCTGCACACGAGCAGCAAGCTGGTCTACACTTGTAATCAAGGTCTGGACATTCATGTCTGCAGCAAGCACAAGCCACTCAGAGGTAAAGGGGAGGAAGAGAGGAAAAAAAAAAAAACTCAGAATTTCCTTTCTTATTATCCAACTTCTGCAATGCATTAAACATTCAATGTTGGCCTGGCATACTGTTATGACCCCAATGGCAGAGGGTCTCAGAAATAATTACTAAGTCTGCAAACACAAAAAACCAGCTCATAGGGCAGTGGTAACTGAGCTGACCATATATCTAATCCTAGCACCACAAATAGCAGCAGCCGGGGAACGTGCCTACGTTGGTTCTAGACGTCTCGCGCCAGCCGGAGAACTAACTAACCCTAGAAGGGAAAAGAAAGACCTTTCTTGCCTCCAGAGGAAAGACCCCCAAAAGTTGGATACAAGCCCCCAACAAATAATAACGGTGAGGCAAGAGGAAAAGACAAACGTAAGAATGAGCTAGGTATTTAGCAAAGAGAGGCCCACTAGCTAATAGCAGAATATAGTAAGATGACTTATATGGTCAGCAAAAACCCTATCAAAATATCCACGCTGGATATTCAAGAACCCCCGAACCGTCTAACGGTCCGGGGGGAGAACACCAGCCCCCTAGAGCTTCCAGCAAGGTCAGGAATCACATTTAGTACAAGCTGGACAAAAGTAAGAGCAAGCAAATAACCAAAAAACAAAGAAGCAGGACTTAGCTTAATTTTGCACGAACAAGGAGCAGCAGACAGGAGCAAACAGAAAGGATCTGATTACAACGATGCCAGGCACTGGACTAAGAATCCAAGAAGTTTATATAGCAACACCCCTGGACTAACGACCCAGGTGGGTGCCAAACTGAGGAAAGACAATCCCAGAGTCATATCACTAGAAACCACAAGAGGGAGCCAAAAAGTCTAATTCACGACAGTTTACGTTCTTATTGATACTCAATCTCCACTATATCAGTTATCTATTCTAGCTCTGCTACACTAGTTTCATCACTGAAAACTCAACTTTATTATATCTGTCACTGTTGCTACAACTCTGTTATTCAACTAGTTGCTGTTCCAGCAAGGCTACATTAATATCGGCTGCTCCAGCTTTGCTATTTCAGTTATTATTATTATACATTTTTATAGTGCCATTTGTTCCATGGCGCTTTACATGTGAAAAAGGGGGCAAATATAGACAAAATACATTAAACATGAGCAAAAAACAAGGCACACAGGTACATAAGGAGGAAGGACCCTGCCCGCGAGGGCTCACAGTCTGCAGGGGATGGGTGAGGATACACTAGAAGATGGTAGAGTTGGCTGTGTGGTGGTTCAGTAGGTTGAGGATCACTGCAGTCTGTAGGCTTGTCAATACAGTTTATACTGTGTCAGCGCTGCTGCATCTGCTATTTATCCAATATTAAAGCTCTGCTACATCAGTCATTGATGTTCCATCTCTGCTACATCAGTTATTGCTGTCTCAGCTCTGCCTCATCTTTTATTGCTGTTCCAGCTGTTACATCAGTTGTCACTAGTGTTGAGCATTCCGATACCGCAAGTATCGGAATTCCGATACCGAATTCCGATACTTACCGCATTTCGGATACCGGAATCGGAAGTGCCCAGAATTCAAACTGCACGAATTCAGCCAATGAGGAATGATTACAAGTGTGGGCACATCCTGTTCAGCATGGTGGGCATGTAACTACTGGCAAGGCTGTGATTGGCTGCTGAAATGATGTCATAATGCACTATAAAAAAACCTGCCGCCCTTTCTGGCTCACTCTGCTGTGAATTCAGTTAGGCATAGGATGCTGTGTTCTGACTGAGGGCCAGTTGAGATAGCGATTTGCTTCATTGTGCTTTTCCCAGGCTAATTTAGCAACCGCTGTGTGTTCGCCTTGCTTTTGCCTTGCAGCGCTGTTTTCACAGCGATCTGCAAGGTCTCTGTGTGTGTGTGTGTGTGTGAGTGCAGCCCACTCTGTAGTCTGTGTGCAGCCACAGCCGGTTGTATTCAGCTCAGGGTGGTTCACTGCCTCATACTGTTCTATCCATTGTCCTTTTTTGCAAATAGTGCAGGCTGCTGCACATTTTTTCAAATAATTCCTATTAGTGGCTTTCCACCCGTATCCAGCTAAATTGTGGAAAAACACTACATAGGATAACGTAGAGGAGGTTTTTTGGGCCTTGCTGCGCCGTTTACGGCTGTCTGCACGGTCTCCGTGTGAGTGCAGCTCACCCTGTAGTCTGTGTGCAGCTACAGCCGGTTGTATCCAGCTCAGGGTGCATCACTGCCTCATACTGTAAAATACATTGTCCTTTTTTGCAAATAGTGCAGGCTGCTGCACATTTTTTCACATCATTCCTATTAGTGGCTTTCCACCCATATCCAGCTAAATTGTGGAAAAACACTACATAGGATAACCTAGAGGAGTTTTTTTGGGCCTTGCAGCGCCGTTTACGGCTGTCTGCATGGTCTCCGTGTGAGTGCAGCTCACCCTGTAGTCTGTGTGCAGCCACAGCCGGTTGTATCCAGCTCAGGGTGCGTCACTGCCTCATACCATAAAATACATCGTCCTTTTTTGCAAATAGTGCAGGCTGCTGCACATTTTTTCAAATAATTCCTATTAGTGGCTTTCCACCCATATCCAGCTAAATTGTGGAAAAACACTACATAGGATAACCTAGAGGAGTTTTTTGGGGCCTTGCAGCGCTGTTTACGGCTGTCTGCACGGTCTCCGTGTGAGTGCAGCTCGCCCTGTAGTCAGTTCTGCCAAAAAAAATAAATAAATAATAAAGTTCACCAAACACACCACGTTACAGTTGTGAAGGCCACATTAGCTCATATTAAAGTCTAGTCCACACTTTAGAAAATTAGTGTTTCTTATACCTGTTAGGAGCTGTTCAGGAATAAGCACACTAAGCCCTTAGTACTTTTCTGCTTATCTTTATCAGTCAACCAAGATGAAGAAGGCAGGGAGTAAGGCACGTGGGCGCGGAGCAGGGAGAGGACGTGGGGATTCTGTGCCTGCTGCGGGCACCGGTGACTCATCATCACCCAGTTTTAGGAGGGAACTGTCCTTCATGCGCAGCTTTGTCAGAGAGCTCAGTACACCGCTGCTGCGTGAAGACCAAATTGAAGCCGTTGTCGGATGGATGGCAGCTAACGCATTGACTTCAATTAGTGCCACATCCTCTCAGGCACAGAGCACTGGAGAGCACTCATCTGTCTCTTCACCACCTGCCAAATTGCCCAGGCAGTCAGAGAGTCCTGGACAGGAGCCGTCTCTACTTTTGTTCTCTGAATCTCTTGGCTTGGCCAAGCAGCATTGGAGAAATGGAAGAAGAGGCAGTTTGCAGTGATGCGCAACAGCTTTGTCTCTCTGACTCTGAAGAGGCGGGTGGGCCAGTGCCTCCGGTCACCACACCGCAGTACGCATCTGATGATGACACTCAGGTGCCACTTTCTGGTGCCTGCTCATTGAGGAGTTTAGGGCCTGCGATGAAGTCGCGGCCTGTGATTGGTCGCGTGAGCGGTCACATAAGCGGCACGCGACCAATCACAAGCCGCGACGTCATCGAAGGTCTTAAACTGCTCATTCTTAGGAACGGAGGCTGCCGGTTACATCGGTAAGGTCCAGGGCACGTCAGAGGGTGAGTATATCCCTATTTTTTATTTTTATTCTTTATTTTACACATGAATGTGGATCCCAGGGCCTGAAGGAGAGTTTCCTCTCCTTCAGACCCTGGGAACCATCCAGGATACCTTCCGATACTTGAGTCCCATTGACTTGTATTGGTATCGGGTATCGGTATCGGCGATATCCGATATTTTTTGGGTATCGGCCGATACTTTCCGATACCGATACTTTCAAGTATCGGAAGGTATCGCTCAACACTACTCATCACACTGTTGAACCGGGAGCGTAAAATGCGGGAGTACCAAGACACACTGGTGAATTCCATCATCTTCTCCAGTCCAACTGATAGAAGTGCTGCTAGTGCTTTACAAAGCAGCTCAGTGTGTCCAGGCAGTGGAATAGGCTTTGCACAAAGAGGGAGCAGAAGCAGTGCCTCTGCCCATGGCAAGACCAGTATGGCCAACTGTGGAACAGTTTTGTGTGCCCACCACAAATGTCTACACTAGGGTTGAGCGACTTTCATTTTTTTAAGATCGAGTCGGGTTTTGCGAAACCCGACTTTGTGCAGAGTCGAGTCGAGTGCAGTCGGCCGATTATCGCTAAAAGTCGGGGATCGACCGAAACACGAAACCCAATGCAAGTCAATGGGGAAGCATAGTCGACAGTGAGTGGAGGCCAGGAAAACACCTACAGTGCCCATTTTAATGCCAAAAACATCCATTCTTGTTTCTGAAGCTTGTCAATCTTAATTAACTTTATAATAATAGTTGGGCATTGGAAATTGGGGGTCATTTGGCAAAAGTTGTGGGGGGTAGGGCTTGTTCAAGGTTTTAGTGGACCCAGGAAACGTGGACTACGTCACGGCGGTGGAGCAGTGAGAGGTAAGTATGTCAAGTTTGCAAGTGCTGTGATCCTAAGCAAGCGGGGGGGGCCCACTCGTTGGCATTGGCACTGGCACAGGGCCCCTCAAAGTACAGCTGTGTGTTTGCACGGCGGGGGTGCCTCCCACCAGCAGCGACACTTTTGCATACTCTGAGGGGCCCTGTGCCAGTGACGTCGCCAACGAGTATGCCCCCCCACCTGATGAAGGAACCTGCACTTTCATCTGCACCTTCCTCTTTGTCCCTGTGTAAGGTGGTATAACATGCGGGAAGGGGAACCTTACTTTCAGCAGGGTCAGATTCTGGCTTTGTAGAGTGCAAGGGGAATGTAGTGGTCTAGGTCAATGTACCAGCAGACTCATCTAGCAGTGGCTGGACAATGGGCAGGATGAGGAGGAAACAGATATAGGGCCAAAGAATAAAGTAGGCTAAATGCAGTTCAAAATTGGTAACAGGACTAAACAGGCGGCATTGCTTTGTTCAGTGGAGTAGCAAACCCAGGAGCAGCAGACACTGTTTTAAGGGCCCAACCACACTAGTAGGCCAAATGCAGTTTAACATCTGCTACTATAGGCCAAAAGCCTAAAGACTGAAGCTCAGCTTTATACAGTGGAGGACAACACCATGGAGCGGCAGACACCGTTAGTAGGCCCTAACCACCAATTTTTTGTTAAAAAAGCACTTAATGAGAGCCAGAAGGTTGAAGCTCAGACAAGGCAACCTGGAGGAGAACACCAAGGAGGAGGAGAACACTCAGGAGGAGGACAACACCAGGGAGCGGCAGACACCGTTAGTAGGCCCTAACCACCAATTTTTTAAAAAACAGCACTTAATGAGAGCCAGAAGGTTGAAGCTCAGCTTTATACAGTTGAGGACAAACACCAGGGAGTGGCAGACACTGTTAGTAGGCCCTAACCACCAATTTTTTGTTAAAAAAGCACTTAATGAGAGCCAGAAGGTTGAAGCTCAGACAAGGCAACCTGGAGGAGAACACCAAGGAGGAGGAGAACACTCAGGAGGAGGACAACACCAGGGAGCGGCAGACACCGTTAGTAGGCCCTAACCATCAATTTTTTAAAAAACAGCACTTAATGAGAGCCAGAAGTTTGAAGCTCAGCTTTATACAGTTGAGGACAAACACCAGGGAGCGGCAGACACCGTTAGTAGGCCGTAACCAAAGTTGAAGGCCAAATGCAGTTTAATATCTGATACTATAGGCCGAAAGCCAGAAGGTTGAAGCTCAGCTTTATACAGTTGAGGACAAACACCAGGGAGCGGCAGACAGAGTTATTAGGCCCCAACCACCAATTTTTTTTAAAAAAAGCACTTCATGAGAGCCAGAAGGTTAAAGCTCAGATTTATTCAGTTGAGAAGAACACCAGGGTGCGGCAAACAGAGGTATTAGGCCCCAAACACCAATTTTTTAAAAAACAGCACTTAATGAGAGCCAGAAGGTTGAAGCTCAGCTTTATACAGTTAAGGACAAACACCAGGGAGCGGCAGACACCGTTAGTAGGCCCTAACCACCAATTTGTTAAAAAAACAGCACTTAATGAGAGCCAGAAGGTTGAAGCTCAGCTTTATACAGTTGAGGACAAACACCAGGGAGCAGCAGACACTGTTAGTAGGCTGCAACCAAAGTTGAAGGCCAAATGCTGTTTAATATCTGATACTATAGGCCGAAAGCCAGAAGGTTACATAGTTACATAGTTACATAGTTATTAAGGTTGAAGGAAGACTTTAAGTCCATCTAGTTCAACCCATAGCCTAGCATGCCCTAACATGTTGATCCAGGGGAAGGCAAAAAAACCCCATGTGGTAAGAGTAAGCTCCATCATGGGAAAAAAAATCCTTCCCGACCCCACATACGGCAATCAGACTAGTTCCCTGGATCAACGCCTTATCAAGGAATCTAATATATATACCCTGTAATATTATACTTTTCCAGAAAGGTATCCAGTCCCCTCTTAAATTGAAGCAATGAGTCACTCATTACAACATCATACGGCAGAGAGTTCCATAGTCTCACTGCTCTTACAGTAAAGAATCCGCGTCTGTTATTATGCTTAAACCTTTTTTCCTCCAGACGTAGAGGATGCCCCCTTGTCCCTGTCACCGGTCTATGATTAAAAAGATCAGCAGAAAGGTCTTTGTACTGTCCCCTCATATATTTATACATTAACAAAAGATCACCCCTTAGTCTTCGTTTTTCCAAACTAAATAGCCCCAAGTGTAATAACCTATCTTGGTATGGCAGACCTCCCAGTCCTCTAATAACCTTGGTTGCTCTTCTCTGCACCCGCTCCAGTTCAGCTATGTCTTTCTTATACACCGGAGACCAGAACTGTGCACAGTATTCTAAGTGTGGTCGCACTAGTGACTTGTATAGAGGTAAAATTATGTTCTCCTCATGAGCATCTATGCCTCTTTTAATGCATCCCATTATTTTATTTGCCTTTGTAGCAGCTGCCTGACACTGGCCACTGAATATGAGTTTGTCATCCACCCATACACCCAGGTCTTTTTCATTGACGGTTTTGCCCAGAGTTTTAGAATTAAGCACATAGTTATACATCTTATTACTTCTACCCAAGTGCATGACCTTACATTTATCCCCATTAAAGCTCATTTGCCATTTATCAGCCCAAGCTTCTAGTTTACATAAATCAGCCTGTAATATAAAATTGTCCTCCTCTGTATTGATTACCCTGCAGAGTTTAGTGTCATCTGCAAATATTGAAATTCTACTCTGAATGCCCCCTACAAGGTCATTAATAAATATGTTAAAAAGAAGAGGGCCCAATACTGACCCCTGTGGTACCCCACTACTAACCGTGACCCAGTCCGAGTGTGCTCCATTAATAACCACCCTTTGTTTCCTATCCCTGAGCCAACTCTCAACCCACTTGCACATATTTTCCCCTATCCCCATTATTCTCATTTTATGTATCAAACTTTTGTGTGGCACCGTATCAAAAGCTTTTGAAAAGTCCATATACACTACATCTACTGGGTTCCCTTGGTCCAGACCGGAACTTACCTCTTCATAGAAGCTGATCAAATTAGTCTGACATGATCGGTCCCTAGTAAACCCGTGCTGATACTGGGTCATGAGGTTATTCCTCCTCAGATACTCCAGTATAGCATCCCTTAGAATGCCCTCCAGGGTTTTACCCACAGTAGAGGTTAAACTTACTGGCCTATAATTTCCGAGTTCAGTTTTTGTCCCCTTTTTGAATATTGGCACCACATTTGCTATACGCCAGTCCTGTGGTACAGACCCTGTTATTATGGACTCTTTAAAGATTAAAAATAATGGTCTATCAATGCCTGTACTTAATTCCTGCAGTACTCGGGGGTGTATCCCATCCGGGCCCGGAGATTTGTCAATTTTTGTGATTTTTAGACGCCGCCGTACTTCCTGCTGGGTTAAGCAGGTAACATTAAATTGGGAATTATTATCACTAGTCATATTGGCTGCCATGGGATTTTCTTTTGTAAATACTGATGAAAAAAAGTCATTTAGCATATTGGCTTTTTCCTCATCCACCATTTCACCCAGACTATTTTTAAGGGGGCCAACACTATCATTTTTTAGTTTCTTACTATTTATGTAGTAAAAGAATATTTTGGGGTTATTTTTGCTCTCTCTAGCAATGAGTCTCTCTGTCTCAATCTTTGCTGCCTTGATTTGCTTTTTACATAATTTATTTAATTTTTTGTATTTATTTAATGCCTCCTCACTACCTACTTCCTTTAATTCTCTAAATGCTTTCTTTTTGTCCCTTATTGCGCCCCTTACAGCTCTATTTAGCCATATTGGTTTCCTCCTATTTCTAGTATGTTTATTCCCATACGGTATATACTGTGCACAGGTCCTATCCAGGATGCTAATAAATGTCTCCCATTTTCTTTGTGTACTTTTATGTCTCAGGATACCGTCCCAGTTAATTGCACCAAGATCCTCTCTCATCCGTTGGAAATTTGCCCTCCTGAAGTTTAGTGTCCTTGTCACCCCTCTACTACACATCTTATTAAAGGAGACATGAAAACTTATTATTTTGTGATCACTATTCCCCAAGTGACCCCCAACCCTTATATTTGATATGCGGTCTGGCCTGTTGGTTAATATTAGGTCTAGCAGTGCCCCCCTTCTTGTTGGGTCCTGAACCAGTTGTGAAAGGTAATTGTCTCTCATAGTTGTCAAAATCCGATTACCTTTACTGGAACTGCAGGTTTCTGTTCCCCAATCTATTTCAGGGTAGTTGAAGTCCCCCATAATAATGACTTCTCCTTGAGTCGCAGCTTCATCTATTTGCTTTACAAGGATATTCTCCATTGCTTCCATTATTTTTGGATATTTATAACAAACCCCTATCAGTAATTTATTATTTTTTCCCCCTTCCCTTATCTCCACCCACAGGGACTCTACATTTATTATTAGATTCACCTATATTATCACGCAGGATGGGTTTTAAGGTCGATTTTACAAACAGACACACCCCACCCCCTCGCTTATCTGTACTGTCATTTCTGAAAAGGCTATAGCCCTGCAAGTTAACAGCCCAGTCATGGCTCTCATCCAGCCATGTTTCAGATATCCCCACCATGTCATAATTATGTTCCAACAACATTAGTTCTAATTCGTCCATTTTGTTGGCGAGGCTTCTGGCATTAGTATACATGCACTTGATGTTCCTCTCTGTACCTCTTTTCTTTCTTAAATTACTAACTGTTCTAACCCCACCCCCCATGCCTCCGCCACCCCCAACTTCCTTATTTGTGCCCAGGTCTCTATCTGCACTATCTTCCCCACCTATAAAATGAATACCCTCCCCCCCATTCCCTAGTTTAAACACTCCTCCAACCTTCTAACCATTTTCTCCCCCAGCACAGCTGCACCTTCCCCATTGAGGTGCAGCCCATCCCTAGCGTAGAGCCTGTAGCCAACTGAGAAGTCGGCCCAGTTCTGCAGGAACCCAAACCCCTCCTTCCTACACCAATTCTTGAGCCACTTATTAACCTCCCTAATCTCCCGTTGCCTCTCTGGCGTGGCACGTGGTACAGGCAGTATTTCAGAAAATACCACATTGGAGGTCCTTGCTTTTAGCTTGAAGCCTAATTCCCTGAAATCATCTTTAAGGACCTTCCACCTACCTCTAACTTTGTCATTTGTGCCAATGTGCACCATGACCGCTGGGTCCTCACCAGCCCCTCCCAGTAATCTGTCCACCCGATCAGCGATGTGTCGGACTCGAGCGCCAGGTAGGCAGCACACCGTTCGACGATCCCTGTCTTTGTGACAGATTGCCCTATCTGTTCCCCTAATAATTGAGTCCCCCACTACCAGCACCTGTCTGGCCTGCCCTGCTCTCCTATTTCCCTCCTTACTGGAGCAGTCACTCCTCCGGCATTCAGAGGACATGCCTGGCTGCAGCAGTGCTACCCCTGTACTGGCACCCCCCTCATCTGCCAAATTAGCAAACTTATTGGGGTGTGAAAGATCAGGACTAGCCTCCCTGTCACTCTTCCCTCTACCCCGCTTCCTAACTGTCACCCAGCTAACTGCCTCACTGTCCTGCAGCTCCATCCTACCATCCCCCTCCTCATCTATCCCATTGAGCGTCTGCTCTGTGAGCAGAAGACTCCTCTCCATATTGTCTATGGATCTCAGTGTTGCCAGCTGCACATTTAGATCCAGTATCTGGGTTTCCAAATGCACAACGTGCTCACATCTCGCACAGCAGTATGCACCCTCGACCGGCTGATCAAGGACTGCATACATGTGGCAAGATGTGCACTGGATGGCATTAACAATTGTGGAGCACATTTCCTAATGGGGATTGCACCAGACAGAAACGTTAAATAAAAATAAATACAAAGTATTAATTAACACTTGGAACAGCAATTCCTCCCTTGGAAACTCCCTGATTCCAAAGTCACTGAGTCACAAGTCACACTTACCGCCGTCCACACTTACGCTCAGCTCACACTCGCTATGCTGAAGATTTAAAGATTTTTTTTTCCCTCTATTTCCCTTCAACAACAAGCCACCTTGCTGTTCTAATGCACTTCCAAAAAGGTTGAAGCTCAGCTTTATACAGTTGAGGACAAACAACAGTGAGCGGCAAACAGAGGTATTAGGCCCCAAACACCAATTTTTTTTTTAAAAAGCACTTAATGAGAGCCAGAAGGTTAAAGCTCAGATTTATTCAGTTGAGGAGAACACCAGGGAGCAGCAGACACCGTTAGTAGGCCGCAACCAAAGTTGAAGGCCAAATGTTGTTTAATATCTGATACTATAGGCCGAAAGCCAGAAGGTTGAAGCTCAGCTTTATACAGTTGAGGACAAACAACAGTGAGTGGCAAACAGAGGTATTAGGCCCCAAACACCATTTTTTTTTAAAAAGGAGAGCCAGAAGGTTGAAGCTCAGATTTAGACAGTGGAGGACAATTTGAATTAGGGACTGCAGACAGACTTAGTAGGCTGTCCCCTGTGGACCATGCATCCACCACATTAACCCATTGCGCCGTAATGGACACGTAACCTTCCGTGGCCATGCCTACAGGTCCATGCGTCTGTTGTCAGGTGCACCTTTGTACTCACAGATTGCCAGAGTGCATGGACAATGCGGTCTTTTACATGCTGGTGGAGGGTTGGGATGGCTTTTCTCACAAAAGAAGTGTCGACTGGTTAGCTTGTAGCGTGGTACAGCGTAGTCCACCATGGCTTTATTAATATCAAATAAAATATATAAATAGGCTCTATGAACTTTTAAATAGGTTCCAGGGGTACACGGGCAGCATTGGTGTGGTTAGCGGAGGAGGATTGCAAAGAGGGCCCGCAGACAGGCTAATGAAGGCCTAAAATAACAAAAAATAGGCTCAAGGCAGTTTTAAATCGGTTACATGGATACACAGGCAGCATTGTGGTCAGTGGAGGAGCATTGCAAGGAGGGACCGCAGACAGGCTAATGAAGGCCCGCAGACAGGCTAATGAAGGCCTAAAATAACAAAAAATAGGCTCAAGGCAGTTTTAAATCGGTTACATGGATACACAGGCAGCATTGTGGTCAGTGGAGGAGTATTGCAAGGAGGGACCGCAGACAGGCTAACGAAGGCCTAAAATAAAAAAAAATAGGCTCAAGGCAGTTTTAAATCGGTTACATGGATACACAGGCAGCATTGTGGTCAGTGGAGGAGTATTGCAAGTAGGCACCGCAGACAGGCTAATGAAGGCCTAAAATAAATAAAAATAGGCTCAAGGCAGTTTTAAATCGGTTACATGGATACACAGGCAGCATTGTGGTCAGTGGAGGAGTATTGCAAGGAGGGACCGCAGACAGGCTAATGAAGGCCTAAAATAAATAAAAATAGGCTCAAGGCAGTTTTAAATCGGTTACATGGATACACAGGCAGCATTGTGGTCAGTGGAGGAGTATTGCAAGGAGGGACCGCAGACAGGCTAATGAAGGCCCGCAGACAGGCTAATGAAGGTCTAAAATAACAAAAAATAGGCTCAAGGCAGTTTTAAATCGGTTACATGGATACACAGGCAGCATTGTGGTCAGTGGAGGAGTATTGCAAGGAGGGAAAGCAGACAGGCTAACGAAGGCCTAAAATAACAAAAAATAGGCTCAAGGCAGTTTTAAATCGGTTACATGGATACACAGGCAGCATTGTGGTCAGTGGAGGAGTATTGCAAGGAGGGACCACAGACAGGCTAATGAAGGCCTAAAATAAATAAAAATAGGCTCAAGGCAGTTTTAAATCGGTTACATGGATACACAGGCAGCATTGTGGTCAGTGGAGGAGTATTGCAAGGAGGGACCGCAGACAGGCTAATGAAGGCCCGCAGACAGGCTATTGAAGGCCTAAAATAACAAAAAATAGGCTCAAGTCAGTTTTAAATTGGTTACATGGATACACAGGCAGCATTGTGGTCAGTGGAGGAGTATTGCAAGGAGGGACCGCAGACAGGCTAATGAAGGCCCGCAGACAGGCTAATGAAGGCCTAAAATAACAAAAAATAGGCTCAAGGCAGTTTTAAATCGGTTACATGGATACACAGGCAGCATTGTGGTCAGTGGAGGAGTATTGCAAGGAGGGACCGCAGACAGGCTAACGAAGGCCTAAAATAACAAAAAATAGGCTCAAGGCAGTTTTAAATCGGTTACATGGATACACAGGCAGCATTGTGGTCAGTGGAGGAGTATTGCAAGGAGGGACCGCAGACAGGCTAACGAAGGCCTAAAATAACAAAAAATAGGCTCAAGGCAGTTATAAATCGGTTACATGGATACACAGGCAGCATTGTGGTCAGTGGAGGAGTATTGCAAGTAGGGACCGCAGACAGGCTAATGAAGGCCTAAAATAAATAAAAATAGGCTCAAGGCAGTTTTAAATCGGTTACATGGATACACAGGCAGCATTGTGGTCAGTGGAGGAGTATTGCAAGGAGGGACCGCAGACAGGCTAATGAAGGCCCGCAGACAGGCTAATGAAGGCCTAAAATAACAAAAAATAGGCTCAAGGCAGTTTTAAATCGGTTACATGGATACACAGGCAGCATTGTGGTCAGTGGAGGAGTATTGCAAGGAGGGACCGCAGACAGGCTAACGAAGGCATAAAATAACAAAAAATAGGCTCAAGGCAGTTTTAAATCGGTTACATGGATACACAGGCAGCATTGTGGTCAGTGGAGGAGTATTGCAAGGAGGGACCGCAGACAGGCTATTGAAGGCCCGCAGACAGGCTAATGAAGGCCTAAAATAACAAAAAATAGGCTCAAGGTAGTTTTAAATCGGTTACATGGATACACAGGCAGCATTGTGGTAAGCGGAGGAGGATTGCAAGGAGTGTCTGACACAGTTAGTACTCACAAAAAAAAATAGATGTTAATGTCTCGCAAAACAACAAAAAAAAAAGTGTGGCATACTTAGGTACAGGGGTGGGCTCATCTGCTGAGTTTCTGACAAAGTAATTTGGCAGTAAGTATTTACTGGTGTCAATATAGGACACTGACCCAGACTACTTTAACTAGCATCATAGATGTCAACAAATTGGTATTGTCAGTGCCAGGCATTGAATGATGTCAGCGCATAGACTAAACATTGGTGGAGCTGTGCGAGATAATTTTGCGCGTGATAGAGCACAGTTTGAGCTGGGGGGGGGGAACTCTCTTGTGGCCGGCGGTACCGTCCCAGGGCCCCTCATGTTACAACGGTGTGTCTGACGTTGTGTGCGCACCACCACCTCCAGAGACACTTCATTGTACTATGAGGGACCCAGTGGCAGTGCTGTCGACCAAAAGCGGGCACACCCACCTCTTCAGACAAACAGCACTGTAACGGGTGCTTGCGCCAAGTGGCGAGACCACGGCCCCGTGGGGGGAATTTTCCCATTGAGGGAGGTGTAAACATGTCATATGCTGGACAAACAGCTGCTGCAAACTAAGAGATTGTAACACTCAGTAAGACCAGTCCACAAGCAAGACCTTTTTATAGGAAAGCTAGGTGTCAGCCGGGAAAGGTGGGGCAAAATAATTTGAAATCCAGGAGTGGTTCATTTTAATGAAGGTGAGATCATCCACATTTTGGGTAGCCAGATGAGTCCTTTTTTCGTTTAATATTGAACCAGCAGCACTGAATACTCTTTCAGATAGCACACTAGCTGCTGGGCAAGCAAGCTCATGCAATGCATATTCTGCCAATTCAGGCTAGGTGTCTAATTTGGATGCCCAGTAATCAAATGGGAATGACGGTTGAGGGAGAACATCGATAAGGGATGAAAAATAGTTAGTAACCATACTGGACAAATGTTGTCTCCTGTCACTTTGAATAGATGCTGCAGTACCTGTCCTGTCTGCGGTCATTGCGAAATCACTCCCCAACCTGGTCAGAAAACCCCTCTGTCCAACGCCACTTCTGATCTGTGCACCTCTAACACCTCTGCCCTGTAGCCCAATGCAGCTTGTGTGAGAACCATCACCGGCGCTGTGTGCTGGGAATGCCTGAATCAAACGGTCTACAAGAGTAGCTTGTTTGGTTGCTAATATTTGTTCGAGGTTCTCATGTGGCATAATATTTTGCAATTTGCCTTTATAGCGAGGGTCAAGGATGCAGGCCAACCAGTAATCGTCATCGCTCATCATTTTACTAATGCGTGGGTCCCTTTTGAGGATACGTAAGGCATAATCCGCCATGTGGGCCAAAGTTCCAGTTGTCAAATCTGCGGTTGTGCTGGTTTGAGGGGCAGTTACAGGCAAATCTACGTCACTTGTCTCCCTTAAAAAAACAGAACCCGGCCTTGCAACGCCACTAATTTCTGTTGGCCCAGGAGAAGCTTCCTCATTAAAAAAGTACTCATCCCCATCATCCTCCTCGTCCTCCTCCTCCTCTTCGCCCGCTACCGCGTCCTCTACATGGCCCTGACCAGACAATGGCTGACTGTCATCAAGGCTTTCCTCTTCCTCGGCTGCAGACGCCTGCTCCTTTATGTGCGTCAAACTTTGCATCAGCAGACGCATTAGGGGGATGCTCATGCTTATTATGGCGTTGTCTGCACTAACCAGCCGTGTGCATTCCTCAAAACACTGAAGGACTTGACACAGGTCTTGTAGCTTCGACGCTGCACACCTGACAACTCCATGTCTGCCATCCAACTGCCTGCCCGTGTATCCTCCCACAAATACATAACAGCACGCCTCTGTTAGCACAGTCTCTGAAGCATGTGCAGTGTGGAGTTCCACCTTGTTGCAACGTCGATGATTAGGCGATGCTGAGGGAGGTTCAAAGAACGCTGATAGTTCTGCATACGGCTGGAGTGTACGGGCGAATGGCGGATATGCGAGCAAAGTCTGCGCACTTTGAGGAGCAGGTCGGGTAACCCCGGATAACTTTTCAGGAAGCACTGCACCACCAGGTTTAAGGTGTGAGCCAGGCAAGGAATGTGTTTCAGTTGGGAAAGGGCTATGGCAGCCATGAAATTCCTTCCGTTATCACTCACTACCTTGCCTGCCTCAAGATGTACAGTGCCCAGCCATGACTGAGTTTCTTTCTGCAAGAACTCCGACAGAACTTCCGCGGTGTGTCTGTTGTCGCCCAAACACTTCATTGCCAATACAGCCTGCTGACGCTTGCCACTAGCTGTCCCATAATGGCACACCTGGTGTGCAACAGTGGCAGCTGCGGATGGAGTGGATGTGCGACTGCGGTCTGTGGACGAGCTCTCGCTTCTGCAGGAGAAGGAGGAGGAAGAGGAGGAGGGGGGGCGAACGCCTACAGCCAACTCTTTCCTTGACCGTGGGCTAGGCAGAACTGTCCCAATATTGCTGTCCCCTGTGGACCCTGCATCCACCACATTCACCCAGTGTGCCGTGATGGACACGTAACGTCCCTGGCCATGCCTACTGGTCCATGCATCTGCTGTCAGGTGCACCTTTGTAGTCACAGACTGCCTGAGTGCATGGATGATGCGGTCTTTAACATGCTGTTGGAGGGCTGGGATGGCTTTTCTAGAAAAGAAGTGCCGACTGGGTAGCTCGTAGCGTGGTACAGCGTAGTCCATCAGCGCTTTGAAAGCTTTGCTTTCAACTAACCGGTAGGGCATCATCTCTAATGAGATTAGTCTAGCAATGTGGGCGTTCAAACCCTGTGTACGCGGATGCGAGGATGAGTACTTCCTTTTCCTAACAAGAGTCTCATGTAGGGTGAGCTGGACTGGAGAGCTGGAGATCGTGGAACTAGCGGTGGTGCCGGTGGACATGGGTGACTGAGAGAGGGTTGGAGATGGTATTCTTGCCGGTGCCCTACATGCAGTGTTTCCTACTACTAACCTGGTGATTCCCTGACTGCTTTGGCCTGGCGACGAAACGAAATGGTGGGCTTACAGGGAGGGAAGGGATGTAGCGTTGCTGACTAGCTTCATTGGCCGAGGGTGCTGCAACCTTTAGGGATGTTTGGTAGTTAGTCCAGGCTTGCAAATGCATGGTGGATAAATGTCTATGCATGCAACATGTATTTAGACTTTTAAGATTCTGACCTCTGCTTAAGGTAGTTGAACATTTTTGACAGATGACTTTGCGCTGATCATTTGGATGTTGTTTAAAAAAATGCCAGACTGCACTCTTTCTACTATCGGATACCTTTTCAGGCATTGCAGACTGAGCTTCTTTAACCGGATGGCCACGCTGTCCTCCAACTGGTTTTGGTTTTGCCATGCGTTTTTGGCCAGATACGGGCCCGGCAGATGGAACCTGTTGTGATGTTGATGCCTGCTGCGGCTCCTCCTCCTCCGCTTCAGAACTACTGCTGCCTGCACCCTGTTCCCCCAATGGCTGCCAATCGGGGTCAACAACTGGGTCATCTATGACCTCCTCTTCTATGTCGTGTGCAACTTCGTCTGTGTCACCGTGTAAGCCGGTGGTATTGCGTTCGTGACGGGGCACCATAGTCTCCGCTGGGTTTGATTCTACCTCAGTACACTGCGAGGGCAATGTTCTGGTCTGAGTCAAAGGAACAGCATAGTAATCTGGCTATGGCTGTGCATCTGTGCACTCCATGTCCGATTCAACTTCTAATGGGCATGGCCTGTTAACTGTTTCACTGTCTAACCCAGGAACGGTATGTGTAAAGGGCTCCATGGAGTAACCTGTGTCGACTGACGCA
The DNA here is from genome assembly GCF_051348905.1 of Ranitomeya variabilis. Classification (NCBI taxonomy): domain Eukaryota; kingdom Metazoa; phylum Chordata; class Amphibia; order Anura; family Dendrobatidae; genus Ranitomeya; species Ranitomeya variabilis. Next base: position 276,308,269 of record NC_135235.1, on the reverse strand, counting down.
TCCTTCACTGTTGTTCTGGGTGAAGGACACAAGGAAGCGACTTGTTCCTGACCGGGAGCATCCACTGACGATGCACTGCTCTGACATTTGGCACTTTCCGAGGAGGAGGCAAAAGAGCTAGAGGCAGAGTCAGCAATGAAAGCCAATACTTGTTCCTCCTGCTCCGGCTTCAAAAGTGGTTTTCCTACTCCCAAAAAAGAGAGCGTTCGAGGCCTTGTGTAGCCAGACAACGAACCTGGCTCAACAACTCGAGACTTAGGTGCTGTACTGCTTTTACCATGACCACCTGATGCTCCACCACCACTACCATCATTACCAGCTGACAATGACCGCCCACGGCCACGACCTCTTCCACTAGGCTTCCTCATTGTTTACAAAACGTAACTAAAGTAACAGTATTTGTTACTGTAAAACAACTTATAAGGTGAACTCAAACTTCTGTAGGATTTATATATACCTTTATAGGTGCCTGACACTGAAAGGAAAATCAGGCCCAATGTTACACACTAGGTTTTCTGTGCCCCAATAATTTGAGACGGATGGCACACACAGGACCAGCACTCAAGCAGAAATGCCAATCTTAATCTCCCACTATTTTTTTTTTTTTTCTGGGAGAATTTAAAAAAAAAACAAAAAAAAAAAAACAAGGTTACACACTAGGTTTCTGTGGCACACAATGAGAGACAGATGCCACACACAGGACTGGCACAGAGGCAGACTTGCCAATCTTTATCTCCCACTAATTATTTTTTTTTTTACAGGGAGAATTTACCCAAAAAAATAAATGGCCAAGTATTACACAGTGGTTTTCGGTTGCACACAATGAGAGACAGATGCAACACACAGGACTGGCACAGAGGCAGACTTGCCAATCTTTATCTCCCACTAATTATTTTTTTTTTTACAGGGATAATTTACCCCCCCCAAAAAATGGCCAAGTATTACACAGTGGTTTTCGGTGGCACACAATGAGAGACAGATGCCACACACAGGACTGGCACAGAGGCAGACTTGCCAATCTTTATCTCCCACTAATTATTTTTTTTTTTACAGGGAGAATTTACCCAAAAAAATAAATGGCCAAGTATTACACAGTGGTTTTCGGTGGCACACAATGAGAGACAGATGCCACACACAGGACTGGCACAGAGGCAGACTTGCCAATCTTTATCTCCCACTAATTATTTTTTTTTTTACAGGGAGAATTTACCCCCCCCAAAAAAATGGCCAAGTATTACACAGTGGTTTTCGGTGGCACACAATGACAGACAGATGCCACACACAGGACTGGCACAGTGGCAGACTTGCCAATCTTTATCTCCCACTAATTATTTTTTTTTTTTACAGGGAGAATTTACCCCAAAAAAATGAATGGCCAAGTATTACACAGTGGTTTTTGGTGGCACACAATGAGAGACAGATGCCACACACAGGACTGGCACAGAGGCAGACTTGCCAATCTTTATCTCCCACTAATTATTTTTTTTTTACAGGGAGAATTTACCCCAAAAAATAAATGGCCAAGTATTACACAGTGGTTTTCGGTGGCACACAATGAGAGACAGATGCCACACACAGGACTGGCACAGAGGCAGACTTGCCAATCTTTATCTCCCACTAATTATTTTTTTTTTTTTAAAGGGAGAATTTAGAAAAAAAAAAAAAAGGCCCAGTATTACACAGTGGTTTTCGGTGGCACAAAATGAGAGACAGATGCCACACACAGCAATGGCACAGAGGCAGACTTGCCAACCTTTATCTCCCACTAATTTTTTTTTTTTTTACAAGAAGAATTTACCCCAAAAAAATAAATGGCCAAGTATTACACAGTGGTTTTCGGTGGCACACAATGAGAGACAGATGTAACACACAGGATTGGCACAGAGGCAGACTTGCCAATCTTTATCTCCCACTAATTATTTTTTTTTAAAGGGAGAAATTAGAAAAAAAAAACAAAACAATATTACACAGTGGTTTTCGGTGGCACACAATGAGAGACAGATACCACACACAGGACTGGCACAGAGGCAGACTTGCCAATCTTTATATCCCTGCAGTAATCTAAGGAAAGTATGGCAGGCAGCTATAAAAAGGACTGCTGCACACAAAAGTGGGGACAAACACACAAGATAGCTGTGCAGAAAGGAAGGAACAACAGGATTTGTGCTTTGAAAAAAGCAGTTGGTTTGCACAGCGGCGTACACACAGCAACGCAGCTATCAGGGAGCCTTCTAGGCCAGCCCAATGAGCTACAGCGCTGAGGGAAAAAAAATGTAGCTTCCACTGTCCCTGCAAACAAAAGGTGGTGTTGGACAGTGGAAATCGCTACAGCACAAGCGGTTTGTGGCTTTATGTACCCTGCCTATCACTATCCCTGCTTCTGAAGAAGCGGCAGCAACCTCTCCCTACGCTCAGATCAGCAGCAGTAAGATGGCGGTCGGCGGGAACACCCCTTTATAGCCCCTGTGACGCGGCAGAAAGCAAGCCAATCACTGCAATGCCCTTCTCTAAGATGGTGGGGACTGAGATCTATGTCATCACGCTGCCCACACTCTGCATCCACCTTCATTGGCTGAGAAATGGAGCTTTTAGCGTCATTGAAACGCGACTTTGGCGCGAAAGTCGCGAACCGCATGGCCGACCCCACACAGGGATCGGGTCGGTTTCATGAGACGCCGACTTTGCCAAAAGTCGGCAACTTATGAAAATGAATGATCCGTTTCGCTCAACCCTAGTCTACACCATCACAGGCGGCTCCAGTCAGCAGGAGGCAATGGTTCCATCAGATGGTGACAGACTACATGTCTTGCCCTCTTACTGTACTCCCAGACGGCTCTTCCCCTTTCAAGTTTTGGGTCTCTAAGCCTGGATACATGGCCAGAGCTAAGCCAGTATGCATTGGAGGTGCTGGCTTGCCCTGCGGCTAGTGTATTATCGGAACGCGTCTTTAGTGCTGCAGGTGGTGTACTAACAGACCGTCGCATGCGACTATCCTCCGATAATGTTGACCGGCTTACTTTTCTGAAAATGAACCAGGCCTGGATCTCGCAGGAATTTGCCACTCCTCTTCCTGATTAAATAATTGGGTGACTGTCTACAGTATCCAGGTCTCCTGTTGTGTTCATCTTTCTACCACCTGAACTGTAATTCCTGGGCTCCGACACCGCCAGTTGAGGCTATGAAGTGCAGGCTGCACAGTCAAAACATACGACCCAGTGTTATTGGGTTTCAGTAACGTGGGCTGATCCCCAGCTGTGTAGCCAGCAATGTGTCCTGCGACCGCCACGCTGACACAACAACTGAAATTGAAGGGAACCTGCCCCCCCACCCCAGGCATTTGTTACTGAAAGAGCCACCTTGTGCAGCAGTAATGCTGCACAAGGAAAAGGTATCTATTTTACTTTAGCTCCTTGCACACGCAGAACTTAACACTTATAAAATGTGTCCCCTGATACCGTGTGACCGTCCCGGAGGTGGGACTTTCCTTTGTAATGGGACGCAGCACAGCCGTCATTCCTACCCCCTTGGTGCCATGCGCTGCCTCCTCAGCGTTGTTGGATTCTGTCCCGGAGTCTGCGCACTTATGTTATCCCTTGGCCAGGCGCACTTAGCGCTGCCCATCTTCTGACATCATTTGGTGTCAGGCTGACTGCACCTGTGCGGCCGCGCTGGCCGAGATCCCACCTTGCAGTGTCTTCTGATTTAATCACACTGCGGGCCTGGGATCCATGGTCATGCGCAGTGCATATCTTCACCTCAGGCTCTCACTCATCTCCCTCCGCCTTCTTCAGACTGTGCGCCATCAGCTGATCCCTAATAGCTTGCCACGGCCGGGACGCCGCACAATATGAAGAAGCCGGAGGGAGGGGAGTGAGAGGCGAGGATATGCACTGCGCATGCCCATGGATCCCAGGCCCGCAGTGGGATTACATTAGATGACACTGCGTGGCGGGATCTCGGGCAGCGCGGCCGCACAGGCGCAGCCAGCCTGACACCAAATGATGTCAGAAGATGGGCAGCGCTAAGTGCGTCTGGCCAAGGGATAACATAACTGCGCAGACTCCAGGACAGAATCCAACAACGCTGAGGAGGTGGCGCATGGCACCAAGGGGATAGGAATGACGGCTGTGCTGCGTCCCATTACAAAGGAAAGTCCCACCTCCGGGACAGTCTCACGGTATCAGGGGACACATTTTATAAGTGTTTAGTTCTGTGTTTGCAAGGAGCATAATTAAAAGAGTCACCTTTTCCTTTTGCATCCTTAGTGCTGCACAAGATGGCTCTTTCAGCTACAAACGCCTTGGGGGGGGTTAAAGGTTCCCTTTCGACTTGCTCCAATCAGGCTTTGGCCTACACTGTGTTCCTCTGCTCCTCCTGCTGTCCCTGGGCTACAACACCGCCAGTTGGGGCCTGGAAGTGCTGTCCGCACAGTCAACAGTCGCTCCTATGTTATTGGGGTTCAGTAACGTCAGCTGTTCCCCAGCTGTGTGTGCGGCAATACCTCCAATCTGCTCCTCCTGCTGTCCCTGGGCTCTAACACCGCCAGTTGGTGCCTGGAAGTGCTGTTCGCACAGTCAACAGTCGCTCCTCTGTTATTGGGGTTCAGTAACGTTAGCTGTTCCCAAGCTGTGTGCGGCAATACCTCCAATCTGCTCCTCCTGCTGTCCCTGGGCTCTAACACCACCAGTTGATGCCTGGAAGTGCTGTCCGCACAGTCAACAGTCGCTCCTCTGTTATTGGGGTTCAGTAACATCAGCTGCTCCCCTGCTGTGTGTGCGGCAATACCTCCAATCTGCTCCTCCTGCTGTCCCTGGGCTCTAACACTGCCAGTTGGTGCCTGGAAGTGCTGTCCGCACAGTCAACAGTCGCTCCTCTGTTATTGGGGTTCAGTAACGTCAGCTGCTCCCCTGCTGTGTGTGCGGCAATACCTCCAATCTGCTCCTCCTGCTGTCCCTGGGCTCTAACACCGCCAGTTGGTGCCTGGAAGTGCTGTCCGCACAGTTAACACTTGCTGCTGTGTTATTGGGGTTCAGTAACGTCAGCTGTTCCCCAGCTGTGTGTGCGGCAATACCTCCAATCTGCTCCTCCTGCTGTCCCTGGGCTCTAACACCGCCAGTTGATGCCTGGAAGTGCTGTCCGCACAGTCAACAGTCGCTCCTCTGTTATTGGGGTTCAGTAACGTCAGCTGCTCCCCTGCTGTGTATCCGGCAACGTGTCATGCGACCGCCACGCTGGCACACTAACAGACATTTACATGCCTCCAGTGCAGGCTTCGGCCTACACTCTGCTTCTCCTGCTGTCCCTGGGCTCCAACACTGCTGGTTGCTGCCCGGAAGTGCTGTTTGCACAGAGCCAAACACCTCGCCAATGTGTTAGTGGGGTTCAGTAACGCCTGCTGCTCCCCTGCTGTGTATCCAGCAATGTGTCATGTGCCCACCACGCTGGCACAACTAAAATTTAAGCGAACCTGCCCCCTCCTGGCGTTTGTTACTGAAAGAGCCACATTGTGCAGCAGTAATGCCGCACAAGGAAAAGGTGCCTATTTTCGTTGTGCTCCTTGCACACGCTGAACCTAACACTTACGAAATGTGTCTCCTCACACCGTTAAACCGTCCCGGAGGTGGGACTTTCCTTTGTAATGTTACGCAGCACAGCCGTCATTCCTACCCCCTTGGTGCCATGCGCCACCTCCTCAGCGTTGTTTGATTCTGTCCCGGAGCCTGCGCTGTTATGTTATCCCTTGGCCAGGCGCACTTAGCGCTGGCCGTCTTCTGACATTATTTGGTGTCAGGCTGGCTGCGCCTGTGCGGCCGCGCTGGCCAAGATCCCGCCTCGCAGTGAATTCTGATTTAATCACACTGCGGGCCTGGGATCCATGGGCATGCGCAGTGCACATCTTCACCTCAGGCTTTCACTCATCTCCCTCCGCCTTCTTCAGACTGTGCGCCGTCAGCTGATCCCTAATAGCGTGCCACGGCCGGGACGCCGCACAGTCTGAAGAAGCCGGAGGGAGGGGTGTGAGAGGCGAGGATATGCACTGCGCATGCCCCTGGATCCCAGGCCCGCAGTGGGATTACATTAGACGACACTGTGAGGCGGGATCTCAGGCAGCGCATCCGCACAGGCGCAGCCAGCCTGACACCAAATGATGTCAGAAGACGGGCAGCGCTAAGTGCGCCTGGCCAATGGATAACATAACAACGCAGGCTCCGGGACAGAATCAAACAACGCTGAGGAGGCGGCAAACGGCACCAAGGGGGTAGGAATGACGGCTGTGCTGCATCCCATTACAAAGGAAAGTCCCACCTCAGGGACAGTTTTACAGTGTGAGGGGACACATTTCATAAGTGTCTAATTCAGCATTTGCAAGGAGCATAATTAAAAGAGCCACCTTTTCCTTTTGCAGCATTAGTGCTGTACAAGATGGCTCTTTCAGCAACAAACGCCTCCAGGCTTCGGCCTACACTCTGCTCCTCCTGCTGTCCCTGGGCTCTAACACCGCCAGTTGGTGCCTGGAAGTGCTAGCTGCACAAAGAAAAACACTCGCCCCTGTGTCATTGGGGTTCAGCAACGCCAGCTGTTCCCCCGCTGTGTAGCCGCCAACGTGTCCTGCAAACGCCACGCAGACACAAAGCTGCTGCCAGTGCAGGCTTCGGCCTACACTATGCTCCTCTGCTCCTCCTGCTGTCCCTGGGCTCTAACACCGCCAGTTGGTGCCCGGAAGTGCTAGCTGCACAGAGAAAAACACTCGCCCCTGTGTCAGCGGAGTTCAGCAACGCCAGCTGTTCCCCCGCTGTGTAGCCGGCAACGTGTCCTGCAAACGCCACGCAGACACAACAGACCTAAAACTGCCTCCAGTGCAGGCTTTGGCCTACACTCTGCTCCCTCTCCTCCTGCTGTCCCAGGGCTCTAACACCGCCAGTTGGTGCCCAGAACTGCTGGCTGCACAGAGATAAACACCAGCCAATGTGTCAGTGGGGTTCAGCAACGCCAGCTGTTCCCCTGCTTTGTAGCCGGCATCGGGTCCTGCAAACGCCATGCAGACACAACAACTGAAATTGAAGGGAACCTGTCCCCCCCCAGGCGCTTGTATGTATTACAGCCACCTTGTACAGCAGTAATGCTGCATTTGTACAAGGTGGCTCATTCAGTTATTCTCCTTGCACACGTCGAATGTAACACGTCTAAAATGTGTCTCCTGAGACCATTAAACCGTCCCTGAGGTGGGACTTTCCTTTGTAATGACACGCAGCAACCCCCTTGGTAGCGCTGCCCGTCTTCTGACATCATTGGTTGGCTGGCTGCGCCTCTGCGGCCGCCCTGCCCGACACAACGCTCCTCGGTGTCTTATTTATTTTGACTGCGAGGGTGTGATTGATGGGCATGAGCAGTGCATATGTTCGCCTGTCACTCGGCTCCTTCCGCCTTCTTCAGAGTGTGCGGCTTCATGTCCGTGGCATGCGATAAGGGATCAGCTGACGCCGCACAGTCTGAAGCAGGTGTAAGGACATGAGTGAGAGGCGAACATATTTACTGCGCAAGGCCATGAATCCCAGCCCCGCAGTGTGAATTAATGAAAAGACACTGCGGGGCTGGGATTCATGGGCATCACGAACCGCACCGGCCGACATGAAATGATGTCAGAAGACGGGCAGCGCTAACAGCGCAGAACCAAGGTATAACACAACAGCGCAGACTCCTGTACAGCAAAATGTGACGCTCAGGAGGCCGCGCCAAGCACCAAGGTGTTTTTTTTTACAGCTGTGCTGCGTCTCATTAAGAAGGGAACTCACGCCTCCAAGACAGTTTTGACTGTATAAGGGGCTAAATTTTATACGTGTTTCATTCAGCGTGTGCAAGGAACAAAATTAAAAGAGCAACCTTTGACTTGTGCAGCATTACGGCTGCCCAAGGTGGCTCTTCTAGTTTGTAACACCTGAGGGGGGGTTAAAGGTCACCTTTAAAATTGGTTCAATTAGGCTTCGGCCTACACTCTGCTCCTCCTGCAGACCCTGGGCTCTAACACCACCAGTTGGTGCCCGGAAGTGCTGGCTGCACAGAGAAAAACACCTGCCAATGTGTCAGTGGGGTTCAGCAACGTCAGCTGTTCCCCCGCTGTGTAGCCACCAACGTGTCCTGCAAACGCCATGCAGACACAAAGCTGCCGCCAGTGCAGGCTTCGGCCTACACTATGCTCCTCTGCTCCTCCTGCTGACCCTGGGCTCCAACACCGCCAGTTGGTGCCCGGAAGTGCTAGCTGCACAGAGAAAAACACTCGCCACTGTGTCAGCGGGGTTCAGCAACGCCAGCTGTTCCCCCGCTGTGTAGCCGGCAACGTGTCCTGCAAACGCCACGCAGACACAACAGACCTAAAACTGCCTCCAGTGCAGGCTTTGGCCTACACTCTGCTCCCTCTCCTCCTACTGTCCCAGGGCTCTAACACCGCCAGTTGGTGCCCGGAACTGCTGGCTGCACAGAGAAAAACACCAGCCAATGTGTCAGTGGGGTTCAGCAATGCCAGCTGTTCCCCTGCTGTGTAGCCGGCATCGTGTCCTGCAAATGCCACGCAGACACAACAGACCTCCAAATGCCTCCAGTGCAGGCTTCGGTCTACACTCTGCTCCCCCTGCTGACCCTTTGCTCCAACACCGCTAGTTGGGGCTCTAGGAAGACAATCTTGAATAGGTCCCCATCCTGGTTCCAGTACTGTCAGCTGGTTCCGGGTAGAGCCTTTGGCTTAGGTGCCTCCTTCTGGGTATCCAAGTTCCACCAACGTCAGGTGGTCCTTGGTAGTGCTTTCAGGCACTGGTACCTCCTGCTTAGTAACCAGGTTCCAGTAAAGTCAGCTGGTCCTCAGTAGTTCCATTGGCTCTTGGACCTTCGGCTACCCATGCAGGTTCCAGTACCGTCAGCTGGTTCTCGGCAGTGTCTTTTGCTCTTGTACCTTCTGCTCCCCATCCTGGTTCCAGTACCGCCAGCTGGTTCCGGGCAGATCCTATGGCTTAGGTGCCTCCTTCTGGGTATCCGAGTTCCACCAACGTCAGGTGGTCCTTGGTAGTGCTTTCTGGCATGGGTACCTCCTGCTTAGTAACCGGGTTCCAGTAAAGTCAGCTGGTCCTCAGTAGTTCCATTGGCTCTTGGACCTTCGGCTACCCATCCGGGTTCCAGTACCATCAGCTGGTTCTCGGCAGTGTCTTTTGCTCTTGTACCTTCTGCTCCCCATCCTGGTTCCAGTACCATCAGCTGGTTCCGGGCAGAGCCTATGGCTTAGGTGCCTCCTTCTGGGTATCCGAGTTCCACCAACGTCAGGTGGTCCTTGGTAGTGCTTTCTGGCATGGGTACCTCCTGCTTAGTAACCAGGTTCCAGTAAAGTCAGCTGGTCCTCAGTAGTTCCATTGGCTCTTGGACCTTCGGCTACCCATCCGGGTTCCAGTACCATCAGCTGGTTCTCGGCAGTGTCTTTTGCTCTTGTACCTTCTGCTCCCCATCCTGGTTCCAGTACCGTCAGCTGGTTCCGGGCAGAGCCTATGGCTTAGGTGCCTCCTTCTGGGTATCCGAGTTCCACCAACATCAGGTGGTCCTTGGCAGTGCTTTCTGGCACGGGTACCTCCTGCTTAGTAACCGGGTTCCAGTAACGTCTGCTGGTCCTCGGTAGTTCCATTGGCTCTTGGACCTTTGGGTAGCCATCCGAGTTCCAGTTCCATCAGCTGGTTCTCGCCATTTTCTCAGCCTTCTTGTACCTTCTGCTACATTTCCAAGTTCAAGACCCTAAAGACGACGACACCAGAGACGACAACCACTGAGATGACGACGACCCTGGAGACGATGACCCTGAAGACCACCCTGATGATGACGACGACGACGACCCCGGAGACGAAGATCCTGGAGACGACGACCCTGGAGACGACGACATGGAAGACCGAGAAGCAGAAGAACAAGAGGCTGCAGAACAAAGAGCAGAATAACATTAAGCATAACACTAAATATCAGAGCAAAAGATATTATCTAAATTATAAGCAGAAGAAGACTAAGCAGTGTATGGGGGTGAGTCCGTTCCTCCTCGTGGTGCCCCTGGATAAAGCCTGATGCTGCAGGCCAAACTGAACGCGGACAAATGTAACTCTTTTGTGACAGGCAGAACGGAAGGTGTAATCTTCAAACTTTTATAGATAACAACTACAGGAATGCCTGTCACAAATAAGAATATGATGAAGAAGTAGAATATGAAGAAGAATAATAGTTGAATAAAAAGAATATGAAGAATGTAACAAAAAAAAATTAGGATAGAAGATGAAGAAGATGAATAAGGTGAAGAAGAAGAAGTTGATGTCAAAGATGCTGATGATGATGGAGAAAAAAGTGTGGGAGAAGTTAAAAAAAAGGTGAAGGGCGTGGAAGTAGTGAAACATCAATATCTGACAAAATAAAAAAATTCTTAACATAGTCAATATCTTTGTAACTCCGAACATCTTAAAAAAAAAAAAAATTCCTGCTATTCTATGTGATTGGGCTAAACCTCTATGCCTTTAATGTCTCCGCCACCTCCCCCAATACATCCTACATTATTCTTAGCTGTTTTCCTTCATGTAGAATGAACCTACAAGAAAAGAAAGGGTTTATTTTAATTCCGATATTTTCGTCCCATTGACTTGCATTGGTATCGGGTATCGGTATCGGCGAGATCTGATATTTTGCCGGTATCGGCCGATACTTTCCGATACCGATACTTTCCGACATCGGAAGGTATCGCTCAACACTAGTTATCACTTTACAAGCCTTGTTTTATCAGTCATTGCTGTTCTAACTTTGCTACATAAGTTCTAAATTTTCCATCTTTGCTGTATCAGTCAATACTAGTCAAGCTCTTTTACATGAATCATTGCTGTCCCAGCCTTGCTGCATCTTACTGTTCCAGCTCTGTTACACCAAGCTCGGCAACACTGCACCAGCCTGTTATATCTTTGACATAACTTCACCCATACTCTACCATTCTGCTGTACCAATGTCACTGGTCCGTTTTGCTAAAGAACTGTTTATCTGTATCAGGGGCTTTGAGGATCCACCTCACCAGGCTCAATGAACAAGTGAGAAATTCATGTAATTTACTATGTGATTACATCATTATGTATGTACATGAAAACAATGTTGATTAGTGATGAGCGAGTATACTCATTGCTCGGGTTTTCCAGAGCACACTCGGGTGGTCTCCAAATATTTATGACTGCTCGGAGATTTAGTTTTCATCACCTCAGCTGAATAATTTACAGCTACTAGCCAGCTTGAATACATGTGGGGATTCCCTAGCAACCAGGCAACCCCCACATGTACTCAGGCTGACTAGTAGCTGTAAATCATTCAGCTGAGGTGATGAAAACTAAATCTTCGAACACTAACAAATACTCGGAGATCACCCGAGCAACGAGTATACTCGCTCATCACTAATGTTGATGCTTCAAAATAATTGTAGTTTATTTTGGAAGATAATTGATTATTTTCTTAGATGTAAGCCAAAAAGGAAGGACATCTAGCAATAAATGTTTCAGCTCTACGTATTAGTGAAAAAGCAAATTGCTCAATCAATCGTGACACTTTGGAAGCAGAGGACGAAGCTTCCACCAGGAACTGTGTCAATAAGAGGCAGATTTTAGATGTCTCTCTCTCTCGCTGTCCTGTGAGATTGCAATGGCAGCGATGACAGCCACTCTGGCGAATTTATGACAAGAATGTTACATTTTAAAAATAGGACAATGTCGCTTTCAACCGACAGGAAAGTTTTATATCACTGGCATGAGATGGAAAAGTGCAAGAACCTGGAGAGCCATTCTGACCACTAAGTAGAGGAGCTCTTTAACCCCACAAAATCATCCTGACATTTGCAAATAAGAGGGCAATGTTTGTATCAAGTTTACGTGGCAATGGATAGCTCTTTGTTATTCATCATCGCATGCATGTTTCCTAAAACTCTCCCAGCGTTTCTGTGAAATGCATGTCTAAAAAAGCGTGAAGCAGTAGAGGTTACCTTCAAAAAACAGGACACATTATCCTAAAAATAATAGCAAAAGTGGAATTATAAGCAAAGAGCTTATTCTTAAAGTAACAGCATAAAGAACTGAAAAATAATATAGAATACCAAATCATAGTAAATCAATAGTAAATGAATAAAATTAAAAATATTACACAATGCCGAAGAAATCCTTGCACCACACTCTAAAGTGATCTGTATTTAAAGCATACCTGGTTTTTCTGGCGACTTTTCAGAAAAAGCTGTTGTGTGTGATTGTGTAGATGAGTAATTAGACTAATTTGGACCATTATATGACTTGTATTAGCAGTATCCCTCTGTAGGTATTATTTCTAACCAATATCTAATTTTCAGTTGCCTCTTAGCTAGTTGGTGGAGACTAGCACTGACACAGCACACAGAGACTTGAAAGTTTCTCACCCCAATCTTTATGTAGCATATATTTGGAAGCAGCAGCATGGAGAACATTAAACAGGATGGGCCATTAATATGGATACACCTGGGTGGGCCATTTATAAATTTGCATTAAAAAATGGCCAACGTCAAAATGGCCGCATTGGTCACCACCCATCTTGAAAAGTTCTCCCCTTCCCATATACTAATGTGCCACAAACAGGAAGCTAATATCACCAACCATTCTTATTTTATTTAGATGCTTCTATATACATGGCCCACTCAGGTGTATCCATAGAAATGGCCCACCCTGTACAATAGTACTTAGCAGTGTAGCTGTGAATCCAGTACTGGGGTGATATAAAACGCTACTAAAAAGCAGCAGCACCATCTGTATTTCTTCCTGACTCTCTTTCACCATGTCTCTCCTCTTTTGCCTATTTCGCCTCTTTAAAGACTTCAATGGGCAGCTATGATCTGATTCTTCAGTAAGCTGGCATGTTGTGAGCAAGATACAATTTTATTTTCTTTAAACGGAATTTGTTAGCAGGGTGTTACTATTTATTCTGGAAGCTGAGACCCCGATTCTAGCAAAGTGTCACTTATTAGGCTGTGACCTGTAGTTTCAATACAATCAGTGTTTTATCAGCAGAAGATTTTCATTATAGGAGTAGGTGTCAGGCAGTCAGGGTAACCTATATAACCTCGCCCTGCCCCCTCACTGATTGGTGGCTTGATGACTATGCACAGTGTACACAGGTACCTGCCAATCAGGGGTGTGGGCGGGGTTATACACAGCTCAGCATTCTTAGCACTGCAACATATACAGCATAAAAAACAGGAATTTTATCAAAACTGCACCAAGCAGTCCAGTAAGTGATACATAGCTCAAATCAAGGTCTTTCCCCTACATCATGCTTCTGTCAGATTTCCCTTCTAAACCCAGCTGTATTCATTTTGTGCCAATGCGCACTGTCTTTATTGGCCTGACGGTAGCGCTACATTGGTGGAGTAACTATACGGTACATCATGCATCCATTACAGAATTTGCCTAAATTGGAGCAAAAGGGGTTGTCTCAAGTTGAAGTTATCCCTTATCCATAAATAGAGGATAAGTTCCCGATTATTGAGGTTCTGACCACTTGGACCGCCAACAATCCCAAAATCCGATAGATAAATAGCTGAGCGCTGTGTTCACCTGGCCGCCATCACTCCCGTCAGGGTAAATGTAGTGGCAGTGCGCATGATTGACCACCACTCACATGGGGATATTCAGATCCATAAGTCTCAGAATTAGTGGGGGGCCAAGCGTTCAGACCCCCATCAGTTGGGAAGCTATACCCCATACATGAGAATGCCTTAAGTGTGGCTCATTACGGGGCATGTATGACTGTGATGTCTGATATCTACGACCGTCGTTTTCTCTTAAATATAATATACGTGACTTTTGAAGATGCGAATTTCGCATGTTAAATAGAAGCATAAAGTGTGTGATGGCGAATGAGGATGTGCCGCAATGTGCGCGCTGCTCAATCAGGCCAGCACTTTATGTGATATATACTGTGGGAGTTGACAAGTGACTCTGATTTTCAGGAACAGTTTGATGGTTTTGATTGTACTGTCACAGAAAGTTCTTTTTTTCCTGACAGAAAATGGAAATCATTTTGAAAACCAGAGAGAATGCAGACAAGGTTTATTCCTCTGTGGATTTATGCAGCCATGGTTTCACGGTCGGGGTCGTTTTAAAGACACATGGATAACTGGGATCAAGCCAAGTTGATTGAGAGGAAAATAAACGTTTTTCTTCTCTCCTACGGGTCCCCAGCATGTTATAAAATGTATTGCCATGTCATCATTATATTTTATAACTTCTGCAGCACATTACATAGCACAATACTGAGGTAGCACAATGTAAAAACTTAAAGCCAAGCGATTATTAGACTTCACAATGCAAACTGCATTCATTATTACAGATCTCTTAACCCGGTTGAGCCTGTGTAGCTTGAAAATCCTTGTCACAATAGCTGTATAAACTTTTATGAAATGTATACTCAATTTTCTCCTGCCAAGCCTGACACCTCCTCATTGTCCCTCCTCTCTGCTGCGGAATATCCAACCATCTATCCTGACTGACACCTCCTCATTGTCCCTCCTCTCTGCTGAGGAATATCCAACCACCTATCCTGACTGACACCTCCTCATTGTCCCTCCTCTCTGCTACTGCTGAATATCTAACCACCTATCATAACTGACACCTCCTCATTGTCTCTTCTCTCTGCTACTGCTGAATATCCAAAGACCTATCCTGACTGACACCTCCTCATTGTCCCTCCTCTCTGCTACTGCTGAATATCTAACCACCTATCATGACTGAACCTCCTCATTGTCCCTCCTCTCTGCTGCTGTGGAATATCCAACCACCTATCATGACTGACACCTCCTCATTGTCCCTCCTCTCTGCTACTGCTGAATATCTAACCACCTATCATGACTTACACCTCCTCATTGTCCCTCCTCTCTGCTGTTGCTGAATACCCAACCAGCTATCATGACTGACACCTCATCATTGTCTCTCCTCTCTGCTACTGCTGAATACCCAACCACCTATCATGACTGACACCTCCTCATTGTCCCTCCTCTCTGCTACTGCTGAATATCTAACCACCTATCATGACTGACAGCTCCTCATTGTCCCTTCTCTCTGCTACTGCTGAATATCTAACCTCTCATCATGACTGACACCTCCTCATTGTCCCTCCTCTCTGCTACTGCTGAATATCTAACCACCTATCATGACTGACACCTCATTTTCCCTCCTCTCTGCTACTGCTGAATATCTAACCACCCATCATGACTGACACCTCCTCATTGTCCCTCCTCTCTGCTACTGCTGAATATCTAACCACCTATCATGACTAACACATCCTCATTGTCTCTCCTCTCTGCTACTGCTGAATACCCAACCACCTATCATGACTGACACCCCCTCA
Source organism: Ranitomeya variabilis (assembly GCF_051348905.1). Taxonomy (NCBI): domain Eukaryota; kingdom Metazoa; phylum Chordata; class Amphibia; order Anura; family Dendrobatidae; genus Ranitomeya; species Ranitomeya variabilis. Next base: position 276,292,864 of record NC_135235.1, on the reverse strand, counting down.
TTGTCCCTTCTCTCTGCTACTGCTGAATATCTAACCACCTATCATGACTGACAGCTCCTCATTGTCCCTCATCTCTGCTGATGCTGAATATCCAACCACCTATGGTGACTGACACCTCCTCATTGTTCCTCCTCTCTGCTACTGCTAAATACCCAACTACCTATCATGACTGACACCTCCTCAGTGTCCCTCCTCTTTGCTACTGCTGAATATTTAACCACCTATCATTACTGGCACCTCCTCATTGTTTCTCCTTAATGCTGTTGAATATTCAAGCACCTATCCTGATGGAAACCTCCTCGTTGTCCCTCCTTTCTGCTGCTACGGAATATCTGATCACCTATCATGACTGACACTCCTCATTGTTCTTCCTCTCTGCTACTGCTGAATATCCAAACACCTATCATGACTGACCGCTCCTCATTGTCCCTCCTCTCTGCTACTGCTGAATATCCAACCACCTATCATGACTGACACATCCTCATTGTCTCTCCTCTCTGCTACTGCTGAATATCCAACCACCTACATGACTGACACCTCCTCATTGTCCCTCTTCTCTGCTGCTACTGAATATTCGACCAGCTATCATGACTGACACATCCTCATTTTCTCTCCTCTCTGCTACTGCTGAATACCCAACCACCTATCATGACTGACACCTCCTCAGTGTCCCTCCTCTCTGCTACTGCTGAATATCTAACCATATATCATGACTGGCACCTTCTCATTGTTTCTCCTTAATGCTGTTGAATATCCAAGCACCTATCCTGATGGAAACCTCCTCGTTGTCCCTCCATTCTGCTGCTACTGAATATCTGATCACCTATCATGACTGACACTTCCTCATTGTTCTTCCTCTCTGCTGCTGCTGAATATCCGACCTCCTATCTTGACTGACACCTCCTCACTGTTTCTATTCTCTGCTGCTGAATATCTGACCAGCTATCCTGATGGACACTTCCTCATTGTCCCTCTTCTCTGCTGGTGCTGAATCTCTGATCATCACCTATCCTGACTGATACATCCTCAGTGTCCCTCCTCGCTTCTGCTGCTGAATCTCTGACCACTTATCATGATTGACACCTCCTCATTGTCCCTCTTCTCTGCTGCTACAAAATCTCTGACCACCTATCCTGACTGACACCTCCTCAGTGTCCTTCTGCTATTGAATCTTCCACAACTTATCCTGACAGACACCTCCCATTGTACCTCCTCCTTGTTGCTGATAAATCTCTGATTTCTTATCCTGACTTAACCCTCCTAACTGTCTCCTATCACTACAGGGAACACCTAGCCGTGTAGTGAAAATCTTCTGATGAAACACCTGATTTTTTCATACAGCTCACAGCCTAGTAAATGACATATCACAGGAATCAGAATCTCTGCCCCTACATAATGCTGCTCTCAGATTATACAGCAAGAACCTGCTGACAGATTACCTTAAAAAACCTATCCCAAAGTATCTCTTGTCGCAAATTAAAGTTACACTCTGTAGTAATTGTGAGGATATTAAAGGGGTTGTCTTCAGCTTGGGGTTCAAGTCTGCAGTCACTTTGTTTGACCACCGTGTGCATCCTCACAGTGTGTAGTGTGCACTGTGAGGATTCTGCGATGCCAGCACTGAGAGCAGGTAATCATGTGACTGCAAGTATGTGATTTGCAAACTTCTGGCCACATTCCAACTAGACGTGTCCAGCCTCGCTCAATTCACTTGTATCAAGTAAGGCTGCCCTCATCTAGCTGGCATGTGACTGCATATATACGAATCACATACTTTTGGCCATGCAGCCACTCGCTCCTGGCACTGAAGAATCCTGTGAGTGTGCAGCGCGCTGTGAAGATTCACAAGTCTGCAGACACTGAGTGACTGCAGACTTGGACCACCATTATGGACAACACCTTTAAGCTGGTCCCCCAGCTCTTGGATATTGCGATTAAACATCTTTGTTGCTGGTCTGTATCAGGAGATAACAGGCCATGAGTCAAGCTGCCATTCTTGTATGCAAAACCAAGAATGAGGTTGACTATAAGAAGGTGTCAATTGCATCCAATAATGGTGGTGGTCACTTTTAATAATTTTTGTAATTGTCCATCTTTGTATGCCTGTTTAATGTTTCTTACCCTATTTTTACTTATGCATCAAATGAATGCTCAAAACCCTAATGCATGACATATGGTAACATAGAAGATTAATTCCTCTTGGGTTAACAGTGCGAAGATTGAGAGAATCATGGATGGGATTGTCAGATTTAAAGCTTTATATCACATGAAACTGACCTGAGAGATTACCTTTACCGCCTACATTTTATTGACATGGGTGGCATTTGCAAAAGGGCGCCAGTACGGGAAGGAATAAAAGTGTATCATCTGCTCTTTACATCTCATTAGCTCATTAAAATAATTGTACTAATCTGATTGTTATCATGATTAATAGGGCAAGCGCTCACAGAAATTAATGCTCAATGTGAAGCAGAACTGAAAATGTCTTTGGCTTTTCGAGATGGGATAGGTGAGCCAGTATCTAATGAGGCTTGGGTAATTAAATGTAAAACAGTCCAGCAGAGATTGATATATGAGCCAAGAAACCGTGTGGCCGTCTGACTAGAATATAACTAAGATGTGGTTAATGCATTGTGAGTTAGATCTGTTGAATTACTCAACTAAGCTATGAACTTCCTAAAGAATTTAAGAAAATATATACTGTATCTTGACCTCCTCTTTTTAAGGACCCCAATGGCAGCTGAATGTTCTACCTTTATTGTAAGTTAGTCTACTGGCTGAAATAGTATAGAACATTTGAAATTGCTTATCTGTTCTACTTAACCAATTGTTTATTGTGATTGTACTTAAAGCATGTACAGCTATAGAAGAACATGAACAACAAAAGTATCTCATTAGCTCACCCAGATATATATTATTCTTTTTCGAGCGCACTGCACAAAAAAGGATTACGGACTGGCTTCCATGTAGAAAGAGTGGAGTAGAAGCCAATCCAGTAGAATATAACAACCACGTTAAAAAGGGACTTAGAAAAACATCAATTTATTAGCAACTATTAAAATATCATTAAGTGAAAAATAAATCTAAAAAGCACTAGGCCTACGCATTCCGAGCACTAAGTCTAAATCAATAGCTATGATTAACAGTCTTAGTGCTCTAAACGCGTAGGCCTAGTGTTTTTTAGGTTTATTTTTTCCCTAAAATTGTAATAGTTACTAATAAATTATGTTTCTATAAGTCCTTTTCATGGTGGGTGCTGGATACCACCCTTTTACTCTACAGATATAGAAGACATGATGGCAGTCGCATGGAGAAGCAATAGCTGAACTTGCCCACACTTTTTCAATTGCTCTTTCAAACTGACTGGCTAAGTTACATATTTTACATTATTCCCTTTAGATGTCATACATTTTATTCATTTTGTCAGAGTGGAAAGATACTAAGAGTCAGCGGCTCATCCAGGACCATTGATTCCATGTTTATAATTCGTTTGAATGGGAGCCATGTGCTACTATGTTTACTATATTTTGTAGCAGAGGAAGTGTATAGTGGCAATATCTGCTAACTTCTGAAGTTCAAATAGCCCACTGTGACACTGAGTCACTTCTCACGACAATCTGTGAGTCAGGATAGTCAAGTAGTCCAAGGTCAAAGCCAGGAGGATAAAGGTACCTTCACACGAAGCGACGCTGCAGCGATAGCGACAACGATGCCGATCGCTGCAGCGTCGCTGTTTGATCGCTGGGGAGCTGTCACACAGACCGCTCTCCAGCGACCAACGATGCCGAGGTCCCCGGGTAACCAGGGTAAACATCGGGTTGCTAAGCGCAGGGCCGCGCTTAGTAACCCGATGTTTACCCTGGTTACCAGCGTAAAAGTAAAAAAAACAAACAGTACATACTCACCTGTGCGTCCCCCAGCGTCTGCTTCCTGACACTGACTGAGCTCCGGCCCTAACAGCACAGCGGTGGCGTCACCGCTGTGCTTTCACTTTCACTTTAGGGCCGGCGCTCAGTAAGTGTCAGGAAGCAGACGCTGGGGGACGCGCAGGTGAGTATGTACTGTTTGTTTTTTTTACTTTTACGCTGGTAACCAGGGTAAACATCGGGTTACTAAGCGCGGCCCTGCGCTTGGTAACCCGATGTTTACCCTGGTTACCAGTGTAAAACATCGCTGGTATCGTTGCTTTTGCTTTCAAACACAACGATACACGGCGATCGGACGACCAAATAAAGTTCTGGACTTTATTCAGCGACCAGCGACATCACAGCAGGATCCTGATCGCTGCTGCGTGTCAAACTAAACGATATCGCTAGCGAGGACGCTGCAACGTCACGGATCGCTAGCGATATCGTTACAAAGTCGTTTCGTGTGAAGGTACCTTTAGTCATACACAGAAGGAAGAGAAAAAAGCGTAATCAGGTAACGGTCCAAAGATGAAACACCAGGAGGATAGCAGATCAGAGCAAAGGGATTAAACAGACGGATGGTCAGAACAAGGTCCAAGATCAGGCAACAAAATATCAACAAACAGAACAAAAGGCACAGAGATACAAACCACACAAAAGCTGAATGTACGTCTGGCCGAGATCTGGCACAAACAGCCCAGTTAAGCAGCCTTGCAATCACCTGAAGCAATGAACACCTGGAGGCAGCCAGCAACTCCCTTTCTAATATTGGATGGGTGAGATTTCAATCAAAACACCAACAGCTCAGCATGCCCCTGCACCAGACTGGATGACTGAGCTGTCAATCAAAGCACTGACAGCTTCAGCACGCCCCTGTACCAGATTGGATGGCTGAGCCATCAATAACTGTATTACAGATACTCTGAGGGGAGGAACCGTGACACCCATCATGTGATGATTAGATGATCACCAGGGCAGCTATTTTAAACTAAGAGAGATTTTATGGTACGACAATTCTTTTGGTGGTGAGTTTTTCTTAAATTCAGGCTTTGATCTCTACTCATTTTTGCAGAGAGTTTTAAATTCAATAGTCAGAACCTAAGATAAAAACAAAATGAGCAAAAACCTTGTAGTAAGTAAATGAAGAAATACTAGTGCATGTAACATAGGGTACTTACTTAACATTATTTTCTATCATAAAAGCATAAATGTCATCCCACCAAGATAAGGTGTATCTCAATTGAGATGGTCTCTAACTCTTGTAGCTCACCTTACTGTGAGAGCACACATAAAACTAGAGAGTAGAGTAGGACCAAGGTCGATACTGTTCAGACACATGTCTGTGGAAAGTCAATACCATTTAAAGAAAAAAGGCCTAATGTTTATTATATTGTCAACATAGTCAACAGTGTGATATACCATTACCAAATACCTTATGAGCAACTTGCTTTTCACTGCCTGGTGTGAAGAGTGATCCATGTACAATTACAGACAAGCAAAAGAAATAGATGAAGTGGAGAGTAGAGATGAGCGAATTTGATTGGGTCAGGGCTTATTCGGCAAGCTATAGCGCTTGCCGAATAGGCTGTAGAGGGAACCTGACTTCCTGGATCGCGCCGGCTGATCATATGTTAGGCTTCTCAGCTGCATGTGTCACGGCTGTGTGACAGTCATGACACATGCATGGAGAGCCATAGCAGCGACACATGCAGCTGTGGCGCCGATCAGCTGATCAGCCGGAGCGATCTAGGAAGCCAGGTTCCCTCTGCAGCTTATTTGGCAAGAGCTATAGCTTGCCCAATAGGCCCTGACCCGATCAAATTCGCTCATCTCTAGTGAGGAGCTCTCCTTATTATCAAAATTCTGCTCCATTCTCTTAGACAGACACAGTGTTACATGACTTCCTACTGCACACAGCTTCTGCACAGCCTACAGTAGGAAAACTGCTATACTTTTAGCATTCCTGGATTTGTGTTTTACTGTTGTAACAGTAAGACACTTATTACGAGCAACAGTCTGATCTTTTTTCATAGTAGCTTCTTCTACTCCACCAGGCTTGTTTTCAAACTTTTCTATTTCCATCATTGTATGACTCTTGTGCAGAACTTGCTCGTACCACAAATACGTGGTTTAGATATGTTTGTTTCTACAGGCTGGTAAAAAATGTATCCTTGCCAAATCGGACATGAAAGACAGACTTCCCATAAAAATGCTGACCCTTTTAAAAACGTAAAATTAAACTTCCACGCAGCCAATTCCAGACCACAAACCCTATCTATCCGTTCAAAGACGGCAAACAGAAGCCCCGAGAACTTAGCATGTTTTACTTAAATAAGTCCTTGGAATGCAAATTTATATAAAACACATATGTCTATAATTTAATGGAAAGTTTGTGCACTCCTGGCATTGATGACTGTCCTAAGACAATAAGGAAAGTGCGTGGTTTTATAGCTTCTTAGTGTATAATCATAAAACCTCATGTGCCCCCCAATCCTCTAAGTCTTAGATGACTCGGTATCTAAAAATATTATATGTGTTCTTTTAACATTCTTTAAGAATTGAGAAGTGGGAAAAAGGGGAGAAACAGGTATTTTGGTGAAGTCTGATTGGGTTACATGTGGGGTAAGATAGGGTGAGATTTTCAAAAAAGGTAAGGAATCCAGCTAAGTGAAAAATAGAAAACTTTACATTTACTCAAAGTATTTAAAATGATAATACATCCAAGGTAAAAGATTTTTACACATGAGGGCTACTGACCTACGTGACCTCGGAGTAAAGCCTTTAATCTTGGTCCTCCTGAAAATTAGGTTTGTCCATCAAGTCTTCAAAGTCCAATTTGTATTGAAATTGTTTGAGTAGGAGGCACAATAAATCCTAGTAGGAAATGCCAAAATGACCACAGATTAAGGCTAAAATGAGTAGGTTAGTAGTCCTCACTTGGATTAGTTTTTTATCTTGGGTGGAGTTATCATTTTAAATACTTTGAATAAATGTGAAGTTTTATCATTTTCTCTACTGTGGATTCCCTACCTTTTTCGAAAATGTCGTTGGAGCCTTGACTCGGTTGTGTCTCTGCTTAGTCATTCTAACAGGATTACAAACGAGCCGCGACATGGTGAGTTAGCTCTCCCTACCTCCTTGGTTGTACTGTGTTTCTAAGGAAGGGTGAGGGTTTTAGGAAACTTAGAAATAGGGGTTTGCAAGTTTAACTACATAGTGGCCGAGTTGGAGTTCTTCTATTAAATCCAAGGGGACACGATTTTTTCAAAGAAAGAATGTTTCCTATTTGGCCAGGATACTAAGTAGGGAGGTAATGTTAAAGAGGTTTCACAATCATTGTTGATATTATTTTCGATTGATTTCCGTAAGAAGATACAGTTATATGAAAAAGTTTGGGCACCCCTATTAATCTTAAGCTTAATGTTTTATAAAAATTGTTTTTTTTGCAACAGCTATTTCAGTTTCATATATCTAATAACTGTTGGACACAGTAATGTTTCTGCCTTGAAATGAGGTTTATTGTACTAACAGAAAATGTGCAATCTGCATTCAAACTAAATTTGACAGGTGCATAAGTATGGGCACCTCACCAGAAAAGTGACATTATTATTTAGTAGATCCTCCTTTTGCAAAAATAACAGCCTCTAGTCACTTCCTGTAGCTTTTGATGAGTTCCTGGATCCTGGATGAAGGTATTTTTGACCATTCCTCTTTACAAAACAATTCCAGTTCAGTTAAGTTTGATGGTCGCTGAGCATGGACAGCCCTCTTCAAATGATCCCACAGATGTTCAATGATATTCAGGTCTGGGGACTGGGATGGCCATTCCAGAACAGTGTAATTGTTCCTCTGCATGAATGCCTGAGTAGATTTGGAGCGGTGTTTTGGATCATTATCTTGCTGAAAGATCCATCCCCTGCGTAACTTCAACTTTGTCACTGATTCATGAACATTATTGTCAAGAATCTGCTGATACTGAGAGGAATCCATGCGTCCCTCAACTTTAACCAGATTCCCGGTGCCGGCATTGGCCACACAGCCCCAAAGCATGATGGAACCTCCACCAAATTTTACTGTGGGTAGCAAGTGTTTTTCTTGGAATGCTGTGTTTTTTGGTCACCATGCATAACGCCTTTTTGTATGACCAAACAACTCAATCTTGGTTTCATCAGTCCACATTACCTTCTTCCAAAAAGAAATTGGCTTCTCCAAATGTGCTTTTGCATACCTCAGCCGACTCTGTTTGTGGCGTGCTTGCAGAAACGGCTTCTTTCGCATCACTCTCCCATACAGCTTCTCCTTGTGCAAAGTGCGTTGTATAGTTGACCGATGCACAGTGACACCATCTGCAGCAAGTTGATACTGCAGATCTCTGGAGGTGGTCTGAGGATTGTCCTTGACTGATCTCACCATTCTTCTTCTCTGCCTTTCTGATGTTTTTCTTGGCCTGCCACTTCTGGCCTTAACAAGAACTGTACCTGTGTTCTTCCATTTCCTTACTATGTTCCTCACAGTGGAAATTGACAGGTTAAATCTCTGAGACAGCTTTTTGTATCCTTCACCTGAACAACTATGTTGAATAATCTTTGTTTTCAGATTATTTGACAGTTGTTTTGAGGAGCCCATGATGCCACTCTTCAGAGGAGATTCAAACAGGAGAACAACTTGCAAGTGGCCACTTTAAGTTGCTTTTCTCATAATTGCATACACCTGGCTATGAAGTTCAAAGCTCAATGAGGTTAGAAAACAAAAAAAGTGCTTTAGTAAGTCAGTAAAATGTAGGTAGGAGTATTTAAAACAAGAAAATGATAAGGGTGCCCATACTTATGCACCTGTCAAATTTTGTTTGAATGCAGATTGCACATTTTCTGTTAGCACAATAAACCTCATTTCAAGGCAGAAACATTACTGTGTACAACAGTTATTAGATATATGAAACTGAAATAGCTGTTGCAAAAAAAAACAATTTTTATAAAACATTAAGCTTAAGATTAATAGGGGTGCCCAAACTTTTTCATATAACTGTATTTGAAGTCAATCATAAGAAAAGTTATATAGAAATATTTCATCCTGTTTACCACAGTCTCAACACAAATTCGAGGTCAACATACCCAGTTGAAACAGAGAACAAGTCGTCCTGTATCTCCCGGTAAAAAGCTTATAGGAATTTTCTTTCTTGTTATAGGGTTGAGATGTGACAGGTACTTTTTAACATGTCTTGCTCGATGTCAATGTCACTTTATCAGGACAGGATTGTTTCCCTATGTGGGTAGCAAGTTGAGATCTTGATATTGGTAAAGAAGTGATGCACAAAGTATGGTTGAAAGTTGGATAAATGTTATAAAATATAACAAACTTTCCTTATATAAAACAGGAAAATAATAATAGAAATATTATCGTTTGCACTAAGATTCATGATGCATATCCAACATAGAGCGAGTCAAGATATATGGAGAGGATATAAGAGCTGAGCCCACTCCACACAGATCAGGAGATGGATGTGTTAAGGTATATTTTCTATAGAGGCTATTATAATAAAGCTCCTGAAAAATAAAAAAAAACACTTGAAAGTCTCTTCCTGTTCTTCCTTTGCTATTCATATGTTAAGTCTTTTGAGTCTGGAGAATAAAAATGAGCGAACCCGAACTGTAAATTTTAATGTTCGTACTGGATACCTGGTGTCTGGTGCTGAACACTGAACATGGACTTCTCCTGGAAGTCCGTTTTTAGTGTTCAGAGTTATGGTAGAATTGTTTTGGAGAGAGAGAGAAAGAGATAGAGCCCCCAAGACCTTACTACAACTGTTTTACAGCACCAAAGTTCATGTTCTCATTGACTTCTGTGGGGTTTGGGTTCAAGTTCAGGTACAGTTCCATTACTAGAACCTAACTTTGGACAAAAAATTGGGTTGAACCCAACTAACCCGAATATCCACAGGTTAGCTGATCCCTATTGGAGAATCCTCACAGTGTGCATGATGTGAGGATTCACAAGTCTGCAGTCTCAAGGAGTTACTGCTTTCTTGTAGCCTGTAAGGCTGGAAAACCCCTTTAAGGTTCAAGTCTCCTATAGAGACAAAAAATGCAGTGTATAATAAAAAAATAACAGGTTTAAATCCTCCAAAACAAAGTCAAAATGCCTCTATTGCAGTTTTTCGGTCACTGCACCTTTGCCAAAACAAAAAGTGATAATTTGCGATCAAAAAGTTGGATGTGCCCTGAAATGGTACCATTAATCCCTCACTTAGCTCCATTGATAGAAAAAAAAGGTTCCGCATCTTGGGAATTGGAAACAAAAAACAATTTTTTTGCAAAGATGAGAAATTTTAAATTCCTTAAACAAGAAAACTTTATAAGTTTGGTATCGCTGTAATCGTACTGACCTGGAAAATGGTGTCGTAAAGTCATTTTGGATGCGTAATGAAAACCATGAAAATGGAAGCCAAAAACCAATTGTGAACTTGAAGGGTTTTTTTAAACATTTTTCTTCTTGTTTTCCAGTTCGATATATGGCAAAGTGAATGGTGTCTAAAATTTGTCCCTATGTACAAAATTATGGCTCTTGGAAGAAGAGATGGGAAAAATGGAAAATCCAAAAATGAAAATTAGCTGCTTCCTTAAATGTTTCATGTATTTCTATTCAAAGGATTGTATAGGAAATGGAAGAAGAGCGGTGAAACATTTCAGTCCACATAGGAGGACAATTACCCATTGCAGTTGATGTAAACTGTGCTTGTCCTGCATGCATATGATAGTTATCTAATAAAGAGATGGAAAATTAGGAATGAACATGATGAGAAGGCTGCCGAGCGGCGGTCTACCGGCTGCAATCCCGCGAGTCTCCCGCTCAATGTATACATCACAAATTCATTTTCAATGTGTCAGACGAGTAATGTTACCTTAACTACATTCCCTGTAGCAAGTTACAAACCTTCTTGTTAAACTTCTAGCTGATAGTTAGCTGTGATTATCTACTTGTCAGTGGCTCCCCGTCTACGCTGACATTGATGGAGATTGGTTTATCATTACAGGAAAATTTTAAAGGACACATTATTTTTTTTTTTTGCCTGCTCTGCGCTTCCATTAAATGAGCGACTAATACAGGTTTTAAGCAAAAGCACAGAAAAGTCAGACTGAAGCAGGCAGCTATTCATTACCCTTATAATAGAAAAAAAAGGAGTCTTGCTTTCCTCAGTCATTTCATATCGCTGTATATTGCCATCTCCGCCGGTTGCGTGATACCTGCTCAGTTCTCGGGCTTGACAATCATTCACAACAAGGTTCATTATGCATCGTATTCGAGCTGAAATGGGCTGCTATTCACTTTGGGAAATTAAGGAAATCAGTCATCCATTGACACAGTACCGGGCCCACACGTACAGAAATGCATAGAGAGCTATGTTATGAATTTCAAGTTGTACATTTGGAAATTGGAAGGAATGATAGAGTAGACGATACATATAGGCAAAATGTCACCAGTTTTTTGTGTTTCTGAACAAGTGCCAAAACCTTTACCTGCTCCTCCACAAACGTGTCTATCATTTTCTGACTCCCCCTGTATACCCCCCAAAATACTATTTCAATTGCTCCCAAGCTATATGTCCAATTCGATGGGCGTCCTTGCTCTGGTGTCTGGGTTTCCTCTCTGCTCCTAATCGCCGTCCCCTGGTTTGATTGATGCATCATGCGTCATCCACAATTATTACCAGTTTTCCTCATTGCAGGCATTACCTTTAACGTATCTCTAATTTTCAGTTGTCTCTGAGCTAGAGGGTAAAGACTAGCTGCTATGATGTCTCGCATACAGAGTGCATGTAGAAATGAAAGATTTCTGCTCTCCTGTCTATAGGTAGCACATGTTCAGAAGCAGCAGAAGCAACATGGAAGACATAATATAGCTGCACTGAGCATTGTAACTGTGAATCCAGCATTATTGTGAGATACAACTCTTAGCAGAAAGTGATAGCACAAATCTGATTATCTTTGTGCTTCTCTCAGAGGCTAGGGTCACACAATCATTTTTTCTCTCACGTGAGAAAATTGGTCCAATAATGCTAATCACACTTTGATCACTGTGTCGTCTGATTTTCTGGAATGGGAAGAAGATGGAAAAAAAATTCTCCATCTTCTTCATTCTATCAGTGTATAAAAATTGGATCGCACACAGATGTCATTGGAGTACAGTCCGATTTTTTCTGAAAGACCCATTGACTTGGATAGGCCATTGTAATCTAATTTATGAATGCAAATTATGCATGCTGAGATTTTTTTCCTTGGACAGACTGAGTGCGAAGAAAAAAATTGGACATGAATAACATTAGTTCAAGTACGATCCGATGTTTTCTCGAATCGGACTCAGACCAAAACTACAGTCGTCTGCGCTAGCTCTTACTCTGCTCTTTCCTCCACCTTCCCCTCCTTTCTCCATAGACCTGTAATCCGATCTCTCAGTTACTTCATGTTGTCCTGATCAAGATAGGTTTTAACTGTATTTCAAAGTACACAACCACTTCAAGAGGCAGCGAAGGCCATAGAAATGGCTCATAAGTGGGGTAAACAGCATATTTCCCTGATAAAATGCATTACAGAGTTAGTTATTCAGTTGCAATATTGTTTTTTGAAAAGATGGTTAAAATGAAAGTGACCATTTAAGGTCCCAAATGGTTCCCGCTCCCCCCAAATGCACAAACAAAATTCAGAATAAATTAAAAGTGGAAACTCCTATATGGTAGTATTAATGAAGGGCAGGATTGCAATTTTTTTACTTTTTAGTGTCAAATTTATTTTTTTCCATCTTTGAGAGCCCGGTAGTGAAAGGGTAAATTCCGCACACAGTTGCTGATTGCTTACAGCTGCTACAGGTAAATCTGTTGAAACCCTAATGAGAGCCGTATGTTGGATCTTTATCTCATTTACTTTCTTTTTCACTTACTTGCAGATTTTTTTTTTCTCCTCCATGAGTTTGTTTTTACACTGTGTTTTATTGAAATCCATTTTTTACTTTTATGGCTTTTCAAAGCGTCTGTGGTATTTGCTTTGGGAGTCTGAGTGAAACGCTGCACTTATAAAGCACCTTTAAATTATCCGTGCCTAGGATAACAATGCCTTATCATTTTCATACAACTTTCTAGCTGTGCTGTTTGATTGCTCTCTTGTCTAATTTCCACCCAACACAATATAAATTATCCGTAAAAGCGTTGCTAAATCTTTCCCCAATCCTTATACCTGTTTATTTCCTGACACTTGCTGATTAATTTACTCAAAACTGTTTAACTGAATCCTGACATGCAAGTCAGCATCCTAGGGATGTAGAGATTTACCTTCAACCAAAGTAACAAGCAAAAATGGTTGAGTTATTCAGTGGCATACCACCAATATGGGCAGACCATGCGGCCACTATGCCAGTACGGGGCTCTGGTGCCATGTGGGGGTCACTACACTGCTTTCAGGGCTATGTGGGGCCATGATACAGTTTGGAGGGCTATGGGGGGCCATTATATTGTTTGAAGGGCTATGTGGGGACCATTATACTGTATGGAGGGCTATGTGGGGGCCATTATACTGTTTGGAGGGCTATGTGGGGGCCATTATACTGTTTTGAGGGCTATGTGAGGGCTATTATACTGTTTGGAGGGCTGTATGGGGATCATTTTACTGTTTGCAGGGCTATGTGGGGGTCATTATATTTTTTGCCTGGTTGTGTGGGTGCCATTATACTGTTTGGAGGGCTGTATGGGGCCATTTTACTGTTTGCAGGGCTATGTGTCAGCCATTATACTGTTTGCAGGGCTATATGGGAGCCATTATACTTTTTGCCGGGCTATGTGGGGGCTATTATACTGTTTGGAGGGCCAATGGGGGTCATTATACAGTGTGGAGGGTTGTGTTGATGACATCATACAGTGTGGAGGGTTGTGTTGGGGCCCTCATACTGTTTGGAGGGATGTGGGGGCCATTACACTGTATGGAAAGTTGTGTGAGGGCCATCATATTGTGTGGAGGGCTGCATTGGGGTAACCTTTAGGGAATAATACTGTGTTGGGATCAACATGCTTTGTCGGTAGAGGAGGGGGGTACAGTAGAATCCTCATACTCTATGTGCATGATGCTGGGTTGGAGTTCACTGTGGATGTATCATACTGTGTTTGGAGGGCACATTTGTTGGCATCATACTTTATGGTGGCAATGAAAGGGGAATCTAAGGGCTTCAGTAGGGGGAAATATACTTTGTACGGGCAGGGAAATTGTGAGATATGCTCGTCTGCTACCCTGCCGAATATTATGTTATGCGAGGGGGTGCGGGGAGCAAATTAGAACTTGTGCTATGGGGCACCATGATTTCTATGTATGCCTCTGGGGCTATTTGATATTGCAATGACCAGGCCCCTTCACACATTGCCAACATTGTCTTTTCAACACATTTTGCTCAAATCAATAGTACAGGTGAATATAGGAGACTTTGTTATATATCTGATCAGAGGGATATGTTTCTTTCTGCCAGCACAGTGAGGTGTCAGATTACACCTTCTATTATGCCATATAGAGAGGGGAGGACAGAGAAGAAGTACAGTGCACTCAGCAACTTGAGAAACAAAACAGACACAGAATGATTGAGCAGCAGATTCAAGCAATTATTTTACTGCACTCTAGTGATGGTTTCACAGCCACCTAGCTTAATACTATTGTATAAATTGTTCCATACTGCTTAATTTCTCTTTGTGATACAAAGGAAAAAGAGCAGGAATTTCTTATGTCTGTGTGTGATGTGTATAGGGAACACAGTAACAACTAGACTCCACCCAGTAGCTCAGAGACAACTGTAAATTAGAGATATAGCCAGCAGAGGAGAAAACTGATGAAAATGTATAATGCAAGTCATATAATAGCCAGAAACTGTATGCACAAATGACAGCTTATTCTGAACAGTCACCGAAACCTTCAGGTACACTTTAAAACTCATTTATGCATATTTTTGTTTTGCGGAAAACTACATTGACCTAGCGGATGTCCTAAAAGCAAATCCAGAGATATAATGAGCCAATAGCACACAAAATACCTAAAATAAAATTTTTCTGTGGTTTAGATTTTACTTAGCACTTACCTTGCACAGGGTCCTTTCTTCCTGAAAGCTTTACCTGCTATTCAGAGCAAGATTTTCTGCAAAGAGCAGCTTTTGTATAGTTAGATTAGTAGCCAGCATGCATTAATCAAGTTTTCTTTTCAGTAGATACTAGGTAATAATTCTGCATACAGAGTATTTGACTAGGATTTGAGTTCTTAGAGAATATAGCCAAAATCTACAGTATTTCTTCTAACCCCCTGTCTGCTGTCTTGCTGAATTACTATGGAAAAATATTTAGAATTGAGTCCTCAGTGGTTGATGCCTTTTATTGGCTAAATGAAAAGATGGTTTCAAATTGCAAGCTTTCGAAACTACGCAGGTCCCTTCATCAGGCACAGGCTAATACAAATTCTGAAAAAACACATATTTATGCACAGTACAGGCCAGAGAAAATGCCATAGATAATACAGGTGACATGAAGCAGAACCACCATTATGTGAGAGTGCTAAAATGTTTATGTCCATAATATTGGAACAGTTCATAGATAAGGAGAGTGAATGTTTTATTGTCCTCTGATTGAGGTCTGGTTCTATGTTGTGATGACCCCAATGGTCTGAGGAGCAAATTCCTTAATTGATGTAAAAAGACATAAATCCATGAGACACATTCATTCCTGCACTGAGTGTGTCAAAGGTCATCATCACCTTATATTTCCAGACTCTTCTGTCTCTCTGAGACTTGAAGTTACCTTTTAATACAAGTAATTTCATGTCCATAATGCTATGATCCGGGAGACAAAAAATGTATTGCCACAGGTAGATCCATTCTTTTTTCTCTTATTGTATGGAGATGAAAGTTCATCCTTGTTCTCACTTTCTGCCCTGTTTCCCCTACATACAGACCCCCAGTTGGACATTTAGTACAAATAATTAGGTACACCACATTAGATGTGATGCAGCTGAAAGTACCTGGGAATTACTATGTGGATTTGGCTTTTGCAGGAACATCTCTGTAAGAAACGATTGTAAAGTACTGCCAATATCATCATTGGCTGGTTTCAGCTCGCAGCTTGATAAATGGATCAGCTTTTTAGTGAAGCACATCAAGCTAAAAAGTGTCACATTTCTTTAGTTTCTCCTATTTAGATACATTATATTCTATTTACATAACATATGTTCATCTCTAATCATCAGATGGATCTAGTATGCTCCAGATTTTTAGCTGTTGTTTATTTTAAAACAGTTATGAAAAATTACGAAACTTTTATGGGAAACCTTGAATTTTTTTTCTAACTAAATAGATCAATATTTCCATGTTGAATTCTAAATCCCTACATTGTCACATATAAATATTGATATTCTATCTGCTTAATATCACCCCTAGAGTGAGTTTACAAGGTAGACCTTATACATTCAACTCAATGGTAAACCTGTGTACAAAAAACCCATAACATCAAACATGGGGAGATTGTAAGCTGCCCTTAGCACAAGAGGCATAATAAGTGTGATTACTGACTCCTCTCCGGACAGGCAGTGTGGAGGAAGGGTCAGTACAGCAGAGATGACAGTGTTTGGAGTGCAGGAGAGTTGATACAAGCTAAAATCAACTTTCTAATCGAAGAGGTTAGACCAGGAGATGGGAGCTGTATCCTTACATCTTACTTACTGAGAGACCTGCTCTAAGTTAATGTGGGGCGTATGCTTTTTCTGCTGTGTTGCTGCCGGCTTATGATTGGACGTTGTGACATAAGGGGCAGAAGAACACACCCCTGGTAAAAAAAAAAATAAGATAACACCCACTTGGTTTGAAAAAAAGTTTACTTATTAGGTCTCAAATACTTTGATTGCTAATATCACCTGAACACTAGTGTTGAGCGATACCGTCCGATACTTGAAAGTATCGGTATCGGAAAGTATCGGCCGATACCGGCAAAGTATCGGATCTAATCCGATACTGATACCCGATACCAATACAAGTCAATGGGACACCAAGTATCGGACGGTATCCTGTATGGTTCCCAGGGTCTGAAGGAGAGGAAACTCTCCTTCAGGCCCTGGGATCCATATCAATGTGTAAAAGAAAGAATTAAAATAAAAAATAGGGATATACTCACCTCTCCGACGCAGCCTGGACTTTACCGCCGTAACCGGGAGCCATTGTACCTAAGAATGCGCGCTTGAAGGGCCTTAGATGACGTCACGGTGCTCTGATTTGTGATTGGTCGCGTAGCGGTCACGCGACCGCTACGGACCAATCAGAGCGCCGTGACGTCATCTAAGGCCCTTCAAGCGCGCATTTTTAGGTACAACGGCTCCCGGTTACGGCAGTAAAGTCCAGGCTGCGTCGGAGAGGTGAGTATAGCCCTATTTTTTATTTTAATTCTTTCTTTTACACATTGATATTAATCCCGATACCGATTCCCGATACCACAAAAGTATCGGATCTCGGTATCGGAATTCCGATACCCGCAAGTATCGGCCGATACCCGATACTTGCGGTATCGGAATGCTCAACACTACTCAACACAGAAGACAAAAACCAGACAAAAAATGTTTTATTCCACTCTGCAGCCACTATTACATCTAATGTGTTTGACGTAAGGTCCCCTTCAAGAATTTAGATGGCCTATTTATAAACGTTCATTATGTTGGTTTTTTTGTATAGTTGTTCACAAATATTAACAGTATTAATTATGTTTTGAGCAATCCTACAATGATTGACACCTTTACATTTCATGGGATATATATCGATCATGGAGAATGTGGGTCGGGCTCAGGAGATATAGAGCCAGAATCTGCCTCTAACAGCATGGATCCCAATAGCGTGTCCATTTGGGCACTCATTGCCTCCTCCACACAATGTGATCATGGAGTGACAATGGTTTGCCAAGACAGCTGGGGGTCCACTCAAGGAGCTCTGTCTTTGCTATCCTGGTACTCCTCTGGAGCCCAGACAATACTTTATTAGAAGGTAAACTACAACTTATCCTGCAAAAAAACAAGCCTTTGTACAGTTGTGTCTACAGAAAAATAAAAATAAAAACTTATGTCTCGGAAACAGAGAAGGAAAAAATAAAAAGCAAATACAAAAATTGGTCACATCATTAATGGGTTAATATTTGCACTATAGAAAAAATGTAGTTAAAGGGGAGAATAATTTATTTATTTTTGCACATCTTCTCATGTCTCTTTCCAGTCACCTGACCGCATCAGTTAATCACAAGTCAAAACAGTTACGTAACTGATAAACAATGTTTAAATACATTTAGAGGATCTTTAAATATAAAATTTTTGGCTAATGTTGTTTCTTCATTTGTTAATCTAACCCGTCCTTACTGGAATAAAATTGCAAATTTTTTGGCAAATTTTGAAATTTATATATTTGGTTTGAAAGTGGAGATTATTTACATACCTAACCACGCCCATGTGGACACTCATTTTCCAATATGGCAAAAACAAAGTAAACTTTTAAGAAAATCACACATTTTGTGGGAAAATCAACAAGAGCCAAAATTGGCAACTTTTCAACAGCAAAAACTGCTATAAATGCCTTATTACTGTAAATATATCCCCCAATAGTTTAGAGAAAAGGCTGTATTGTGCTAGAGGTTCGTATTGTGTCTACCTTGATCTGTAAAATGTTTTTTAGTTGGAAAACTGAAGTATGTAATCTACCTTAATGCATTTTTTAACCAAATTTTGACAGTGTAATATGACACAATGAAACCACTGGCACCGTTGGACTTGATACCCTAGCGCTCAAGGGAGATAAGGTGGCAACCACCTCCTCAATATAAATACTTACTAAAATTCAAACATGGTTGTTTTTTTTAACAACTTATCTCCAACTGGCTCCCTGCTGTCCCTTCCTCATGCCATATGTTAAGGCTGGCGGAATGCACCAAATAATTATAAGGATGGTATAAGGTGCGTTCGCAGCCCGGGGTCCACCGAGCAAAGATGACACCTGCTGCTCAGTAATGGCGGAGTAATAATTATAGGGGATAACTCAGGAGACTCTTTGCGTGGAACAAGGCAACTACAGGACACAGTTTTATAAGTGGTAAAGTCTATATTATCACACGGTAATTCAAACAGATGCAGAGAGAAACTCAAGTCCACAACACTTGGTGCAAGTAATAAACGCAGCTTAGCAGTCTATAGGAAACTTCAGAGAAAAATGCAATCAAGTAGAAAGTCTATGAAGCACAGTTATTCTTGAGGATACTTGACACGAATAAATCCTTGTCTTAGTCCAGGCACAGATAGATATGCTTATTAGGCAGTTCAAATCATCTTAGCTCAACCAGGGAGGCCTGGTTAATAGTCTCAGGTTATTGCAAAGCAGCAACAGCTTACATGACCAGCAAATGCAGATGGAAGTAAACACGAACAGCAGATGAAGGAGGATTACTGGAAACTTGTGTATGCAGCAGGAACTCAGAGCAGAGTAGCAGGATCACCACACAGGTTCACAGGAGCAGGTGTATAGCCAGGGAGTAATTAGAGGTCAGGAGCTGGATGCAAGGCAGAATACTCTACCACAGACTGAAGGCTGGGGTGGAGTTTTATAGCAGGAGACACAGTGCACATGAGACCAAAGACACCATCGTGGAAAAGGGCAGTAATGCACAAAAGGTAAAAAATGTTCAGAGTCCTGACATTACTCCCTCCTTAGAAGCGGCCTCAGGACGATCCTGGACCTGGTTTCTCAGGGAATCTCTGATGAAAACGAGAAATTTTCTGTTGGGCATTGATGTTTTCCACAGGTTCCCAAGAGTCTTCCTCAGGGGGATATCCCTGCCATCTTATCAGATATTGAAGCCGATTCCTGCAAATCCTGGAATCAATAATTTCCTCCACCACAAATTGTTCTTGCCCATCAATCACCACAGGCTGCGGAGGTGGCACAAAACATCCCTGGAAGGTATTAGGAGATACAGGCTTTAGTAAAGATACATGAAAAACTGGGTGTACCTTCATTGTCCTAGGCAGCTTCAGCCGGCAGGCCACAGAGCTCACAACACCATTGATTTTGAAAGGGCCAATGAATTTCTGTCCAAGTTTTTGTGAAGGAACGTTTAACTTTAGATTCTTAGCTGCTAACCACACGGAATCTCATAACTTGAACATGGGTGCAGGTTTACGGAATCTATCAGCCGATCTCTTATAACGTTCTTGAGCTGTGATAAATAATAAATAATAAATATAAATAAGAAATACTTGGCACTCTGGGGATCTTATTTGCAAGATTAGAAATTCATTTTATTCGGTGCATCCAGCTCAACATTTAAACGTTTTCGGTCTATACAAAAAGACCTTCATCAGAAACAGTTGTGAGTACTGAAATATATATACAAAAACAAAGAGAAAAATTCTTTTAGACAAAATTCATAATGCACAGCGTAAAACGAGATACGATACATTTTGTTCAATAACAACATTCTGCTCAAAAAACATGATAAGTGACAGACAGCAAATGTGACGGTCTGAGCGAATCCGGCCTGGAGTTGCGTGAGCCGTGAACCTTATTCTGGAGATGCTAGAGGTTGTAAACGTGTTAAAGAGAAATTGTTTAGGGTGAGGTGAACATATCCAGGTAGTTACCATACGGAAGTGGAGCACTGATTAATAAATCACCCCAAAAGGATACAGGTTACAGGGTGGCATAGTGCACAGTGAGCTGCCTACAACAAAGAAGATAGAGACATGAATGCATAAAATAATGCCATAGTGTGGATGTGATACAGAGTGGTAGGGCATGAAGCCCCACAGGCTATGCCGTAATGCCAATCAGTCTAAGGTGTGACCACCAGGTCCCCGAGCCCCCCCGCCACTATGCCTGTAAATGCAGCTACACAGAAATCTGCCCCCAAAGGACCTGAGACAAATACCTGGAGACCACAGTATGTGTGTGTGGACCCACACAGAGGTCAAACGACAGCTGGAGACCGGGAGCGCAAAGCGCCTAAGAGACACAATAGGGGTGCACATGAGAGATACAACACTAGGACTCAAAAGCCCCGTCCAGTAAAATTTAACCTGGTATACAGTCCAGTACCTTAATCAATGTGGAGATATGTGAAACAAGCGCTGCAGGGAAGCGAGATGCTCGCAGGGGCAAAAGCGCTGTGGAGTAAGGCAGTAAGTAACCAGATAGAGGGAGGTGCTGGATGAGGGGCAGGGATGACCGTAGGACAGGACCGAATGCTGCTGTACCTGAGAACTCCGGCGCCACGAACGTCGTGCTGTAGGGGTAGAGACGCTCCCGGGGCTGCTGGCGGAGGGCGGCACTTCCGGGTTTAAGTGCGCGCCGCAAGCATGTCACCTGACCCTGAGCATCATCAGGCCACCTGACCAGAGGAGCCGCGCATGCGCAGAAGCCGGGCTAGAGGAACAGCCGGGCAGGACACTGGAGAAGGTGGCGCCTGCGCATAGAGCTAAGGGGGCAGGGCAGCTGCGTCTATGGGGATGAAGGCAATGTGCAGAAAGGACCAGTGGGAGTAAGGGATAGACTGAGGACATAGAAGTTGGACAATGTATAAAACTGGCGATGGAATAGGAGACCCCTGCCGTAGGATCCTGTGAGGTGGTCACACCAGCAATATAGAGAACGTGTTAACACTCTATATGATAATGGCAAAAAAGTGCATACTATACCCTGTGAGGTGCTCAGTGCGAGGGGTGCAATTAGCGGTTCTGTGAAGAAATGGAGTATAACAAAACAGTTAAAAACCAGACAATGTTATATAATATAAATCCAACAGGGTGCTAATGTCACCTCAATAGACTATTACACGTATACAGTATGTTACAAAAAAGCTGAGACGTCATAGTCCCTGTTTAATCCCTTGGGCTCTAAAGTTTGTAGTGTATAAATCCAGTATGCTTCCCTCCTTCGGAGCATTCTGATGCGGTTTTGGCCTCTTCTAGGGATGTCTACCTGTTCTAAAACTTGGAAGCGGAGTTGGGAGATGTTGTGATTTTTTGCAGAAAAATGGTATGGAAGGGGGAGGTGTGTTTTGTTGCATCGAATCGAAGATTTGTGTTGGGCCACTCTCTCTCTCACTGTCTGTGTGGTCTCCCCTACATATGCCAATCCACAAGGGCATTTGATGACATAGACTACATACGTAGACTCACAGGTAAAAAAACCTTTAACGGGAATGGCTTTGCCCGTTTGGGGGTGGGAGACTGATGGGCCCTTCTGGACGTTGCTGCACTGCAGGCAATTTAGGCAAGGAAATGTGCCTTGTCTCTGGGTTTGTAAGAAAGTTTGTTTGGGGACAGTGGTACTTGAGCCAATGTCCGCATTAACCAGTCTGTCCTTGAGGTTCCTAGCTCGCTTGAAACATGACATGAAAGGAACTTTGAATTCTGGAATGTTAGGGTAACTTTTTGTTAGGATACCCCAATGTCTCCTAATGGTAGACTGCACAAGGTTCGAGAATGGGTGAAACGTTGAAACAAAGGGGATTCTCTTCCGGCCATCCTTGGGTTTACTTACTGATAAGTTTCGTTTGGCCTCCGTCAGGATCCCCTGAGGGTATCCCCTATCAGTGAACTTGTGTTCCATCTCGATGAGTCTGGTTTTTCTGACACTATCATCAGAGACAATCCTATCAACCCTGTGAAATTGGGATTTGGGAATAGAGTTTTTGATAGAGGGTGGATGGCAACTGGTGAAATGCAAGAGGCCATTACGGTCCGTTGGTTTAGTGAATAAATCGATGGACAAAAGGCCCCCCCTCTCTTTGTAAATTAAGGTGTCTAGGAAACTGATTCTGGACATGTCATGTTGCATGGAAAAACCGAGTTCGGGCCAAATGCTGTTGATGTGTTGGTCAAACACCATTAATGACTCAAAAGGCCCGTCCCAAATGCAAAAAATGTCATCGATGTACCTCCGCCAAACCGTGCAGTGGGCTGTGAACAAAGGGTGATTGTATACGTAATAATTCTCAAAGGCCGCCATGTATGCTATAGCGTAGGGAGGCGCTAAGTTCGCGCCCATTGCTGTGCCTTGTAATTGGGCATAAAACGTGTCCTGAAACATAAAGTAATTTTCTTTAAGTACCAGGCCCAAAAGGTCGGCACAGAAATGTCGGATTTTGATGTCAACATTGTTATCAATCAATAGTCTGTCAGCAGCTGCTAGGCCTTTTTCATGAATGATCGACGTGTAAAGGCTATTAACGTCCCACGTGATCAGGAGGGAGGAGGGGGATACGGGGCCCAGAGATCTAATAACTTGAATGAATTCATTGGTATCCAACAGGAAAGAGCGAGTGGTTTTGACAAGTGGCGTGAGGATTTTTTCTAGCACTATCGATAATGGTGAGAGGACCGAGTCAGTTAGGGAGACAATGGGCCGGCCAGGAGGTTTGACTAATCTTTTATGTATCTTGGGTAGAACATAAAATATGGGGGTGATGGGGTCCTTTTTGATGAGGAAATCCCTCATTTTACTGTCAATTGTACCTGCTTCAAAATGAAAATCAATAATTGGTGCAATTTTCTGCACCAATTGATTCACAGGATTGTGTGGTATTATTTTATACACCATGGTATTCCCTAGTTGTCTATACACCTCCCCAAGATAGTCAGTCCTATCCATCACTACTGTTGCCCCACCCTTATCTGCAGGTTTAATTATTAACGATTTATCGGACGATAGTTGCTCCAATGAGAGTCTTTCTGAAGATGAGAGATTGGTCTGGAACTGGAATTTCCCCTGGTCCATTTTCCGAGTCAGTGTGTGGATGTCTCTCTCAACAAGGGAAACAAAAGTTTCCACTGGAGGATCGGACCGTGGTGGCATGTAGAGGCTATGGTTCCGAAGTCCTAGGTTATGGAGTTCCAGTAAAGTTTTGTCCTGCCTAGCAGGAGTCAACACCGGAGGTTGTGCTGAGAAATGGACACGTAGTCTGAGGTTCCGATAAAACCTCTGTAGGTCCATGCTGAGTTCAAATGAATTGAACTTGTACATCGGACAAAAGGATAAACCCTTTTGGAGGACAGCCAGTTGGTGTGTGTCCAAATTTTTAGAGGAAATGTTGACTACCAGAGGGAGGTCCTTACCTGTGAGCGTGTCGCCATCTGGTTTCTGGGTTCCCCCGCCTCGCTTTCCTTTTTGGCGGCCGCGGTTGTTCCCTAAAAAAGAAGCAGAGTTTGAGGTCCCGGGTCTGCTGTCGGTGGAACCAGAAGAGCTTATCGAGCTGTGCCGTCTGGTGGAATGCCGAGTATCCCGCCACTGGTAGACTCGGTTCAGTAGATAGTCCTCGGTGTCCCGTAGAAACTTCAATCTTTTTCTCTTTTCTACTTCTAATCTGTGTAGCCGCAGCTGTTCTTGATTTTTTGTCTTGAGCTCCTGGAACTCCTCCTGGGGCATGGTGCTGGTTAATTGGGTTTCAATGGCATTTATTTGGGTGTTCACCGTATCCAGGTTTTTTTGAAGATAAGAGAGAGTTAGGGTCATAAGTTCTGCTGAGCATTTGTTCAAAATATGTTCAAATTTTGCACAGTACTCTTTATCTTCCCTGAAGAAGGTTGGTTGTAGAGGGACCCGTAGTCCCCGTGGGATCCTTTGGACTCGGAGGTACTCAGCTATCGTAACGATGTGTAACTCTAGGTTAACCGCTCTTCTGGACTCACGTTCCAAGTCGCGGTTCTTGAGTTCTTTGGTCAGAATTTGAAGAAAATCGCTAGGTGCGGTTACTTTAGAGAGAATTTCCGCCGCTTCTGCTGCGTTGAAGGAGAAGGTTTCAGACATCGTCCGAGGTGCTCGTGTAAGGATATAACATGTAGTAATATTGACCACGGCACTCAAGGCTTCTTGGAGGTGCACAAGTTAGGTATCCAACCCATCAAGCATAAATAAGAAATACTTGGCACTCTGGGGATCTTATTTGCAAGATTAGAAATTCATTTTATTCGGTGCATCCAGCTCAACATTTAAATGTTTTCGGTCTATACAAAAAGACCTTCATCAGAAACAGTTGTACTGAAATATATATATACAAAAACAAAGAGAAAAATTATTTTAGACAAAATTCATAATGCACAGCGTAAAACGAGATACAATACATTTTGTTCAATAACAACATTCTGCTCAAAAAACATGATAAGTGACAGACAGCAAATGTGACGGTCTGAGCTGTGGTCAGGGATTCCTTCAGAACCTCCAGATTCTGTCTCATCACAGTCAGCCTTTCCTCCACTGCCAGAACCGGAGAATTAATTGGAGACCTAGGTAAAATACACAGATGATAACCCAGATTGGCAAAGAAAGGTGTAAATTTAGTGGAGGCGCTCTGAGAATTATTATATGAAAATTCGGCTAACGGCAACAACTCCAACCAATCATCCTGGAGATGCCTGACATAACATCTTAGCTATTGTTCCAGCATTTGGTTGGTACGCTCAGTCTGACCATTTGTCTGGGGATGGTAAGCAGAAGAGAGACAGACATTAATATTGAGTGCAGAGCAAAACCCCTTCCAGAATCTTGAAGTGAACTGTACTCCACGGTCAGAGATGATCTCATCCGGAACCCCATGCAACCGAAAGACATTCTGTATAACCAAGTTCACCGTATCTTTAGCTGAGGGGAGGCCGATGCACGGAACAAAATGAGCAGCTTTAGTCAGGCGATCAACTACCACCATGATTGTATTCATGCCCCCCGATGTAGGCAGCTCCACAATAAAGTCCATTGATATAGACCCCCAAGAGCGGGACGGAACAGGTAATGGTTGTAGAAGACCCTTAGGTGCCACATGAGGAGTCTTGTAAGGCTACGTTCACATTTGCGTTGTGCGCCGCAGCGTCGGCGCCGCAGCGCACAACGCAAACAAAAACGCGGCAAAACGCACGCTAAAACGCTGCGTTTTGCGCCGCATGCGTCGTTTTTGGCCGAAAGTTGGACGCAAAAAAAATGCAACTTGATGCGTTTCTTGCGTCCAACGCTTGCGGACATGCGGCGCAAAACGCAGCACAACGCATGTCCATGCGCCCCCATGTTAAATATAGTGGCGCATGACGCATGCGGCGCCGCTGCGGCGCCCGACGCTGCGGCGCTGACCGCAAATGTGAACGTAGCCTAACAGGCACATACCTCGCAAGAGAGAACATAGTCCTTGGTATCCTTCAGGCAAGTTAGTTACCAGAAGAATCGGCTCAGGAACTCTTGTGTCTTCTGTACCCCCCTGTGACCAGACAACTTGGAGTCATGTACCAACTTGAGGATCTGCAGACGGACGACCTCCGGGACGTAGATACGTCGATCTCTGAACCACATGCCACCCTTAAAGACAAGATTAATATCCACAGGTGGGTTGGCCAGAAATACATCACCTTCATAGGCTTCCCTGCACTCCTTCCATAAGTCCTGATCGTGGATAACTCCGATGAAATTGGCATCAGATAGATTGGTCTTGGACGGGGCTCCAGGTACGGAATCCACAGCATGGATTCGGGATAAAGCATCAGCCTTCCCATTACGAGAACCTGGACAGTACGAGATAACAAAATTAAATTGATTTAAAAATAAGTTCCAAAGAGCCTGATGAGGAGAAAGACATCTAGCGGATCTAAGGAACTCTAGATTGCGATGGTCAGTTAGCACTATGATCTGTTGTGCAGCTCCTTGCAGATGATGCCTCCATTCTTTGAAAGCTGCAATAATAGCCAGCAATTCCTTGTCTCCCATGTCGTAATTCTTCTCTGCTGAGGTTGGTCTACGGGAAAAAAAAGCACAAGGATGTAGCAGTCCCTTCTCTCGAGTTCTTTGGGAGAGAATAGCCCCCAAAGCATTATCAGAAGCGTCCACCTCCACAATGAAAGGAAGTGTTGGATCTGGGTGTATCAACAGCGGTGCTGATGTGAAACAGACTTTAAGCCGATCAAAAGCTTCTTGAGCTTCTTGATTCGGGAATCAGAGGCAAAGGGTAACGGTTTCATATGGTTACCTTATTGAGTTCTCGATAGTCAACATAGGGTCTCAGGGTCCCATCCTTCTTCTTTACAAAAAAGATAGGTGCCCCTGCTGGTGAGGAAGAAGGACGTATGAAGCCTTTGGCCAGATTTTCATCAATACACTCTTTTAAGGCTTGAAGCTCAGGTGCCGCCAAAGGGTATACGTTACCAAAAGGAATGGCTGCCCCGGTAAGCAGCTCAATGGGACAGTCATAATGCCTGTGTGGAGGAAGCTGATCTGCAGTCTTCTTGTCACAGATGTCAGAGAACTCTTTATAAGCTGGAGGTAAAGAAAATACCTGTACATGTGGTACCGTAGCCGTGGACTCAGGGACAGCTTCTGTTAACGCTGAGTTGCTCCTTGTTGGGAAGATAATCTCCTTGGTCTCCCAGTTGATAATTGAGTTCTGAGAATGCAACCAACAAATGCCTAAAATCACAGGAAATGAGGAGAAGAAATTAGCAAGAAAGAAAGTTGTTCCTGATGATTAGGCTCCAACAAAATTTCAAGGGTTCTCCCCTTGAGGAAGCGGCGTGTGTACGTCGCGAAACGCGCGTCGGGGGCTATCCACCGGTGGGACCCCTTTTCCTCTTCCCCCCTTTGCATGGGTAAGCATGGCGCTAATATTTATTGCTGATGTGTCTTGGGCTAGCTAATTACATGTATTGCCGCACTTGCCGTATATTTTTCGCTGGTCTCTTACACAGTTATTTTGCCTGTGTGTCGTGTATTTTCCATGCTGCCATTACTCTTTGCTATGCAATGTTCTTTTTTGTTTACACCACTGTGTGGGACCCTCTTATATAGGGGTCACCATATGGGGCTAATTATCCATCATTTACAGTGTCTTTACCGTGCATAGCATTGGGGTGGATTGGTTTAGGGCTGGTTTCTTTCCCCTTTCATGTAGTGCTGTGGAATGCTTGGCACTAGTACCAATGTCCTGTTTTTAATCTCTGTATTAATAAAGGTTTTTTCATATATTTGTACCTCTGTCTCTTGATTCTCTTGTTTTTTGATATCTATGTTTGGAGCGAGGAACTTTACTATCCGGGTCATTACCTTATATAGTCATTAGTACTTTATCCCGGGTCTGCTTGCTATGTATCCGGATGTTCTGTTAATAAAAATTTCAAGGGGTACGGTCTCCTGATCCACAGGCCCAGAGATTAAAGGTGACCCATCCACTGTTCCCATGGTAATTGGAGAGGCTCTTTGCTGAATTTTAATACCATGTTCCTTGGCAAATGCGATATCCATGAAATTGCCACCTGCACCAGAGTCAATCATAGCTGAACTGGAAATCCACTGTCCTGAACACAGGATCTTAATAGGGAGAGAACAGTGAGAGTTCTTTTCCTTCAGCTCCATGGGGGGTGAAGTCATAGAAAGTGAATGGAATACAGCGTTTAAAGGCAGGCTACATTCAGAGATGTCAGATTCATCATCACAGTTGTCATACTCCCCTATTGCTGCTAGCAACTTGTTAGGCTGTCTAGGACACTTAGGACAATTGTTCAAGAAGTGGTCAGACTGGCCGCAGTAGAAACATAGACTTTCACGCAGGCGATGCTCCCGGTGCTCATTGATCTCGCGCCTCTGAACAGAATCAATTTGCATGGGCACCTCCTCCACCTCCCGAGAGGTTTTACATGCAGGCTCTTTGGAAGGAAGGGAAAAGTTAGAAACACAGTTATATGCAGCAAATTTCTCCTGCCTACGCTCAGTAAGGCGAATGTCTATGCGCACACAATGCTGTATAAATGTCTCTAGCTCTTGTGGTGACTCAGAGCAGGCTAGTTCATCTTTTACAATACTAGACAGACCCCTTTTAAAAATAGGCAATTGTGCATAACTGTCCCAATTGGTATCTACCGTCAATCTCCTGAATTCAGTGGCATACTCAATAACAGAACGTTTAGCCTGGCGTAAAGACAACAAAGCAGATTCAGCAGTTGCACGGTGATTAGGGTCATCAAACATTAATGCCATAGCGGCCAAGAAATCATCCAAGTTATTTAACCGTGGGTCACGAGACTCAATCATCGGATTCGCCCAGGCGAGCGCTCGTGAGGTCAGTAGCATTATTACACACAAAACTTTGGATCTATCAGTAGGAAAACGGTCAGCATGCACATCAAAATATAGCATAAATTGATTCACAAAGCCACGAAATTTGTCGCGATCACCATTAAATCTGAATGGGGGCGACTTAGGTGGGCTAGCTGGTGGCGGTTGCCCAGAGGGTAAAGTCACTTGTGCAGCTATTTGGTTGCTTATGTCCTGAAAAGCCCGTCCATACTGGGACTCTATGCCAGCACTTTTGTTTTCCTGGGCTGCCATGCGGTTGCTCAAGTCCTGCAAAGTTTGTCCAAACACTTGTTGATTGTGTTCAAAGCTTCCAAACTTCTTTTGCAGACCTTCCACATCTTTCTGCAGTGATCTAATTATGGAAAACACTTGCTCTAATTTGCTTTCTGCAGTCATTGTTCCAGCTGTCTCCTTTTTCTTTTCTTTTAGGCTAGAGTATCCTGTAATAATTATAGGGGATAACTCAGGAGACTCTTTGCGTGGAACAAGACAACTACAGGACACAGTTTTATAAGTGGTAAAGTCTATATTATCACACGGTGATTCAAAAAGGTGCAGAGAGAAACTCAAGTTTACAACACTTGGTTCAAATAATAAACGCAGCTTAGCAGTCTATAGGAAACTTCAGAGGAAAATGCAATCAAGTTGAAAGTCTATGAAGCACAGTTATTCTTGAGGATACTTGACACGAATAAATCCTTGTCTTAGTCCAGGCACAGATAGATATGCTTATTAGGCAGTTCAAATCATATCTTAGCTCAACCAGGGAGGCCTGGTTAATAGTCTCAGGTTATTGCAAAGCAGCAACAGCTTACATGACCAGCAAATGCAGATGGAAGTAAAAACGATCAGCAGATAAAGGAGGATTACTGGAAACTTGTGTATGCAGCAGGAACTCAGAGCAGAGTAGCAGGATCACCACACAGGTTCACAGGAGCAGGTGTATAGCCAGGGAGTAATCAGAGGTAAGGAGCTGGATGCAAGGCAGAATACTCTAGCACAGACTGAAGGCTGGGGTGGAGTTTTATAGCAGGAGACACAGTGCACATGAGACCAAAGACGCCATCTTGGAAAAGGGCAGTAATGCACAAAAGGTAAAAAAATGTTCAGAGTCCTGACAGGCGGACAGTATATGGCGGTATAATGTGAACACACACGGGTTAGCTTCATCCGGTATGTAAGGAAGTGAACCCTGTTGTGTCACAGGGAGGCAATACCACAGAGTGAACGCTAGTATTGGGTGACAGGACTCTGCCCAAGGACACGGGGTTAGAGTCTTTCTAGACCACTAGCGCTCAGCGCCGCAACTGCGGTGCCAGGGAAAACCTAAATAATGATTTACCGCACAGAGTGCGTGCAGCGCCGCTCTGGCGAACACCACTAACCGGCCTATCTAGGTAGAGGTAAGTGCACTGGTTGCGCATGGTGCCGCACTGTAAAACGCTGCTGTTAGACGCTATAGATTGTGCCTGGTGCTGGACGGCACTAACTGGCGCTAGACAGCTACAACATTCGGGAGCATTCATCAACACTAGGGATGGGAATGATTCGGAGATTTCACCAGAACAGGCACACATCCACACACACACAATAACTGATTTATACTAGCGCATGGCCACTCGGCCATGCAAACCTTTTATATCTGTAGCCTTCCAGGACCTTCGTAGTGCTCCAATCGGAGTCACTACAGGACCTGAGCATGTGACCCCTGACCACCAATGAGAGCTTGCCTCTGATCAATGCTGGTTACAAAGGCTGAGCCTGGAATGTCAGGTGTAACCAAACGCACAGTATGTGCTTGAGCCGGACACTCGGACCAACGTCTCTGCTGAGCAGGCTCCACTGCGGCTGAAGGAGAATGGGAGACCGCAGCAGACATGGTTCGAGATTCCCCCTGTGCAGCGGTGG
Organism: Ranitomeya variabilis; assembly: GCF_051348905.1. Taxonomy (NCBI): domain Eukaryota; kingdom Metazoa; phylum Chordata; class Amphibia; order Anura; family Dendrobatidae; genus Ranitomeya; species Ranitomeya variabilis. Next base: position 276,261,920 of record NC_135235.1, on the reverse strand, counting down.
GAACTCGACACCTAACACCATAGCACTGCCATCTTAAACTTCCTTTTTATCTCTTTGAAGCAGGAAGCTTTTTTGGGAAAGCTAAGGCTTGGTTCACAATAATGTTCAAAGGAGGCTCCAACACAAATGTGAACCTAGCCTAGGTGTGACCTCAAATATTAACCTAAATTATGTCAACTTCCACCCAAGCCATTCACCTTCCTCCCTTGACGCTTTTTCCCAGTTGAGCAATCAATGTTTTACTACCTTCCCTATCACAGGGAAAATTAAGGGTGAAGGACTTGATTTCATATGAACTGATTCCATTTAGAATGTTTCAAAGTTTGCAGAATTTAGTGAATTTTAATTTTTAGAATTCAATTAGTGGAAATCCAACAAAGCGGTCCCCAGACAATCAGATCACCCCACACCTATTCCTGCCATTGCAACTGCTTGCTGGTCCTCCACTTTCTGCATGTGGCATCCGCTCCATTTCTCTCTTCACCATTTCAGGCTTCCAAGACACCTGGGGCAACATGACCACATGGTTTGACTCATATCTTGATGTAATAATGTGTGTTGAGGTTTAGTTGTGCTAAAATCGCTTGCAAAGAGTGATGAGAAAGAGGGATTGGGTGCATTACGGAGTAAGTGGAGGACAGGTGAAGAACAGTGGTGGTAAGAACAAGCAAGGGCATGATGAGTAGAATATTTTATTATTTATTTTAACTCTTACTGGCCCATCTGTTTATTATGTTTTAGAGTCTGCAGACCTTATGGCATAATAAATGTTTTTTGTGTAATAAAATTAGGGTTCATTAGATTTCCATCAAATAAACTAGATGTTCCTCAAATCTCAAATTCAAGCCAATTTTCCAAATTCTAATTTCAGCAGATTAACTCTAGTAAATACAAGGTGTGCAACTCATCTAAAGAAATTTACAACTTTTTGTAAGCAATGCATTTCCTATCTCTTAAAGATTTTGTGGCTTCAACCAAGCTGAACTGAAGTCCTCGGAGAGGGAGCAAACTGCTTCTATGCCTGGTTGTTTAGTAGCCTTTGCCAACTAATCAGATGCAAGTACTTGGCCTCGGCTCTGCAGGGAGCAATGTGTCCTACAAACTACTGCCAGAACACGTACAATAAGAAAGTGGTTGGCACAGAGCGCATGGACCAATATAGAAGTAAACAATTCAATTTATGTTGCTCCTTGGTGTTCAAACATCATGAATTATGTATAGGCGCCATGTACTTTTCTAACCTTTGCTTTCAGTAGTTAGAAAATAAGTTTATTTTTAGATGTGTGTATTACTTACCATTTTTTACCATTAAAAACTGAGATCCTGAAAAGGTGAGATGGAAAGTCATAATTTTACACAAGCTAAGATGAGTCTGTTTACTTCAATGAAAAATTATGGCAATTAGTTTAAAGTGATTGTGACCTATATCTTTGTTTTAATAGATGTTTTGTGGACCTGAATTTGTGACACTAAGGGTACTGTCACACAGTGGCACTTTGATCGCTACGACGGTACGATCCGTGACGTTCCAGTGATATCCATACGATATCGCTGTGTCTGACACGCAGCAGCGATCAGGGATCCTGCTGAGAATCGTACGTCGTAGCAGATCGTTTGGAACTTTATTTCGTCGCTGGATCTCCCGCTGTCATCGCTGGATCGTTGTGTGTGACAGCGATCCAGCGATGCGTTCGCTTGTAACCAGGGTAAACATCGGGTTACTAAGCGCAGGGCCGCGCTTAGTAACCCGATGTTTACCGTGGTTACAAGCGTAAAAGTAAAAAAAAACAAACAGTACATACTTACATTCCGGTGTCTGTCCCCCGGCGTTCTGCTTCTCTGCATTGTGAGCGCTGGCCAGCAGGAAAGCGAGCACAGCGGTAATGCGGTGACATCACCGCTGTGCTTTCCGGCTGGCGCAGACACAGTGGAGAGAAGCAGAACGCCGGGGGACAGACACCGGAATGTAAGTATGTACTGTTTGTTTTTTTTTTACTTTTACGCTGGTAACCACGGTAAACATCGGGTTACTAAGCGCGGCCCTGCGCTTAGTAACCCGATGTTTACCCTGGTTACCCGGGGACCTCGGCATCGTTGGTCGCTGGAGAGCTGACTGTGTGACAGCTCTCCAGCGACCACACAACGACTTACCAACGATCACGGCAAGGTTGTATCGCAGGTCGTGATCGTTGGTAAATCGTATAGTGTGACAGTACCCTAAGGCTAAAGTCACACCAGCGTATATATTCTCATCTAAGAAAATTGGATCAATTATGATAATCACACACTAATCAGACTTTGATCAGAGTGTGATCATAGTGTGATCTGATTCTCTCGGATGAGGAGAAGATGGAAAAAAATACTTTTCTATCTTCTCCATTGTGTCAGACTGTGAAAATTGGATGACACTCAGATGTCATTTGAACACAGTCCAATGGTTTCCATGGACTCGTTGACTTGCATGACCGAGTGCAATTTGATAATTGGATCCAACTTGGGCATGTTGCTATTTTTTCCTAGGACCAGCTCAGTCCAAGGAAAATATTGGATATGTGCACAGCCCCATAGGCTAACATTGTTCCTGCTCACATTTGTACTGAAAATACCCAAGTCCTTAATAATATATAAGTATTAAAGGCTGTCATCTGTCCGCTTGCTAATTCACCGTGCTCAAAGACTACTTAGTCTTCCTGTTCTCCAGACCTGACCATCAGCCTCCTTCAATATCAAAACACTGCACATCAGAAAACCATTTTTCAATTAAATGAGACAATTAGGGGCACAAGCATCTCCATAAGCAGCCATTTTTCCCCCATACATCACATGTCGAGAAGAGGTTAAATACCATACTACTGGAAGGAATGCTCCAACCAAGACGCATGTCCAGATGCCTACACCAACCTTGATTCAACCAGCAATAATAAAATGTTTCATTCTGCCAGAATTGGAAAATTATTTGTTGAAGAACCACAGCGCCTACAATGATGTCTGTATGTACCTAAAATAACTTATCTTATTAAGATTACCTTTAATATTACCATCTAAAGTCACGTGAAGTGTAATGTGCTGTTTGTGGCAGGAAGATGTTTGGCATCATCCCCTGTTTAGTAGGTCACAGATATAAGTTAATAAATTCTTTCATCCTCATGATTTAGTCACGTCCATAGGTGGCGGATCTGCAGTATCCGGTCGCGGCCACTATTCCGTCAACAGAATTTATTTTATGTCTTACCTGTAATGAGGCCATGACTATTGTTGTTTCAAGTCTTTATTGTTTGGAACTACATCAGATGTTCATTTAAATGATAATGTGGTCTCCTTGTAAGCCGGCAGTTCTGAAGTACTTCTTCATCCACAGAGATGGTGTCAATTTAGATTAAATTTAGTTTATATTTTTACTTGTGCTAGAGTCTTAGAACTCATTGACGTTTCCTTGGTGCCTTGCTAACCGTAAGTGGAATTATATATTTAATGCTATTCTCCTTAATCTCTTCATGCTTCATGACTGATAAACATATCATAAATGGTGTGTACTGAGAGCTCCATGATTAATACAAAACATTTTGGTGGTTGTATGGTAACAACAATGAGCAAATTGATTCAAAGCAAATCAAATTCATCTTGAATGTTCCAAACAAAAAACCTTGGATTCGCCAGAATATGACATCTTTGCAATTTTGCTGCATACAAATCAAGAAAAATGGCAACTGCCATTTTATTGAAGTAAAGGCGGCTGGAAATCGAGTACAAATAAAAAAAAATCATACTCACCTGGCTCTCACGGCTCTCACATATCTTGTTGCACTGTCCTCATCCAGTCCTGTCACCTTCTTCGATCCAGTCTTCATTGCTTCCCACTCCAGGCATCTTTGGTGTCTCTGGCGCTGATCTGGTCCAATGAAATGATGTCTGTTACCGCATGACATCATGATGTGCATCAATTATTATCTTTAGATACAACTTTTAGTACATCGCTATAGAATATATCTGTCATGTCTCACTTCATGAGGTGGATCTGGATGAGAACTTATGATATAGCCTGGATAGATGAGGTCCAGATGCAACAATGAAAGTTGTAGTGGCAGAAAGCCAAAAAGAGGAGAAAATGGGAGTCAGGTATCTGATGAAGTAGAAGAAGTAGATGAAGTTAAGTTGTCTCAATGATATTGTAAAGCTGAATTTGTCACAGAGCCTGATCGAGCTGACAGTGGTACAGTAGAGTTTTCTCAATGATTGCTGAGCTGATTTTGTTACAGAGTCCAATACAGAGCTGGAATTTGTATAACATGGGTACAGTTATATAGTAGGGCTGGGTTCGTCACAAGGTCAAAAACAGAACTGGCTAAAATTCTACAGTAGGCACAAATGTCAACTACCTGAATACCTGATACCACAACAGAGAGGGGCCAGGAGCTCCTTGCATCTGGTTACCTGAACTCCTGCACTGGTTAGAACTGCTTCACCATCATACTAAACAGTGCAGGTTTTCTTTGATCTGGCATTGCTAGAGATAACCAGTTCAGCTTATCTCCTGGAGCTCTACATCATGGATTGCCTCAGCTGTTCTGTGTTGGACACTCCCCTTTGACATATATGCTTGTCACTGGTATTTGGAAATTGCCAGTGATAGTTCATACTGCCTGGTTTGGAGCTGGAGCAGTTGTTCAGTGTTTGGAGTTGGCGTTTGGTGAATTGTTCTGGCTATTTCTGCTTGGAGTTTCTTTTGCATGTTCATCCTTATCCTCTCCTATTTGGTTTCAACTATCTTACACTTCTTTGTGTACCACTTTGTAGGTTGGTGAGTTTATTTTGCTTGATTTCAGTTTTATTTATACCTGTTTGACTTCCCTTGTCTTTCAGGACTCTGAACCTTTTTTATTACCTTTTGTTCATTTCTGCCCTTTTCCAAGATGGCGTCTTTGGTCTCATCTGCACTGTGTCTTCCTGCTATAAAACTCCACCCCAGCCTTCAGTCTGTGCTACAGTATTCTGCCTTGCATCCAGCTCTTGACCTCTGGTGACTCCCTGGCTATATACCTGCTCCTGTGAACCTGTGGGGTTATCCTGCTACTCTGCTCTGAGTTCCTGCTGCATACACCAGTTCCAGTAATCCTCCTTCATCTGCTGCTCGTGTTTACTTCTATCTGCATTTGCTGGACATACAAGCTGTTTCTGCTCTGCAAGAACCTGAGACTATTAACCAGGCCTCCCTGGTTGAGCTAAGATATTATTTGAACTGCCTAATAAGCATATCTATCTGTGTTTTGGACTAAGCAAGGACTTATTCGTGTCAAGTATCCTCAAGAATAATTATGCTTCATAGACTTTCTGCATGATTGCATTTTCCTCTGAAGTTTCCTATAGACTGGTAAGCTGCATTTAATATTTACTCCAAGTGTTGTGGACTTGAGTTTCTCTCTGCACCTGTTTGAATCACCGTGTGATAATATAGACTTTACCACTTATAAAACTGTGTCCTGTAGTTGTCTTGTTCCACGCAAAGAGTCTCCTGAGTTATCCCCTATAATTATTACAATGCCTGTCTGGTTAGTGTAACCCCATACATTTCCTGGGTGAGGGAGGGAATAGAAAAGGATAAGTCAGGAGCATAGGAAGGCATGTGACGTCTGCTTCAAGGATAATCTAGGGTCAATGATTGACAAGAGCGCCCCTAGCATGAGGAATAGGAAAGGAACCCCTTTCCCCAAGAAAAACTGCAACAATACTGTGGCACTCAGGCAGTGACCAGCCAACTGAGTCAGGCTGAAGCCTGCAAATATGATGTAAATGTTGCGTGCAGGGCTCTCATGGCAACCTTATGCACCGAGGAATAAAGAGACGGCTATAGGTAGAGGACAAAGCCCTGGATCCAGGAGAGGTGAGTAATAATTTGTGTCATATCCTAAATATCTCTAAAGGTTATATTTGTGTATAGTTCTCTACTTGCCTGTGTTATTTTTTATCTAAAGCTCCATCTGCAGCTCCCCAATGATAAGCACAGCAGAGGACATGGCCGCAGGGACAAGCGCCTCTTGGTTCTCTGAACCTTCCCTTGGTATACTCATGTTTAATTAGCCAGAAGTTCAAGACAGTGGCGACTTGCTGAGATACTTTCTGCTCGCTTTTTAAAAACCCTCTAGCACATTTGTCTGCATGTCAAAACAAAGATAGAAGAAACAGAAGATATCAGGAAGACAGGGAGCGATATTACCTGCAGCAGATTAGCTATTTGCAGTCACCCTGGGGGAAAGAATCATTGAAACCAATAGCTACATTTTATCATATAGAAATAACTTATTCCCACAGCTATAGATTGTGACCGGAGAACAGTGACGAGCCTTTAGTTCCTATAAATACTGGGATTTCTGAGTTTACCTCTTCACCCTAATCCATGAAGATAAGCATGATGGCTGTCCAATGGAATATAATTCATCTAAATGCTAGAATTTACAGTATTAGCACCTGTTCAGACATTGAAGTCCAGTTGGTCGTATCAATAAATGTTTAGGCTGAAAGATGTTTTTACTTTTTTAACCATAAATATATTAACCTCCTTCCCGATGAGGCGATTTTCCATTTTTGAACTTTAATTTATTCCTCCTCTTATTCCAAAAGCCACAACTTTTTTAGTTTTCCATCTACATAGCTGTTTGAGGGCTTGATTTTTTTGTGGGACAAGTTGTACTTTTTAATACACCATTCATTTTATCATGTGATGTACTGGAAAGTGGAAAAAAAATCCAAGAGAGGCAAAATAGCAAAAAAAAAAAGCACAATTGCAATTTAAAAAAAATAAATAAATTATTTATCTACTTCATTTTATGGAAAAATGACCTACCAATAATATTTTCTAGGTCTGTACGATTACTGAAATACCAAACATTTATAGTTTTTATTTTATTTAAGTGGTGAAAAAAAATTCAAAAGTATGTAAAATCAAAACTTAGCTTATTTCAGAACAGGAAAATTAATCCACAAAGTGCACCAGGGTGGGCTCAACAATAAGACAATAGCTAGCATAATAAATAAAAGACAGATGCTTCAAGTAGTTCATTGGGAGCATCTACAAGCCACCAAACGCACCACTTGACTGGTTTGCTGCCTCTGATTGGCACACAGAAGAGTCAGACAAGTTGGTGGATTTGAGTCAAGTAAGTATATGGCATGTCAACGATGAAGTCATTGGACAAGGTCTTCAAATTGAGGAACATTTCACTAATTATTAAGAAACATCTCTTTCATACTTTAGTCTTTTCTATGGTAACATACAGATGGGAAACCTGGGCGATTAAGGAACAAGAAAGAAGAAGAATCAATGCCTTTGAAATGTGGTGCTGTAGAAGGATGCCATCAATAACATGGATGGCAAGAAGAACAGATAAAACAATTTTGGAACAAATCAAGCCAAACATGTTACTCTAAGCAAGGATCACCAAGCTGTGACTTGCCTACTATAGACACATCAAACAAAGTGATCAATCACTGAGAAAACACATAATAGTTGGGGGGAATAGAGGGAACAAGGTGAAAAGGAAGACCAGCAACCCAATAGCTTGATATAATCAACATAATGGTGAAGACCATGTTAAACCTATCTATGCTTGCATAAGATCGATTTTCCTATAGATCGTTCATGTATCATGAGCTGCAGGCTGTTATTTAAAAAAAATGTGTATGGCAGTATGTAGTATTTAGGGCTGTCATGAGTTCATCAAGTTCTGTCTTTTCTGTTGGAGGAATTTCAATACAAAAACAAAATGAAAATTCCACATGAGGCCGAAACCAATTTTCCACACCTTAGCGATAACAATTATTTCCAGACTCCAAATTAAAAATATATATTAAAAAAAAATCTGAATAAATCCTTGGATCCTCAAAGACTAGTAGATCACAAAAGCAAAAAAATTACACCAACCTTTGATAAGATTTATTTGAAGCTAAAGCCACACATCGAAAAAAAACGTACGGAACACTAAATGCAAAATTCTGGAAAGACATAAAAGAAAAATTGTGTTATGTTTTACTACAAATGAGCAAGTGGTGTTATTAGGTAGAAATAATGACCTGGGTACTTCAGACGGCACTATGACCAAAGTACATAGAAATATGGAGAATTAATTTCCATATTAATTCAAAAGTCTATGACTCATGAGCTGAATTTGATTAAAAAGACAACCTAATTGTACAGAATGGAGCCTCTCCGCTGCAGATGCCGAATTTGACGTGACATTGAGTTCTGAATCCACATCTGCATAACAATGATATTGAACAATTACCAAATCTACAAGCTCGGCAACTTTCCGGGAGGTGGGAACCATTTCGCTCATTAGCGGCAGGTCACAACAATACATTTGGGCTTTTAATGCTCCCAAAGTGTTAGTTTCTAGCATACGATCTGGAATTAGCAGATGGAAAAAATGCCATCTTTAATCAGATAAGCATTTTAGATTACAGGGTCCACATGAAATGTGTGGGAAGAGGTTTAGAAGGAACTAAACATGCAGGTAAGGTAAATGGCAGGCTTAAATTCCAGGTGGAGGGCTGTGTACAAAAAAGAAATAAGCTCCTTTGTATTAAAGGCAGCAAGACGCAAGCTGATTATATATCAAGACGTGTTTATTCCCATATTTATTGTGTTTGTGCTTCTTAATATGGTGTATTATTTCTCTATGCTGCGATCGAGAATCCTGCGAATGTCAGATATTGTTTCCTCATTTAACCCATGCATCTTACTTTATGAAGACTCGTGACACTTCGGTGAGACACTGATCTATCCACACTATATATTGAACTCTTCAAGTCGGCGTTTTCCTTGATTCAATATCGATGTTTGATTATTTTTTTATTATACCTATCTGTTCCTGAAATATGGCCCCTTCTCTTTATATAAATCAAGTCATTATAGCCAAGTGGACGTGGTCCTCAATTCTGCCTTGTCGACATAGTCTTGAGAACCACACTCACTTGGATAGCAAGTCTTGTGACTGACATTTTTATATCTATTCTACGTGTATGTATCAATTCTATCTATTCTATTTTGTCGGGTCACGTTGTGATTTTACTGTATGCAACAGATGAATTGCCGGCTTTTCAAAGAACATCAGTGTGTAAAAATCCAACAGTGCTCGCATGGTCCGAGTGCCGTGCAATTTTTTTCTCCCACCCATTGACTTGCATTGCCGAGTCTCGTCCAAAATATGAGGACAATCGTAGCATGCTGTGATTTTTTTTTCTCAGTCTGATTTCAGCTGAGAAAAAAAATCACAGATGGGCTGTGACTCATAGCTTAACATTGGTCAGAGTGCAATCCGATTTTTTATCAGATTGCACTAGTCTGTTTTCCTTACAGATGAGTATGAGCCAAGAGAAGCCTGCAGCTAAATGGAATCATACCAACCACTTTTGACTTAGTCCACATCATCCTATTGTTATGCTATACAACATTTAACTTGTTTTTTTATTAAATTATATTCTAGTTTTTGTTTGCCTTTATCAATTTCAGGAATCGAGGTTGGCAGCCATTAGATCTGGAAATGTATTTATTGATTGTACTCAAATAGCATCATTAATTTACAGACATTATCATCACTGTCCCCATTGGGGCTCACAATCTTGATTCCCTATCAGTATGTTTTGGGAGTTAAATGCTTTGTGAATGAAGACTTGATCAGCCATCAAACGGATAGATGTGATCAGATTAAATCTTTCAGAAGCTGCAGTTATATATAATAGTACAAATTGGAAGTTAAATGCTTGTCACATGAAAATTTCGCTCCACTACAGAAAAAAAGGAAGTTATTGGGTGACAGTAGCCTAACATCATCTATAGGACATAGAAAGCTGCCTCAAGAATATTATTAATTACAAATCTACTAGGGTTAGCAGTAACATTAGTCATCAGGGTTGCAGGTAAAAACATGTATTACCTTCCAATAACTAAAATGTTGAGTTGTCCTTCTTACCTAAGTGCTTTGTTACAGCATTGGAGTTCCGAGCTCACGTGCAAACCATTTTTTGTATTCCTTTATTATCTGCTGGTTAATCAATATTCAGACATGAAAGGGAGACTTAACAGTTTAATTAGCCAAATGTGTTCGGCTAATTAAAAATATGTAGTGATTGAATTGAGGGAGATGTGAAAACATAGATACGCCACCTTTGGGCAGATGGACACAACACTAAAGATCGCCTTATCTCTAGCTTGTATTCTGCTTATTGTTTTCGTGAGGATGCCAAGGTCTCCTTCATCGAGGTCAAAAAGAGAAAATGAACAATCGTTATCTACTTCAGTTATTTAGCAAACATTGTGTCCCATAATAAAGTAATTATACACTTCATGATTATATCTTGGTGAATTGTATTATGTAAATTAAATGCTAGGAGAAACTTTTTTTAATTAACACAAAAGATCTGAGATAAATATTAGGAGGGGTATGGGATTTTGTCCATACATCATGGAGGAGAACTAAGTCATCTAAATGGCCCCATGGTAGTTCAGATGACAGATATTTCTCCCAGGTTTTCCCTTCCAAATGCTTCTGAGTTCTCTATGAGATACCTTGCTTTCAAACTCCTCTGGTGGTAGCTTATTTTGCCGAGAATAAAAGGATCGGCAGTCCAAAATCAGAGATGCCGGCTCCTTATCTCCCCCAACGTCATCTGTTGGGTGACATTCGGGAGGCCCACATACACATTATAGTGATAGGGATATCATCGGGTTTGTACAATGTTAGTTTAATGTGTAGGAGGGTCTTAAGAGGGGTAACATATTGTCATAACTCCACCTTGAGATCTAAATATTGACCATAGGGTTCCCTTACAATCCCGCTGAAAATGGAACACAACCATTTCCCTAATGCATATCATTGTGTGACTTTTGCCCTTAATAGGGTGGGAAAAGTAAATCAAATTCTGCATCACATTGCAACATTCATGATGTTCCATCCGTGTTTTCTGTAGACGTATTGTATTTAAGAGATTGTCTACTACTTTATCATTGATAAATTATCTTTTGGATAGGTCATCAATGTCTAATCGGTCAGGGCCAGACATTCGGCACCACTGCCGATCAATTGTCTGCGTTGGCAGGTGGGCAGCCGGATGGAACTACTCATTGACAGATCCATAGGAGGTGCATGTGTAGTCCTCGGCCACTGCTACTAACAAGATGGAGCAGATCCACAATAGACACTGAGAACAGCTGATCGGTGGAGGTGCCAGGTGCTAAGGATAGGTCATCAATGATAAAGCTGTGGTCAACCTCTTTAAGTAATTCTTGACTTTAATACCGATGCAAGTCCCAAATGAATGTTCGTGACTACCAACCAATATACTTCCTGCACCACTGTGCGCTGTGCTGTATTTATAGTGTGGCCGCTATAATACAAAAGTAATCCAAAGCCAAACTTTGACAATAAGGGCGGGGTCATACTTGCGAATTCAATGCAAGAAACTTGCGCGAGTCTCTCGCATCAAGTCCCGGTTCTGCCACCGGCACTCGGGACCGGAGCGTGCGGCTGCATAGAAATACATGCGAGTCCTGAGTCCTGGCGGCAGTGTCGGGTATTGATGCGAGAGACTCGCGCAAGTTTCTCACATTGAACTTGCCACTGTGAACCCGGCCTAAGTGCAAAATAATTGCTCATTATCACATATAAAATGATTATTTGGAACTTACTATACAACAGATATTGAAATGCAACAACATTGTACTTTGGATCCATGTGATACCGATTACAAATACTGCATCTGTTATGTTAAAGTCTAGTAATTAGGTATTTTCAAGATTTTTTTTCTATTTCCACCTTTAAAAAAAAGACTAATCACTTGCCATCAATATCTACATTTTTTAACCTGGTGTAAATGTTGCTGTTCTCCTGAATATATTTCCTTTGGTTCTGCTCATCTCTGTTGCTGAAAAAAGGCCCTTTCTTCTTGGTGTATAAATCAAGTCATTTTAACCAAGTGGGTTTGGTGCTCAATTCTGATGTGTCAACAAATTCTTGATGACCTCACCCACTTGGTAACAAGACTTGACTTATACAGGAGGTAGAGAAGACCATAACTCAGGAATGGAGAAGCGCAGGAACAAAAGAAGAACATCGCTGGATTCAGGAGAACAGAGACATTTACACCAGGATGTCTATTCATTCAACATACAACAAAAAAGGCACTTGAAATGGAATTCCTTCACTATGGTACAGTATCCCTAGATATGGATCTAAAGTACTAGTAACCATGACTGTCATGATCTCTGCAGGCAGAGATCATAGCAAGCCTATAGAGGGACAAGCTCTCGGAAGATGGAACTATACTGACCATGAACTAAGCCTGCCGCGCAACTAGAAATAGCCAGGTAGCATTTCCTATTTATCGCTAGATGCCCAGCTCTGGCCTAAGACCTAAATAGCTAGCAGAGGGAAATATAAGACCTGGCTCACCTCTAGAGAAATATTTCCAAAGAAGACAGTAGCCCCCCACATATAATGACGGTGAGTTCAGATGAAACAACAAACGCAGCAGGAAAATAGTCTTAGCAAATTTGAGGTCCGCTTACTAGATAGCAGAAGACAGATAGTATACTTTCATGGTCAGCAGAAAAACACTAACAAAACACCATCCAGAGATTACCTTAAACTCTGGCATTAACTCATAACGCCAGAGTAGCAATCCCTGATCAACGAGAGCTTTCCAGACACAGTAACAAAACTTCAGCTGTGAACTGGAACAAATAGGCAAAACAAAACAAGGACAAAAGTCCAACTTATCTAGTAGTAGTCTAGAAGCAGGAACAAGCACTGAGAGGCATCAGATAACATTGTTGACCGGCAAGAAACCACCAGAGAAATGAGCTTAAATAGCGACACCCACTACTGATGGAACCAGGTGAAACAGGAAAGAGGATGACAAGTCCAATTCCACAAGCGGCCACCGGGGGAGCCCAGAATCCAAATTCACAACAGTACCCCCCCCTCAAGGAGGGGGCACCGAACCCTCACCAGATCCACCAGGGCGACCAGGATGAGCCCTATGGAAGGCACGAACAAGATCAGAAGCATGAACATCAGATGCATTGACCCAAGAATTATCCTCCTGGCCGTAACCCTTCCAGTTAACCAGATACTGGAGTTTCCGTCTGGAAACACGAGAGTCCAAAATTTTCTCCACAACGTACTCCAACTCACCCTCAACCAACACCGGAGCAGGAGGCTCAACTGAAGGTACAACAGGTACCTCATACCTGCGCAATAACGACCGATGAAAAACGTTATGAATGGAAAAGGACGCAGGGAGGTCCAAACGGAAAGAAACAGGATTAAGAATCTCCAATATTCTATAAGGGCCGATGAACCGAGGTTTAAACTTAGGAGAAGAGACCCTCATAGGGACAAAACGAGAAGACAACCACACTAAATCTCCAACACAAAGCCGAGAACCAACACGACGATGACGGTTGGCAAAACGCTGAGTCTTCTCCTGGGACAACTTCAAATTGTCCATAACCTGCCCCCAGATGTGATGCAATCTCTCCACCACCGCATCCACTCCAGGACAATCCGAGGATTCCACCTGACCGGAGGAAAATCGAGGGTGAAACCCCGAATTACAGAAAAACGGGGACACCAAGGTGGAAGAACTGGCCCGATTATTGAGGGCGAACTCTGCCAATGGCAAAAAAGCAACCCAATCATCCTGGTCAGCAGAGACAAAACACCTCAGATATGTCTCAAGGGTCTGATTAGTCCGCTCGGTCTGGCCATTAGTCTGAGGGTGAAAAGCAGATGAAAAAGACAAATCTATGCCCATCCTAGCACAGAATGCCCGCCAAAATCTAGACACAAATTGGGTACCTCTGTCAGAAACAATATTCTCAGGAATACCGTGCAATCGGACAACATTCTGAAAAAACAGAGGAACCAACTCAGAGGAAGAAGGCAACTTGGGCAGAGGAACCAAATGGACCATTTTAGAGAAACGGTCACAGACCACCCAGATGACAGACATCTTCTGGGAAACAGGCAGATCTGAAATAAAATCCATCGAGATGTGTGTCCAAGGCCTCTTAGGAATAGGCAAGGGCAACAGCAGTCCGCTAGCCCGAGAACTACAAGACTTGGCCCGAGCACAAACGTCACATGACTGCACAAAGACTCGCACATCTCGTGACAGGGAAGGCCACCAGAAGGATCTTGCCACCAAATCCCTGGTACCAAAAATTCCGGGATGACCTGCCAATGCAGAAGAATGTACCTCAGAGATGACTCTGCTGGTCCAATCATCCGGAACAAACAGTCTATCAGGCGGACAACGATCCGGTCTATCCGCCTGAAACTCTTGCAAGGACCGCCGCAGATCAGGAGAAACGGCCGACAAAATTACTCCCTCCCTAAGGATACCTGTGGGTTCAGAATTACCAGGAGAGTCCGGGTCAAAACTCCTAGAAAGGGCATCTGCCTTAACATTCTTAGAACCCGGTAGGTATGACACCACAAAATTAAAGCGAGAAAAAAATAAAGACCAGCGCGCCTGTCTAGGATTCAGGCGTCTGGCAGTCTCAAGATAAATCAAATTTTTGTGGTCAGTCAATACCACCACCTGATGCCTAGCCCCCTCGAGCCAATGGCGCCACTCCTCAAACGCCCACTTCATGGCCAAAAGCTCCCGATTCCCAACATCATAATTCCGCTCTGCGGGCGAAAATTTGCGAGAAAAGAAGGCACAAGGCCTAATGACGGAGCAGTCGGAACCTTTCTGCGACAACACTGCCCCAGCTCCGATCTCCGAAGCGTCAACCTCAACCTGAAAAGGCAGATTCACATCAGGCTGACGCAACACAGGGGCAGAGGCAAAACGGCGCTTAAGCTCCTGAAAGGCCTCTACAGCATGAGGGGACCAATTAGCAACATCAGCGCCTTGTCTGGTCAAATCAGTCAGTGGTTTAACGACATCCGAAAAACCAGCAATAAATCGGCGGTAAAAGTTGGCAAAGCCCAAAAATCTCTGAAGACCCTTAAGAGAGGAGGGCTGAGTCCAGTCACAAATAGCTTGCACCTTGACGGGATCCATCTCAATGGAAGAGGGAGAAAAAATATACCCCAAAAAGGAAATTTTCTGGACCCCAAAAACGCACTTAGACCCCTTCACACATAAAGAATTAGACCGCAGAACCTGAAAAACTCTCCTGACCTGCTGGACATGAGAGTCCCAGTCATCAGAAAAAATCAGAATATCATCCAGATATATTATCATAAATTTATCCAGAAAATCGCGGAAGATATCATGCATAAAAGACTGGAAAACTGAAGGGGCATTAGAAAGACCAAAAGGCATGACCAAATACTCAAAGTGGCCCTCGGGCGTATTAAATGCGGTCTTCCACTCATCCCCCTGCCTGATCCGCACCAAATTATACGCCCCACGAAGATCAATTTTAGAGAACCACTTAGCACCCTCTATACGAGCAAACAAATCAGTAAGCAATGGCAATGGGTATTGATACTTAACAGTGATCTTATTCAGAAGCCGATAATCAATACATGGTCTCAAAGAGCCGTCTTTTTTTGAGACAAAGAAAAACCCAGCTCCCAAGGGAGAAGAAGATGGACGAATATGTCCCTTTTCCAAAGACTCCTTTATATATTCCCGCATAGCAGCATGTTCCGGCACAGACAAATTAAACAAACGACCCTTTGGATATTTACAACCCGGTATCAAATCTATGGCACAATCGCACTCACGGTGCGGAGGTAACGACCCAAGCTTGGGTTCGTCAAAGACGTCTTGATAATCAGAGAGGAACTCAGGGACTTCAGAGGGAATGGACGACGAAATAGAAACCAAAGGTACGTCCCCATGAATACCCTTACATCCCCAGCTCAACACAGACATTGCTCTCCAGTCCAAGACTGGGTTGTGAGACTGCAACCATGGCAATCCCAGTACCAAATCGTCATGTAAATTATACAGCACCAGGAAACGAATAATCTCCTGGTGATCCGGATTGATACGCATGGTTACTTGTGTCCAGTATTGTGGTTTATTATTAGCCAATGGGGTGGAGTCAATCCCCTTCAGAGGAATAAGAGTCTCCAAAGGCTCTAAATCAAAACCACAACGATTGGCAAAGGACCAATCCATAAGACTCAGAGCGGCGCCAGAGTCAACATAGGCGTCCGTGGCAATGGATGACAAAGAGCAAATCAGGGTTACAGACAAAATAAACTTAGACTGAATGGTGCCAATGGAAACAGACTTATCAAGCTTCTTTGTACGCCTAGAGCATGCCGATATAACATGAGTAGAATCCCCACAATAGAAACACAATCCATTCTTCCGTCTAAAATTCTGTCGCTCGCTCCTGGACAGAATTCTATCACACTGCATACTTTCTGGCGTCTTTTCCATAGACACCGCCAGATGGTGCACCGGTTTGCGCTCCCGCAGACGCCTATCAATCTGAATAGCCATTGTCATGGACTCATTCAGACCTGCAGGCAAAGGGAACCCCACCATAACATCCTTAATGGCATCAGAGAGACCTTCTCTGAAAGTTGCCGCCAAGGCGCACTCATTCCACTGAGTAAGCACAGACCATTTACGGAATTTTTGGCAGAAAACTTCAGCTTCGTCTTGCCCCTGAGATAGTGCCATCAAAGTTTTTTCTGCCTGAAGTTCCAAATGAGGTTCCTCATAAAGCAAGCCCAAGGCCAGAAAAAACGCATCCACATCGCGTAACGCAGGATCCCCTGCTGGCAATGAGAAGGCCCAATCTTGAGGGTCACCCCTGAGCAAGGAAATCACAATCCTAACCTGCTGAGCAGGGTCTCCAGCTGAACGAGACTTCAGGGACAAATAAAGCTTACAATTATTTCGGAAATTCTGGAAGCTAGCTCTATTCCCTGTGAAGAACTCCGGCAAAGGAATTCTCGGCTCAGATACCGGAGCATGTACCACAAAATCTTGTAAATTTTGTACTTTCGTGATGAGATTATTCAAACCCGCAGTTACACTCTGGAGATCCATTATTGTCAGGTGCACACAGAGCATACAGAGATTAGGAGGAGAGAGAGAAAAAAGACTGCAGCAAGGCAGACTGGAGGAAAGAAAAAAAAAAAAAAAAAAAAAAAAAAATTCCAGCAGACTTCTTATAACTCTCCTTTCTAAACCTGGGTCTTTAACACTTTAGTGGCCGGTCAAACTGTCATGATCTCTGCAGGCAGAGATCATAGCAAGCCTATAGAGGGACAAGCTCTCGGAAGATGGAACTATACTGACCATGAACTAAGCCTGCCGCGCAACTAGAAATAGCCAGGTAGCATTTCCTATTTATCGCTAGATGCCCAGCTCTGGCCTAAGACCTAAATAGCTAGCAGAGGGAAATATAAGACCTGGCTCACCTCTAGAGAAATATTTCCAAAGAAGACAGTAGCCCCCCACATATAATGACGGTGAGTTCAGATGAAACAACAAACGCAGCAGGAAAATAGTCTTAGCAAATTTGAGGTCCGCTTACTAGATAGCAGAAGACAGATAGTATACTTTCATGGTCAGCAGAAAAACACTAACAAAACACCATCCAGAGATTACCTTAAACTCTGGCATTAACTCATAACGCCAGAGTAGCAATCCCTGATCAACGAGAGCTTTCCAGACACAGTAACAAAACTTCAGCTGTGAACTGGAACAAATAGGCAAAACAAAACAAGGACAAAAGTCCAACTTATCTAGTAGTAGTCTAGAAGCAGGAACAAGCACTGAGAGGCATCAGATAACATTGTTGACCGGCAAGAAACCACCAGAGAAATGAGCTTAAATAGCGACACCCACTACTGATGGAACCAGGTGAAACAGGAAAGAGGATGACAAGTCCAATTCCACAAGCGGCCACCGGGGGAGCCCAGAATCCAAATTCACAACACATGACCAAGGGCTCTCAAGAAAATGTGTCAGCTATGCTCAACTTCCCCAGACTTGGGAACAGGCATACTTTAGTTTGTGGATGGTTTGATGGTTTGCAAAATGTAGAAAATCCAGTTGAAATCATACAAGATATATAGTAAAATTTTACATTGGTAAAATCTGAAATCTTGGTCCAGCATTGAGTGAACAAAAAGGCTTTACAGAGAAGTTCCTTCCTCGTCACGTTTCTGTTGTTTCGTTGTCACTTTTTTCATTCACGACTTTTTTATTCCTCCATTATCACAATCTTATGATAACCCCCATAATTATAATCTACTGTTTCTTCCCATAGTTGATCAGTTTGACCACCGGAGTTGCAGAGGATCTATTTGTGGGGACTGATTTGGACATCATAACAGGCCACAAGAGGGAGCATGAGTTCTAGCGGTGGAGGGCACAATCTGGAGCTTTCAATGGATGCACTAATTTAAAGAGGTCCTGTAATCTCTTCTGACTAGTGTTGAGCATTCCGATACCGCAAGTATCGGGTATCGGCCGATACTTGCGGGTATCGGAATTCCGATACCGAGATCCGATACTTTTGTGGTATCGGGAATCGGTATCGGGATTAATATCAATGTGTAAAAGAAAGAATTAAAATAAAAAATAGGGATATACTCACCTACTCCCTATTTTTTATTTTAATTCTTTCTTTTACACATTGATATGGATCCCAGGGCCTGAAGGAGAGTTTCCTCTCCTTCAGACCCTGGGAACCATACAGGATACCGTCCGATACTTGGTGTCCCATTGACTTGTATTGGTATCGGGTATCGGTATCGGATTAGATCCGATACTTTGCCGGTATCGGCCGATACTTTCCGATACCGATACTTTCAAGTATCGGACGGTATCGCTCAACACTACTTCTGACATGTCTGTTTTACCTGTATATATTTGTACCATACATATATGTGTGGACATATACTGTTTATACATTCATTAAAATATGTGTATATATATATATATATATATATATATATATATATATATATATATATATATATTATACAGTATATCATTATTTATTTTTTCTTAGATATTTTGTGTTCTGTTGAAGTTCGAAAAAGTTATAACATATAAATATTTGATATCCCATTATTACTGAAATCATATGTACTGATATGGCGCGAGTGCTGAGGAGCAAAGGGCAGAAAAGGCACCACCACTCTACTGACTTCATGACTGCAGAGTCCAAACCTTCTGTGGTATCTCATCAGCACAAACACTGCACCCCTGCTGGGAATTTCATGGTTGAGCAGGTTCATGCAGTCTTACATCACCAATCACAATGCTGAGCATCGGATGGGGTGGTATAAAATCACCATCACTGGACTTTGGAGGAAACGTGTTCTGTGGAGTGATCATGCTTCTCTATCTGGCATCTGATGGACGAGTATGGGTTTGGTGAATTAGAGGAGAACTTTACCCCCCTGACTACGTTGTGCCCACTGTACAGTATGGTGGAATAGAAGGATAATTATATGGACTTGTTTTTCAGAGTTCTGTCTCGGCCCTTAGATACAGTGAAAGGAAATCTAAATGCTTCAGCACAAGGAATAATGGACAATTTTAGCATCCAGCTTTGTGGGAACAGTTTAGGGAATACTCTTATCTAAAGTTGAGCGAAACGGATCGAACAAATTCAAAAATCGCCGACTTTCGGCAAAGTCGGGTTTCATGAAACCCGACCTGATCCTAGTGTGGGATCGGCCATGTGGTCGGCGATTTTCGCGCCAATGTCGCGTTTCATATGACGCGTTCAGTGCCATTTTTCAGCCAATCAAGGAGGACGCAGAGTGTGGGCAGCGTGATGACATAGGTCTCGGTCCCCACCATCTTAGAGAAGGGGGTTAAAAGGGGCGTGCACGCCGACCGCCATCTTACTTCTGCCGATCTCAGCATAGGGAGAGATTGCTGCAGCTTCATCAGAAGAAGGGATATAGTTAGGGAGGGAAGATTAACCCCCAAACCGCTTGTGCTGTAGCGAATTCCACTGTCCAACACCACCTTTTTTTTGCAGGGACAGTGGAGGCTATATTTTTGTGCATCAGCTCTGTAGCTTATTAGGCTGCCTTATAAGGCTCCCTGAAAGCTACATTGCTGTTTGAACCGCTGCTGTACAAACCAACTGCTTTTTTAAAAGCAAAAATCCTGTTGATCCTTTCTGCAGTTATCTTGTTTATTTGTCCACTCTTTTGTGTGCAGCATTCCTTTTTGTTGCTGCCATACTTGTCCTGAGATCATTGTAGGGAGATTGAAATTGTACTACAGTCCTTGTTTTTTTTCATATATCTTCCAGCCACTTTCTGCCACTTACATTGTGCTGTGTTATACACTGGGCCTGAGTTGCAGTGCAGTCTCCCCCCAAAAAAAGGGAGATTCAAATTGTCACAAAGTGGATATACGTCAGTTCTGTTAGTTTGTCGTATATCAGCCAGCCACGTTCTGCCACTTACATTGTGTTGTGTTATACACTGGGCCTGAGTTCGGTGCAGTCTCCAAAGGGTGTTTCAAATTATCACAAAGTGGATATACGTCAGTTCTGTTAGTTTGTCGTATATCAGCCAGCCACGTTCTGTCACTTACATTGTGTTGTGTTATACACTGGGCCTGAGTTCGGTGCAGTCTCCAAAGGGTGTTTCAAATTATCACAAAGTGGATATACGTCAGTTCTGTTAGTATGTCGTATATCAGCCAGCCACGTTCTGCCACTTACATTGTGTTGTGTTATACACTGGGCCTGAGTTGCGGTGCAGTCTCCCCCCAAAAAAGGGTGTTTCAAATTGTCACAAAGTGGATATACGTCAGTTCTGTTAGTTTGTCATATATCAGCCAGCCACGTTCTGCCACGTACTTTGTGTTGTGTTATACACTGGGCCTGAGTTGCGGTGCAGTCTCCCCCCCAAAAAAGGGTGTTTCAAATTGTCACAAATTGGATATATGTCAGTTCTGTTAGTTTGTCGTATATCAGCCAGCCACGTTCTGCCACTTACATTGTGTTGTGTTGTACACTGGGCCTGAGTTGCGGTGCAGTCTCCCCAAAATAAAAAGGGAGATTTAAATTCTCAACAAGTTAATATACACCTTCTACCTTGTTTTACAGTACCATATAATGGTTGTTATTTTGGTAACATTTTCCCAAAAATGAGGAATTCTGGTGGAAGAGGCCGTGGGCGGTCGTTGCCAGCTGGTACTGATGGTGGTGGTGGTGGTGGAGCATCTGGTGGTAGTGGGAAAAGAAAAATAGCACCTAAGGCTGGAGGTGTTGAGCCAGCGTCATCGTCTGGCTACACAAGGCCTCAAAGGCTCCATTATCTTGGAGTAGGAAAACCACTTTTAAAGCCGGAGCAGCAGGAAAAAGTTTTGGATTTCCTTGCTGACTCAGCCTCTAGCTCTTTCGCCTCCTCTTCAGAAAGTTCCAAATATAAAAGCAGCGAGTCGTCAGTGGATGCTCTCAGTCAGGAACAAGATGTTTCCTTGTGTCCTTCACCCAAACCAAAAGTTAAGGATGCGTCAGGCAACACTACAGGTTACTCCATGGAGCTCTTTACACATACCGTGCCTGGGTTAGAAAGGGAAATTGTTAACTGCCCATTACAAGATGAATCGGACATGGAGTGCACTGATGCACAGCCACAGCTAGATTATGATGCTGTTCTATTGATTCAGATCACTACATTGCCCTCACAGTGTACTGAGCCAGAATCTGACCCTGATGAGACTATGGTGCCCCGTCCCGAACGCTATAGCACCTTACACGGTGACACAGACGAAGGTGCACATGACATTGAAGAGGAGGTGATAGATGACCCAGTTGTTGACCCAGATTGGCAGCCATTGGGGGAAGAGGGTGCCGCTACCAGTAGCCCAGAAGCGGAGGAGGATGATCTGCCGCAGCCATCTACATCGCAACAGCTGTCATCTGGCAGGCCCGTATCAGGCCAAAAACGTGTGTCAATAACAAAAACAGTTTTAGGACAGCGTGGCCATCCGGTGAAAGTATCATAGCGTGCAATGCCTGAAAAGGTATTCGATAGTAGGAAGAGTGCAGTGTGGCAATTTTTTAACTGAGATCCGAATGATCAGTCAAAAGTTATCTGTAAGAAATGCTCAAAGACCTTTAGCAGAGGGAAGAATCTTCAAAGTTTAAATACAATGTGCATGCATAGACATTTAACCAGCATGCCTTTGCAAGCCTGGACTAACTACCAAAAGTCACGTACCGTTGGTGCACCTGCTCAGAATGAAGGTAGTCAGCAACGCTACATTGCTTCCCTCACTGTAAGCCTACCGGTTAGGACACCATCAGCAGCAAATGTGGAGGTATCGTCGCAAGGCCAAAGCAGTCAGGGAATCACAAGGTTATTGGTAGGAAACACTGTATGTAGGCCAACATCAAGAATACCATCACCAACCCTCTCTCAATGCGCCATGTCCACCACCACCGCTAGTTCCACCATATGCAGCTCTCCAGTCCAGCTCACCCTACAAGAGACTCTCATTAGGAAAAGAAAGTACTCATCCTCTCATCCGCGTGCACAGGGTTTGAACGTCCACATTGCTACACTAATCTCGTTAGAGATGATGCCCTACCGGTTGGTCGAAAGCAAAGCTTTCAAAGACCTGATGGCCTGTGCAGTACCACGCTATGACCTACCCAGTCAGCACTTCTTTGCGAGAAAAGCCATCCCAGCCCTCCACCAGCATGTCAAAGACTGCATTGTCCATGCACTGAGGCAATCAGTCAGTGGAAAGGTGCACCTCACAACAGATGCATGGACCAGTAGGCATGGCCAGGGACGTTACGTGTCTATCACGGTGCACTGGGTTAATGTGGTGGATGCAGGGTTCACTGGGGACAGCCATAGTGGGACAGTTCTGCCTAGCCCACGGTCTAGGAAACAATTGGCTATAGGCGTTCGCCACCCCTCCTCCTCCTCCAGAAGTGAAAGCTCGTGCACAGAGCGCAGTCGCACGACCACTCCATCCGTATCTGCCAGTGTTGCACACGAGGTGTCCCATTATCGAACAGCTAGTGGTCAGCATCAGCAGGCTGTGTTACAAATGAAGTGTTTGGGTGACAACAGACACACCGCGGAAGTACTGGCCGAGTACTTGCAGCAACAAATGCAGTCATGGCTGGGCAGTGTACATCTTGAGGCAGGCAAGGTAGTCAGTGATAACAGAAGGAATTTTATGGCTGCCATAGCCCTTTCAGAACTGAAAAACATACCTTGCCTGGCTCACACCTTGAACCTGGTGGTGCAGTGCTTCCTGAAAAATTATCCGGGGTTACCAGCCCTGCTCCTGAAGGTGCGAAGACTTTGCTCGCACATCCGCCGGTCGCCCGTACACTCCAGCCGCATGCTGAAACATCAGCAATCACTTAATCTTCCCCAGCACCACCTAATAATCAACGTTGCAACAAGGTGGAACTCCACACTGCACATGCTTCAGAGGCTGTGCGAACAGAGGCGTGCTGTAATTTATTTGTGGGAGGATACGCATACACGGGCAGGCACTTGGATGGCAGACATGGCGTTGTCTGGTGTGCAGTAGTCGAAGCTACAAGACCTCTGTCAAGTCCTTCAGTGTTTTGAGGAATGCACACAGCTGGTAAGTGCAGACGACGCCATCATAAGCATGAGCATCCCACTAATGCATCTGCTGATGCAAAGTTTGACGCACATTAAGGAGCAGGCGTCTGCAGCCGAAGAGGAGGGAAGCCTTGATGACAGTCAGCCATTGTCTGCTCAGGGAACTCTCCTGGAGGAGGTGGCAGATGAAGAGGAGGAGGAGGAGGATGATGGGGATGAATATTTATGGGAGGAGGATGCTTCTCAGGGGGCAATAGAAACTGGTGGCGTTGCAAGGTCAGGTACAGGGTTTTTGCGGGACACAAGTGATGTTGATTTGCAAGAAAGTGCTCCGCAACCCACCACAAGCAGTGAATAGACACCTGGACATTGGCCCACATGGCTGAGTATGCCTTGCGTATCCTAAAAAGGGACCCCCGCATTATCAAAATGATGACCGATGATGATTACTGGTTGGCCTGCCTCCTGGATCCACGATATAAAGGAAAATTACAAAAAATCATGCCACATGAGAACCTTGAGCAAATATTGGCTACCAAACAAGCAACTCTTGTAGACTATTTGGTTCAGGCATTCCCATCACACAGCGGCGGTGATATTTCTCACACGAGCCGTAGTGGGCAACATGGCAGAGGTGTTAGAGGTGCACAAATCCAAAGTGGTGTTGGACAGAGGGGTTTATCACTAGGTTGTGGAGTGATTTCGCAACGACCGCTGACACAACAGGTAATGCTGCATCGATTCAAAGTGACAGGAGACAGCATTTTTCCAGTATGGTTACGAACTACTTTTCCGCCCTTATCTATGTTCTCCCTCACAGGTCATTCCCCTTTGATTACTGGGCATCTAAAATAGACACCTGGCCTGAATTGGCAGAATATGCATTACAGGAGCTCGCATGCCCTGCTGCTAGTGTGCTATCAGAAAGAGTCTTTAGTGCTGCTGGTTCAATACTGACCGAAAAAAGGACACGTCTGGCTACCCGAAATGTTGATGATCTAACCTTCATTAAAATGAACCAATCATGGATTTCAAATTATTTGGCCCCACCTTCCCCTGCTGACACGTAGCCTGCCTGAAAAATGTCTTGCTTTTGGCCTCCTCTTACTGACTTCTCCAATTCCTCCATTTGCAGCTGCTGAATGTCCACCATAGGCCATTTTTATACCTCCCTAAATGGGCTGACTCCCCTCACAGGACCGTGGTCACCACCTGGCGCAAGCACCCGTGCGAGTGCTGTTTGCCTGGACAGGTGGGTGTGCCCACTCTTGGGCGACGGCACTGGCACAGGGTCCCTCATAGTATAATGAAGTGTCCCTGATGGTGGTGGTGCACAACCAATGTCAGACACACCGTCGTAATATGAGGGGCCCTGTGCCAGTACCGCCGCCCACGAGAGAGTGTTCCCCCCCAGCTCGAACAGTGCTCTAGCACTTGCAATACTTACCTCTCCCTGCTCCACCACTGTGTAGTCTGTGCTGTTAAATCCTTCAATGGCACTGCCAATACAAATTTGTTGAAATGATAGATGATAGTTAAAATATACAGGGGCCCTGGCCTCCATTTAGACCAATTAATACTTTGCGCCTACTACCACTGTCTGCTACTCAGCAGAGGAGCCCACCCCTGTACCTAGCTATGCCACCTGTTTATTTGTGAAAAAAAATTTGGTAGACATTTAGCCTACTAACTTATTTGGGCCTACTCACTGTGTCAGCCTCTCCTTACAGTTGCCCTCCGCTGAACAAAGCAATGATGCCAGTTTAGTCCTGTTACCAATTTTGAACTGCATTTAGCCTGCTTACTTATTTGGGCCTACTCACTGTGTCAGCCTCTCATTACAGTTGTCCTCCGCTGAACAAAGCAATGCCGCCAGTTTAGTCCTGTTACCAATTTTGAACTGCATTTAGCCTACTTACTTATTTGGGCCTACTCACAGTGTGAGCCTCTCCTTACAGTTGTCCTCCGCTGAACAAAGCAATTCCGCCTGTTTAGTCCTGTTACCAATTTTGAACTGCATTTAGCCTACTTACTTATTTGGGCCTACTCACTGTGTCAGCCTCTCATTACAGTTGTCCTCCGCTGAACAAAGCAATGCAGCCAGTTTAGTCCTGTTACTAATTTTGAACTGCATTTAGCCTACTTACTTATTTGGGTCTACTCACTGTGTCAGCCTCTTATTACAGTTGTCCTCCGCTGAACAAAGCAATGCCGCCTGTTTAGTCCTGTTACCAATTTTGAACTGCATTTAGCCTACTTATTTATTTGGGCCTACTCACTGTGTCAGCCACTCCTTACAGTTGTCCTCCGCTGAACAAAGCAATGCCGCCTGGTTAGTCCTGTTACCAATTTTGAACTGCATTTAGCCCACTTTATTATTTGGGCCTATATCTGTGTTTCCTCCTCATCCTGCCCATTGCCCAGCCACTGCTAGATGAGTCTGCTGGTACATTGACCCAGACCACTACATTCCCCTTGCACTCTACACAGCCAGAATCTGACCCTGCTGAAAGTCAGGTTCCCCTTCCCGCATACTATACCACCTTACACGGGGACAAAGAGGAAGGTGCAGATGAAAGTGCAGGTTCCTTCATCAGGTGGGGGGGCATACTCGTTGGCGACGTCACTGGCACAGGGCACCTCATAGTACGCAAAAGTGTCTTTGCCGGTGGGAGGCGCCACCCGCCGTCAAACACACCGCCGTACTATGAGGGGTCCTGTGCCAGTGCCAATGCCAACAAGTGGGCCCCCACTGCTTGCTCAGGATCACAGCACTTGCAAAGTTGAAATACTTACCTCTCCGTGCTCCACCACCGTGATGTATTCCGCATTTTCTGGGCCCACAAAAAACTTGAGCCAGCCCTACCCCCCACAACTTTAGCCAAATGACCCCCAGTTTTCAATGCCTAACTATTATTATAAAGTAAATTAAGATTGACAAGCTTCAGTAATAAGAATTGATGTTTCTGGCATTAAAATGGGCACTGTAGGTGTTTTCCTGTCCTCCACTCACTGCCGACTTTGATTCCCCATTGACTTGCATTGGGTTTCGTGTTTCAGTCTGCCCCCGACTTTACGTAATAATCGGCCGATTTCACCCGACCCGACTTCTGACAAAGTCGGGTTTTGCGAAACCCGACTCGATCCGAAAAAATTAAAACTCGCTCAACTCTACTCTTATCGGTTCCCTATGACTGTGCCCCATGCACAAGCTCCATAAAGCCATAGTTGGAGGAGTTTTGTGGGAAAAACATGACTTTCACACCGTGCTCACCCCATCCAACACCTCTGGGATGAACTAGAATGGACATTGTGAGCCTGGCCTCTCTCCAACATCAGGGTCTGACCTCACAAATGTTCTTCTGTATGAATGGGCAAAAATACTGACAGGCTGAGGAAGTCTCTTCCTCCTGCATGTGATTTCAGCACAGCACCCTCGTGGACCAAGAGGCCTACCTTGGTCTGCAGAGTGGTTGACCACTTGATCATCATCTGTGGTGGGAGTGATGATCCTTGGGCAGCACCCTTTGTCTGGTGACTTCCCGCCTTAGCCATGGGGTGATGATCTCCTGAAAGTCCATAGGACAATCATGAAGCATACTCAAGTCTCGGTCACCATGTGCCATCATCGTTCAGGGTATTACCCTCAGCTTCTCACTCATCACGCCCCTTGCCATTGCCATCTTCCACTCAATAGGGCACACTTCACACTGCACCGTGCTCTTTCGGAATGCACCCCCCACTCTGGGCCATAGGGCACATACTTCTTTGGGCTCACACTCTTTGGGGCTGGACATATTTTTGCGCTCTCTGCTGTTCTTCTCCTTCTCTTCACTGCTGCCATCGCCATGTTCGAATCCATGGCTGCCATCATGGGCCGCATGTATTCAGGCACTCTCTTCTGCTAAATGGGTCTGCTCTACCCTGCTTTCTTCATGCAAGGGACTTGCATCCTGCCGACTATGCTAAAAGTAAGGTGCCTGAGCGAGGTAGTCATGGACGAGCTACTGCATGCTCTGGCACACTACAGGAAAATGGTGTCCCGGTGTGCTGCTGTGTGTGGGGTGCATCACACTTACATATGGCCCATAGGCCTCCACTGGCTCCAGGCTTTCATATTCCAGAACCTTTGCAGCACACAATCCAGCACTAGGAATTCTTCTGCACCTCAGGCAGTGCACTCAGATTCCATTACCTCATGCCCCTGAGAGTTTTAGTTCATTATTGCCTGCAGCTTCACAGGCTTAGTGCGCCCAAAGGCACTGACGTCTATCTCGAGATCCCCAGAATTCTTCTCCACATGAAGCAGTGCACCCAGATTCCATTACCTTATGCTTCTGAGAGTTTGAGTCCATCATTCCCTGCAGCTTCCCAGGCTTAGTGCACCCAAAGGCCTCGACATCCATCTCGAGATCCCCAGGCCAACAGATGGATTCACATGGAAGGATTCTATGTCAATCCACTGCCCTGAGTAACAGGCTCATGTTGGCCCTTGTAGCCTACTGACTATGATCACTGCTATCACTTCACCACACTTTCTCTAACTCCCTTTGGAGCGTCCTGAAATTGGCACTAACTCTCAGTTCCTCCTCCCCAATCTGGGGCCGGAGTTAAACAGTTAATGCTGTTCAGACTATACTGCAGCCCCAGTGGTTTTGCCTTCAGATAAACATGCATTATTATCGAATACATTTAACTAGTGATGAGCAAGTATGCTCATTACTCGAATTTCTCCGAGCATACTCAGGTGGTCTCCGAGTATTTTGGCGTGCTCGGAGATTTAGTTTATGTCGACGCAGCTGCATGATTTGCAGCTGCTAGACAGCTTGAAAACATGTGGGGATTGCCTAACAAACAGGCAATCCCCACATGTATTCAATCTGTCTAACAGCCACAAATCATATCAACTAAGGAGGACCAAAGGAAGCTTTGTTTGTTTGATAAAATTAATTATATTTTATTCGTTACAAAAACACTATTAAAAAGACATAAGTATATAAAAGCACATGATACATATATAACAGTGCATATGACACAAAAGTGTAAGAAAAGACACCAGAACAGAAAGAAGTGTCCCGCATGAGTCATTAATTATGTGTATCCATACATGCAAAAATCTATAGGGTGTCAACAAGCTTTAAACCCCATATATTGCCTCCAACTGGTGGAAATAAATACCTATCTTAGTTGCCTATTGTATCATATCATAAGTTGGGCATATATAACAGGAAATACCCCCAGCATAAAGCATGTGGCCGTAACCCCATAGCCATGGGGGCGCTAAATACAGGGGTCCTGTGAAATGAACATGGGGAAAGCCTGTCTCACCTGGCGCAGGGACACTCCAGCACACACCCCAACGCGCGTTTCGCCTCTCGTTAGCTTCGCTTTATCAAGGGGAAGTGTGATTAGAGTGGTTTACAGGACCTTATATTACCCTGGCAACGGCCCATGTGATCAACACATAGTAGTACCCGCCCCCCTGCCATATCTAGCGGCGCACGCGCGTACCGCCGTCCCAGTCTCCCCACCCCAGCCCGGACTTGCTGTGCCGCGCATGGGAGCAGGCACCGATTGGTCCCGATCTCATGTGCAGGTGAGCGTCGCCGGACAGGAGCGGGTGAATTAGGGAATTCATATCTTGCAGCACAAAAAACGTAATTTATTACGCAACTTGTAGCTGCCCCCTTATATACATAGGGCTAACATCTAGGGAATTGAGAATACACATTAGGGAACACGTACGTGATATTTGTGCTGCCGCAACAGTAGAGGACGTGGCATCCCTCAAAACAATACCTAAACATTTCCATATGGTGCACAATTGCAATCCCAGGGACTTTCAAGTCAGTGGTATAGACGTTGTACATACTGGTATCAGAGGGGGAGATGTAAAAAAGTTACTAGCACAACGGGAACTAAAATGGATCGTGACGCTGGGAACTACGAAACCGGCTGGTTTAAATGAATCCCTTAATTTTGCCTCATATTTGTGAGTTGTCCCCTTATGGATCATCGGAAATTTCCCCTTTACTTTATCCTGTATTTTATTTTGTTAGTGTGTTTGATGTTTGGTTTTATATTCACTTTTTTCTTTTTGTTTATGACATAGGGCGCTCTTTCGTTGGTCAATAGGGAACA
Source organism: Ranitomeya variabilis (assembly GCF_051348905.1). Classification (NCBI taxonomy): domain Eukaryota; kingdom Metazoa; phylum Chordata; class Amphibia; order Anura; family Dendrobatidae; genus Ranitomeya; species Ranitomeya variabilis. The sequence goes on along the minus strand of NC_135235.1, from coordinate 276,232,221 downwards.
TTGTTCCAATACTATGGTCTTCCCGTCTTCTGTACAAGAGATAAGCAATAATGGCTGATAAATGGTTAAAATGGGATTACAGACTGGACTCTGCCAAATTTGTACCGGAGAAATCTGCAAAAGTTTGGACCCCTACCTGCGAAGATAACCTGCATTGATCACTTATGCACTGTTTTGTTTGTTTTTTATTATGCTTACATCCCCTGCTATAGTGCACGCTCGCGGCTCTGCCCCCCGCGATCACCCGCTCCTGTCCGGCGACGCTCACCTGCACATGAGATCGGGACCAATCGGTGCCTGCTCCCATGCGCGGCACAGCAAGTCCGGGCTGGGGTGGGGAGACTGGGACGGCGGTACGCGCGTGCGCCGCCAGATATGGCAGGGGGGCGGGTACTACTATGTGTTGATCACATGGGCCGTTGCCAGGGTAATATAAGGTCCTGTAAACCACTCTAATCACACTTCCCCTTGATAAAGCGAAGCTAACGAGAGGCGAAACGCGCGTTGGGGTGCGTGCTGGAGTGTCCCTGCGCCAGGTGAGACAGGCTTTCCCCATGTTCATTTCACAGGACCCCTGTATTTAGCGCCCCCATGGCTATGGGGTTACAGCCACATGCTTTATGCTTTATGCTGGGGTTATTTCCTGTTATATATGCCCAAATTATGATATGATACAATAGGCAACTAAGATAGGTATTTATTTTCACCAGTTGGAGGCAATATATGGGGTTTAAAGCTTGTTGACACCCTATAGATTTTTGCATGTATGGATACACATAATTAATGACTCATGCGGGACACATGAGCGCGTTCAGTACCTTCCATGACGTCACGGCTTCTGATTGGTCGCGTGCCGCTCATGTGACCGCCACGCGACCAATCAGAAGCCGTGACGTCATCCCTCAGGTCCTAAATTCCTAGAAGGGAATTTAGAACCTGAGGGATGATGTCGCGGCTTGTGATTGGTCGCGTGGCGGTCACATGAGCGGCACGCGACCAATCAGAAGCCGTGACGTCATGGAAGGTGCTGAACGCGCTCATTTTAAGCAAAGCAGGCTGCCGGTTACTACCAGGGCGCGTCAGAGGGTGAGTATATCCCTATTTTTTATTTTAATTCTTTATTTTTTACATGGATATGGATCCCAGGGCCTGAAGGAGAGTTTCCTCTCCTTCAGACCCTGGGAACCATACACTGGGAACTTCCGATTCCGATTCCCGATACCACAAAAGTATCGGATCTCGGTATCGGAATTCCGATACCGCAAGTATCGGCCGATACCCGATACTTGCGGTATCGGAATGCTCAACACTACATATGATGTACAGTAATTATTATATTGGGGTACAGAACATACAAAACCAATTAGAAAGGAAAAAAAACTGTCTGAATGTTTGACCATTTATGGTCTTTATCTGCAGTTAATTGACGCCGTGCAGGGCTATGAAGCTTTACTGTAATGTGCCAGCAAACATGACAGTCTGCAAGCCTGCCGATGAAAGATGCTGTCACAGGCGGCAGAACAAATAAGGATGTCTGCACTACAGCTGGTATAGATAACAAATGATGCATGAAAAATACTCAGAAGCCTGGGACATAGATGCCAACGTGTGGATCCCAAGTGACAGCTCCTGACCGCAAAACAGGACAAGCCGGATGTGTTGCCTGATTCATTTCTATGCAGGATATTTTTCTTATAATCAAGCAGAAAAGCTGCTTTCTATAAGTTCTTATGTCATTTCTTTGGGTGGCGGAGCTATAGGCTCATTGCACCAAGCGTCCCTATAAATCCGGCATTGCTCATAACCACTAATCAATGGAGACATGTTACCTGTGTAGATGTACTTTCCAATATATTATGTTGTAGCTAGGATACAGTTAAGCAGTAATTAATTGCAGCTAGTTAATATAAAGATGGATTATTCTGTCCTAATAATGATAAATGTGTCCCGTGTATGGGAACATGTAGAGTTGCTAAGTAACTACAATTTTCCAGGAAAAGTAATACCTGGGTGACAGACATCAGTCATGCCCTTGCAAGCAAAGCTTCTAAGCTTCTAAGGTGCTTGATATGTCTTCCTAAGTCTGTGGCCACATTTTGCATTTGCTTTTCTAAATACTGTATCAGGAAAATCTGATATAAAGGGGTTTATCTCAGGACTAGACCGGGTGCCCACGATCCGGAACTGGCAGCATTTTGGAAGACATACATGTCAGCTGTGTCCGAAGTGCTAATGTATATTGAATGTAGGTGAATCCGCATGTGTTCACTGAACCGTACAGATTCACCATGTCCAATACATTCTATGGGTGAAATTTCTCTTGCGGAGACACAAGAGAAATTGACATGCTGCAGTCTGGAAAGATGCGCCACATGTCTGTCTCCTCAAGTGAGCCGTGGGTGTCTGTGGACGCATAGAGGACATGAGATTTCCTGAAATCCCATTCACTATGCTGTAACAGCTGGACGTTGCGGGTTGGACGCTGCACAAGTATGCAGTGTCCAACTCTCAGCGTTTACTGGTCGTCTGCACCTACCCCTAGGGTTTTACGGATATCGCAGAGCAAAGTCCTATGTGCCACAACATTATGGCAAGCAACGAAGACACCAAATGATAAAATTTTAAACTGTCGAGGATATTTCTCTGGTAATCACAGTTGATTGTGAAAATTGAGAGTATAAGGCTATGTTCACATGTCCAGTAGTGATCTAAATCCAGTGAGCAAAAAATGGATCCATTCCAAATGAAAGAAAAACGGATGGTTAACTAACGTATCCATTTTCTATAGGAAAAAAAAATGGATGCAGCAGAGATCAGTCATTTAAAAACGGACTAGTATGTTGTGTCTGCACAATTTTTTTCTCAACGGATTGCTGCTGGATCCGTTCTAATTGATCATTGCTGGACATGTGAACATAGTCTTATGTTATTTCTGCTCAATCCAGCACTGGACAGTGCATCCTTTTCTTACATCTGGCACTCTCTGTTCCTTGTTTCTTACCTCTAATTTATGACCATAGGCTTTATAGGCCAGCTCAGGTGAAAGGTTTAGTTTTCAAGTAGCTGATGTCAAGCTGGGACCGTCCCAGGAGCTAGGAAAGCATGTATGTGCAGCAGTATGGCCCACACTACCCTATGTGAGCAATATTTGGCCCAATACACTTCATATAAGAAACTACCCAGTTTATTATTATGTAGAATCACTGGTAAATTAGTGAATAAGGGTTAGGTAATGTTTGCTTATAGCTAAACAAACTGCCCCAGATTCAGCGGGCCCGTCCCACTGTCCCTGCACGTCAGAGCTTTGTCCCAGCTTCTAAATACTCACCACTCGCCGACATCTTCAGTGCTCAGTGGCTCCTCCTTGGTGGCATGTCCACTTCTCTCTGCTCAGTACATAAATTAAATTATAACATTCACTGATTCTTTTCCTGTGATCAGGTCTCACCTGGACTTGAACTCTCATCTCAATGTTCATAGGCAGCAACTTAATATATGAGACACAGATCATAGTTATAAACATAGGAGAATTTGGTAATTTTGACCTGTATTGCAAACAGTGAACCCAGTAGCAATGTACTTTCGTGTTCCCTGCATACTGAGGTGCAAAAACAGTCAATTTTTTTGTCCCTATAAAACTGCTAAGAAAAGCAATTACAAAAAAAAATAGTTTTTATGAGTCTTCCCTGTAATCAAACCCACAACTCTCAACATTACATGCAGGATCTAAAGCAACTGAACCACAAAGTCTGATATTGCAGGCTGTGCCTCCACAGGCAAGTTACATAGAGATACATCTGTACAAAGCAGTGTATTTCTATGTATTGGTATTCTAGAAGGTGAATAAAAGAGAGGGGTTTTTCATTCTATAAAATTAAAAAATAAATGATGAAACACACTTAAAATAATGCGTAGCTATTCTCCAGGTGGTGTGCGCTCCTAGAACACAGTGGGTAGGATATGATGATATATTCCAAAACCAAGTTTTATTAATACAGCATACAACGCGTTTCAACTCTCATGAGTCTTCTTCAGGTATTACATATAAACTATTACTGCTTTGTGCATTTTATATATAAAGGAAGTCAGTACAAATCATTTTTGGGCCAGTGTCATACCAGGGTTTAACCCTTTCTAGACACACCCATATCACTCCAACTTTATCTAGATCTTTACAAACATAAATCATAAACATTATAATCTATCCCTCTTTACGATCTTCAAAAGTTGAAAGGTAAGGGTTAATGTTTCTGGTTTGCACCCCAGTCTGACACAAAATGACGTCCAAGCCACTGATGGAGAATCATTAAGCAGCAGGTATGGATGAACACACAGACTGAAGATGATGGCACGTGAAACAGTGAAGATCAGGGTAAGCTGGATGGCAGGCAAAGAAGCAGAGTAAGACACATCAGAAGCCATTAGTGTACACAAAGACAGGAACTGAATAAGGACAATTAGTCCAGGATGTGTGGTAGGGTAACGTGGAGAAGAGTTTGTTATTCTTACAGCAGTTGAACGGAAAATCGGCAATTAAATGTATAGCTGTTAGTTGCAGAGATGAAAAGGCAATCTTGTTTAAAAAGAAGATACGATTGGATGCTGTAGCATGTATGACCAAGTCCAGAAGGGAGTTCTTTATGCTTACAGCAGGTGAAGTGTTAATCAGCAGGTCTGAGCCAGGAAGTCGATGCAGGCTGTAGAACTCACATAAGTTTACAGAGAAGATAGTGAGCTGGAGGAACTGATGAAGCAGGCTCAAATGCAGAGTGCTCAATACTCGGACACACATGAATGTCTAAGGGTACCGTCACACAGTGAAATTTCCATCGCTGCGACGGCACGATTCGTGACGTAGCAGCGTCGTATGAATATCGCTCCAGCGTCGTAGACTGCTGTCACACTTTGCAATCACGGCGCTGGAGCGATGCCGAAGTCCCCGGGTAACCAGGGTAAACATCGGGTTACTAAGCGCAGGGCCGCGCTTAGTAACCCGATGTTTACCCTGGTTACCAGCGTTAACGTAAAAAAAACAAACAGTACATACTCACATTCCGGTGTCTGTCCCCGGCGTTCTGCTTCTCTCCACTGTGTAAGCGCCATAGCCGGAAAGCAGAGCGGTGACGTCACCACGTCACCGCTGTGCTCGCTTTCCGGCCGGCAGGCGCTTACACAGTGGAGAGAAGCAGGGGACAGACACCGGAATGTAAGTATGTACTGTTTGTTTTTTTAACGTTTACGCTGGTAACCAGGGTAAACATCGGGTTACTAAGCGCGGCCCTGCGCTTAGTTACCCGATGTTTACCCTGGTTACAAGCGAACACATCGCTGGATCGCTGTCACACACAACGATCCAGCGATGACAGCGGGTGATCAAGCGACGAAAGAAAGTTCCAAACGATCTGCTACGACGTACGATTCTCAGCAGGGTCCCTGATCGCTGCTGCGTGTCAGACACTGCGATATCGTAACGATATCGCTAGAACGTCACGAATCGTACCGTCGTAGCGATGGAAATTTCACTGTGTGACGGTACCCTAAGCTGACCTTAAAAGGCTGTGGGTGACGGTTTGTCACTGACGTTCAGTGGGGAACTTGTGAAACCCAAGAAGGAGCACAGCAAACAGTGGCAGCCGTAGGGAAAGGAAGCTGAACCCAGCCCTACATCCAAGAGAGGTACGTAACATCCATTCCACCTAAAACTTATTTGCACTTGTGATTAGTGTTGAGCATTCCGATACCGCAAGTATCGGGTATCGGCCGATACTTTCCGATACCGAGATCCGATACTTTTGTGGTATCGGGTATCGGTATCGAAACAACATTAATGTGTAAAATAAAGAATTAAAATAAAAAATATTGCTATACTCACCTCTCCGACGCAGCCTGGACTTCACCGAGGGAACCGGCAGCGTTCTTTGCTTAAAATGCGCGCGTTTACTTCCTTCCGTGACGTCACGGCTTGTGATTGGTCGCGTGCCGCCCATGTGGCCGCGACGCGACCAATCACAGCAAGTGACGTAATTTCAGGTCCTGAATGCAGAATTAGGCATACAGGACCTGAAATTACGTCACGGCTTGCTGTGATTGGTCGCGTCGCGGTCACATGGGCGGCACGCGACCAATCACAAGCCGTGACGTCACGGAAGAAAGTAAACGCGCGCATTTTAAGCAAAGAACGCTGACGTAATTTTAAAATGCACGCGTTTCCTGCCTCCCGTGACGTCACGGCTTGTGATTGGTCGCGTCGCCCATGTGACCGCGACGCGACCAATCACAAGCCAGAACGTAATTTTAAAATCCTGAATGCCTAGAATTAGGCATTCAGGACCTGAAAATTACGTCACGGCTTGCTGTGATTGGTCGCGTCGCGGCCACATGGGCGGCACGCGACCAATCACAAGCCGTGACGTCATGGAAGGAAGTAAACGCGCGCATTTTAAGCAAAGAACGCTGCCGGTTCCCTCGGTGAGGTCCAGGCTGCGTCGGAGAGGTGAGTATAGCAATATTTTTTATTTTAATTCTTTATTTTACACATTAATATGGATCCCAGGGCCTGAAGGAGAGTTTCCTCTCCTTCAGACCCTGGGAACCATCAGGGATACCGTCCGATACTTGAGTCCCATTGACTTGTATTGGTATCGGGTATCGGTATCGGATTAGATCCGATACTTTGCCGGTATCGGCCGATACTTTCCGATACCGATACTTTCAAGTATCAGACGGTATCGCTCAACACTACTTGTGATACAACCCTTAATAAGGTTAATAATAATAATCTTTATATAGCGCTAACATATTCCGCAACGCTCTACAGTTTTTGCATACATTATCATCACTGTCCCCGATGGGGCTCACAATCTAAAATCCCTTTCAGTATGTTTTTTGGAATGTGGGAGGAAGCTGGAGTACCCGGAGGAAACCCATACAAACATGGGGAGAACATACAAACTCCTTGCAGATGTTGTCCTTGATGGGATTTGAACCTAGAACTCCAACGCTGCAAGGCTGCAGTGCTAATGTGATGCCCCAGGGTCCTGGCCATCACAGTGGCATTGCTTTCCCCACAGGGAGAGTGGTGTCACGCTTGGAGGCGATGAAGGATACATTTCACCAAGTAAATCTCACATACAACACGTTAACACTCCAGGCCAGAAGGGGGAGCTCTGAACCCAGATTAAGAGGAGCTGTGTTGTGAATTAGACTTTTTTTGCTCCCTCTTGTGGTCACTAGTGATATGACTCTGGGATTGTATTTCCTCAGTTTGGCACCCACCTGGGTCGTTAGTCCAGGGGTGTTGCTATATGTACTTCCTGATTTCTCAGTCTGGTGCCTGGCATCGTTGTAATCAGTCCTTTCTGTTTGCTCCTGTCTGCTGGTCCTGGTTCTTGCAAAATTAAGCTAAGTCCTGCTTCCTTGTTTTTTGGTTATTTGTATTGCTCTTAATTTTTGTCCAGCTTGTACTAAATGTGATTCCTGATTTTGCTGGAAGCTCTAGGGGGCTGGTATTCTCCCCCCGGGCCGTTAGACGGTTCGGGGGTTCTTGAATATCCAGCGTGGAAATTTTGATAGGGTTTTTTCTGACCATATAAGTCATCTTACTATATTCTGCTATTAGTCAGTGGGCCTCTCTTTGCTAAATACCTAGTTCATTCTTACGTTTGTCTTTTCTTCTTACCTCACTGTTATTATTTGTTGGGGGCTTGTATCCAACTTTTGGGGTCGTTTCTCTGGAGGCAAGAAAGGTCTATCTTTTCCCTTCTAGGGTTAGTTAGTTCTCCGGCTGGCGCGAGACGTCTAGAACCAACGTAGGCACGTTCCCCGGCTGCTGCTATTTGTGGTGCTAGGATTAGATATACTGTCAGCCAGTTACCACTGCCTTATGAGCTGGTTTTTTGTGTTTGCAGACTTAGTATTTATTTCTGAGACCCTCTGCCATTGGGGTCATAACAGTATGCCAGGCCGAAATTGAATGTTTATTGCATTGCAGAAGTGGGATAATAAGAAAGGAAATTCTGAGTTTTTTTTTTTCCTCTCTTTCTTCCTCCCCTTTACCTCTGAGTGGCTTGAGCTTGCTGCAGACATGAATGTCCAGACCTTGATTACAAGTGTGGACCAGCTTGCTGCTCGTGTGCAGGGCATACAAGATTTTGTTACCAGTAGTCCTATGTCTGAACCTAAAATACCTATTCCTGAACTGTTCTCTGGAGACCGATTTAAGTTTAGGAATTTCAGGAATAATTGTAAATTGTTTCTATCTCTGAGACCCCGTTCATCTGGAGACTCAGCTCAGCAAGTAAAAATTGTTATCTCTTTCTTACGGGGCGACCCTCAGGATTGGGCCTTCTCGCTAGCGCCAGGAGATCCGGCATTAGCAAATATTGATGCGTTTTTTCTGGCGCTCGGATTGCTTTACGAGGAACCCAATCTTGAAATTCAGGCAGAAAAAGCCTTGCTGGCTATTTCTCAGGGCCAGGATGAAGCTGAAGGGTATTGCCAAAAATTTCGGAAATGGTCCGTGCTTACTCAGTGGAATGAGTGTGCTCTGGCCGCAAATTTCAGAAATGGCCTTTCTGAAGCCATTAAGAATGTGATGGTGGGTTTCTCCATTCCTACAAGTCTGAATGATTCCATGGCGCTGGCTATTCAAATTGACCGGCGTTTGCGGGAGCGCAAAGCCGCTAATCCTCTTGTGGTGTTGTCTGAACAAACACCTGATTTAATGCAATGTGGTAGAATTCAGACTAGAAATGAACGGAAAAATCATAGACGTCAGAATGGGTTGTGTTTTTACTGTGGTGATTCTACACATGTTATATGAGCATGCTCTAAACGCCTAACAAGGGTTGTTAGTCCTGTCGCCATTGGTAATTTGCAACCTAAATTTATTTTGTCTGTGACTTTAATTTGCTCATTGTCTTCCTACCCTGTTATGGCGTTTGTGGATTCAGGTGCTGCCCTGAGTCTTATGGATCTGTCATTTGCCAAGCGCTGTGGTTTTGTTCTTGAGCCGTTTGTAAATCCTATCCCTCTTAGAGGTATTGATGCTACGCCATTGGCGGAAAATAAACCGCAGTTTTGGACACAGGTAACCATGTGCATGACTCCTGAACATCGGGAGGTGATTCGTTTTCTTGTTCTGCATAAAATGCATGATTTGGTCGTTTTGGGTCTGCCATGGTTACAGACCCATAATCCAGTCTTGGATTGGAAGGCAATGTCTGTGTCAAGTTGGGACTGTCGGGGAATTCATGGTGATTCCCCGCCGGTGTCTATTGCTTCCTCTACTCCTTCGGAAGTTCCTGAGTATTTGTCTGATTTTCAGGATGTATTCAGCGAGTCCAGGTCCAGTGCTCTGCCTCCTCATAGGGACTGTGACTGCGCTATAGATTTGATTCCAGGTAGTAAATTTCCTAAGGGAAGACTATTTAATCTGTCTGTACCTGAGCATACCGCAATGCGTTCGTATATCAAGGATTCTCTGGAGAAGGGGCATATCCGTCCATCCTCTTCCCCTCTTGGTGCGGGATTCTTTTTTGTGGCCAAGAAGGACGGATCTTTGAGACCTTGTATTGACTTTCGGCTTCTGAATAAAATCACTGTTAAATTTCAGTATCCTTTGCCTCTGTTGTCGGACTTGTTTGCCCGGATTAAAGGTGCCAAGTGGTTCACCAAAATAGATCTTCGTGGTGCGTACAACCTTGTGCGCATTAAGCAAGGGGATGAATGGAAAACTGCATTTAATATGCCCGAAGGTCATTTTGAGTACTTGGTGTTGCCTTTTGGGCTCTCTAATGCTCCTTCAGTGTTTCAGTCCTTTATGCATGATATTTTCTGGAAGTATCTGGATAAATTTATGATTGTTTATCTGGATGATATTCTGGTTTTTTCTGATGATTGGGACTCGCATGTGGAGCAGGTCAGGATGATGTTTCAGGTTTTGCGTGAGAATGCTTTGTTTGTTAAGGGTTCAAAGTGTCTCTTTGGAGTACAGAAGGTTCCCTTTTTGGGGTTTATTTTTTCCCCTTCTGCGGTGGAGATGGACCCAGTCAAGGTCCGAGCTATTCATGATTGGACTCAACCCACGTCAGTTAAGAGTCTTCAGAAGTTCTTGGGTTTTGCTAACTTCTACCGTAGTTTTATCGCTAATTTTTCTAGCGTTGTTAAACCTTTGACGGATATGACCAAGAAAGGTTCTGATGTTGCTAACTGGGCTCCTGCAGCCGTGGAAGCTTTCCAAGAGTTGAAGCGCCGGTTTACTTCAGCGCCTGTTTTGTGCCAGCCTGATGTCTCACTTCCCTTTCAGGTTGAAGTGCATGTTTCTGAGATTGGGGCAGGGGCCGTTTTGTCGCAGAGAGGCCCTGGTTGCTCTGTAATGAGACCATGTGCTTTTTTCTCTAGGAAGTTTTCGCCTGCTGAGCGGAATTATGATGTTGGCAATCGGGAGTTGCTGGCCATGAAGTGGGCATTTGAGGAGTGGCGTCATTGGCTCGAGGGTGCTAAGCATCGTGTGGTGGTCTTGACTGATCACAAAAATCTGATGTATCTCGAGTCTGCTAAACGCCTGAATCCTAGACAGGCCCGTTGGTCATTGTTTTTCTCCCGTTTTGACTTTGTGGTCTCGTATTTACCAGGTTCAAAGAATGTGAAGGCTGATGCTCTTTCAAGGAGCTTTGTGCCTGACTCTCCTGGAGTCGCTGAACCAGTTGGTATTCTTAAAGAGGGAGTAATCTTGTCAGCCATTTCTCCGGATTTGCGACGTGTGTTGCAGAGATTTCAGGCTGGTAGACCTGACTCTTGTCCACCTGACAGACTGTTTGTTCCTGATAAGTGGACCAGCAGAGTCATTTCCGAGGTTCATTCCTCGGTGTTGGCAGGGCATCCGGGAATTTTTGGCACCAGAGATTTGGTGGCTAGGTCCTTTTGGTGGCCTTCCTTGTCACGGGATGTGCGGTCATTTGTGCAGTCCTGTGGGACTTGTGCTCGAGCTAAGTCTTGCTGTTCTCGTGCCAGCGGGTTGCTCTTGCCCTTGTCTGTCCCGAAGAGGCCTTGGACACACATTTCCATGGATTTCATTTCAGATCTTCCGGTGTCTCAGGGCATGTCTGTCATCTGGGTGGTATGTGATCGCTTTTCCAAGATGGTCCATTTGGTATCTTTGCCTAAGCTGCCTTCCTCTTCCGATCTGGTTCCTTTGTTCTTTCAGAATGTGGTTCGTTTACACGGCATTCCTGAGAATATCGTGTCTGACAGAGGATCCCAGTTTGTTTCCAGGTTCTGGCGATCCTTTTGTGCTAAGATGGGCATTGATTTGTCGTTTTCGTCTGCCTTTCATCCTCAGACTAATGGACAAACGGAGCGAACTAATCAGACTCTGGAGGCTTATTTGAGGTGTTTTGTTTCTGCAGATCAGGATGATTGGGTGACCTTCTTGCCGTTGGCTGAGTTTGCCCTTAATAATCGGGCTAGTTCCGCTACTTTGGTTTCGCCATTTTTCTGCAACTCTGGTTTCCATCCTCGTTTTTCCTCGGGACATGTGGAGTCTTCTGACTGTCCTGGGGTAGATTCTGTGGTGGATAGGTTGCAGCAGATGTGGAATCATGTGGTGGACAACTTAAAGTTGTCACAGGAGAAGGCTCAGCGTTTTGCCAACCGCCGCCGCGGTGTGGGTCCCCGACTTCGTGTTGGGGATTTGGTATGGCTGTCTTCTCGATTTGTTCCTATGAAGGTCTCCTCTCCTAAATTTAAGCCTCGCTTCATCGGTCCTTACAAGATATTGGAAATCCTTAATCCTGTGTCCTTTCGCTTGGATCTTCCGGTGTCGTTTGCCATTCACAACGTGTTCCATAGGTCTTTGTTGCGGCGGTACGTTGTACCTGTGGTTCCTTCTGTTGAGCCTCCTGCTCCGGTGTTGGTTGAGGGCGAGTTGGAGTACGTGGTGGAGAAGATCTTGGATTCTCGTCTCTCCAGGCGGAGGCTTCAGTATCTGGTCAAGTGGAAGGGCTATGGTCAGGAGGACAATTCCTGGGTGGTTGCCTCTGATGTGCATGCGGCCGATTTAGTTCGTGCCTTTCACGCTGCTCATCCTGATCGCCCTGGTGGTCTTGGTGAGGGTTCGGTGACCCCTCCTTAAAGGGGGGGTACTGTTGTGAATTAGACTTTTTTGGCTCCCTCTTGTGGTCACTAGTGATATGACTCTGGGATTATCTTTCCTCAGTTTGGCACCCACCTGGGTCGTTAGTCCAGGGGTGTTGCTATATGTACTTCCTGATTTCTCAGTCTGGTGCCTGGCATCGTTGTAATCAGTCCTTTCTGTTTGCTCCTGTCTGCTGGTCCTGGTTCTTGCAAAATTAAGCTAAGTCCTGCTTCCTTGTTTTTTGGTTATATTTGTATTGCTCTTAATTTTTGTCCAGCTTGTACTAAATGTGATTCCTGATTTTGCTGGAAGCTCTAGGGGGCTGGTATTCTCCCCCCGGGCCGTTAGACGGTTCGGGGGTTCTTGAATATCCAGCGTGGAAATTTTGATAGGGTTTTTGCTGACCGTATAAGTCATCTTACTATATTCTGCTATTAGTCAGTGGGCCTCTCTTTGCTAAATACCTAGTTCATTCTTACGTTTGTCTTTTCTTCTTACCTCACCGTTATTATTTGTTGGGGGCTTGTATCCAACTTTTGGGGTCTTTTCTCTGGAGGCAAGAAAGGTCTATATTTTCCCTTCTAGGGTTAGTTAGTTCTCCGGCTGGCGCGAGACGTCTAGAACCAACGTAGGCACGTTCCCCGGCTGCTGCTATTTGTGGTGCTAGGATTAGATATACTGTCAGCCCAGTTACCACTGCCCTATGAGCTGGTTTTTTGTGTTTGCAGACTTAGTATTTTTTTCTGAGACCCTCTGCCATTGGGGTCATAACAGAGCTGCCCTTATATATTCTGGCTGGAGAGGAAGTGAGGGAGCATTCTGTCATAGGACAGAGAAGCAGATGAGCAGTTAGTCCAGAGAGACCAAGGGAGTAGAAAACGCCTGACAGCAGACTGGAGCAGTCTGAGCACAGGGATGTGTTTGGAGCCGTGCAGCCGGAGGTGCTGCAGCTCAAGCATTGAAAGGACTAAGAAAGACGATCAGATTGTGGAAGAGATTACAGGAGGGAGAAAGCGCAGGAGAATAGAGCCAGTGCAAAAGAGCTGAGAAGTGGCTACCTCCCTGGCTATTGCAGATTCCAGTAGCCGGAAGACCATGGCCATGCTGAACTATATAGTGGCATAGCAGAAACTGGCAGGACAGCTGGATTGTAGATCACCTGTCCACATTGATACCCAGAAGACACAGTGATATCTATAGGGCCCAGGTCATGATAGAGACCCTGTAAAATGGCCCAGTTCACCTGTCATATGGGTTGTGTCCTAACCTTTATGGGGGACAGAGAGGAACTGTGAGGACCTTATTTGAAGCCTTAGGCAGTAAGGAACCACATCACCACCGCACTTTTAGGAACGCTTTTATCTCCACATGGTGAGAGGACTCTGGAGGCGCTCCAAGCCGGTCGGACTCTGTCTGTATCTGTTGTCTGGTGCCCTGGACTGCAGTTGCCTGAAGCCTACAGTAAACCAGGTAAAGACATTGCAAACCTGTGTCCTCGTTCTTCATCGCACCATCCACCATCTTCACCATACACTGGGAGCCCTGCGGACTTACTTCACCTGTGGGACGTTATACCATCTAGCTGCCATACCATCAACCCAGAGGACCCCTTTAAGCAGCATCGGTCCCTACTGACCAAATATCACAGGTGGCATCACAAACTTTCTTCATAAAACCCCTAAAAGACTTTCCCTTTGATTGGGCGCCCAGGGCCATGGATCGTATCGCAGCCACCATGACATCCCATTTAAGTACCGGACCTTGTATCGAGTACCTCACTACCCAGGCGGGCGACTCACTAACCACTGAGCCACCGTGCTACTCACACAATAGAGTGACCCATTTAGGACAAACATCTATTGGCTGCTACTAAGAGCATATCTGGATGACCTGTCATGACATTACATAACTGTTTTGTTAATTTTAACAGGAACTTTGTAATATTTAATTTTTGCTGTGGGAACATTGCAGAGAAGATGAACACTTGCTACAAGCGTTCTCCACAAATAAAAAAATTCAGAGATAAAAAGGTGAATGATCATTTTTCAGGGCTTCCCTTTCTGTAATATATTTGGAAATTATTGCTTTGGTGAAAAGTTTTAGTGAGATATTCTTCTTACTCAAGTTTTCCTTTAAACAATCCTATTATCATCACATACTACAAGCAATTCTTCTGAAAGAGCTCCTCCTCCCTTTCCACTCTGCTGCTGAGATCCTTGTGATCAATGATGGACAACCAAATTTTAAATCAGACTAGTATATGAAAGAATATTGCATTTGCTCCTATATTTCAGCCAGAGGGGCTATAAATGAAAGGAATGTCTAAAGTTAGAAGACTAGTGGTTCAAGTTCAAAACAAAACAGTACAAGGGATGTTGTTCTTGTGGCTGCCATATAGAAAAAGACTATTCTTGCCACTACTGCAATGCAGACCATATTGGAAATCTTGGAAGATAACCTTTCTTGGATGGTGCTCTCTCGCACATGTTTCACTGACTGCACAATGTCTCCAAGAAGAGAATGATGCCTTTGCCGAAATATTTATTTGCTCTCCGAGCTTTTTTCCTAGAGTGAAATTATTAGAGTTCCCTCCTACGGATCCTCGATTATTTTATCCCATCAATGCAAAAACAGACATTATATTTTGAAAACATGTCCAAAATCTTCTTGCTCAGCAGGGCTGTTGCTTCCTGCTGAGATAACTACGCTGCTGAAGATCCGTAAAACAGCTTTCTTAAAAATCTGCCAAAGAACCAAATCATATAGCAGCGTTTGGGGCAAAAGAAAATATTGTAATGATATCTGCTCCATTGTTGGATTTGAAGCGTCAAAATCCCAACAAATTAGATGTTAAGTCTTACTTGTTTTTTTTTAGGAGGATACAGTGATAAATAATGATAAGTTATATACAGGGATAAGGGAAAGTATTTACTCCCTTCTATTTGCTTAAATTGTAGATGTTACTTGTCGATTCAACATCTACAATTACGACTTTCGACTTACTTCCCTCTTCCCTAGCTCTGTGCTGATTAAAGGAAGTCAGGATGTGAATTAGCTGTAACATGAACCCTAAAACGTGGCTTGTAACACCGATCTAATGGGTAGTTCAGGCACAGAAATAAATCTTAACACAGCAGAATATTAGAAAACATACAAAAAATAACATGTTTTGAATGAGTGATCCCCCACCACTGCCAATGTTTCTTGGTCCGCCTATGGTCTACGTGCTTCTCCACATCTGATCACTTGCTGTCTAGCCAAAAAAAAGAAAAACACTACCATCAATCAACGATCATGCACCATATTGCCAAAAGACAACTGAAGCCAACCAATCATTGTCTACAGAGGTCATGTGGCTAGTCAGCTCAACGGCAAGATATGACAAAGACCAGTGGGGGAGCACGAGTGATTAGAACGGCAGTGTTGGTGGGTCCATAAAGTTACTATAATTATTTTTTACTAGTGTTCTAAGTTATTTCTGGAATTTTTTTTAAGGTTGGGCAACCTTTTCAGACTATGACAGCTATCCTTTAAAAATTTTAAGTTTAGTTTTTCAAATGGCACAAGGAATTTTGAAATTTTAGTGCCCCAGGCTTTGAAAATTGCTGTACTTCAGATACAATGGTTGTTTTTTGCACTCTTATGCACAGAACTTGATGACAAGATTTGACCATGCGTGAACAATTTAAAGCGATTCCTCACTCTGCCTCTGAAAAGTGACTATATTTGTCACGAACAGTTTGCCTACTTTTATATTGAACTTTTCTCACTGAGCCCAAGTGGGTGCTGGTATTCCATGTTGAGGGATAATAGTAACATCAAAATTGGTCACGGGAGGCTCCTCTGACCGAAAACTTTTACCACCTGATTATATCTTGAATAACAAAAAAGTTTTCCTTTGGGAATAGAGAATGTGGCAACTTCCTGAAAGTGCAGGTACTCAGGGTAGTTTGTTCTTTTGTATAGATACCGTTTTACTGCAGATAAGCAAATTTTTTGAAAATGACAGATTCACTGAATTTTTTCGATTGAGAGTACTCCAAAGCCCTTATTAATGTGAATTAGTCTATTCTCTATTCTTCGCACACTAATTTTATTGACTGCCGAGCTGTCACACATTATTGTTACAGTTTGTTCAGTGTTTTAAGTCTTTCTCTCCTGATCTATGCGAATTATGACGTCCTATTACTATACAGATTCAGACAAAAATGTCTGCTGCATTCCCTGCCTTGGCTTTCATACAGTCTTCAATAATCCATCCGGATTGGCTGTACTATGCCATGTAATGTGACATTATAGAAAAAGCTTACCTGAGATTCGGTGATCCTCCTCCAGTTGATGGTTCAGCTTTAAGTGAATTTTACAAATTTAAAAGAAGATAATTGAAATTGTTCAAATTCGACAGATTTAGCTAATTCCAAATTTTTTAAAAAAGATTGAATTCTTTAATTTTATCCTTTGCCAAGCAGAAAAAAGAGCAATAAGCATTAATGACGTCCTTCATGGGCCCCCGAAAATTGTAAATAAATGGAGATTTCTTGCTTATACTTTGCTTCTATCCAAATAGTGGAAGAACACTGACGTGTGTTTGATTTTTGGTTCTAACACCTTGCTATATTCAGAGCATCCCGGGGAGCTATAGCCGTTTATGTCTCGCGGTAATGAAAGAAAATGAGCATTGTCACAATGGAACATCTTCCATATTCATGACATATTATCGGCTCAGATTTTGACGACTACTTAACCATGTTTAAATGAGCGAAGTAAGTAAAGCATGAAAATAAGTACACTAAATGAGAAGATAAAGCAAGGGAAATGGGATTACAAGAGAGGAACACTATTTCCAATTACTTACACTCTACTTATTAGGCAGGTCGGGAATAGTGATCTATTGAATTAAGAGGGTATTAGAAGCTTTATAGTAAAAGTAAGACCTATGGGAGGCCTGGACTGTAACAAGTTCAGAAAATCAGTGGCGCATTCCAAGATTTCATGCACTGTAGGATTCTTTTTTTTTTAAATCATAGAGGCTTGTCCAATATTGATAGTGTTGGATCAAATTCACCAGTGCAAGTCTACGGATCCATGATGCCATCCGTGTGCAGTCCATTTTTCACAGATTGATAGGAGAAGCTCCATCAGTTTTTTTTCCTCATCCAAGAAATACTGATGAAACTCTTATTAAAAAACACACATGAAAATCAGACCGACTTTTGCACACGAGAAAAAACCACCGATGTTTGGCGGAGTCCTTAGCAATACATTGATCCTAATTTTTAGCCAATTTTTTTATTTTGGAGATTTGGAGAAAAATGTACAGAGAAAAGTAAATATGTGACTGCATTTCACCATTTTTTTTTTATATTTATTTTTTTTACAACCTCAGAGGGCAATTCAAATATATATTATATTGTTTTCTCCTTTCTGTAACAATGATTTTTATCTATCACACATGTAGGGGTTATTTTTGCTGGGCAAATTGGCAGTCGTCTTTTTTCCTGCTTTTTGTATTTATTATTTTTTTATTTCACACTTTGTGCTCCTTCTAGGGTAACTAAAGATCTTTGGAGGGAATTTCACATTTTAAATACAATGTGCATTTTTATTATTGATAATTTTCCCTGTAACTGGAGCTAACCTATTGTCTCCAGTTACAGGGAGAATTCAGCAGAACTGATGTCAACGCTGCAGCCAAACAGGGCCAGGGCAGTGGCGGAGACCCACCAGTGTAAGGGAGGGTAAGTAACACTTGCACTGTTATATTATACCTGCGGGCACCTATGGAAGAAAGTTTTCTGAAAGGGGAAAAACCCTTTAAAGAGGATCTGACACCAGTTTTTTTCAACCTAACCTGAGAACAGCATAATGTAGAAAGAGAGACTCTGACTCCAGTGATGTAGCACTTACCGTGCTGCTTGCTGTAGCTTAGATAAAAATCAAAAGGAGATTACCAATAGAGTAACTTGCTGCCAAGTAGTCCTTCATATTTATGAGCTCCATATAACCTCACCCCCATCACTGATGGGTAGTTATCTGTCTATGCAGAGTGTACTCAGAAACCAGCCAATCAGTGATGTGGGCGGGTTATACACAGCTCAGAATTCAGAGAACTGCTAGATCTACAGCAGAGAAAACAGGGATTTTATCAAAACTGTAGCAAGAAGCCCAAAAAATGATATATCGCCGGAATCGGAATCTTTTCTCCTACGTTATGCTGCTCTCAGATGTCTTGGCAAAAGCCTGGTGACAAATTCCCTTTAAGGACTTGCTAGTGTAATGCCCAGATCCCCACAATATAAAAAATGTATAATTTGCATCTTCTGAAGTTGGATATTAAAATGTTATCTAATAAATGCTAATAGTTTTCTGTTTATATTTTCATTCAAGCTTTTATACCAGAAACGATTTGCCATTGAACGAGACGGTTTTCCATTAGTGGCATCACTATACGAAGCAAAAAGAGATATCTATAGTCATAAATAGTCGGGATAAGTGTGATGTGAATTCACATCTTTACAGACGGGAGACATAAATCCTCTTTCTACATTAACATAAAGTAACCTCCAATATTAAATCTGGAAAGTGTTTAACATTTCCCTTCTCATTATCTGGAATATTCACTCCCGGCCCCGATGTTTGACTCATTCCCGCTCTGATACTAGATTTGTGCCGAGTGTTACCCCGCAGCGCTTCTCTGATGGGTTCCTGATATAATATCAGAAATGTAACTACAGTGCGCTGGACGCTATCACATCCAGAGCCCACTGCTTGGGGGAACCAAAGGGCCACATAGGAGATGCATCCCATAATAAAAATTCTTATAAACTCTATGTATCCATTCTTTCCATTCTTAAGGTCTCTGATTGCCGTCATTGAGTAGGAATGTTCATTCCTTATAAGAGATAAGTGAATCAATTTGAGTCAAATCGAATTTGCTTAAAATTTTTCCAAAACCTCAAATTTGTCCAAAATTTTTTTTTTTTTGGAAGAGAGGGTAAATCCATTCATATTTTTGCCAACCGGTCACCATTTTTTTAATTTAATCCACTTCACCGCACTGAGATTTTCCATTTTTCTGCTTTCGTTTTTCGCTCCCCTTCTTCCCAGAGCCATAATTTTTTTATTTTTCCGTCAATATGGCAATATAAGGGTCTGTTTTTTGCGGGACGAGTTGTACTTTTGAACCACACTATTGATTTTACCATATAGCATAATGGAAAATGGGAACAAAATTCCAAGTGCGGTGAAATTGCAAAAAATTGCAGTTCCACAATTTATTTTTTTTTGCATTTTTTTATCTACCATGTTCACCAAATGCTAAAATTGACCAGGAATTATGATTCTCCAGGTCATGTTTAGGTTGTTTTATTATTTAAGTGATGAAAAAAAAATCGGAAATTTGCAAGAAAAAAAAATTGACCCGTAGCGTCTCCATTTATTGGGTTCTGGGGTTCGGTGGGGGATTATTTTTGTGCCCTGAGCTGACATTTTTATTGAAACCATTTTGATACCATCCTCCTAAACGCCCATGAACATCCCAAAAATCCCTACCCTTGGGTGTGATTTTGCTAAATCCCACCTTCCTTTACTATCTTGTTTAAAGGGATTTTCACAGCAAGATCTGAACAGTTGGTGACTATTAATGCATGGCTGATCGGAGGCTATCACAGCAAAATCGGCTGCTTACAAAAGTCTCTGAAGGGGAGATGTGGAGGCAGTTAAAAGTTCCCCATTTAATAAAGTGACTGTCCCGGGAACATGACCTACATGGATGATTGGCTTTATAAAGGTGATGAGAAAAGAACCTCAAGCTTTCACAACACAGACTCCAGATATTAAGTACATTTTTCAGACCTTTGAAGTCTATAGCATAAGAGAATTCATGAGTGCATGTGTAGTCAATCTCTGCTCACCAAACTGATGGACAGCTGCAGCTTGTACTGAGTAGTGTGAGAAGCTGGTAGTAACAGGAAGGAGGAACACTGAGGAGCTGTAACTCATGCTAGGTGGGCAGTGATTCTGCAGCAGAGAGGAGAAGCACTGAGGAAATCGGACTAGGTGAGCAGAGACACCGAAGCAGCAGCATGGAGGAGGGACACTGAAGAGCTGTCAGTTAGGCAAGGCAGGTGGAGATAGAAGAGCTGCAGCAATCAAGGAGCTGTCAATCACGATCGGTGAGTGGAAATAGAGAAGCAGGAAAAGGTGCACTGAAAAGCTGCCAATCAAGCTAAGTGGGTGGAGATACAGTTGCAGCTGCATGGAGAACATACACTAAGGTGCTGTCAATCATCTAGGTGCATGGACACGCAGCTGCAACATCATGGAGGAGGGATACTGTGGAGTTCTCAATCAGGCTAGGTGGGAAGAGATAAGTCAGCAGCAAGGGAACCAGGCACTGAGTGAGGAGTTATTAAACAGACTAGGTGGGTGAAGATATGCAGCAGAGAGGAGGGATATTGAGGAGATGTCAGTCAGGCTAGATGAGAGGAGATACAGCAACAGCAGGGAAGAGGGGCACTGAGGAGCTGTCAATGAGGCCAGGTGGGTGGAGATACAGCGGCAGAGAGGAGGGACACTGAGGAGCTGTTAAGCAGGCCAAGTAGGTGGAGATACAGCAGCTGTGAGGAGGGGCACTGGGGAGCTGTTAATAAGGCCAGGTGGGTAGAGATACAGCAGCAGAGAGGAGGGATACTTAGGAGCTGTTAATCAGGCCAAGTAGGTGGAGATACAGCAGCAGAGAGGAGGGACACTAAGGAGCTGTTAATCAGGCCAGGTGGGTGGAGATACAGCAGCAGAGAGGAGGGATGCTGAGGAGCTGTTAATGAGGCCAGGTGGGTGGAGATACAGGAACAGCAGGGAAGAGGGACACTGAGGAGCCGTTAATGAGGCCAGGTGGGTGGGGATACAGCAGCAGAGAGGAGGGACACTGAAGAGCTGTTAATCAGGCCAGGTGGGTGGAGATACAGTAGCTGAGAGGAGGGACACTGAGGAGCTGTTAATGAGGCCAGGTGGGTGGAAATACAGCAGCAGAGAGGAGGGATACTGAGGAGCTATTAATCAGGCCAAGTGGGTGGAGATACAGCAGCAGAGAGGAGGGACACTGAGGAGCTGTTAATGAGGCCAGGTGGGTGGAGATACAGCAGCAGAGAGGAGGGACACTGAGGAGCTGTTAATGAGGCCAGGTGGGTGGAGATACAGCAGCAGAGAGGAGGGACACTGAGGAGCTGTTAATGAGGCCAGGTGGGTGGAGATACAGGAACAGCAGGGAAGAGGTACACTGAGGAGCTGTTAATGAGGCCAGGTGGGTGGGCATACAGCAGCAGAGAGGAGGGACACTGAAGAGCTGTTAATAAGGCCAGGTGGGTGGAGATACAGTAGCTGAGAGGAGGGACACTGAGGAGCTGTTAATGAGGCCAGGTGGGTGGAAAAACAGCAGCAGAGAGGAGGGATACTGAGGAGCTTTTAATCAGGCCAAGTGGGTGGAGATACAGCAGCAGAGAGGAGGGACACTGAGCAGCTGTTAATGAGGCCAGGTGGGGGGAGATACAGCAGCAGAGAGGAGGGACACTGAGGAGCTGTTAATGAGGCCAGGTGGGTGGAGATACAGCAGCAGAGAGGAGGGATACTGAGGAGCTGTTAATCAGGCCACGTGAATGGAGATACAGCAACAGCAGGAAAGAGGGACACCGATGAGCTGTTAATGAGGCCAGGTGGGTAGGGATACAGCAGCAGAGAGGAGGGACACTGAGGAGCTGTTAATCAGGCCAGGTGGGTGGAGATACAGCAACAGCAGGGAGGAGGGACACTGAGGAGCTGTTAATCAGGCCAAGTAGGTGGAGATACAGCAGCAGAGAGGAGGGACACTGAGGAGCTGTTAATGAGGCCAGGTGGGTGGGGATACAGCAGCAGAGAGGAGGGACACTGAGGAGCTGTTAATCAGGCCAGGTAGGTGGAGATACAACAGCAGCAGAGAGGAGGGACACTGAACGTTGCCAATGAAGCAAGGTGGGGAAGAGATTGAGTATAAACGTAAAAAGAAATTCTGACATGGATAATCAAAGATATAGCTTAATCCGGTCTAAAATATCTATTTAATAGTGTATGCAGTCTGTATTGTGCATTTTGATTACAGATCCACATTAGAGTATGAGAATGTCACAATGGACATCATTGTATTTCTTTGAAGAGTGTTGAGTATCTTGGAGATGAATTCAACCAGTATTTGGACATATTCCATATTGTTAAAAACTGAAGGCACCAGGACCATTCTAAAACGTAACTTTTCTCCTCCACCACTGGGACATAATGAACCCTATAAACCATTTATAGAGAAACCGCTTTTCTGGAAATAATGTCTCAGTGCTATAATGAATATATAATTGTAACCACATAAGAATAAGCAGCATTCGGCGGAGAGCCGGAATATCTATTACCTGCTTTACAGGCTTTATGCAAAAACCTAAATCAATCTGCTCAACTGAGACAAGAGGGTGAGAACAAGACATATCTGTAAGACCACCAGTGTTTTTTCAGCCTAAGCTCGCAGATGTGAACAGATGTAAGGCGAACATTAGACATCAGAGGGGTCACTGCAGCTCCAGAATGTCAAGACTATCCAACCTCCTTCCTGAGGCTTAGTACGTAATGTCTGCGGAAAGACTCAACTCGTGATAAATGTCATGGACATGTCAGAGGGTGGATTAAAGGGATTATCCAGTATAGGACAATCTATTTTAAATGCCCCCTGTATCCTTAATGAAACAAGAAAAAGGCATATTTACTTCTTACACTGATGCTGCTCCTCCTCTCTAAGCGGAAATGTACATTTCAATTTATTGGAAAGTTTTGTGGGCATGCTCTGTGCAAAGTTGATTGGACAGAAGGGGGAGGAGGTGAGCTGTGATATCACTTATTGTGAATGGTGGATTCTGTGTTATCTACTGTATAGAGGTGTTATCAGTCATTGTACAGGAGGAGGAGGTGAGCTGTGACATCACTTATTGTGAATGGTGGATCCTGTATTATCTATTATATAGAGAGGAGTTATCAGTAATTGTACAGGAGGAGGAGGTGAGCTGTGATATCACTTATTGTGAATGGTGGATCCTGTGTTATCTACTGTATATAGAGGTGTGATCAGTCATTGTACAAGAGGAGGTGAGCTGTGACATCACCTATTGTGAATGGTGGATCCTGTATTATCTATTATATATAGAGGAGTTATCAGTCATTGTACAGGAGGAGGAGGTGAGCTGTGATATCACTTATTGTGAATGGTGGATCCTGTGTTATCTACTGTATAGAGGTGTTATCAGTCATTGTACAGGAGGAGTAGGTGAGCTGTGACATCACCTATTATGAATGGTGGATCCTGTGTTATCTACTGTATATAGAGGTGTTATCAATCATTGTACAGGAGGAGGAGGTGAGCTGTGACATCACCTATTGTGAATAGTGGACGCAGTGTTATCTACTGTATATAGAGGTGTTATCAGTCATTGTACAGGAGGAGGAAGTGACCTGTGACATCACCTATTGTTAATGGTGGATCCTGTGTTATCTACTCTATATAGAGGTGTTATCAGTCATTGTACAGGAGGAGGAGGTGATGTCACCATGCAATGTAATACATAAAGGGTATTTTTTCTCCGTAGGATTAGATGAAATTACTTGTTCCACCCATCAAGATGCACTACTCCTCCCATCAAAGTAGCTATCCTCTTAATATATTGCAGTCATCATATTATACAGCACTGTGTACTTACAATTGCTCATTTTGCCTTTCTACCCAGCTATTTCTTCTCTTTTCTCTGTTATATGTAGACAAATTTTTCCCTACATTTATTATTCCTCTCATCAACTCCTGCCCCAGATGCTCCTTCCTCCCTCTGTCAGGGACTTTTGCAGTGACTTGTGACTTATGCAGAGAAAATTAACCTCCTGTTTCTACATAGAGCTTAGAAGGTTTCAGCTAGTCAGTTCTTATCAGGTGATGTCATAGACCTAATGGAAAAGAGAATAACTAGCTGGGTAGAAAGGCAAAATGAGCAATTGTAAGTGCACAGTGCCATATAATATAATGACTGCAATATATTAAGAGGATAAAAACTTTGATGGGAGAACGAGAACTTCTTTAACAAGAAAATTGCATGCAGGGACGAGCTGTGGATTTTTGTGCTACCATGCGCCATCTCTACCTGGTCTTGTACAAGATCACTGATTGATATTCTCCGCTAATGGATAGGACCATATGTTGCTTTTCTAGTGATACCTAGCCAGTAGTTCTGCTCATGTTCTACCTGAGTATCTTTGGTGTGCTCGAAAAATATGTTCCAGTCCCTAAGGCTGTTCGACAGCCACAAGACATGCAGGGATTACCTGTTTGTTAGATAATCCCTACATGTGTTTTGGCTGTTGAACAGCCACGAGACCTGCAGCCATGGGGATGGGATCATATTATTCGAGCCCACCGAAGACACTCGGTTAGCACCTGAGCATACTCGATAACATCTTATCCGAGCACGTTCGCTTATCACTACTAGCCAGGCATGCTCAGTCTGTCCGTGGGTGATACAGAAGAAGGCAGCTTCCTTTGTAGCCAATACAGTATTCACAATGATTTACTCCTTACGTTCCATCCAATACTTCAGCACCAGCTGAGAGGTGAAAGAAAAAACACGCTGAAGAATTTCACCTTAAGAAAATCAACCGAGGAAACATCATTTTTCCAAGTCAGAGAGGAGATTGCGGCACTGAATCCAGATGTAATATTCCTGAACATAAAGAGATATTGTGCATCTGAGAGAAGCCCGCCTTGAACTGTGGGGAATTTCAGCACTATTAAAAAAAATATTTTATGTTTTTGCTGTCAGAGGAATACAGAAATAAGTTTTAGGCTACGTTCACACGATCCTTTTTTTCATCCTTTTTTTTTCAGGTCCTGTTTTGAAAAACCGCAGCTAAATTCAGCGCTGATTTTAGCTGCGGTTTTTGATCCTTTTTCTTCTGCGGATTCCACTGCGGGTTTCCAAATGCAGTTTCCTATTGGTGCTGCTGGAAACCCGCAGCGGAATCTGCAGAAAGAAGTGACATGCTACTTCTTTTTTCTGCAGGCAAAACCGCTGCGGATTTGCCTGTGGAAAAAAGGATCGTCGGCACAGCGGGTCCTTTTTTCCATTGGGTTACATTGTACTGTAACCTACATGGAAAACTGCTGCGGATCCGCAGTGCAATTCCGCTGCGGATCCGCAGCAAAAACCGCACCGTGTGAACATAGCCTTAGGGGATTTTCGACTATCAGTGCCTTTCTATGCAGCATCGGACCATGTGGAAATACAACAGGCACTTTGTTCTGAGATTTGTGCAGAAATGTATTTTCTATTGTGATAATATATCCCTGCTATTATTAGTGCCCCTGGGATTTGTATCATCTAGAAGCAAGAGCCGGATCGTAAAATCTTACATATTCATCTCCTGGCAAATAGCACCATATTAATACCACATGGGTAGCAAAGCTGCAAATGGAGTCTAACGGGTCTGAAACCTAAAAATACCATTCTCACAGTAGTTAGTCCCCTCTAGGTTGCATCCCGTGTCACACAAACAGGCCAATTCACACATTAGCAATTTTTCAGGCAGGTAAAAAGCAGACCTTTTTTGGTGTGTTGGATCCATTGTTTGTCCGTCTTTCTGTTTTGTCATCCATTTTTTTCTTGTGAAAAAAGAAAAAACTGCTCTGGATTTCTCAAGATTTTCTCAGGAACCAGCCAATGAAAAACAGACAGTACATGGATGAAACTTGGATGGAATCCATGTGTTGTCCATTTTTTTTGTAGACACATTAATGTGAAAGATCAAGTCTATCTGCAAATCAGACCAAAGTAGCATGTACTTCTATTTTTTGATGGTAACTGGTAAGCAGAAAAAGACATTTAGAGTATAATGTGTCAGTGTGCCGTCCATGAACAACAGTGACAGCGCACACAAATGTCAAAATGGACGTGTGAATGAGGACAAAGAGGTATAGAAACCTGAGATTTATGGATTTTTTTGGTGGGGGTTTTCACAAAGAGCCATTATAGACACCCCTGCTGAATTTTTGATATTTAGGGCTCATGCAGATGAGCATATACATTGGATGTGTTCTATTTGAATTTTAATCGGAGAACACACTGATCCATGTTATTTAGTATTGCCATTCAGATGGATGATTTTTTTCAGGGTCCGAGTGTCCATGAGAAAAAAAAAAATCACAGCAAGCACTAACTTCATCAGAGTCTCACATTCAACTCTATAGGTAAGTTGAAAAATAAGAACCCATATGGACCATCAGTGTGGGACTGGGTTTTATATAACAATGAACTGGGTACATTGTTAGATGAATAAGATGCTGCCTTTGTCTGTACCTAGTGATACAAGTATATAGTGCCAAGTACTGGTCATATAAGAGGCGAGTGGCCTACTCTTGCACAGCAGCCCACTGGAGGATTCTCCTGTTCTCCCATGGGCCAGTCCAATTTTTACAGATAGATTTCTATTACAAGCCTGGGAAAATATATGTGATCTTCTACATGTCTTAGGACTGTCCCACATGTCCAGATAATTCCGGTACCGGAAAAAATCGGTACCGGAGTTATCCGTGCCTGTGAGCTCACGTAGGCCATACGTGCAGCACATGTGTGCCACCCGTGTGGCGAGTGGGTACCACACGGAGCGTGCAGGAGACATCGTGCATCGTGCATCCTGCATCGTGCTGAAGCCGCGATTCATATCTTCTGTGCAGCAGCGTTTGCTGCATAGAAGATATGAATAACAGTGTTTAAATGAAAGATCTATGTGTCCGCCGCCCCCCCACCCCCTGTGCGCCCCCCGCTGTTCAGAAAATACTCACCCGCATCCCTCGTTGGCTGTCGCTCCTTCCTGGTCTGGCCGCGGCTTCACTATATGCGGTCACGTGGGGCCGCTCATTTACAGTCATGAATAGGCGGCTCCACCTCCCATAGGGGCAGAGCCGACTATTCATGATTGTAAATGGGCGGCCCCACGTGACCGCATACAGTAGAAGCCGCGGCCAGACCAGGAAGCAGCGACAGCCAACGTGGGAGCGGGTGAGTATTTTCTGAACAGCGGGGGGGCGCACAGGGGTTGGGGGGGCGGTGGACAGGTAGATCTTTCATTTAAACACTATTATTCATATCTTCTATGCAGCAAACGCTGCTGCACAGAAGATATGAATCGCGGCTTCAGCACCATGTGGGGGGGACAGCGCTTACTGTAGCGCTGTCTCCTGCACGCCACAGGGACTGCACACGGAGACCGTCCGTGTGTGGTCCGTGTTTTACACGGACCCATTGACTTTAATGGGTCCGTGTAATACGTGCGCTCCCACGAACACTGACATGTCTCCGTGTTTGGCACACGGAGACACGGTCCGCAAAAAATCAATGACATCTGCACAGATGCATTGATTTTTATGGGTCTACGTGTGTCAGTGGCTCCGGTACGTGAGGAAACTGTCACCTCACGTACCGGAGCCACTGACGTGTGAAACCGGCCTTATTGTAGTTGTATGAAAATGGATCACACACGGACGTCACACAGATGTGAAAAAAATGGCGAAGAAAAATTAGAAAAAAAAAATCGGTCCAGTTTTTCATATGCACATTTACAGGTGCCCTTAGGTTACATTCTCGCGAGGATATTTTCAGTCCAAGCAAAAACAGGCAGCACAAGGACGGAACTCGGCCAATATTAGTCACAGGGATAGTGCAGATGAGCATTTCTTTATGGACCAAATCTACACATAAAAAAATCGCAATGTACACTATTTTCTGTTTCTTCCGTAAATCGGATAAGATCCTTCCTTTCAAGTCTATGGGTGCACAAAAAAATCAAATACAAAACAGAACCTCAGTGTATAATCCAATTTTTACGGATACTTTGAAACCTTTTAACAAAGGAGACTGTATTTCGTCATGGCTGCTACTGAGTTACTACAGACGCCATAAATCCGATTGGTAAGCGGTGTAACGACAAAAAAAAGGCAAGAATTGTGCTTTTTTTTGGCCACCTGAACAACATAAAAAAATGTAATAAGAGGCTCTCGTTCAGGGATAGATCATACCTACCCTAAAATTATATCAATAAAAACATCAACTAGGGGAGCAAAAAACAAGCCCTTACACATCCCCACATCCTGAAAATTGAAAAAGTTATGGCTTTCGAAAATGGTGATAAAAAGTGAATAATTTTTTTTTTTTTCAAATTTGTAAAAGTTATTCCCCACTTCAATAAAACAAAAATATGCTTGTTAGGTATCTCCGTTGTCGTACTGACATTGAAAATCATATTTTCCGGTCATTTTTACTTTAAAATGAACTCTGTAAATAATAACAAAAATAGCAGAATTACACTTTTTTTTCCTTTTTCGCCACACTTGGATTTTTTTTCCTTCTTTCCAGTACATCATATGATCAAATTGGTGTTGTAATTCAAAAGTACATCTCGTCTCGCAAAAAAAATAAGCCCTCACATGGCTATGTAGAAGGAAAAGTATAAAAAAAAGTTATGGCTCTTGGGATAATGGGAGGAAAAAACAAAAACACAAAAATTAAAAAAATCGCATTGTCCTTAAGGTGTTAATACTTTAATTTCCAATATTCCCAATGCTGATACTGGTTGGAGCTGAGGATTTCTGGTGTTTTATCTGCTGGTCACGCTGGTGGACGATGCCTCGGAAGAGCTCCCCTTGAAGTCTCTCTTCCCATTGAAGACGTTGACGGCATCCGTCACTTTTCTAATGACTGCAATAATTTATTATCAATATGTCGGCATCAGACTGTGAAACATCACACTGGGTGCAGTTCATTACAGTAATTATGAACAATGCTGTAAGCTGGAAATAAATGGGTAAATTTAGATCGCGGCTTGCATTTTTCATAGTTTCTCCTGGATTTAATTACATCAATAAGAAACGGTGACTGGTGCGGAGAGTTGATATCATAAATGAGTCTCAGACATCGGCGTCCGCCCCTTCTTTTCTTTTGTCACTTCGGTGGTGACATTGCACTTGGAAATTATTTGTTTGCTTCCCGTTCCCGGTCTTTATAGAGACTGATGTCGTTCTCGTTACCTTGAAATATGAAACCGATACAGAAAATAAATTATAATAAGGGAACTTTCCTTCCTGGACCATTAAGTAAATGAAATAAAGGCTTTGGTAGTATCTCAATTTCTCCCCTCCGTGGTGATTAAGTACACCATAAAAATAATATTAAGTGGGAATAAATTTCACCGAGTCCTGTCGAAGCCACAAATGGTTATGAGTACGACCATAAACAAGGTTCATGCATCTAGAAGACGCCTTAAAGGAAGTTAATGGTGGTATTGTTTACGGCCACAATAACATGGTTTGTACAGTGACCATCTTTCTTGTACCTGTGACCTACATACATGTCAAGGCGCACCCAAATTACGTTCTACCGGAACTAGAGATTAATAAATCGAAATTATGCTGCCCTAATCTGGCAACCAGTTCCATCTATCATGGCATCCGGTCTTCAATTCAATGCCAGAGGGAGGAGTAGGTTGCACCCGAAACGCGTTGGAAGTTTTTTTTATACAAATGTAACATGCTGCAGAATATGTTGGCGCTATCTAAATAAAAATTATTATTAACATTATTACTTACCACCTGGATCAACGTTTGTCGGCAACAGCGCGATAACTTACCGTACGCCGCTCTCCTTTAATTCTGTGCTGGGCAACCTTGGACAAGTATCTTGGGTGATTCTGGTGGTCACTAGTAGCTAAACCTCACACGACGTCAAAGATTAGTGTGTGAAGAAAGGAAAATAGTGTCTGACTTATTTTTCAGGGAAATTAGAAGCTTTCGATTTGAGTCAAACCATTTTGCCGTTAATGAAATGTGGCAATTTTGAATATTAAAGGGAATCGGCCAACAAGTTTTTGCCATGTAATCTGAGAGCAGCATGATGTAGGGCAAAAAATACTGATTCCAGAAATGTATCACTTACTGGGGTGTATGTTTTTATTTCAATAAGGCTGGTTTCACACTAGCGTACGGGAGGGCGGTGGATGGCAGAGTACTTCCTCCCTTCCTCCCTGAAACACTGCCCATGCTCCGCTTATGCTCCACCTACTACTCCTTGTGTCCTGCATTGCCCTGCGTACCTATCTTTATCATTGGGTATGCAGGCCATGCGAATGTATGCGGATTCCTCCGCATGCGCTGTTTTGACGCTGTGCCGAACTGCGCCGAATGCAGCATGTTGCATTTGGTTGCGTTTGGTGCAGCATCAAAACTGCGCATGTGGAGGCATCCCCATACATTTGCATGGCCTGTGTACCCAATGATAAAGATAGGTATGCAGGTCAATGCAGGATGCAAGGAGTAGTAGGTGGAGCGTAGGCAGAGCACAGGCGGGGTTTCAGGGAGGCAGAAGGGAGGAAGTACGCTGCCATCCACAGCCCTCCCGTACGCTAGTGTGAAACCATCCCCAAACCAGTGTTTTATCATTAGGACATTATCACTCCAGGACTAGGGGTCTCGTGCTTCCTAGTCCGATCACATCCCACACTGTGAATATACAGTGTACACAAAAAGCTGCCAATCAGTGGTGTGGGTAGGGTCATACACAGCTCAGCATTTCAACTTCTGCTAGATCTGCAGCAAAGAAAACTGTGATTCTATCACACCTGCTGCACACAGTAAACTAAGTGATACATCACTGGAATGACAGTCTCTATCCCAATATCACGCTGCTGTTATTACATAGTAAAAATCAGCTGATCGATTCCCTTTAAAAGATTTGCTCAAGTCTAATAATGAAGATTCCAATGCACCGACCAGAACACTGTCATTCTCCCCTAAGATTAAGATCCCACAATGAGTTTTTGGTGAGTTTTTGACACATCTTACAGTTCCAGCAAAGTGCTTGGGATTTATAGAAATCTAGTGCCCACTGTGCTTTTTTGTAAGCAGTGGAAACTGACCTGCGGTGCGTCTTTGAAGCCTGCAATATGTCACTTTCTCTTGTGGGTAGACTGAGTTTTATGTGCTAATTTATCCCAGTAGAATTGCATTAGATGCGGAAAATCTGCAGGTAAAAAAACACACGTGTGTTTATAGTGCGTTTCCACTCTATGTAATCTACACATGACTGTATCAATAAAGTTTTGTCAAAGCCAATTGTCAGAAAGTATCAAAAAATGAAGCAGCTTTATTTAAAAAATGACATGCGAACAAGAGACCAAAATATTTCAGTTTCATCCCATTGCTTCTCGTGTTTCCATGTGCAAATGAGAATAAGGATGATCCCTCTACACTGACAGCCCTTCAGGTATTTGTACACCGCTCTAAGGCTATGTCTCCACGCTCAGGATGGCCGGCGGTATCGCCGCAGCGGCGAAGCCGCTCGGCGCTAAGCCCCGCCCCCTTTCTGGGACGCGATGGTGCCGGATGTGTACAGTACACATCCGGGATCATCGCACCCCTCGCCATAGGGCCCTGTGATATGCCTTGCGGGGACGCTGCGTCCCCGCAAGGTGTACGGACATGCTGCGATCTGAAAAGACGCGCAGCATGTCCGGAGTCGCAGGGCCGCCGCGTGCGGGTTTCCACGCATAGTGGAGACGGGATTTCATAAAATCCCCTCCACTATGCTGGAACATCTGGACGCTGCTTGTTTGACGCTGCAGCGTCAAACAAGCAGCGTTTACTTACCGTGGAAACATACCCTTACGTCTTCTCTTAGCCTTCTTTTTTTCCCAGATCCTTTAACTGTTCCTCGTAGGACATACTTTGCAGTCCGCTCACAAAAAGCTTGCTAGTGAATTATCTGTCAATTAAAGCAAAGCCAAAGAAATGAGCCGAAGCATAAGTTGGTACACATGCAACCTATAAGAGCTTTTTCACACTATGGCCATTTAATAGACAATCCCTGCTGTAAGTAAGTATACAGTACTAGTGTCATGGTTCTGTTTTGCTGCTGCTTGGTCTCTGTGTGATTAATCTTGGTAGCCTCCTTTTGGCTGCAGCTAGGCTTTTTATAGCCTCTTTGTGGGTCCCTGCCTTGTCGGTTATACTCTTGCCCTCGGCTGAGGTGCCTGTGCTTTGTGCCTGACATTTTGTGTGATTGTTTGGTTCTGACCCGGTCTGTTTACTCATTGTGATTCTGCCCTCCGACTTTGGACTGCGTTTGCCCGCTCAGCTCTCCTGATATTACCCGATAGTCATGCCATTTTTCCCGTGTGCTTCATCTGTCCACTCGCTCCCAGCTGCTTGGACCTCATCTCCCCCTAGTGAGTCTTCTCGGCTATCCTGATATTACACGACTGTCACGCCGCTCTGCCCGTGTGCTCCATCTGTCCACTCGCTCCCAGCTGCTTGGACCTCATCTCCCCCTGGTGAGTCCGCTCAGCTATCCTGATAACTAGTACATATAAATAACAAAGTACTTAGTAAACACTGGTTTTGAACAAAAAATATATAAAAGCCATCCAATCATGACAAGGCGTATCCAATCGGGACGGTCTCATTCTCTAGTATTATACTCTCACCTTGTGTCAGCCAACCTCAATGGTGATGGTGGCAGAGCGGGACCTAAGCCCAACTGGTCAAACGCCTGCCAATGGGAAGCTAAGTAAGTGAAATGTCTATCTCAAAAGTGGCCAAACCGCTGTTTGTACAAAGTGCAAAAAAATTACAGTAAAACCAAAGAAATGAGCCGGAGCCTAAATTTACATACCGTAAATTACTACATTGATAGTTGTGTTTATCACATCCAAGACACGATTTTTCATGATTTCAGAGCTAGAGTTGTTGCCTATCCCAAGCCTAATGCTATCTTTTTCCCATAATATGCTGCAGAACGGAAGATTTGTCTTTGCTTTTCTTCTAATTTATTGCAGGGGAAAACCTCCACCTTTTCTGCTGTGTATAATAGAGCGATACAGATAAATACACATAAATATTTATGTACATTGCTCCAGATCTCCTGCCGGCATGATCATTGCGACCATTTAGTCTATCCGCACCGCAATGTGGAAGTAGAGCCTGCTGCTATTGGGCAGGAGAACGATATGTAAGGGTTTATTTACTTCTGCCGGGCTTTACTTTTGGGCAGGTGCAATGGCTTATTTCTCAGCTCCACCTGATGGACATTCCACGTATCAGCGTATCTCAGCGGAGAATTTGGCTGTCAGCGGCACTGTAATTAGGTACATTGGGCTTTGTTGTGTGACTACAGCTATTCCTGCAAAGAGAGAAATAATAGGAATTAGCAGCAGAGGAAAATGGTGTAAAGTACATGTCTCCCAATGCTCACTGAGTTATACAAAAAAGCAAGAGGGATATGGGCAGGATATTAATCCAATAGACAAAAAGTAATTTATTGCAGGTACTGTATCAATTGTACAGCGGGAAAATTGTCGCAGCATCTACGATTGTAGAGAATAGTCACTAGATGGCAACTTTGCTCGATTTGCATACTGAGCCAGCCTGCGTAATACAAGGAAACCTCATTTGGGAGTCATTAGTCCTAGATGCCGGGGCCGACACAGGTTACAGGTGGCCCCAGGGCAAAAAAATACTCCTGGGCCGCCCTTACCCAGTATTGGTAAAGTTACCCCTGTTACCCCTGGCACCTAATGCTGATGATGTGGCTTCGGTCCAATACATAGGCAGCGTTAGTCTGTCTGACGTGGAGGTCACTTTTACAAGAATTATAAAGGTGAACAATTGTTTGAATCAAATATTCACCTGTTCTCCACAAGTCTTTACTTACTGTTGGAGTGATGATGTTTCTGTCACAAGAACACGTGACTACTGCAGCCAATCATTGGATGCAGCTGTGATTGGATTGGCTGCAACCATTACTAGAAACCTGCGGGACCCCCAAAAGTACTGATCAGGTATTTGTTTTTTAAAATTTGTAATCCAATGTAGGCATTTTGCAAAATATAATGATATTCCCTAATAACTTTTTTAACGTCTTATAAAACAGCTGATTTTTCTTTTTTCAGTCTTCCTCTTTTACTCCCTTTCTTCCAAGAGCAATAACGTTTTTATTTTTTCATTAACATATCTATACCAGAGCTTGTTTTTTGGCAGGACTAGTTTTACTTTTGTATGACACCATTCATTTTATCACACAGTGGATTGAAAAGCTAGGAAAAAAAGTCCTCTGGTTGCGCAAAAATTCGCAGAGTTATCAAAGTGTTTTAAACCACAATTTTGATAAGTCAGGGCCAATGTTCACAAATTTTTGCCTAAATTTGGACCTGTTCATATGAGTTTTAGAGTTCATTTTTGCTTTTTAATAAATTTAACGCAAATTAGTCGAAGATCTTTTTTATACTGTCATATAAATAATCCACCAGCGTCTTTTTTCAGGTCTTTTCTAGATGTCCCTACTCGGGATCGGCGTTAGGGTAGGGGCAGACTGGGCAATTGCCCAGCATATACAATAAGATCTACATTAATAACTTTATCAGGGTAGTTTCTGATGTGGAGACTGGTTCATGACCTTTGGTGACATCATGATCATGTGACCATTCATGTGACCATGATATCACCACAGGACTTGAACTCTATGAGACTTCAGGATCTTTGGCGACATCACAATATTGTGACCGATCATGTTACTGTGATGTCACCACTGGTCCTGCATTCTGCTGGAGTCAGAAGAACTGAACGGGAGATGGACTGATGGTAAGTTCTCTATTGTCTGTGTGTGCGTGTGTGGGTGTGTGTATGTCTGGTTTTGTATCTATATGTGTATGTGTGGTTGAGTCAAGAATACATGGGTTCCTGGTGATACATTTTAGTGACAGCATCAGAATGCATGAGCTCATGTTGGTATATATTAGCAATGAAATCAGAATGTATGAGCTCCTGGTGATATATATTAGTGAATACATCATGTATGAGCTCCTGGTGATATATACACTGCTCAAAAAAATAAAGGTAACACTAAAATCCCACATCCTAGATATCACTGAATGAAATATTCCAGTAGTAAATCTTTATTTATTACATAGTGGAATGTGTAGACAACAATAAAACCTAAAAATGATCAACGTAAATCACAACTAACATCCGATGGAGGTCTGGAGTTAGAATGATGCTCAAAATCAAAGTGGAAAATTAAGTTACAGGCTGATCCAACTTCAGTGGAAATGCCTTAAGACAAGGAAATGATGCTCAGTAGTGTGTGTGGCCTCCATGTGCCTGTATGACTTCCCTACAATGCCTGGGCATGCTACTAATGAGGCGGCTTATGGTCTCCAGAGGGATCTCCTCCCAGACCTGGACTAAAGCATCCGCCAACTCCTGGACAGTCTGTGGTGCAATGTGACCTTGGTGGATGGTGCGAGACTTGATTTCCCAGATATGTTCAATTGGACTCAGGTCTGGGGAACGGGCGGGCCAGTCCATAGCTTCAATGCCTTCATCTTGCAGGAACTGCTGACACACTCCAGCCAGACAGCAGATCGCTCTACAAGGCGTCTCCAGACTCTGTCACATCTGTTACATGTGCTCAGTGTGAACCTGCTTTCATCTGTGAAGAGCACAGGGCACCAGTGGCGAATTTGCCAATCCTGGTGTTCTGTGGCAAATGCCAAGCTTCCTGCATGTTGTTGTGCTGTGAGCACAACCCCCATCTGTGGATGTCGGGCACTCAGACATCCTCATGGAGTTGGTTTCTAACCATTTGTGCATACACATGTACATTTGTGGCCTGCTGGAGATCATTTTGCAGGGCTCTGGCAGTGCTCTTCCTGTTCCTCCTTGCACAAAGGCTGAGGTAGCTGTCCTGCTGCTGGGTTTTGCCATCTTATGGCCCCCTCCACATCTGGTGTACTGGCCTGTCTCCTGGTAGTGCCTCCAGGCTCTGGACACTATGCTGACAGACACAGCAAACCTTCTTGCCACAGCTCGCATTGATCTGCCATCCTGGATGAGCTGCACTACCTGAGCCACTTGTGTGGGTTGTAGAGTCCGTCTCATGCTACCACGAGTGTGAAAGCACAACCAACAAGCAAAAATGACCAAAACATCAGCCAGAAAGCACTGGTACTGAGATGTGGTCTGTGGTCCCCACCTGCAGAACCACTCCTTTATTGAGTGTGTCTTGATAATTGCCAATAATTTCCATCTGCTGTCTATTCCATTTACACAACAGCATGTGAAATTGATTGTCAAACAGTGTTTCTTCCTAAGTGGACAGTTTGATTTCACAGAAGTTTGAGTTATATTCTGTTGTTTACGTGTTCCCTTTATTTTTTTGAGCAGCGTATTAGTGAGGACATCAGAAAGTGTGGGCTCCTGGTGATATATATTAGTGAGGACATCAGAATATGTGGGCTCCTGGTGATATATATTAGTGAAGACATCAGAATGTATGGACTTCTGGTGGTATATATTAGTAACAACTAGTGATGAGCGAGTATACTCGTTACTCGGGTTTTCCTGATCACGCTTGGGTGTCCTTTGAGTACTTGTGAGTGCTCGGGGATTTAGTTTTCGTCGCTGCAGCTGCATGATTTGCGACTACTAGGCAGCCTGAGTACATGTGGGGGTTGCCTGTTTGTTAGGGAATTCCCACATGAATTCAGCCTGTCCAGCAGTCGCAAATAGTGTTGAGCGATACCTTCCGATACTTGAAAGTATCGGTATCGGATAGTATCGGCCGATACCCGAAAAATATCGGATATCGCCGATACCGATACATGTCAATGGGACACAAGTATCGGAAGCTATCCTGGATGGTTCCCATGGTCTGAAGGAGAGGAAACTCTCCTTCAGGCCCTGGGATCCATATTCATGTAAAAAATAAAGAATTAAAATAAAAAATATGGATATACTCACCCGTCCGGCGGCCCCTGGACCTTACCGATGTAACCGGCAGCATCCGTTCCTAAGAATGAGGAGTTTAGGACCTTCGATGACATCGCGGCTTGTGATTGGTCATGTGACCGCTCATGTGACCGCTCACGCGACCAATCACATGCCGCGACGTCATCGCAGGTCCTAAACTCCTCATTCTTAGGAACGGAGGCTGCCGGTTACATCGGTAAGGTCCAGGGGCCGCCGGACGGGTGAGTATATCCATATTTTTTATTTTAATTCTTTATTTTTTACATGAATATGGATCCCAGGGCCTGAAGGAGAGTCTCCTCTCCTCCAGACCCTGGGAACCATACACTGGGAACTTCTGATTCCGATTTCCGATATCACAAAAATATCGGAACTCGGTATCGGAATTCCGATACCGCAAGTATCGGCCGATACCCGATACTTGCGGTATCGGAATGCTCAACACTAGTCACAAATCATGCAGCTGAGGCGAAGAAAACTAAATCACCGAGCACACACAAATACTCGGAGACCACCCGAGCGTGCCCGGGAAAACCCAAGCAACGAGTATACTCGCTCATCACTATTAACAACAGAATATTTGGGCTCCTGTTAGGTAAATATTAGTGAAGACACCAGAATTTATGGGCTACTGGTGGGTATATATTAGTGAACACATGAGAATATTGGGGTCCTGGTGGTATGTATTAATGCCGACAACAGAATATATGGGCTCCTGGCGGTAAATATTAGTGAAGACATCAGGCAACAGGCAGCACTAGCTTTTAAATCTGCTCTCACCTCTGCTAAACAGGCCTACTTCACAACCCTGGTATCTTCCCTATCCTACAACCCCAAACAGTTATTCAAAACCTTTAAGTCCCTCCTCCGCCCCCCACTGCCCCCTCCAACCTCTCTCATCTTGGCTGAGGACTTTGCCACACACTTTAAAAATAAGATCAACCAAACTAGGCAAGTCTTCATTGTTCACCCACCACAACCCCTTTGTATACCAGACCAATGCCCAAACCCCATAACCTCCCTATCTCCTCTCCAAATCGCACCTCACCACCTGTGTGCTTGACCACATCCCATCCCACCTCCTCTCCAACCTCACCACCACTCTTATCCCATCCCTAACCCACCTCTTCAACCTTTCACTACCTTCTGGCACCTTCCTTTCTGCTTTCAAACATGCCACAATCACGCATATCCTTAAAAAGCAAACCCTCAATCCAACTGCTATGTCCAGCTATCGCCCAATATCGCTGCTCCCATTCGCTTCCAAACTCCTGGAGCAGCACATCCATGCTGAACTTTCCTCCCACCTCTCATCTAATTTGATCTTTGACAATCTACAATCTGGTTTCCGCACCCATAACTCATCTGAGACAGCCCTGACCAAAATTACTAACAACCTTACAGCCAAAGCTAATGGACAACATTCTGTACTCCTCCTTTTAGACCTGTCCTCTGCTTTCGACACAGTTGACCACTGCCTCCTAATACAGATCCTCTCCTCCTTTGGCATCAAAGACCTCACCCTATCCTGGATATCCTCATACCTTTCCAAAACAGCACATTCAGTGTTTCCCACTCCCACACTACCTCCCATCCCACCCTCTCTTTGTTGGAGTCCACCCAAGGCTCTGTTCTAAGACTCCTACTCTTCTCAATCTATACTCTTGGCCTGGGACAACTCATAAAGTCCCATGGATTCCAGTACCACATTTACGCTGATGACCCTCAGATCTACCTTTCTGGCCCAGACGTCACCTCTCTGCTGTCCAGAATCCCGAAGTGTCTATCAGCCATATTCTCCTTCTTCTCCTCTAGCTTCCTCAAAATCAATGTGGACAAATCTGAACTCATCATCTTTCCTCAATTTCATAGATCTTCCTTACCTGACCTATCAATCACAATTAACGACATCACGCTTTCCCCTGTACCGGAAGTCCGCTGCCTCAGAGTAACCCTTGACTCTGCCCTGTCCTTTAAACCGCACATCCAAGTTCTTTCCACCTTCTGTCGACCACCAGCTCACCAGCTCAAAAATAACTCCAAAATCTGTCCTTTCCTCAACAGTCAATCTACTAAACTTCCTGTGCATGCCCTCATCATCTCCCACCTTGACTACTGCAACATCCTTTTCTGTGGCTTCCCTGCTAACACCCTCGCTCCTCTCCAGTCCATCCTTAACTCTGATGACCGACTAATTCATCTCTCTCCTCGCTACTTCTCTGCTTCCCCCTCTACAAATGTCTTCACTGACTCCTATTCCCTCAGCGTATCCAGTTCAAATTACTAATACTAACCTACAAAGCCATCCATAACCTGTCTCCTCCGTATATCTCTGAACTAATCTCCCAATATCTTCCCTCATGTAATCTCTGGTCCTCCAAAGATCTCCTTCTCTCCTCCACACTTATTCGCTCCTCACCCAACCGCCTCCAAAACTTCTCCCGAATATCCCCCATCATCTGGAATTCTTTGCCCCAACACGTCTGACTATCAACCACATTCGGATCCTTCAGTCGGAATCTGAAAACCCACCTCTTCAGCAAAGCCTACAGACTGCACTGACCCCGCTGCCTCCTCACCACTACCGAACTACCGCCTCACCAGCACCGGAGCTCCTGCAACCTTCAACCTATTGTCTCCTTCCCCACCATCCTGTAGAATGTGAGCCCACAAGGGCAGGGTCCTCGCCCCTCTGTATAAGTCTGTCATTGTTAGTTTGCTTACTGTAAGTGCTTATCTGTAATTTGTATGTAACCCCTTCTTATATACAGCACCATGGAATCAATGGTGCTATATAAATAAATAATAATAA
The DNA here is from genome assembly GCF_051348905.1 of Ranitomeya variabilis. Classification (NCBI taxonomy): domain Eukaryota; kingdom Metazoa; phylum Chordata; class Amphibia; order Anura; family Dendrobatidae; genus Ranitomeya; species Ranitomeya variabilis. The sequence goes on along the minus strand of NC_135235.1, from coordinate 276,192,372 downwards.
TAATAATAATAATATATCAGCCCCTGATAATACATATTAGTGACAACATCAGAATGCGTGAATGGTAGTATATATTTGTGAAGACATCAGAATGTATAGACTCCTGGTGGTATATATTCGTGAAGACATCAGCATATATGGGATCCTGGTGAAATGTATTAGTGAGCACATCAGAATGTATAGGCTTCTGTTAGGTATATATTAGTGAAGACAGAATGTATAGGCTCGAGTTATGTATATATTAGTGACGACATCAGAATGTATGGGGTCCTGGTGGTATAAATTAGTGAAGAAATCATAGTGAATGGGCTCCTCGAGGGTATATCTTAGTGAAGATATCAGAATGTACGGGTTTTTGGTGAGTATATATTAGTGAAGACATGAGAATGTTGGGGCTCCTGGTGGTATATATTAGTGAAGACATCAGAATGTATGGGCTTCTGGTAGGTATATACAGTATGTGTCTGGATGTATGTGCACTGTGTATACATGTGTACATGTGTTCTGTTTACACATACATGTATATGTATGTGCTCGGTACTCATATATATGTATGTGCTCTGTGTGCATATGTGTGTACTTGCTCTGTACATATATATATATATGAATCAAAATTGGAACAGCATCCCGTATTACCACAACTGTAGTGCAGAGCCTTCCCAACCAATGTTCAAATGGCTTCCAATAATAGATGTAAAAAAGGAAAACAGTACAAAAATAAGAAAAAATGGGCTTTAATGCCTGAAAGGCGTGGCAACGTTTCGGATATAGTATCCTTTCTCAATATATATATATATATATATATATATATATATATATATATATGTGTGTGTTTGTGTGTGTATGTGCTCGGTGTATACATGTGTGTCTGTATACATATGTGTAACATTCCGTTGTTTGTGTCACATGCTGTGTGTCTATGTAGCATCCATTTATATTGAGCGCCGTAGGTCCTGAGAAAGATAACCTTTTTTGGAGTCAGTCACGGTTTTCCATGACTGGTACCTCTGCACTCTGACATTAGACCTCGTCTAGGTACAGCTTTTACACTAAGGTCTAAAAATTTCTATCTGCACTCCTCATTTTCAAACAATAGTGAAAAGTTCTATAGATTATAATCCCGGCCTGTGGAGTCCATATTGGGCTGTGTTGACTCCAGGACAATCCACAGATTCAGAAATAGTATTTTTTTGTGTGTCTTAACCGGAGAATCCATGCATTGTTCTTCTGAGCACCGTATAAGATCGTACAGCACTTAAGCCAAAAAGCCTTTTTGGTTGAAGGCAGCAGATTGCTCGCTGATTTATTTTCATTTCCCAACGGTGCGTGCCGAGTAAAAAATCATTTTGTCTTTTTCCCTTTTTCTCTCAGGTAATAGGAAATTTTTGACAACAAGGAGACCCTTATGTTTTCAGCATGACGTTCCCCATTTAACATTTTCCACTCGAGAGTGAGCAAAGCACCTGGAAAAAAAAAAGTCGGCAAATTGATGCAGAAATGATCTAGTGTGTCAAAAAGTGTTCTGCTTCCGAATAAGCATCTGTCTTTGTGATTCCACAGTCAGCTGCTAAACCTGGAGGGAAATGAAGGCTCTTACAATATTTCATTGTGACTGAGAGACTAGTATCAAGCATGGAGGAAACAGTCAGGGCTTATGCCGAATTAACTGGATGCCATCAGAAATTCATCCTCTGCGCCAATCATGTTCCCTCTCGAAGGCGCTGAACTTCCATTTATATAATAAACCTCTATTACAACGCTGCAAATTATCAAGTGTCTGTGTTGATGCCACTACTCGGGATATGGCACAGAACTGAATTTGCTTTTACCTCTATGGGGCATTTGGGTATTGCATCAGTTGTGCCCAAAGGGGCATTCACATGGCCCAAGTTCAGCCTATAAACAAGTGGCGATCGATGACATACAAGTTGATCTGCGCTCGTTTGTGGCCCCGTTCACAAGAACTGACACAAACAGTACAGGGACAGAAAGAACATTAGTACCATTGTTATGTCCTCGTAACGCATTCACGTTGTCGGCAGGACATCCCCTATTTGATTTGATGTGCCACTAAAAAGGTTATTTTAACCCCTTCCGTGCAGCCAATTTCCATTTTTGCATTTTCTTTTTTTTCTCCTCTTCTTCCCATAGTCGTAACTTTTTTCTTTTTCTGTCAACATAGACATATGAGGGCTTGATTTTTTTATGAGACGAGTTCTACCTTTGAATTACACCATTCATTCTTCCCCATAGTGTACTGGAAAAATGGGAAAGAAATTCCAAGTGCGGTGAAATTGTAAAAAACACATTTCTGACTTTGTTTTTGGGGATTTTTTTTACGGCATTCATAGCATGGTAAAAATGACTTCACAATATGATTCTACTCATCAATATGATTACAGCAATACCAAATATTTCCAGTTTTTTCTATCATTTTAGCGGTAAATTAAAAATAAGAAGTTTAAAAAATTGTTTGGATTGTGTCACATAAAATTTTAATTTTTTTGGTTGACGGAGCTGAGTGATGGCTTAATTTTTGCTGGGCAAAATGAAGTTTTTATTGATACCATTTTAGGATAGATATAACATTTTGATTGCTAGTTAGAACATTTTTTGTGGTATTACAGCAACCAAATTGTTGTTACGATTGTTGAATTGTATACGATGTTTACCGATCGTTTTAATTATTTTTAGATTTTGATAGATTGAACCTCTGAACCTGGCCAAATGTAAACATTGCTCTTTGAGTTATGCAGTGAATCGTCCGTCGACTCTCTCTGCGAATCACAGGGACAGGATAGGAAAGGGCCAATAATAAAGCACTATATAAGGATGGGTCCCACAGGGTACTGCAGCCCTGATGAAGAAGGTTGTTAGCCTTCGAAACGCGTTGGTTTGTGTCCCTGTACGCTCCCCGTCCTTACACTTGTGTGATGTCACATTTGAGCTACGCCCCTTTCACACTCCGCCACCGCTTCGGCGTCGCTTCCGGCCGGGGCACGCCAGAGGCAGGCAGTTTGATCTAACCCCCTGTGACCAGCAAGGAGATACTCAGCGGGCGAAAGCCCTCACCTTATCCCCTCTCCCCTGCTCCACCTTACTACGGGACCGAACACTGGACACCTCCCGGGATAAGTTCTAACTACGCTCCGGTGCCACTACAGATTCATGCAGTAAGTGCTTTTGTACTAAGTATTTGTTCGGCTGCATTGCTCCCTGATTATTGAAGCTGGGAGAGTATATAATTTTTCTGTGTCCATACACTTATATCTCATTTACCAACGCACCTTCCTAGCGCAGGTTAATAAACTACCTGACTGCAGTTTTCAATATGTCAGGGGGTTCTGTTTTTAAAATGGTTTTATCTTTTAGGGGTTTCCCAATATATGGGACCCCTAAGGGCACTTCAAACCTGGATAGGTCCCTAAAAAAATTAAATTTGTAAATTTCTTTGAAAAAATGAAAAATTACTGCTACATTTTAAAACCTCCTAAAATGCTAGCAAAATAAAATAACACATTACAAATAGTGCTGATGTAAAGCAGACATGTGGGAAATGTTATTTATTAATGTTTTTCTATGGTATGTCTATCTGGATTAAAGAGATAATCATTCAAAGTTTGAAAATTGCTAATTTTTTAACATTTTCTCAAATTTCTGATATTTTTTATAAATAAACACAAAACATATTGACCTACATTTATCATCATCATAAAGTATAATGTGTCACGAAAAAAACAGTCTCAAAATCACTGGGATTTGTTGAAGCATTTCAGAGTTATTACCACATATAGTGACACTGGTCAGATTTTAAAAATTTGACGCCGTCACTAAGGGGTTAATATTTTTAAAGCATTATTTATACTTTTCTCTGTACTTGCTTGTCCCCTTAGGGGACTACAACCTGCGATTGTCTGATTGTTTGTGCTATCTACAACAATGCCATAGTATTGCTGCATGTAGTAAAAATCATGGTCTTCTTTGAAGACCGGCCACAAGCAGGGTTTCAGGGGAGCTTGGTAATGACAAGCATGGATGTCTTTAACAGACCCCCTGCTGTGATAGCAACCCATCAGCGACCCGCAATCACATCACGTGTGCTCCAATAGGCACATGGAATGACGCGTCCTCCTGCTGGTGCACTGTCAGCGCCTCTGTCAGAGTTTGACAGCAGCATTTAACAGGTTAACAAAGGCAGGATGCACTTCGTGCCACTCATGGTTGTTAGAGGCAAATCCTGGCTGTAACACACAGCCATCACCTGCTGGGTATGGAGCGAGCTCACCCCATGAGCCCGCTCCATACACCCGCTGCCAACTTGTACATGCACTGCGGATGTTGGCAAGGGGTTAATGCTAGTGTCCATGTAATGGGAAGACAAAGGTTGGCGCGGTCTTTAGGAGGGCTGAGGAAAAAGTTAACATTAAGAGGCACAAACCTTTATTAAAAATATATTGCAGTGCAATATTGGAGTGCAATATATTTTTCATAAAGGTTTGCGCCATCCTTTGTTTTCCCATTTCATATGCCTCTTTGAGGGTACGTGGCAGGAGCAACAAATCTCTTTTCCTCAGCCAAAGGACCTGAAGTCAAGTGACTCCAGCAACGCCTCCCCACGGTCACGTGGTCTTACCCAGTGAAAACAGCAGGAAGAGTCGGTCAGCCCGGAGTCTTGTCCCCCTCGCCTCTGCATTTTTACCGTGGTTATTCATGAGTACATAACCCCAGGAGGTTAGTGGCCCTTTGGCTTTCCCTAGCCGTTAAAATCTTTATAACTAACAGGTTCTGCTCATGTGCGCTCCCTGCTTCTCTTTTTCTGAGTGCCAATGTAATGACTGTGTTGATGTTCTGTTTGGTCGATCAATGCCATAGTTATGAGGAGGATGATCTAGAATCGGCCTGTGTCAATTGGTTTTCCCGCAAAATCATAAATTTTTTTTTACAAAATCAGATCCCGATTCATCAAGACTGGTATTTTGTGCACCGTTCCTGGTGATGGAGTAAAATACGTCTGTTCACATGCCCACCAAAAAAAAACAAAAAACAAGACATGCCTGATTTTGGTCTCATGAATCCAACTCACCCATTCAAATTAATGGGTCCATGAAAAAATCAGATATCACACTGATGGCATCCTGGCTGCATCCTGGTGCTCTCAGACTGTTTACTGGAAGTCTTGAGAAACCTCCATCAGTTTTGTTTTGTTTGTTTTTTTATATCAAACACCAATGAAAATCTAATGCAAAACACTGATGGAAATCTGACTGTATTTTCACAAACTAAAAATAAAATGGACTTCAAAATGAGGCCTAAATGAGATGAGGTCGGAGAGCGTTTCCTCATGAGCTGAATAGCGTCAGTAGTGTGCTGCATGGTGCGATGATTGAATGATCTGAACATCGTGCTGCTACTAACAATAAAAGTGTCTATATACAAAAAGACACAAGGAGTAAAAAATACCCATATAAAATATTAATATTTTATTATTTATTTATATTCAAAATAAAAAAAAATTGCTATAAAAATTGAAAAAATGGACAACAGTGTTCTCAGTGAAGACCACAAACAAAAAGTCTAACACTAATACAAATGTATACGGAGACCATAATACACTCCATATTGCAATATAATATTATAGATGTATCCATATAACAGCACTATCACAGTACTAGGAGAATAAGATAAATATAATGCTGTGGGTTTGATTAGAATAAAAAACGCATTGCTATCACAGCTGTAGCACCAAAGACACTGAATATATATGTATATATAACATAAATCTTGCACAGAAAAGACGATCTCACCCAAATCAGCCCTTAGAAGTAGTCAGACCAGGCAGCCCCGACGCGCGTTTCGCTTGGGCTTTCTCAAGGGGCTGCACCTGACTACTTCTAAGGACTGATTTGGGTGAGATCATCTTTTCTGTGCCAGATTTATATATATATATATATATATATATATATATATATATATATATATATATATATATTGAGTGTCTATGGTGCTACAGCCGTGATAGCAATACGTTTTTTATTCTATTCAAACCCACAGCATTATATTTATCTTATTCTCCTAGTACTGAGATAGTGCTGTTATATGGATACATCTATAATATTATATTGCATTATGAAGTGTATTATGGTCTTTGTATTCCCGGTCCGTATACATTTGTATTAGTGTCAGACGTTTTGTTTGTGGTCTTCACTGAGAATACTGTTGTCCATTTTTTCAATTTTTATAGCAATTTTTTTTCATTTTGAATATTTATAAATAAATAATAAATATTATTATATTTTATATGGGTATTTTTTTTACTCCTTGTGTTATTTTGTATATACCATAGTTGTATTTTGGAGTATACCTGTTTTAATAGTGGTTATCTTACTGATGTAATTTATTTAAATTTTCTGTTTTTTATTCATAACAATAAATGTGGTCTCGATCACACCCACATGTTACCTCCAAACCTGCTAGATTTCGGCATGACCCTTATTATTAGGCCACGTTCACATTTTCAGTTCTTGGTCAGTATTTACCTCAGTATTTGTTTGCCAAAATCAGGGGTGGGTGATAATTACAGAAGTGGTGACGGGTTTCTATTCTACTTTTCCTTCAGAAAACCCCTCTCTTCAGGCACAGTTTGTTTAAAAAAAAAAAACAAACCTGTGCTTCTCCGCCGCTCCTCCCAGTATCTTACTGTCTGTCGACAGTGCTGCAGCCAGTCAGTCAGCTCAGTGACTCTGCCTGATATAGGGCTCATTTGCACATGATAGTCTATCCGTCTGTTCACAAGTACATAATTTTTTGCTACCTGAGTGGTCTGTGCAAATTTCAAGAGAGATGTCCGATATTGATCTGAGGGTAGGATCAAACTTGGCAATGAAATCAATGGGTCTGTAAAAAAGAAAAAAAAATCAGACAGCACCTAGATGCAAATGCTGTCTGCTTTTCTTTGACTGATGGATAGAAGGTGAAGAAACTTTTTTTTTCCTCTCATCAGTGAAAAAAACTGATGAAAATTGGTATGTTTTTCTCATACGTCAAAAATACTGATGTCTGAATGAGACCCATGAGCGACCGTAGACAAGTTTATAAATAATCATACCAGTTTCATCCAGAAAACTAGAATGTTTTTTCTAATTTCCATCAGATTTTCATCTATGTGTCATCCATGTGTCAATTTTTTACATCCATGTGCCATCCACGTGTCCGTTTTTTACATCCATGTGACATCCCTGTGTCCATTTTTTACATCTGTCTGCCATCCATGTGTCCATTTTTTACATCCATGTGATGTCCATGTGCGATCCGTGTGTCCATTTTTTTACATCTATGTGACATCCATGTGCCATAGGAATGCCCGACAGGGCCATGGGGTACTCGGTACCAGGTCCAGTACTTAAAGGGATGTGTCACAGCGGCAGTGACCCGGTGCGTGGCCCTGGGTGCTTATGTTAAAGGGAATGTCTTTGAAGGGGTTTGTAGAATAATAAATGTTCATGACGCCACCTGTGGTATTTGGTCAAGGATGACCGACACTGCTTAAAGGGGTCCTCTGGGGTGATGTTATGGCAGCAGGGATGGTGTGGCTTCCAACATGTGAAGCTAGGTCCCCGGTTTAGTAGGGACAGATGGTAGATGGTATAGAAAGAAACAGAGGACACAAGTTGCAGTCTCTTTACCTCTTTGCTGTAGAATTCAGGCAGCAACGGTCCAGGGCACCGGATCACAGGTGCTGGTGGTGGTCACGCTGGCTTGGAAGTGAATCTGGAATCCCCCTAACCTGGTGGGGTTGGTAGCCTTCCTTTTAGCGCTGAGTTGTAGTCCCTTGCTGCCTTAGGCCTCACGTTCTCTCTGTTCCCCTTTAGGTAGGACACTACCCACATGACAGGTAACTCAAGCCTTTTTACAGGATCTCTATCACAACCTGGGCTCTAAGCGTTACTGTGTCTTCAGGTGTATGGTGGACAGGTGACTTGCAATCCAGCTGCACCGCCAGTTTCTGCCATGGGGCATAGAGTTACCCCCCACAACCTCGGTCTTCTAACTACCAGTATCTGCACATCAGCTTGGAGAGAGTTCACTCACAGCTCTCCTCCAGCTCCTTCCTCTCCTTTGCTTCTTTTCCTCCTTCACGCTCTCTACAACTTATTCTGCTTTCCCTTCTCTCTTTCCAGGAGCTGCAGCATCTCACATGGCTGCACAGCCTCTCTCTTTCTCTCTGCCCTGTTCCTCTGACAGACTGCTCCTGACTGCTGTCTGGAACTAACTACTTTACCTCAAGCCAGTATATACAGTATATAGGGGAGCCATCCACAAACTGGATCAGAGCTCTCCCTTCTGGCCTGGAGTATGAACATGTTGCTTGTTTATGATTACCTGATAAAGAAATCCTTTGTAGGAGTCGAGTTCCCGCCACTGCACAGGGGGAATCTCGAACCATGTCCGCTGCAGTCTCCCATTCTCCTCCAGCCGCAGTGGAGCCTGCTCGGCAGAGATATCGGTCCCAGCATCTGGCTCAAGCTGATACTGTGCGCTTGGTTACTGCTGCCATTCCAGGCTCTGCCTTTGTCACCAGTACTGATCAGCAGCGAGGAGGTGTTTCAGGGACTAAGTCCTGCTTTTCCCATACTGAGCATGCCCACAGGATGACCTCCCATTGGAGGTCGGGGGTCACACGCTCAGGTGCTGTAGCAGCTCCTATTGGACCACTAGGAAGGTCCTTGAGGGCCACAGCTATAAAAGGTTTGCATGGCTGCTCGGCCATGCGCTAGTATAAATCACTATTTGTGTGTGTATGGATGTATGCCTGTTCTGGTGAAAGCTCTGAATCATTCCCATCCCTAGAGTTGTTGAATGCTCGCGAGTGTTGTAGCTGTCTAGTGCCAGATAGTGCCATCCAGCACCAGGCACAAAATATACTGCGGTTATCCTGCAGTGATCACAGCTGCAGTACTGTACACACTCTGTGCTGCTATCTTTAGCGTCTCCTGACAATCCATCAGTGTAGGGTGGGAAGTCCCGTTTGATCCCAGCATCTGACTCAGGGCAACCTCAGGCACAGGCTCAAAAGCCACTGAGGGTCGGAGCGGGATCAACCACCAGCATAGTGGGGTTGAGTTGCAAGGATCCCACTAGTATCCATTTGCTGCGCCCTGTGAATGCTAACAGGGCACAGCGTTATCTTTAATCCCGACAACTCTGTGAAGCAACAGAGTTCGCTCCTATACAGACCGGGTGACGGTACCCGTGTCTATTCAGGCATAGTACCACCATATAGTGCCACCATTTACTAGCAGCAGGTTCCACTCCTGCACGGTCGACCCCGGGCTTCGAACGCACCTATACTATCTCTATATTTACTTGGTATGTTCCGCCAGCCCTAACATCCTTCATCGCTTACAAGCATGACATCACTCTCCCCGTGAGGAAAGCAATGTCACTATAACAACCAGGAACCTAGGGTGTTACACCATCCATGTATCTGCTTTTTACATCCATGTGAGGCCATGTGCCATCCCTGTGTCTATTTTTTACATCCATATGACATCCATGTGCATTCCATGTGTCCGTTTTTTACATCCATGTGATATCCATGTGCGATCCGTGTGTCCGTCTTTTACATCCATGTAATATCCACACTTCGTTCCTCACACAACTGCCTCCAAGATTTCTCCCAAATATCCCCTGTCCTCTGGAATTCCATGCCTTAACACGTCCGACTATCCACCACCCTCGTATCCTTCAGACGGAACCTGAAAACCCATCTCTTCAGGAAAGCCTACAGCCTGCACTGACCCCGCTGCCTCCTCACCACTACCGGAGCTATCGCCTCACCAACATCGGAGATCCTGCAACTCTCAACCTACTGTCTCCATCCCCACCATCCTGTAGAATGTAAGCCCGCAAGTACAGGGTCCTCTCCCTTCTGTACCAGTCTATCATTGTAAATTTGTTTACTGTAAACGATATCTATATCTCTGTACGCAACCCCTTTCTCGTGTACACCATCATGGAATTAATGGTGCTATATAAATAAATAATAATAATAATATCCATGTGCGATCCGTGTGTCCATTTTTTACATCCATGTGATGTCCACGTGCAATCCGTGTGTCCGTTTTCACATCCTAGTGACATCCATGTGCCATTCATGTGTCCGTTTTTTACATCCATGTGATGTCCATGTGCCATCCGTGTGTCATCCATGTGCGATCCATTTTCATACAACTACATTAAAGTATGCACATGTTCATATAGAGTTTCCTAGGTATATAATAAAAATACATCCCTAAAAATCGGATGCCGCTCTGATGGTCGCTGGTGGATATGATATTTTTCACGCACCCATAGACTTGAATATGTGGGAGTCAAATGAAAGTAGTACATGCTGTGATTATTATTATTTTTTCACTTGGACCGAGACAAAAATCGTTCATCTGAACAGCACTATTTTATAACATGGGTCAATGTGCGGTCCGTGTGCTGTGCAACTAAAGACCTGATAGTGCTCGTCTGTGATTTCACATCTATGCATAGCTGAAAATTAACATCGGGTAGAGATTTTAAAATTTAGAGCTTTTCATTCTTTGCGGAATTTCTACCTTTGCAATGGAAAGTGTAAATACGGCAAAGCCAAAACATGTATGGATTATGCCACAGATCGATGCAAAATAATTTGCATCAGATACATAACGTGAGAGCTTACCCTTATGCAATGTATTGATAAATCTCCATAAAAAGACGACTTTCACTAGTCGCTAATGTGCTAAGCTCGTTGGTCTATGTGAGATGCCTCCCTTAGTGGATTACTTGATTGCAAATTAGCGGGAGGCAGTGGACAGCGAGCTGAAGTGCTGATAGGAGGCATCACTCTCCTGCATCAATATCTTTATAATTCCCGTGTTCCACATTAGCCGCAGCTGATCTCTCATTATGGTCTACAGCACATTTCTACCATTTCTCCATTGACCACTTGTGTGTACACAGCAGACTTCTGACATCCGTATATTAGTAGCTATTCTGTTACATGTACCAATGTCAGCGTCCATCATGTGTAAATCCATTTATCAGGCATCCACGCAGGGCTGCAGTTCTGACATTGAATCCTAATGGATACATGATATGTTCTTAGTCATTAAATCACAGTCAATGACTCTAGACCTGGATGGATGATGTCAATGGGAGGTCATTATCTCCGTCGTGGATACCTGGCTGCAGAAGGACGCAGGCACAATCATCATGCTATTGATGAGTTCAGATGCTGGGGGTGATGTTAATAATCTGGGACAAGGGACAATATCCCATAAGGTTCCCAGGTTAATAATAACAGCTCACAGCTGTTTGCTTAGCCTTTACTGGTGAATTTACGGGACACCCCAGAAAAAAAACGACGTAGGGCCCACCTAGAAATTCAAACCAGCAAAGCCTAAACAGACAGCTATGGGTTGATATAAAAAACTTGCCCTGACCCTGATCTCTGCCACCTAGCAGCTTTGGTCCATTCTTCAACAATTTTTCTTCTGGTCCTCCTCACACTAGCTGATCCTCATAACGCCATGATGTGCTGTGCATGGTGATGTCATAGCATTGTGGAGCCTAGTCAACCCTGGAGGTACCTAAGACGTCAGAAGGTAAACCAAAGAGTCAGACTAAGACTGGGGTCACACTTGCGAGCGCATTGCGAGAAACTTGTGCATCAGTACCCGGCACTGCGGCCGGCACTCGGGACCGGAGCATTCAGCTGCATGTATTTCTATTCAGCCACACGCTCCAGTCCCGAGTGCCGGTGGCAGTGCCAGGTATTGATGCATTCGCAAGTGTGACCGTAACAGCATGTCTCGGTGGACAGTTGAGACTTGGAATAAAGTGAGCATCATTTCTCTTTTCTTTTCTCTTTTTTGTACATTTAATATGCAGGTTCCTCATGGCACATTCAATTAACATTGAATTTCCTGGTTAAGGTTGGGCAAATCTGCCGAATACAAATTTTGTCAGATTCACTTATTACTACTTGCAAACTAGAAATTTGTAAAACTATTCTGAATCATTTCTACATTTTGCTTGAAACCTAGGTAAAATAAAAAGGGACTTTCTAGAATCACAGAGTCTCCATGTATTTAATGATCTTATACAAACCACGGATTCTGATTTGCAGTGTCAGGATCTTTCCATTGGGGCTAATGACAGTGAAGTACAGATTCTCCTGGAGACAAGACTGAATTTTTCTGAACCTATGTAATTAAGAGCAGAAGTCGAGTCCTGGCCTCAAAAATGCTCCGTATTAAACCAGTGAGAGAGCTCGGTCTCCCTGCAGTTTATTAACCTCATTAAACACAGTACTTAGATTTTACTATGTTTCTCATGTTGGGTAAAGCGTTGTAAATATCGTACAGGGGATATTCTGAATGCTAAAAATGCATTGGAAAACCAAACCTCTGCAATTTTTCCTTGTCTGTTTGTTATAATGTACTTGAAGCGCCCCCCACACCGCCGCAGGGCCGAGGGGTACCCGGAGCCGGGCCTCTGGGTCTCTGCTCTGAGGTTGTCACGGTGGCTAGACCCGGTCCGTGGCCCTGTCTGTCAGTGGGGGACTTCCAGTGCAATAAGTGGTGTTGTAACGGTGCAGTTGTGGGGTGCAGGTCGCGGTAAATAACGAGGACACCAGGTTGCAGTCTCTTTACCTCTTTACTGGAGATCTCTGAGTCCTCAGTCCAAAATACGATTCACCAGGCTGCGCAAGTCCGGCCGGTCCAATGGCACCTCCAGAGTTCACTTCACAGGTGGAAATCGGTGCCTTCCTTCTTAGCGCTATGTGTTGTAGTCCTTCCCTGCTATGCTTACGGAAAGTACCCCACAACCGTTGTGTCTGTTTCTTAAGTTCCCTCACAACTCGATTAAATGATGTTCTTCTAATCTTCCGTCCCTTCCTGATGTTACAGTTAGAACGGCACCCGTTTGTCGGATAGGCCTGGAGTTCTTCCGGGACCCTAGAGACGCCCCTCTCCCGCAATTGCCTCCCAAGACTTCATAGGTGATATGTGTTAGACAGCCCGCCTTAAACTGACTGTCCTGCCGCTGTTTAGAGTATTGCTTGAAGCTGAATGTTATAATACTCCCTCGGCGTTCCGGCCACCGGTAGTGCGCCTCAGTAGGGTGTTGCTCCGGTCTTACAGCACGACCCCTACTGGAATTCTCCTATTGCTTGATCTCGTTTCTCACTCAGCACAATCTATCTCGCTTCTAGTCCTTTCTTGGGTCCCGCCGCTTCCCGGAGCTGGCGCGGACCCGTTACGTTCTTTTCAATGCCAAGCCTCTGTCAGGATCCCACCCCTGACAGAGACCCTACTGTCTCTTCCTCCACAACACCCTCTGCCACTAGGTGTTGCTTCGTCCAATCCAGTCAGCTTTCTGATCTCACTTCCTGCCTGACCCCCAGTTTACCCACTATGGTGGGGAGTGGCCTAATGAATAGAACCCTTAGCTCCCCCCGGAGGCCCGGCTGTGAAATGTATTGGTGTCTGTGATACCTGATCAGATGAACTCCTTCAGTGCCATCGGACGCACCATGGCTCCCCATAGTGGCGGAGCCACAGTACTGCAACGACCAGGACTCTGGGGCGCTGCACTCCCCCCTGGTTAAACACAGTACTCCGGGACTGGGAAGAAAACAACAATACAAGTTAGCAAAAAAGACATACAATTTTGTTGAGTGCAATGACAATAAGTATACTTGAACAGGCTTCCCTTTATGGGAGGTAAGGACACTTGAACGTTACAAACATGGCAAAAATATCATAGCTACATGCTATAATTTACTTCTGTTACCCAACCGGGCATTCTACTTAAGTGCAAAATTGTTGAACAATAATTTAACATTGCCTTTAAGGACTCACACTCTAAATCCACTAAAGACCTTCCTATAATCACATTATAAGGCACTTTAACTTTTTCATTCTCCTACTTTGGATCTGCAGGACCGCCTGTCCTATCGGCACCAGACCTACTGCCTCTCCTTTCTGTTACAGGACCGCCCCGTTCAGCCAGGGCCTACTGCCTTTTCAACTACTATACACAGTATAGAACATAACTTTTCTTTCAGTTTGAGAACACTGAGCCGGCTCTACTTGGCTCCTATAAGGACTCACCCACTAACCCTTACGGGTTCACTTTCTGTCCTTAGTAACACATTACTAACTTTCGATGGGGAACGCAGGGTTTACCTTCTATCCCCATTAACTATCCATCAGCATTATCAAAAACATTTTCTATCGAACATTAGCCTTCTCATTATCTTTCTGTCTACTATGCATGCTGGACACCACATCTATCTCTACGGGCCCACTGCATCCTTCTTCTATCTTTCACCTTTTAATTCTCAGAGCACATCATCAGTATTTCTTCACATTTAACTAATTAAATACATATAACTTTTCTCGTACAACATTATCATCACTTTTCTCTTCATCAACGTTATTGCTACTTGTCTTAAGCAATATTACTATCAAAATGCGGCAAATGAACATCCCCTTTAAGAGGGGATCAAGTCTTTCTGAGGTAGTTCGTCTTCTCAGACTACGAGTCCATGCTCAGCAAAGATTCCAGTACGGTATCTTCGCAAAGAGTCTCTTTCCAAGTAAGACCAGTAGGAAGCGCCTTTAAGAAGGTGCAAACTATATACAGGAAGTTTGTATCATGCATTGTTCATGATTCAGCAGTTTTTATAACATTGTGGAACAAAAAAAACAAAAATGAAAGTGAAAGCAAAAATAAAAAGCAATAGGGATCCCGGGTAAACAAAGGGATCCCTTTAAGAGTTAACCCAGGACGGGTTTTAGCAGCAAAACAGCAAGGAAATAAACAGTTAACTATTTACAGTTTCAGGTTTCCGAGGCTTAGTTGGACGGCTTCCAGGGCTGCACCTGGCATTAACCCTTCTTGGCCTGGGCAAAGTGAGGTCCAGGGTTACACCCAGTGCTGGACAAACGCCGTTAATCCGTCCTTCATGTATGGTTAAATCATGCGCAGCGATGGAGGTCTGCGCAGCTTGAGTTGGGGCATTTGCGGCAGCAGAGGCAGCGGCTGCTGCAAGATCAGTCACTGGAACGGAGTCAGCAGCTATGGCACTAGCAGTCGCGGGAGTGGTGTCAGTCATCAGGGCAGGGTCGTCCTTCATACCTGCTTCAGATGCGGTTCCTCCGGTGCCGGTCTGCTCTGCCTCCGCTGGGGTCTGGAATGCTGGCTGCAGGGCCTCGTGCTGCGACGTTGTCATCTCTGCTCGCAGCATCTCGCTTTCCGGCAGGGCCTTGCTTTCTGGCTTCGGAGCGCTGGAACTTCTTTCTTGCTCCGGACCAGACGAGGCTGCCGACAGATGTCTGGTGAGGCTCCTGATGATGGCCTTCTTCCACCCGGCCTCAGTGCTCAACTGCGTCCACCGGGGTCGGTCGCTGAGCTCGTCCACTCCGGCCTGCAGGAATTCAGCATCAGCGGTGGAGGCCTGATTGCGGTGCCCCTCCGGGTGGCTGGGGGAGTCCTCTGCTCCGACCCCACGCTCCGGCTCCGGGCGGCTCGCCATGGCGTCCTCCATATCGCTCACTTCTTCCTGGTCCTTTTCCCGCTCTCTCCTTCGTGGGCGGTTTCGTTTTCTCTGTCTCTGCCCACCATTGAGGATCAGGAGGCGGATCTCGGCTGCTGACGGACACGTCCTCAAGGGGCCGAGATATTTAGACTGGGCGGCCATTGTCTTCCGCGCTCTTCAGCTTGTTCACGCCCACTTCCACGCCCTTCTTCTTCTCCTGCGCTCTCCTTAGCGCTGTAATGGCGGCGGTTTTGGCGCGAACTTTTGGCGGCAAGTGACAATCCACAGTCTTTGCAATAAAGTACAGTCCAAGCACAATAAATCACAGTTCCAAGGCACACATGACCTGATTCTTCAGGCTTAAGTAGATCCTGTTCGTGACGCCAAGTTTGAAGCGCCCCCCACACCGCCGCAGGGCCGAGGGGTACCCGGAGCCGGGCCTCTGGGTCTCTGCTCTGGGGTTGTCACGGTGGCTAGACCCGGTCCGTGGCCCTGTCTGTCAGTGGGGGACGTCCAGTGCAATAAGTGGTGTTGTAACGGTGCAGTTGTGGGGTGCAGGTCGCGGTAAATAACGAGGACACCAGGTTGCAGTCTCTTTACCTCTTTACTGGAGATCTCTGAGTCCTCAGTCCAAAATACGGTTCACCAGGCTGCGCAAGTCCGGCCGGTCCAATGGCACCTCCAGAGTTCACTTCACAGGTGGAAATCGGTGCCTTCCTTCTTAGCGCTATGTGTTGTAGTCCTTCCCTGCTATGCTTACGGAAAGTACCCCACAACCGTTGTGTCTGTTTCTTAAGTTCCCTCACAACTCGATTAAATGATGTTCTTCTAATCTTCCGTCCCTTCCTGATGTTACAGTTAGAACGGCACCCGTTTGTCGGATAGGCCTGGAGTTCTTCCGGGACCCTAGAGACGCCCCTCTCCCGCAATTGCCTCCCAAGACTTCATAGGTGATATGTGTTAGACAGCCCGCCTTAAACTGACTGTCCTGCCGCTGTTTAGAGTATTGCTTGAAGCTGAATGTTATAATACTCCCTCGGCGTTCCGGCCACCGGTAGTGCGCCTCAGTAGGGTGTTGCTCCGGTCTTACAGCACGACCCCTACTGGAATTCTCCTATTGCTTGATCTCGTTTCTCACTCAGCACAATCTATCTCGCTTCTAGTCCTTTCTTGGGTCCCGCCGCTTCCCGGAGCTGGCGCGGACCCGTTACGTTCTTTTCAATGCCAAGCCTCTGTCAGGATCCCACCCCTGACAGAGACCCTACTGTCTCTTCCTCCACAACACCCTCTGCCACTAGGTGTTGCTTCGTCCAATCCAGTCAGCTTTCTGATCTCACTTCCTGCCTGACCCCCAGTTTACCCACTATGGTGGGGAGTGGCCTAATGAATAGAACCCTTAGCTCCCCCCGGAGGCCCGGCTGTGAAATGTATTGGTGTCTGTGATACCTGATCAGATGAACTCCTTCAGTGCCATCGGACGCACCATGGCTCCCCATAGTGGCGGAGCCACAGTACTGCAACGACCAGGACTCTGGGGCGCTGCATACTTAGCAGCGAATCTGATGAAACTTGATTTGTTTTTAATCAAATGCGCTGGGAAGGGGTTAAAAAAATGTTATTGTCACCTCTCCCACCTCCCAGTCCTTAATCAGTTCTGTCCTTCTTTCCAGGTCTATGTCAAGGCCCTTATTACAGAGGAAAAGGATTTGAATTGTAGTGCCACTTATCGGAAGTAGCAATTCTACAAGTCAATATTGATCCTTTAACAAGTCTTGCCACATGATTTAGGATAAAAAGCCAAATCAGACACTCGATTTGTTGACACGTGCTTGGGGTGTTTGTCCCTCATCAGTGAAAAGCAAGAGATGTGATTTCACTGTATGAGAAGCCTATGTCAGGTGGTCTAAGGAGTATCGTTTCTGTAGGCCATCCAATGCTCCTGTGTCCTAAGTCAAAGGTTAAAGGATCAATATCCACTTTTAGGATTGTTACCCCCAATAAGTGGCACTAAAGTTCTAGTTCTCTAACCTTTTGAAGAAGATATTTGTATATTTGTATACACAGATGAGTATTACATGGCCTATAAGTCACCTTACACAGCATGACATTATCTACAAGGAGAAACTCTCCTCCCTAAATCATTTTCCAGGCCTTTGACGCTGCTTCTCCAAATAATTCAGAAACAACCAAAATGAATAATATAGGGGTATATTCAATATGACAACCAGAAAAAGACAATACCCTAAAAAATAACTTTTAATGAATAATATTAAAATCTAATAAATAATTAAAGGCATAATAACTACCAACACCATAAACCCTAGGTCTGTGCGGGGTATAAATAAAGAGCCGAGATGCCACAGTAACTTCTTTAAATAGAGAAAAATATTCCTGACTGAGTCCCTATTGTTCACCCTAATAGAGCAGCTCACACCTTCCTGACAGCGGAGGTTGGCACCCTAAAATTCGACATGGCGCCCCCACTCAACGTCGGCTGTCCCTTTTTGCCCTAATCGGGCCCTACCAGCTACCCACGCCCAAGACCAAACACCATACACACAACTAAACCTAGGTCACGCTACAAATGTGAAAAAAAATATAAAAAGAGCAGCACAAAAAGTCTTGCTGCACTAACTATAATACATCTACAAAGGACTGCACATTAGTATGTACCCTATAGACTCAATCTGTGCACTTAGAGGCCAAATGTCTGATCTACTTTACTTTAGTATATTGTCATAGATTGATAATTGCCTCTCCAATCTATACAGTACAAAAAATAATATTCTTAAAGGGTACAGGGAGCATAGGTCTCCCACACTTAATAGTTAGAGACCATCGTGATATAAAGTGCTCTTCTGCATGTTAAATTATACCGTTGCCTTCATAGGCATATACAATAAATTCACTATGACCTAATTATAACCATAGCAGACATGAATAGAGGCTTCAAATAGATGAAAAATATTCCTGGTTATTAATGACCATCATATTGCATATTAACACACTTTAATCAACACCTGTCAAACAAATATAAATCGCATAGTGTATCTCATGTCTGCATACCAATGTAGCAAACATACATAGAAGCCCGTAAGACGTAGTTTGACGTAAGAATACACGTGACGTAGTGTGTCCCATATCTCCATCCCAACGCGTTTCGCCCCTTCCCAGTATAGGAGCTCATCAGGGGATCTTTTGGGATCTAGCAGCAGTGGCTTGAGAAATAGATGTGAACAGGTAGAGGTAAAAACGCTATACTTATAGACTCCATGGAGATATGGGACACACTACGTCACATGTATACAGATAAGTCTATCTTGATCGTAGCAGACTGTGCATAGCACTCTATGACAGTAATATGCTAAGCGCCTAAATGTGCAGCGCGAGAGCCATGAGAGACTAGTGATATGGCTTTATTCTTACGGGCTTCTATGTATGTTTGCTACATTGGTATACAGACATGAGATACACTATGCGATTTATATTTGGGGGCGCCATGTCGAATTTTAGGGTGCCAACCTCCGCTGTCAGGAAGGTGTGAGCTCTGTTAGGGTGAACAATAGGGACTCAGTCAGGAATATTTTTCTCTATCTAAAGAAGTTCCTGTGGCATCTCGGCTCTTTATTTACACCCCGCACAGACCTAGGGTTTATGGTGTTGGTAGTTATTATGCGTTTAATTATTTATTAGATTTTAATATTATTCATTAAAAATTATATTCTAAGGTATTGTCTTTTTCTGGTTGCCATTCCAAATAATTCAGGCCTTGCACCAATCACTTGCAGCATAATGAATGTTATTGATATCCGCATCCAACTGATTAACATCAATGATGTGTGTTGAACCAAATGTGATGTCATATATTCAAATGGCATACTTGCTCCCGATGCCGGCACACAGAATCCTTGCAGCACTGAGGGTGTGGATGTAAGGATTCACAAGTCTGCAGTCACCAAAAGCAACTGTAGCCTTGTAGCCTGAGGCTGGACTAGGTTTTCCCACTAAATGCATTTATTACAATTCCACCAGATAGGTTTTAAATGTATTCTTGCTCAGGGTAAGTATGCTGAGAATGGAGGTCCCAGAGTCCCAATCGTAAATGGAGCTTTTGTGCTCATGCTATTCAATTAGCCAAGTGAATTTAATGGCGCTTGAGCAAACGTACCACCACTGCTCATTCCAAAGGATTTTGAGACCCCAAATTTCAGTATCACTGAGTATCCTAACAAATGGACCCCCTGGTAATTATATAAACCTCTTTAGTGGGTCAACAGTGTATTGCAGCAGAAAAAAAGAACACAGTTTTGGATGTATTAAGAGAAGCATAGAGTCTAGATCAAATGAAGTAATTCTTTCCCTCTACTCCTCCTTGGTCAGGCTTCACCTGGAATACTGTGTCCAGTTCTGGGCACCATGTTTTAAAAAAAGGCATAGAAAAACTGGAGCAAGTTCAGAGAAGAGCTGCCAGGGTGGTGAGGCAGACTGCAAAGTATGTCCTATGAGGAACGGTTAAAGGATCTGGAAAAGAGAAGGCTAAGAGGAAACTTAATTGCTGTCTACAAATATATGAAGATATGTCACAGTGTAGAGGAATCATCGTTATTCTCATTTGCACATGGAAACACAAGAAGCAATGGAAGGAAACTGAAAGGGAGAAGATACAGATTTGATATTAGAAAAACATTTTTGACAGTGAGGGTGATCAATGAGTGGAACAGGCTGCCACAAGAGATGGTGAGTTTGGAGACACGGAAGTCAGTGGGTGCTCTTGTCCTCTGGCCTGGCTGCCTTTAGAAAGACTGCATGGACCATGGCACATACAACTGAATGCCCGTTCTCTCTCCCCGTGGGTAGAACACTATTCAGACAACAAAGGGTGAGGGTAAAACAGTGTGGCAATAATTTATTGAACCACAACACACAATAGCATACAGAACAGTCTCAGAAAATACCAAAGATGGTGCAAACTTCAGAGTCTCACCCTTCCGCTGACTCACCGGGATTAGAGCTGCATCCAATGCCGAATGGCTCCCCTCTTTTGGTGGGCCCCCAGAGTGAGGAGGCAGCAACAAGCTTAGGAATATTAAAACAGGAGAAAAACGAGTCACATTAAGCCTGGATATAATCAAAATATCCTTTATTATAAGACTAGTATCAATTCCATTTAAAACAGATATATAATACGGTACATGAATATGAATAAATTCACTAGGTAGCTAAACGGTGATTATTAAGGTGCAACCCATAAACCGGGACACATGACAGGACATAGGTATTAGGGAGGTTAAAAATTAATACACAAGCGAGTCCAATTCATGCAAACAAAAGTAAAGGCCCAAAATCAGCAGCACATGGCAGAATTAAACGTCCTTGCACGGCCAAAATGCCACAGTATATACCGCCATCATGTGCCACATAATAATGTCCATACTAATTGTGTAAACATAGATAGGTGTATCAATTACCCATTTCTGGTAAGGTGTCCTGAGCTGGGTCCCGGTCCCGTACCCCAACGCGCGTTTCGCGTTTACGTGTGCCGCTTCCTCAGGGGGCGTGGTTTAATCCGGCTCTTCTTCCGGTATAAATACTAATTCAGTGGAGTCACTTTATTGCACTTTTCACTTTTTATTTGCATATGTAACAGTATGTGTAATCATCAAACACTTTATTATTCATAGCCCCTTTATCTTTCGCACATACCAGCTGCCTCTGATTCCCTCTTTCTCGCCGGCGGTCCGGTGTCATATGTAGTGGGCGTGGCGCTAACCCGCTCATGTGACCCGGGCTTGTCTGCTGAGATCGAGGCTTGAGGCGCTGCACGTGATGGTCATCTGCGGTTCACCGCAGCGCACGCGCACGCCCCCTTATATCACATGGGACTCCACTGAATTAGTATTTATACCGGAAGAAGAGCCGGATTAAACCACGCCCCCTGAGGAAGCGGCACACGTAAACGCGAAACGCGCGTTGGGGTACGGGACCGGGACCCAGCTCAGGACACCTTACCAGAAATGGGTAATTGATACACCTATCTATGTTTACACAATTAGTATGGACATTATTATGTGGCACATGATGGCGGTATATACTGTGGCATTTTGGCCGTGCAAGGACGTTTAATTCTGCCATGTGCTGCTGATTTTGGGCCTTTACTTTTGTTTGCATGAATTGGACTCGCTTGTGTATTAATTTTTAACCTCCCTAATACCTATGTCCTGTCATGTGTCCCGGTTTATGGGTTGCACCTTAATAATCACCGTTTAGCTACCTAGTGAATTTATTCATATTCATGTACCGTATTATATATCTGTTTTAAATGGAATTGATACTAGTCTTATAATAAAGGATATTTTGATTATATCCAGGCTTAATGTGACTCGTTTTTCTCCTGTTTTAATAAGCTTATGATCGAGTGGCTTTAAATGTACAAGAAATTCTCTGACGCTTTATTTATGTTCATGCTCTTCTCTGTATATTTTACAGCAGTAAAAGTCAGTTTAAATATGGACTACAAAGCACGTGAACAAACGTGGCTATCACAACTAAATGACGTATTCTGTGATGATCCTGGTGCTCCCCTGATGGTCAGTGGCAGGGACAAGCAGGAAATCTTCAGACAACTAAAGGACAATTTGAATAAACGCCTTAGGATTTGGTGGAACCGGGCATTTCTCAATAAGTATTTGGAAAGGGGTCTTATACCCAGGGGACTTAGGATACAAGTATTTCCCTCTTTTGATGTAGATGATGTCATGTTTAGACAAAAATGGGAAGATCTGGCCACTGGATGTTCCAGAGGCTTTATGGAACTTTTGTCTCAGAACAACCAACATGACTTGGAAATTCTGGATAAAAATATTGAGGAACTCCAAATCAAATTAAAAACAGATTTGTCTAATGAAGCACTGGCCCAATTCAACATGGAGTTGGAGAGTGAGTTTGCTAAGTGGGAAAAAAGTATTTGTGAGAGTAAATCCAGGAAATTCCAACGAGATGTAAACGATCAGAAGACCAACACCGTCTATAGATGGAATAGGAGGGGTAATCGCTCGAGGGGATCCTCCCGTGCCAGATCTGCCTCCACAGTGTCTATTGCATCCAGCGAGGAATCTACAAAAACACAGCCTAGATTCTATGATTTACGTAATTCTGGTTTCAACCGTGAGAGGAATGGTGGAAAACGTAAGAACACTCTGACCAATCAACAAAATAAAAAAGAGAAAAAAGGTTTGGAGGTAATCAATCTCTCCCAACATGTCCTTACTATGGATCAATTAAGAGTGTTAGAAAGGGGTTTAACCTTTTCCCCCACTAATAAATTTGATCTATTTACAGCTACCAAAGATCTCCACCTCTTCTCAAGAAAATTAATCTTGAAAAAATTATTTGAGAGGGGTGACCAGGAACTGAGTAATGCGGATGCTGAAAAGGAGGCTTTGATGGCACTGGAGGATCTCCTGGAGGAGCAAACATCAGATACAGTGAGTACTTTCCCACATGACTGTCGCCCTAAGTCAACCACATTTCCCTCCTTGTCCCTATGTCCTGCTGTGGAAATATTCACCAGGATGGTTATCGAAGATTTTAAAAAGATATCCACCAAACGGGTACATGATAATCTAACTCGTAACCAAAGAGTAGCCCTGGAGCAACTCAGGAACTACAAAGACATAGTTATTAAACCGGCGGACAAGGGGGGAAATGTGGTATTATGGCCTACTGTACTCTATGAGAGGGAGGCCAACAAGCATTTAAGGGATAGAAACACATACAAAAAACTGGATTCCAACCCGATGGAGAAATTCTCAGATGAACTGGAGCATATTTTGGTTGATGCCCATGATAGGGGCATAATTCCTAAACGTGTGTTGGATGGGTTGCTTACTGTATCCCCCAAGGTACCTACATTGTACTTTATACCTAAGATCCACAAAAATCCCGTTGATCCACCTGGACGTCCGATAGTCTCTGGCATGGGAGGCTTGAGTGACCCCATATGTAAATTCGTGGATTACTATCTAAAACCGTTAGTTGAGTCGCTCCCCTCCTATGCCAGGGATACGTCGGATGTCCTGCGTCGGATCAACGGGATACAGTTGGAGGATAACATGTGTCTTGTTACGGCAGACATACAGGCACTGTATACCTGCATTGGTCACAATGATGGATTGGAAGCGGTCCGCTTCTTCCTGGGTGCAAGCAACCGGGATGGTGCCATTTGTGAACTAGTCATGGAATTATTAACCTTTATCCTTACTAGGAATTTTTTTGTCTTTAGGGACATTTTTTACTTACAGCAGCGCGGCACTGCCATGGGCGCGGCCTGTGCGCCCTCCTTCGCCAATCTCTTCCTGGGATACTGGGAGAGGGAGATTTTTGGCGGGGGGGGCCCACCGGCCGCGGACCATGTGCAGTGCTGGCTGCGTTATATAGATGACTTGTTCATTATCTGGCAGGGACCTGATGACGCATTGCACGAGTTTATGCGGCAACTTAACAATAATTCATATAACATCAAACTAACATATCAGATGAGTAAGACCGAGGTGGACTTCCTGGATATTAAAATTGAGGTGGATGCTGAGCGATATTTGCAGACGGACGTATTCAGGAAGTCCACGTCGGTCAACTCTCTTCTGCATGCTGATTCAGGTCACCCTCAAAGTACTATCAAGGCTATCCCAGTTGGTCAGCACCTCAGGATGAGGCGGATCTGCTCCTCTGTAAGTAAATTTGAAGCGCAGGCTGTGGATCTTAGGTCTAGGTTCCAGAATAGGGGATACAGCAACCGATGTATCAAAAAAGGCTACTTGAGGGCCAAGTATACATCACGTGAGGAATTATTAGGCCATGGAAAAGGATGGAATAAAAGAAAGGTAGAACAACAGGACCTGGTTAGGTTCATTTCCACGTTCAATGGTGAATGGTCCACCATGAGAAATTGTCTTCAGAAACACTGGGGCATTCTTAAAAGTGACCCATCACTTTCTAAATTTCTGAATACATACCCCTCAATGACTGCCAGGCGTAGTAAAAGCCTGAGGGACCTGTTGGTATCTAGCCATTATGTCCCTCAGCTACAGGAATATAACTTCGGGTCTAGGGGTCCAGTGAGGGGCTGCTTTCCATGCGGCAATTGTATTTCATGCCCTAACATCAGCCGCAGTACTTCATTTGATGCAGTAAATGGTGAGAGGACTTTCACCATAAATTATCATATAACCTGTAATACTACACAGGTTATATATTATGCTGTATGCAGTTGTCCCAAAGTTTACGTTGGACTCACCTCTCGTCGCCTCGGAACCCGTGTGCGTGAACATGTACGTGATATAGTAGCTTCAGCGAAAGAAATTGATCTGGTAAAATTGAAAACTATACCACGACACTTCAAATTATTTCATGATTGCAATCCCAGGTCCTTTATGGTACGTGGGATTGATCACGTACAATGTGGTATAAGAGGCGGAGATGTTAGGCGGCTTTTGGCGCAAAGGGAATGTCGTTGGATTTCCACCTTGGGAACCATGACACCTAAGGGTCTCAATGAAGCACATGGATTCTCATCATTTTTGTAATTTGTAGTAGGGTTTCTTTGTTGTCCTTGCCTCTGATCATTGGTTTTAATTTGGTTCTTTGTTTTCTTTTAATTTTAGGGTGTGTATATGTATGTCAGCATCCATGTGATAGAGAACGGTGAAAGACATATGGCACAAAAGACATTATTAATGGATTCTACTTACCTACGTGGGGACTGAGGAGTGATGGTGACATCTGGAGTGTTCCAGCTATAAGAAAAGGAGATGACATCTGCAGTAAAAGTCAGTTTAAACATGCATTACAAAGCACGTGGACAAATATGGCCATCACAACTAAACGACGTATCTTGGGATGATCCTGATGCTTTTTTGATGTGTGTTCACTGGTATGTCAGCATTCGTGTGATAGAGAACAGTGGAAAAGAGAAAAAAACATTTGGCACAAAACACATCACTAATGGATTTTACTTACCTACGTGGGGACATATGAGTGATGGTACATCTGTCCATGGATTGTTCCAGCTATAAGAAAAGTATATGACATCTGGTGTTAAAGGGATGGATTTCATCTTTGAATTTTATGCTTTGGGATATATTATATGGCTATTACGGGATTCCACTCCCCTCCCCTCTCCAATATGACTGCCGTGTTGTATATCTAATGGATGCAGTGATCAATACATTTTTAATATTGTATAAATAAAGTGGTTATATTTCTCTTAAGTGTGTTAAATCACTAGGTTTTTATACCAGCACCAGTCACTTTATTGCACTTTTCACTTTTTATTTGCATATGTAACAGTATGTGTAATCATCAAACACTTTATTATTCATAGCCCCTTTATCTTTCGCACATACCAGCTGCCTCTGATTCCCTCTTTCTCGCCGGCGGTCCGGTGTCATATGTAGTGGGCGTGGCGCTAACCCGCTCATGTGACCCGGGCTTGTCTGCTGAGATCGAGGCTTGAGGCGCTGCACGTGATGGTCATCTGCGGTTCACCGCAGCGCACGCGCACGCCCCCTTATATCACATGGGACTCCACTGAATTAGTATTTATACCGGAAGAAGAGCCGGATTAAACCACGCCCCCTGAGGAAGCGGCACACGTAAACGCGAAACGCGCGTTGGGGTACGGGACCGGGACCCAGCTCAGGACACCTTACCAGAAATGGGTAATTGATACACCTATCTATGTTTACACAATTAGTATGGACATTATTATGTGGCACATGATGGCGGTATATACTGTGGCATTTTGGCCGTGCAAGGACGTTTAATTCTGCCATGTGCTGCTGATTTTGGGCCTTTACTTTTGTTTGCATGAATTGGACTCGCTTGTGTATTAATTTTTAACCTCCCTAATACCTATGTCCTGTCATGTGTCCCGGTTTATGGGTTGCACCTTAATAATCACCGTTTAGCTACCTAGTGAATTTATTCATATTCATGTACCGTATTATATATCTGTTTTAAATGGAATTGATACTAGTCTTATAATAAAGGATATTTTGATTATATCCAGGCTTAATGTGACTCGTTTTTCTCCTGTTTTAATAAGCTTATGATCGAGTGGCTTTAAATGTACAAGAAATTCTCTGACGCTTTATTTATGTTCATGCTCTTCTCTGTATATTTTACAGCAGTAAAAGTCAGTTTAAATATGGACTACAAAGCACGTGAACAAACGTGGCTATCACAACTAAATGACGTATTCTGTGATGATCCTGGTGCTCCCCTGATGGTCAGTGGCAGGGACAAGCAGGAAATCTTCAGACAACTAAAGGACAATTTGAATAAACGCCTTAGGATTTGGTGGAACCGGGCATTTCTCAATAAGTATTTGGAAAGGGGTCTTATACCCAGGGGACTTAGGATACAAGTATTTCCCTCTTTTGATGTAGATGATGTCATGTTTAGACAAAAATGGGAAGATCTGGCCACTGGATGTTCCAGAGGCTTTATGGAACTTTTGTCTCAGAACAACCAACATGACTTGGAAATTCTGGATAAAAATATTGAGGAACTCCAAATCAAATTAAAAACAGATTTGTCTAATGAAGCACTGGCCCAATTCAACATGGAGTTGGAGAGTGAGTTTGCTAAGTGGGAAAAAAGTATTTGTGAGAGTAAATCCAGGAAATTCCAACGAGATGTAAACGATCAGAAGACCAACACCGTCTATAGATGGAATAGGAGGGGTAATCGCTCGAGGGGATCCTCCCGTGCCAGATCTGCCTCCACAGTGTCTATTGCATCCAGCGAGGAATCTACAAAAACACAGCCTAGATTCTATGATTTACGTAATTCTGGTTTCAACCGTGAGAGGAATGGTGGAAAACGTAAGAACACTCTGACCAATCAACAAAATAAAAAAGAGAAAAAAGGTTTGGAGGTAATCAATCTCTCCCAACATGTCCTTACTATGGATCAATTAAGAGTGTTAGAAAGGGGTTTAACCTTTTCCCCCACTAATAAATTTGATCTATTTACAGCTACCAAAGATCTCCACCTCTTCTCAAGAAAATTAATCTTGAAAAAATTATTTGAGAGGGGTGACCAGGAACTGAGTAATGCGGATGCTGAAAAGGAGGCTTTGATGGCACTGGAGGATCTCCTGGAGGAGCAAACATCAGATACAGTGAGTACTTTCCCACATGACTGTCGCCCTAAGTCAACCACATTTCCCTCCTTGTCCCTATGTCCTGCTGTGGAAATATTCACCAGGATGGTTATCGAAGATTTTAAAAAGATATCCACCAAACGGGTACATGATAATCTAACTCGTAACCAAAGAGTAGCCCTGGAGCAACTCAGGAACTACAAAGACATAGTTATTAAACCGGCGGACAAGGGGGGAAATGTGGTATTATGGCCTACTGTACTCTATGAGAGGGAGGCCAACAAGCATTTAAGGGATAGAAACACATACAAAAAACTGGATTCCAACCCGATGGAGAAATTCTCAGATGAACTGGAGCATATTTTGGTTGATGCCCATGATAGGGGCATAATTCCTAAACGTGTGTTGGATGGGTTGCTTACTGTATCCCCCAAGGTACCTACATTGTACTTTATACCTAAGATCCACAAAAATCCCGTTGATCCACCTGGACGTCCGATAGTCTCTGGCATGGGAGGCTTGAGTGACCCCATATGTAAATTCGTGGATTACTATCTAAAACCGTTAGTTGAGTCGCTCCCCTCCTATGCCAGGGATACGTCGGATGTCCTGCGTCGGATCAACGGGATACAGTTGGAGGATAACATGTGTCTTGTTACGGCAGACATACAGGCACTGTATACCTGCATTGGTCACAATGATGGATTGGAAGCGGTCCGCTTCTTCCTGGGTGCAAGCAACTGGGATGGTGCCATTTGTGAACTAGTCATGGAATTATTAACCTTTATCCTTACTAGGAATTTTTTTGTCTTTAGGGACATTTTTTACTTACAGCAGCGCGGCACTGCCATGGGCGCGGCCTGTGCGCCCTCCTTCGCCAATCTCTTCCTGGGATACTGGGAGAGGGAGATTTTTGGCGGGGGGGGCCCACCGGCCGCGGACCATGTGCAGTGCTGGCTGCGTTATATAGATGACTTGTTCATTATCTGGCAGGGACCTGATGACGCATTGCACGAGTTTATGCGGCAACTTAACAATAATTCATATAACATCAAACTAACATATCAGATGAGTAAGACCGAGGTGGACTTCCTGGATATTAAAATTGAGGTGGATGCTGAGCGATATTTGCAGACGGACGTATTCAGGAAGTCCACGTCGGTCAACTCTCTTCTGCATGCTGATTCAGGTCACCCTCAAAGTACTATCAAGGCTATCCCAGTTGGTCAGCACCTCAGGATGAGGCGGATCTGCTCCTCTGTAAGTAAATTTGAAGCGCAGGCTGTGGATCTTAGGTCTAGGTTCCAGAATAGGGGATACAGCAACCGATGTATCAAAAAAGGCTACTTGAGGGCCAAGTATACATCACGTGAGGAATTATTAGGCCATGGAAAAGGATGGAATAAAAGAAAGGTAGAACAACAGGACCTGGTTAGGTTCATTTCCACGTTCAATGGTGAATGGTCCACCATGAGAAATTGTCTTCAGAAACACTGGGGCATTCTTAAAAGTGACCCATCACTTTCTAAATTTCTGAATACATACCCCTCAATGACTGCCAGGCGTAGTAAAAGCCTGAGGGACCTGTTGGTATCTAGCCATTATGTCCCTCAGCTACAGGAATATAACTTCGGGTCTAGGGGTCCAGTGAGGGGCTGCTTTCCATGCGGCAATTGTATTTCATGCCCTAACATCAGCCGCAGTACTTCATTTGATGCAGTAAATGGTGAGAGGACTTTCACCATAAATTATCATATAACCTGTAATACTACACAGGTTATATATTATGCTGTATGCAGTTGTCCCAAAGTTTACGTTGGACTCACCTCTCGTCGCCTCGGAACCCGTGTGCGTGAACATGTACGTGATATAGTAGCTTCAGCGAAAGAAATTGATCTGGTAAAATTGAAAACTATACCACGACACTTCAAATTATTTCATGATTGCAATCCCAGGTCCTTTATGGTACGTGGGATTGATCACGTACAATGTGGTATAAGAGGCGGAGATGTTAGGCGGCTTTTGGCGCAAAGGGAATGTCGTTGGATTTCCACCTTGGGAACCATGACACCTAAGGGTCTCAATGAAGCACATGGATTCTCATCATTTTTGTAATTTGTAGTAGGGTTTCTTTGTTGTCCTTGCCTCTGATCATTGGTTTTAATTTGGTTCTTTGTTTTCTTTTAATTTTAGGGTGTGTATATGTATGTCAGCATCCATGTGATAGAGAACGGTGAAAGACATATGGCACAAAAGACATTATTAATGGATTCTACTTACCTACGTGGGGACTGAGGAGTGATGGTGACATCTGGAGTGTTCCAGCTATAAGAAAAGGAGATGACATCTGCAGTAAAAGTCAGTTTAAACATGCATTACAAAGCACGTGGACAAATATGGCCATCACAACTAAACGACGTATCTTGGGATGATCCTGATGCTTTTTTGATGTGTGTTCACTGGTATGTCAGCATTCGTGTGATAGAGAACAGTGGAAAAGAGAAAAAAACATTTGGCACAAAACACATCACTAATGGATTTTACTTACCTACGTGGGGACATATGAGTGATGGTACATCTGTCCATGGATTGTTCCAGCTATAAGAAAAGTATATGACATCTGGTGTTAAAGGGATGGATTTCATCTTTGAATTTTATGCTTTGGGATATATTATATGGCTATTACGGGATTCCACTCCCCTCCCCTCTCCAATATGACTGCCGTGTTGTATATCTAATGGATGCAGTGATCAATACATTTTTAATATTGTATAAATAAAGTGGTTATATTTCTCTTAAGTGTGTTAAATCACTAGGTTTTTATACCAGCACCAGTCACTTTATTGCACTTTTCACTTTTTATTTGCATATGTAACAGTATGTGTAATCATCAAACACTTTATTATTCATAGCCCCTTTATCTTTCGCACATACCAGCTGCCTCTGATTCCCTCTTTCTCGCCGGCGGTCCGGTGTCATATGTAGTGGGCGTGGCGCTAACCCGCTCATGTGACCCGGGCTTGTCTGCTGAGATCGAGGCTTGAGGCGCTGCACGTGATGGTCATCTGCGGTTCACCGCAGCGCACGCGCACGCCCCCTTATATCACATGGGACTCCACTGAATTAGTATTTATACCGGAAGAAGAGCCGGATTAAACCACGCCCCCTGAGGAAGCGGCACACGTAAACGCGAAACGCGCGTTGGGGTACGGGACCGGGACCCAGCTCAGGACACCTTACCAGAAATGGGTAATTGATACACCTATCTATGTTTACACAATTAGTATGGACATTATTATGTGGCACATGATGGCGGTATATACTGTGGCATTTTGGCCGTGCAAGGACGTTTAATTCTGCCATGTGCTGCTGATTTTGGGCCTTTACTTTTGTTTGCATGAATTGGACTCGCTTGTGTATTAATTTTTAACCTCCCTAATACCTATGTCCTGTCATGTGTCCCGGTTTATGGGTTGCACCTTAATAATCACCGTTTAGCTACCTAGTGAATTTATTCATATTCATGTACCGTATTATATATCTGTTTTAAATGGAATTGATACTAGTCTTATAATAAAGGATATTTTGATTATATCCAGGCTTAATGTGACTCGTTTTTCTCCTGTTTTAATAAGCTTATGATCGAGTGGCTTTAAATGTACAAGAAATTCTCTGACGCTTTATTTATGAACAAGCTTAGGAAGCTGACAGTCTATTGATGTATGAGGCCAGGTGACTTAATTGTCCCAATCTGGATTCTCTAAATGTCTTTGAGGGTTCATTGATATTCAATAAGGCAGCTCTGCATTTCTTCAGTTGGAGTGATAATGCCATGACTTCTATAATGTAGACTCCCTGAGCACAGGCAGATCCTCCTTTTTTATAGGTCACAACTTCTCATTCAGTCATTTCACCACAGGTTTGGGGGAAGGAGGTAGGAGGCCATTCCTCACTGCTGGAGTGTTCGAACAACATGCATATATTGTCCTTAATATTGCAGAGCACCAATGGGTTAACATATTAACAAACATTCAAACATCGTGCCTTTGTTTCCCAAAGATAGTAGAACAATACTAGGACAAATACAATAGCTAATCAGCAGCCAGTCAATAAAAATTCAATGACAATAAGGGTCACTGGTCATCCTCACATGATCTCTAGCTCATGTCCCTGGGCCTACTGAAATAATGTCTGTATAATTTAGATTAAATGCAATGTCACCACAGTGAGTTCTCAGTCAATGGAAGTCTTCAAACAGAGGCTGGACAGACATCTGTCTGAGATAGTTTTGTGAATCCTGCATTGAGCAGAGGGTTGGACACGAGGACCTAGAGGTCTCTTCCAACTCTTAACATTCTATGATTCTATGGCAGTAGAGTGTATACCTTATTTGACTTTTTATGGCTAAACATGTGGGCTACAGTACATATAAGTCACTGTCTATAAATGGTAATTCTGTGGACCCTACAATTCTTGTTGCCCAGGGCTGATTTATCTTTTGCCATAGTCTTCCAGCAGTCACATTCTATTAAAAAATTGGCTGCATCCTTGTTCATCGTAATAATTCGATCCTGACAAAGCTGCTGTGTATAAACCCGGCCTCACTGGTGCTTTATCTACTTTTGCTATAAATGTTGCACATGGAACAAAAAGAGACAAAAAAGACTTGACAAGCCTGAGAAGGGAAGATGAGGGAACTGATTTCCCGTGTGTTACTACGGCAGTAGATAGCTCACAAGGTCTTGTTAAACAAGTACTCTTTTATGACCTTGGCAGGTTCTGTTATCACGGTGCTCCGCTGCAGCTCCTGTAATTAGCGGTCTAGGAGGAAGGTCTCTCTACTGTACGCCATAGTATTGCCATAACTCCATATACCATTAGACACATGGAAAACAATTGATTTTTAAGCAAGAAATGCAATTATCCGTTCATGTGCTATTACAAGAGCTAACTCTTATAATCACCAGCGGCGATACATCATGGGGATCATTTACAAGGACCTGTTCTATAGTAGAAGTAAAGGTCTGCCGCTACATAGTAGCTCGTTACTGGGATTGTGACTGGGAATATTCAGGAGATCAGAATAAGAGGCAGCAAATTCTTCCTGCTTGTTAGTGATGAGCGCCTCTCGGCACAGAGAATTATAGGATGACATCATATCTGTTATGTGATAGGAAGAAACAAGCCACAAACTATCGCCGTAATGTCATTCACAAAATGACAAACAGCCACATAAAATATCCTTATTATAAAGCCTCTGCTTCTAAGGTGTAAGGGCAAATGAGGAAAGAAGGAAGAAGAAAGAGAGAGAAGGAAAGGAGAGAGAAAAGAAGGAAAGAGAGAGAGGGGGAGAAGCGGAAAGGAAGGGAAAGGGAAAGAGAGAGGGTGACAAAGAAGGAAAAAGAGGGTGGGTGAGAGAGAGAAAGGAAAGGAAAGAGAAGAAAAGAGGGTGAGAGAGAGGGTATGAAAGATAGAGAGAGAGGATGAGAAAAAAGGAAAGAGTGAGAGGGTGAAAAACAAAGGAAGGGAAAAAGGGAAAGAGAGAGGATGAGAAAGGAAGGGAAAAAGGGAAAGAGAGAAAGGAAGGAAAAGGGGGAAAGAGAAATGAAAAGAGGGCTAGAAAGAGAGGGTAAGAAAGAAGGAAAGAAAGAGAGAGGGTAAGAAAGAAGGAAAGAAAGAGATAGGGTGAGAAAGAAGGAAGGAGAGAGAGGGTGAGGAACAGAAAGGAATGGAAAGAGAGGGTGAGGAAAAGAGAGAGGAAGGGAAAGAGAGAAAGGAAAAGGGCGGGAAAGAGGGGGTACGAAAGAAAGAAAGAGAGGGTGAGAAAGAAGGAAAAACAGATAGGGTGAGTAAAAGAGAAAGGAAGGGAAAGAGAAAGGAAAAGAGGGTAGGAAAGAGAGGGTTAAAGAGAAGGAAAGAGAGAGGATGAGAAGGAAGGAAGGAGAGAGGGTGAGAAACAGAAAGGAAGAGAAAGTGAAAGAGAGAGGGTGAGAAAAAGAGAAAGGAAGGGAAAGAGATAAAGGGAAAGAGGGCGGGAAAGAGAGAGAGGATAAGAAAGAAGGAAAGAGAGAGAGAGGGTGGGAAACAAAGGAAGGGAAATGAAAAGAGAGAGGGTGAGAAAGAAGGAAAAAAGAGGGCGAGATAGAGAGAAAGGAATGGAAAGAGAGAAAGGAAAAGAGGGTGAGAAAGAGAAGGTAAGAAAAAAGGAAAGAGAGAGAGCGAGAGAAATAATACATTCTACTAAATTTTTGGTGCAAAATAAGTGCCCAACTAAATATGATACTTTTCTGTACCAGTATTCTGGGAATAACATGGAAGTAATGTATCCGGCGGCACAGGCCTCTTCGTACATTTTTCATATCTTTTGCCTGTGTGTGTGTTTCGGTATTGACTGGAGGAGGAAAATTGCATTATCATTTATGCTATAAATTACAGTAAATTGCCTTGGCGAATAAGCTCCAAGTTCTAGCCACTTTTTTTGCAAAGTCACAAGAGCAGCATAAAACTATAATAAGTGGCAAATTTTGTGGCAAATATATATGGACTATCATGGCTGACCACTTTAACATCCCTACGATCACCATGACTGCCATGTTCACCTCTCATCACTCCACACATTATAGCATCGACCAAAACACAGATTAAAAATTCAATTTCCAGATGTATTCTAAAATCTAGATATGAGACCCCAACAATCATTTAGTTATTTTCCTTTTATTTGTGTATTTGTTTCTTAAGAATCCAGCAGGTATAGTCAGTGCAGGTAACAATAGTGCATCTTCCATACTTCTTGTCATTCTTCATTGAAAATCTATTATCACAGAGAATAGAAAGCGTTTGCCAAAATTGAGTTTTATTGGAGTGTAATCATTTGGAAAGCATCATGAATGCATCCCACACAATATTATTATTGTCATTCCTGTTATTATCTTTTATTTGTAATGTTCCATCATATTTCTCTGCTCCGCGGATGGAAGACAGATACAAAAATATAATAACAATTACTTAGCGACGTGAGACAACAAGATGATAAATCATGATACTTGTAATAGTCTAACATCACGGTGAGATTTGTCATTATTGGAGATCAGTGAATCTTTGGAAATTCAGCTATACTGAATTTTTGCAAAAAATTGATTTTGCCACAAATTGATTTGCTGCAAGTCCAAAGTCCTGCATGCCTCCAGTCGTCTTAAAAAGACTTGCAATACTCTGAGGTCTCCTAGGACTGAATCTAACTCCTTTCACGTTCTTTAATGCAAACACAGCCTTAGTAATGTAAAAGAGGCCATGGGTTAAAAGTAGTAATCTATAGTAACAGCCTTGTCCTAACACACTAACTTTCTTCAGCTTCTTTAGTGTGTTATGGCTTTCTCTTTTTATCTCTATGGCGAAGCTGTGGCGTACTCTCTCTATCTAGATTCACTGTAAAATGGCTGCTGCACTCTCTGCCTCTGCTTTTATACAGGCTATGATAGTCTTTCCTAATTTGCTGCGCTATACAATGTAATATGGTAGTGCAGAGCCCCAGAGTCCTGGTCGTTGCAGTACTGATGCTCCGCCGCTAAGGGGGGCTATGGTACGTCTGATGGCACTGAAGGAGTTCACCTGACCAGGTATCACAGACACCAATACACTTCACAGTCTGGCCTCCAGGGGGAACTAAGGGTGCTATGTATTAGGCCACTCCTCACAATCTGGTAAAACTGGGGGTTGGATAGGAAGTTAGTGAGAAAGCTGACTGGGTTGGAACCAGGCAACATCCTGTGGCAGAGGGTGCTGCAGGGGAAGATTCAGGGGGGTCCCTGTCAGGGGTGGGATCCTGACAGAGGCCTAGCGA
Organism: Ranitomeya variabilis; assembly: GCF_051348905.1. Taxonomy (NCBI): domain Eukaryota; kingdom Metazoa; phylum Chordata; class Amphibia; order Anura; family Dendrobatidae; genus Ranitomeya; species Ranitomeya variabilis. The sequence continues at coordinate 276,156,792 of NC_135235.1, read as the reverse complement.
ACTGAGAGAACGTTACGAGACCGCGCCTGCACCTGATCGCGGTGGTACCCTAAGAAAGGACAAGAAGCGAGGTTTATTGTGCTGAGTGAGAAACGAGATCAATGCAACAAGGAGAAACACCAGTAGGAGTCGTGCTGTAAGACGAGGCAACATCCTACTGAGGCGCGCAGCCGGTGGCCGGAACGCCGAGGAAGTATAGAGCTCCAGGCCTAACTTCAAACCTACGGCAGGACAGTCAGTTATAGGCAGGCTGTCTCACCCAAATCACCTAAGAAGACATAGGGGGCAACAACAGGAGAGGGGCGACACTAGGGTCCAGGAAGAGCTCCGAGCCTACCCGTCATACGGGTGCGTCCTAGCCATATCATCTGGGGGACGAAGAAGAACATCATAATCGAGTTGTGAGGGAACTTCAGAAACAGACACAACAGTTGTGGGGACTATCCCGTAAGCACAGCAGGGGAGGACCACAGCACACAAGCGCTAGAAGGTAGGCACAGATTTCCACCTGCAAAGGGAAGTCTGGAGGTGCCATCGGACCGGCCGGACTCCCACAGCCCGGTTAACCGTATTCCGGACCGAGGATCCTGAAGCCTTCAGTAAAGAGGTAAAGAGACTGCAACCTGGTGTCATCGTTATTTACTGCGACCTGCACCGCACCACTACAGCATCACCACCCACACCTTTCATTGGGCGCCCCTCAGCAGGGTCATGGACCGGGTCTAGCCACCGTGACAACCCCAGAGCAGAAATAAAGAAAAAAACCTAGCACTCAACTGATGCTTATGTGCAAATTTTATTGTAGTACCCAAAAACGTTTCGGTCCCTCAAGCGGACCTTCATCAGTTACTACAGGTGAAAACAAATAACCAAAAAAAAACAGTGAAATTAACAAAAGTATTTACATAATATGGAGAGCAGAAAATAATATATATACATATATATACAGCATCTATAGAAAAACACGTCCAGTGTATAAGCGAAATATAAGCTGAAGTAGACCATACGAAATATAGAGGCACTAGGATATCCACAGGGTGAAACAATGGAAGGAGTGAGTGTGTAACACGTACCGTACTAAACTGAAGCTCGGGCATAAGATACAATATTGTCTCAGGGCACTTGTACCTGCAGTGTCTAAAGATCATGGAAGAGTACAGATTAAAAGCATGCTACAAGGTGCTGTGGCCAGAAGGAGTGCTAGTGTGGGCATACCTTGGCAGAACGCTGTACTGGATAGAATGCTAGGGGTAGAAAGGGGTATGAGGTGAGCATGAATGCAGGAGTTATATGGAGGTGGTGCTGAGCCGTACTCGCCCACGGCCGCTATTCGACAAGTCATCTCAGATACCCTTTTGAAATACACACAGCTAGGGGTTCTGGATACCAAAACATGCGAATTTCTCACTAATCCACATCTGGTAATTCCTGTTTTTTATACTATCCCTAAAATCCACAAAAGTTTGGAGAAACCTCCAGGGAGGCTGATAGTAGCCTCCACCGACTCCATACTCTCCCCATTGGCAGTATACCTAGAAAAAATCCTAACCCCATTAATACGTACATCCAAATCATTTATCTTGGATACAGGTTCCTTCTTAAATATTCTGAAAGACCTGGGACCCATTCCTCCTCATTCTGTACTAGTAACGATGGATGTAAAAGATTTGTATACGTCCGTTCCACATATTGAGGGCATTAATTCCATACACAAACTTCTTACTCAATCCGGTTTACAAAATGAGCAAGTTAATTTATGTGTTGAACTACTAACCACCATCCTTACCCGCAATTATTTCATGTTCCAGGATGACTTCTACTTACAGATCCGTGGCACCGCGATGGGCTCCAACGTAGCGCCCCCCTATGCAAACTGCTACATGGCTGACATCGAAGAGAGTCAGATATACTCCCATTCTCTGTTCCACAGTAATGTTCTCCTTTGGAGACGTTACATAGACGACGTCTTCTGCATATGGGGGGGCACGTTGGAGGCCCTCGCATCCTTTTTTGACTGGCTAAACACAGCCTGGCCTGGTATCTCTTTTACCATGTCACATGATACTAATAAGATTAACTTTCTTGACACATTGATTATCCTTCAGCCGGACGGCTCTATTTCAACCGATCTCTACACGAAAAGCACTGATCGTAACAGTTTGTTACATTTCACGAGTTTCCATCCCCCTGCCACTAAGAAATCGGTACCTAAATCCCAATTTCATCGGGTTTCTAAAATTGTGTCCGACACGGATCTGTGGCCACTCTGTCTACAAGAAATGGCCACTAAATTTACCCATCGTGGGTACCCGTCATCCGTCCTCCAGGAAGCCATCTCACCCCCGCTCCCACGACTCAACAGAGCCACCAATCGTATACCATTCATACATTCATACCATCCATTCGCCTATATCCTACATAGGTCCATACGCAAACACTGGCACCTACTGTCAAAGGCCCACCCGGAGGTCCTTGAATTCCAAAATCCATTTCTCCCCTGTTTCAAGCGCCCACCGAATCTGAAAGACTCATTGGTGAGGGCTGATTTGGGATCAAATAAATCACATCCCTGACAACGTTTCTTACAGAATCCCCGTACAGGAACTTTCCCATGTCTCAGTTGTGCACAATGTCATAATGTCCTCAAGGGCTCCTCTTTTCAGCATCCTCGTTCAGGTAAAACATTCCGTATCTCGGATTACTTCACCTGTGCCTCATCATGGGTCATATATTTGATCAATTGCCCGTGTGGACTATTATACGTGGGTGAAACCACGCAACCTATACGCGATCGGATTTCGAAACATAAGTCCACTGTCCGTTGCAAACATCTTTTACTACCCATTCCGTCACACTTTAATACCCAAGGCCATAACATCTCACAATTACGGTTCCAGGTAATAGAACACATCCCCCCTATGAGACGGGGTGGCGATCGAGTGGCCCGTTTAAAACATAGGGAGGCCTTCTGGATCCACACGTTGGAGACCCTTCACCCATTGGGCCTCAATAGGGATTATGATCTGGCGTCATTCCTTTGAGCATTTACTAGGATAGTGACATTCTGCTGGATACCTATAATTTTTATTATTTTTCCATTATATCCTCTTATCTCTGACTCATAAGTCGGCAAATGTTCATGGTACGATCTGTGACCTCTTATATTCATTATTGCAACCTTTATCCCTGTGTTGGATTTTCCTATTGAATGTATCACATGAAATACTGTGTTATTGTTTTGCTATACTATGATTCTATGTAATTTGCTCATTTTATTACACAGGCGACAATCTGTTATCATTAGGTTACATTTTTAAGTGGCATACTTGTAACTGTTTTTTTTCTCTCTACCTATAGAGCCGATTATACTGAAGCTACTTTCTGCCACTGTCCACTGGCATAGGCACCGTCCGCACTGAAGCATGATCTTCTCTTTTCACCATGTCTTAATCTGCATGGCTGAATACAGTACAGGAAGACTATTTACACCCCGGAGATCCTCCACCACTCACTGTATCTCCGCTAGGCACCGCCCCCCTGTTTATCCTTGCCAGCACCTTGGTTCTCTTTCTACCAGGTGGAACCATTCTGACCGCTACATAGTTCCCTGTGCAGGCTGCTTTCACAGCCGCACACCTGTCTAATAGTGACACATAGCTCCGATTACGTCACTTCCGGTTTCGGACTTACACAGGCTATTGGCTACAACGCCGACACGGACCCTCCCCGGGCTCATTTAATGGCATTTTCCACATCCCCTGCACAGACCAGCGGTGGACACCGCGTCTGACAGCAGCACATCACGCCTGATCCTCCACAGGTAATATGCATTTAGTACGGCTCAGCACCACCTCCATATAGCTCCTGCATTTATGCTCACCTCATACCCCTTTCTACCCCTAGCATTCTATCCAGTACAGCGTTCTGCCAAGGTATGCCCACACTAGCACTCCTTCTGGCCACAGCACCTTGTAGCATGCTTTTAATCTGTACTCTCCCATGATCTATAGACGCTGCAGGTACAAGGGCCCTGAGACAATATTGTCTCTTATGCCCGAGCTTCAGTTTAGTACGGTACGTGTTACACACTCACTCCTTCCATTGTTTCACCCTGTGGATATCCTAGTGCCTCTATATTTCGTATGGTCTACTTCAGCTTATATTTCGCTTATACACTGGACCTGTTTTTCTATAGATGCTGTATATATATGTATATATATTATTTTCTGCTCTCCATATTATGTAAATACTTTTGTTAATTTCACTGTATTTTTTTGGTTATTTGTTTTCACCTGTAGTAACTGATGAACGTCCGCTTGAGGGACCGAAACGTTTTTGGGTACTACAATAAAATTTGCACATAAGCATCAGTTGAGTGCTAGGTTTTTTTCTTTATTTGGATTAAGGTGTGGGAGCCTACCTTAGCACCATTTGACCAGTAGTGCACACGCTATTTTCTACTAACCCCAGAGCAGAGACTCAGAGGCCCGGTACCGGGTACCCCTCGGCCCTGCGGCAGTGGGGGCGCTACAGTAGCAGCAAGACAGAATGGACAGCATGGGAAAGGTTTATTTAACCCCGCCTGAGATCATGTGTACCTTCTCGGTGTTAGGCTAACCAGGTATGGTTGATCCTCTAAGCCTTGGATCCATGCAGACACATGAATCATGGGTGTTCATGCAGGAAACTTCGTGGGTAGCTGTGACTTGGCACACACAGGTATCTCAGGAGCAGCAGACCGGATGAAGTGAAACCCAGCAGAAATGAATGCAAGTAGAACACTCTGGAAGCACAGGTGATGGAGCAAACAATGGAACACTGGAGTCTCAATCCCAAGATACAGGAGTGTGCTCAAATGGTCCTTAAGTAGGCCCAGTAGATGATGCCACTGATTCTTTCTTGGGCACCTGTAAAACCTGATGCGGAGCGCAGCAGAGGGCAGCAGAACCAGGGGAAGGAAGTAGAGCCTGGGATACCCAGGATAGATGTGTAACACTCTGGCTCATGTAATCTTCTGCAATGTGTAAAATGGCGCTGGTAATTTTTATCAGTTTACATAAAACAGATCACAAATTTTTCAAATTCACCAATTATTGCAAATTCCTAAAAATTTGACATAAATTTGATTTGCATCAAATTGATTTACTTATCTCTACTCAACATGACAACGACTATGATAGGACAGAAAGTAGTATTTTCATAATACTGAAATATGTTGCCCAAGACAATTTATAAAACTTGCCACTTTTAAATGCAGCTTCTTCAATATCCCATATGGCAGCTCTCCATTCATCCATCTGGATATATAAAATAGAAATATACAGTATATAGCCCCACATCCTCTAACTAGTCTCCAGTACGGAGTGGAATAGATAGTTGGGTATCGATTTGTGATGTCACCATGCTTTGCATGTGGGATTGTGCTTATGTCTAGGATTAGATGCCGGTGCAAAAAAGAGGAAGGGATCAGAATTTTGGTTCCCCCCATGAGGTCTCTACAGGATCCATTGCTGTGACTTCTTAGCTATATTTTAGTTTTGCTGCTGCTTTTGCAACTGTAAGGAGAAGACCCGGACCAGGCCTACCTACTCCGTGACAGATCCGGAACTGTCGGGGCTGTCACCCAGGTTTCATGGGGGAAAGCTTAAAGCTCCGGACCGACCTCTGCACCTAGGAGTAGGGGGCACGGCTAAGATAAAAGGGCAACAGCACGCGGCAAATCAGTTAGTTGTTAGTTGCCATGGGAATGTGCATTGCACAGGACGGCAGTGTCAGGGCTTTTGCGGGGGGGGCAACTGCCAGCGTGGGCAAAAACCTGCAGAGGCTAAAAGCTGTTAACAGAGACTGCCGACAACGACATACCTGGTCCCCGCTAACATCGCTGACTGTGATTGATAGGACGCCCAGTCAGGACATAAGCCTGTGCACGCACCGATGGGAGAATTTGGACACCCACTGTGAGGGGTTTCCCTGTGTACCTGAATCGAGTTGCTCATTGTCCCTGTATGCTGACAGGGGGAAAGACTATGCTCTGTCCAGCTCATCGTTTCCTGACACAACGATCACCGACCGGACCACGAGGAATCACCGCCGCCGCCAGGATCCAGGACGCCATCTTTTCCAGGACCATACTGGACCCCTTATGTGCCACTGCTTTGGTGCCAATGTCCACATCCTGAACTAACCGCAATCTGAAGTCGTCAGACTAATAAGTTTGATATCCTTGAACTTCTTACCCTATGCTTCACACCCGCTTCCTCTGAGTTACGTCCCCTGTGTTCCTTTATATTGTTTTATCTTTTTTCTCCCTTGAGGAGTATATACCAGTTAAATTAAATCCCACGTTAACACTTGCTCTGTCTCTGACCCGTTACTGCATCTTCCTACCTGCTCACACAACTATTAGGAAAACAATGTCGGGGTGAAACTAGAGATGAGCAGATCTGATTAAATGAAAATTTGGCAAATTTGCTTCAATTTGATAGTAAAATTTTATCTGCATTACATTTGTTCAAAGCCCTTTATAGATGCTCTTTACACTCTAAGGACTCTCTAGATCCCGGATTATCATTAATGTAGGGTTAAAAAGTTATAATAGAACATAGCCCTACTCTTACCTTTCTCACGTGCACTACCCTCTGGGTAGATTAGCCATCACAACACCACAGGGCATTAAACATGATGTTGTGTGTGACCTAATCACTGACTAGGCCTCGTGATGTCAATGTGCATCACCCAACTACGTCATGACCACCTGCCCAAATAATGCAATACTATATAGATCTTTCTTTATATTTCCTCTTGGCTTAACATGTCCAGAGATGCTTGCCACAAGATGGAAACAGTAGTTTGTGATAATCCGTCTGGAGAGGTCTATACTATATGTGTTTATAGGTGGCTATAAGTGGTTTTCAGTGTGAATTCCAGCCAATCAAGTATTTTGCTACAGTTCTGATCTTCCTTGCTTTTTTTGTCTTGGCTTTTTCTAGCTAAAGATGTGTGGCATGAGATTACGAGCTTTGAACAAAAACACAATTTTGCAATACTCTGTCATAAGAAGTTTGTTTTATGCATCTACTGTATATGTAAGGAAGTAGAGGTTTTGTCCACGTTCCACCAAGACATGAGTATTTCTGTAATGTACTATAACGTGTAGTATGTTTAGTAATTTGCATGTTGGTGAGGAAGTGGTGTTCTGTCCAATCACAGGTAGTTGACAGGGACAGTTAAAGTTACTGGTTTGGACTAGCCCAGGGTGGGAGAGGCTAAAGTGAAGGGACCACGGAGAGTTTACTGTTAGAATGTCAGATAGAGATGAGCCTGCAGTAGTTGCAGAACTCAGGTCTGGTTGAGTAGCAGAACCGCATATGGTGGGTGCGTTTTTGGCAAGAGGTAGACAACCAAGGCAGGTAGTAAGCTCCTACGAGAGAAGCGGCAACAAGAAGGAAGTAGTGTCCAGAGTCGGTCCAGAGGACAAAAGAGAAAAGTAAGAAGTATCGGGCCTGGGGCAGGAAGCATAGCGGGATATTATGGCGTTGACTGTCAGTCGAATAACGGGACGGAGAAGGAAGGATGAGTGAGACGAAGAGGAAATGCCCCATGCGGTAATCCAGAGGAGTCAATAATGCTAAAAGCTAAGTAGCAGCCATATTGGTATATAAAACTCCCATAAGGGGAGAAGGATGCAGAACCGTGGGTAGAAGTGTAGGACTCCTGCTTGCTGGACTGAAGTGCTGGTATTGGGGAAGAGTAGAGAACCTGAATAGAGTGTGATAGGATGTGTTCAGACAGAAGAGATAGATAAAGTAGAAAGTGAGAGAAGGAAAAGAGCAGGATAATGTTCCTTGTCACAAAAGAAACACTCCTGAAGATGAATACCTACTACTTGCTGTACATAGTTCCTTAAAAGTTATTGCTCAGTAAAAATACGTTTATTTATGAACTATGGCCTCCCTCATTGAGTTCTGTAACATCTGGTCCTGGTTGGCCGAATACAACAGCATCATATGGTCTGCAAGGGTGTATCACCACAACAACTGAATTTCACGCACCCAACCAGGCCCCATATATTCATGTAATGTGCTGGGGCACTTGGTACCTTGGTAACTTGCCCACAGATAATTATTATTATTATTATTATTATTTATTGTTATAGCGCCATTTATTCCATGGCACTTTACAAGTGAGGAGGGGTATACATAATAAAAACAAGTACAATAATCTTGAACAATACAAGTCATAATAGGTACAGTAGGAGAGAGGACCCTGCCCGCGAGGGCTCACAATCTACAAGGGATGGGTGAGAATACAGTAGGTGAGGATAGAGCTGGTCATGCAGCGGTTTGGTCGATCGGTGGTTACAATAATAATAATAATAATCTTTATTTATATAGCGCCAACATATTCCGCAGCGCTTTACAGTTTAACAGTTTCAAACAACAATCATAGGTTACAATGTTAGCAATACAATAATAAAGCAAAATAAGACGACCCTGCTTGTGAGAGCTTACAATCTACAATGAGGTGGGGGAGATACAAAGTACAGGTGTGTATTTACAATTATGTATTTGCAATGATGGTCCAGCCATCTTCAGGGGGTGGGGGTAGATGACCTTGATTAGTTAATGTGGTAGGCAGCTCTGAACAAATGTGTTTTGAGGGAGCGCCTAAAACTATACAAGTTGAGGATGGTCCTAATATCTTGGGGTAGAGCATTCCAGAGGATTGGCACAGAACGGGAGAAGTCTTGGAGTCGGGAGTGGGAGGTACGGATTAATGCCAAGGTTAGTCGAAAGTCATTTGCAGAGCACAGAGGTCGGTTAGGCCGATAGACCGAAATGAGGTACCACCTCACACCATCTTACACATATGTGGCCACCAAGTTGTTTGATGGAAATTGTAGTCTGTTAAAGGATTTGTTAGCATGTTGTGATATTGTATAGAATTTGAGTTTCTTTGGAAGTTTCTTTGGAAGTTTGAGTCATTAACCACATTCAAGAAAAGGAAAGGGTAGGCACATCATGAGTAACCAAAAAAGCAACCTTTATTAAGTTTCATACTTGTACCCCCCTAAAAAAAACACCCAATTAATGAATGCATCTCCATGCTAAGAAACTTTCTTTCATAGAATTCGGCTCTTAATGCAAGCTCTAAGTACAAGACAATCAAAACCACTTGAGTCCCCTTCAGCCAAGACTGGTGATGCAAAAATTTGATCTTCCATGTCAAACATAGATTTAGAGTGAAGAATGAAAATAGTCACCTTATTTTGGCCACTCATATCTATCAGTCATGGCTTACAGTATAACTTACATGTGTTTTGCACATTCCGTTAATATAAAAAGCACATTCCGCCTAATGTATTTTATACTCATGCATGTAATGCTATCCAGATGTAGAGTGTATCCCATCCAATATATTATTATTATTAGAGAAAAACCTTTCTGGAGCACATTTTAACATTTCTCAGTGAAAGCCGGTCCAACGGTGAGGTGTGATGTCTCTCCAAGCAGATGTAACATGTTCAGCCCTGATCCACGATGACAAGAACCTGGCATTGACATTATTTGTAATTTGCATGTAAATACTTACGTCCTGAAAAATTGAGAAAAGTATTCAAAGAGTGATACTTTTATTGGCTAACCAGATAAATTACATTTGCAAGCTTTCAGAGCTCAGAAAGCCCCTTCATCAGGCAATATTACACGTGAATTAATGAGAAAAGATGGCAACATTTAAATAGGAATTACACAAGGACAAGAGGTGATGCTTGCTAGAGATAGGCCAAGGAGATCAAATTAAGGTTGTTATTATTATTATTATTTATTTATATAGCGCCATTGATTCCATGGTGCTGTACATGAGAAGGGGTTACATACAAATTACAGATATCACTTACAGTAAACAAACTAACAGTGACAGACTGATACAGAGGGGCGAGGACCCTGCCCTTCCGGGCTTACATTCTACAGGATGGTGGAGAAGGAGACAGCAGGTTGGGGGGTTGCAGCAGCTCCGATGTTGGTGAGGCGGTAGCTCTAGTAGTGGTGAGGAGGCAGCGGGGTCAGTGCAGGCTGTAAGCTTTCCTAAAGAGGTGGGTTTTCAGGTTCCGTCTGAAGGATCCAAATGTGGTTGACAGTTGGACGTGTTGGGGCAAAGAATTCCAGAGGATGGGGGATATTCGGGAGAAGTCTTGGAGGCGATTAGATGAGGAGCGAATAAGTATGGAGGAGAGAAGGAGGTCTTGGGAGGACAGGAGATTACGTGAGGGAAGATATCGGGAGATTAGTTCAGAGATATATGGAGGAGACAGGTTATGGATGGCTTTGTAGGTCAGAATTAGTAATTTGAACTGGATACGCTGAGAGAATTGGAGCCAGTGAAGAGATTTGCAGAGGGGAGAAGCAGAGGAGTAGCGAGGAGAAATATTAATTACCGTATTTTTCGGACTATAAGACCCACCGGACTATAAGACGCACCCAGGTTTTAGAGGTGGAAAATAGGGAAAAAAAATATTTGAAGCAAAAAAGGTGGTAAAATATTTAATAACATTCTATTATATGTGTTGTTATTATATATAATAGTATGCTATTATGTTGGAAGCTACAGGACCAGTGTGGTGGCTGTAAAGTACTATATGAAGACGCTGGAGGGTGAGAATAAGAATAGGGCACAGGGCTTATATTTAAAGCACCACTCCAGCACTGAAAAATAACACTGGAGTGCTGCTTTAAGAACCCATGGGAGAACCATAACTCCCAGCATGTCCTGCAGATCTTATGGCATGCTGGGAGTTATAGTTCACCACAGGAGTGGCAGAGTGCTTTATTGTGTGTTGTAAAGACTAACCTATTAATTGTGGCAGCCAGCCAGCTGTGGTGAGGTAAAATGCTGGAGCATCCCATCCCATGACACCACAGAGCACTCCCTCGTGTTGCCTCTCCACAGCACAGGAGGAAGCTTGCAGATTGTAGTGTGGTGTCTGCAGGACCTGTGATGATATCAGAAGAGGGAGGGCTCTGTGCTGCCATGTGATGCTTCAGCCCGCCCACTCCTGACATCACACAGGTCCTTGTGCTGGAGCACTCAGCACCCAGCTCAGCCCCGGCAGGCAGGTATGTGGCAATCTTGTCCCCTCTGGCCCCTGCTGCTGCCTCCTTCTCCACCAGACACACAGATCTCCCCAGCTGCTGCAGGAATCCAGCACTGGGGAAACCATGTTTGTCCCTGTGAAGGACTATTCATTTGCTGCTCCCTGCTCACCTGCTCAGCTGACAGGTCATGAATAGTGTTGAGCATTCCGATACCGCAAGTATCGGGTATCGGCCGATACTTGCGGTATCGGAATTCCGATACCGGTATTCCGATACTTGCCGCGTATCGGATACCGGAATCGGAAGTTCCAAGATTCAAAATTCAGAAATTCAGCCAATGAGAATGATTCCAAGTGTGGGCACATCCTGTTTAGCATGGAGGGCATGAAACTACTGGCAAGGCTGTGATTGGCTGCTGAAATGATGTCATGATGCAGTTTAAAAGTCGCTGGCGCCATTTTCCGATCACTCTGCTGTGAATTCAGTTAGTGACAGGACGCTGTTTGCTGACTGAGGGACAGTTTAGAGATAGCGATTTGCTTCTTTGTGCTTTCCAAAGGCTAATTTAGCAACCGCTGTGTTCACCTACTATTCACCTTGCTTTTGCCTTGTAGCGCTGTTTTCACAGCGATCTGCAAGGTCTGTGTGTGTGTGTGTGTGTGAGTGCAGCCCACTCTCTAGTCTGAGTGCAGCCACATAGGCCATCCATAGCTGGTTGTATTCAGTTCAGGGAGGGTGGTTCATTGCCTCATACTGTTCTTTTTTTTTTTTTTTTTTTCAAGTAGTGTAGTCTGCTGCTAATTTATTCAAAAAAATCCTATTAGTGTCTTTCCACCCGTCTCCAGCTAATTTGTGGAAAAACACTACATAGGATAAAGTAGAGGAGGGTTTTTGGGCCTTGCAGCGCCGTTTACGGCTGTCTGCACGGTCTCCGTGTGACTGCAGCTCGCCCTGTAGTCTGTGAGCAGCCGTAGCCTGGTTGTCTGCAGCTCAGGGTTGTTCACTGCGTCATACCGCCAAATCAATTTTAATTTTTTTTCAAGTAGTGTAGTCTGCTGCTAATTAATTTAAAAAAATCCTATTAGTGTCTTTCCACCCGTCTCCAGCTAATTTGTGGAAAAACACTACATAGGATAAAGTAGAGGAGGGTTTTTGGGCCTTGCAGCGCCGTTTACGGCTGTCTGCACGGTCTCCGTGTGACTGCAGCTCGCCCTGTAGTCTGTAAGCAGCCGTAGCCTGGTTGTCTGCAGCTCAGGGTTGTTCACTGCGTCATACCGCCAAATCAATTTTAATTTTTTTTCAAGTAGTGTAGTCTGCTGCTAATTAATTTAAAAAAATCCTATTAGTGTCTTTCCACCCGTCTCCAGCTAATTTGTGGAAAAACACTACATAGGATAAAGTAGAGGAGGGTTTTTGGGCCTTGCAGCGCCGTTTACGGCTGTCTGCACGGTCTCCGTGTGACTGCAGCTCGCCCTGTAGTCTGTGAGCAGCCGTAGCCTGGTTGTCTGCAGCTCAGGGTTGTTCACTGCGTCATACCGCCAAATCAATTTTAATTTTTTTTCAAGTAGTGTAGTCTGCTGCTAATTAATTTAAAAAAATCCTATTAGTGTCTTTCCACCCGTCTCCAGCTAATTTGTGGAAAAACACTACATAGGATAAAGTAGAGGAGGGTTTTTGGGCCTTGCAGCGCCGTTTACGTCTGTCTGCACGGTCTCTGTGTGACTGCAGCTCTATCTGTTGTCAGTTCAGCCCCCAAAAAAGAAATAAATAATAAAGTTCACCAAACACACCAGTTACACCACTTTACATTTGTGTAGGCCACATTAGCTCATATTAAAGTCTAGTCCACACTTTAGAAAATTAGTGTTTCTTATACCTGTTAGGAGGAGTTGCTCAGGAATAAGCACACAAATCCGTTAGTACTTTTCTGCTTATCTTTATCAGTCAACCAAGATGAAGAAGGCAGTGAGTAAGGCACGTGGGCGTGGGCGCGGAGCAGGGAGGGGACGTGGGGATTCTGTGCCTGCTGCGGGCACCGGTGACTCATCAGCACCCACTTTCACCAGGCAACAGTCGTTCATGCGCAGCTTTGTGTCAGAGCGCCGTACACCGCTGCTGCGTGAAGACCAAATTGAAGCCGTTGTCGGATGGATGGCAGCTAATGCATCAACTTCCATTAGTGCCACATCCTCTCAGACACAGAGCACTGGAGAGCAGCCATCTGTCTCTTCACCACCTGCCAAATTGCCCAGGCAGACAGAGAGCCCAGGACAGGAGCCGTCTCTACTTCTGTTCTCTGAATCTCTTGGCTTGGAAACAGGGGGCCAGCCAAGCAGCATTGGAGAAATGGAAGAAGAGGCAGGGTGCAGTGATGCCCAACAGCTTTTTCTGTCTTCCTCTGAAGAGGCGGGTGGGCCAGTGGCTCCGGTCACCACATCGCAGGCCGCATCAGCTGATGATGACACTCAGGTGCCACTTACTGGTGCGTGCTCTGCTGCTGAGACTACCCAGGAGGAGCAGTTGGGGGCAGAGGGTAGTGTAGATGATGAGGTCCTCGACCCATCTTGGCGTGAGGGACAGGAAGGTGGTGGGAGCAGCTCTGAGGAAGAGATTCCCCGTACGGCCCAAAGAGGGAGAGGGAGGGGGAAGACTGCGGATCCTGCAGCCTCCGCTTTGGCACCCGTTAGGAGCATGTCTCTTCCAAAAGCCAAAAAGGGCGCTCCCAAGACTTGCAGTGCCTGGTCCTTTTTTGACACAGTTGCAGATGACATTTGCTATGTCAGATGCAACGTGTGTCATCACAAAGTCAAAAGAGGTCGAAATGTCAGCAGCCTCAATACCTCCAACATGTGGAAACATGTGCGCACCAGGCACCCGGCGTTGTTAGAAAAACACACTGAAGAGGTAGGCCAACCAACAGCGGCAGCTACCACCTCTTCAGCTCGTGTTGCCTCTTCCTCTAGCTCACACGCAGCTGGTTCGGCTTCCTCCCAGGATCGCCGTGGAAGAACCTCTGGCCCTGTTGTCCAGAGACCCGCTGTAATTCCACCCGCAGCGCCACTTTCCCAGTCATCCACACACTCCCAGCCCAGTCTACAGCCATCGGTAGTACAGGCATGGGAGAAAAGGCGGCCTTTCTCGTCAAACCACCCACGAGCACAGGCTCTGACTGCAGGCATTGCCAAACTTCTGTCACTGGAAATGCTGTCATTCAGGCTGGTGGAGACTGACAGCTTCCGTGACTTGATGTCATTGGCAGTCCCACAGTACAATGTGCCCAGCCGCTTTTACTTCAGCAGGCAAGCCGTCCCTGCCCTGCACAAGCATGTGGAGGGACACATAAAACACGCGCTACTGAACGCCGTCAGTAGCAAGGTCCACCTCACCACCGATGCGTGGACCAGTCAACATGGACAGGGGCGATACCTTTCCCTCACTGCCCATTGGGTTAATGTCATTGAGCCAGGTACAGACCGTGCGAGTGGCGCAGGACGTGTCCTGCCCACTCCAAGGATTGCAGGAATCCATTCTGTACGCATTGACTCCTCCTCTTACACCAGTTCCTCAGAATCATCGCTGCAGGAGCCGTCACAGTCCACCTCCACATGGACCCGTGATGAACGTGTACCTGTTACGACCGACATGAGCACAGCCGTGGCCAAACGTCAACAGGCCGTGTTGAAATTAATTTTTTTGGGGAATCGTAGCCACACAGCGCAGGAGCTCTGGAATGCCATCAAGCAGGAGAGCGATGTGTGGTTTGTGCCAGCGAATCTCCAGCCAGGCATGGTAGTGTGTGATAATGGCCGAAATCTGGTGGCAGCTCTGGGCCTCGGCAACCTCACTCACATCCCATGTCTGGCACATGTGCTCAATTTGGTCGTGCAGAGCTTTTTGAGGGACTATCCGGATCTTGATGCACTGCTGCACAAGGTCCGCCTAGAGTGTGCTCACTTGCGTCGTTCCAGCACGGCAAAAGCGCGCATTGCGGCTCTGCAGCGCCGACACCACCTGCCGGAACATCGCATCATATGTGACCTACCTACCAGGTGGAATTCCACGTTACATATGTTGGAGCGGTTGTGTGAGCAGCAGCAAGCTGTAATGGAGTACCAGCTGCTTCAGGCGCAAAGAAGTCGCACTCAGCGCCGTACAGACTTCACAACCACAGAGTGGGCCACTATGAATGACGTCTGCCAGGTTTTGCGTCCCTTTGATTATTCCACGCGGATGGCGAGTGCAGATGATGCACTAGTCAGCATGACTGTCCCCCTTATCTGCCTGCTTGAAAAATCACTGCAAGCGCTAAGGGATGATGTTGTGGAAGAGGTGGAGGATGAGGATTCACCATTTCCATCATCTTCTGGACAGTCAGCGCCACGTGGTTCCTCACAAACGCTTAGGCAGGGGACAGTTTGTGAGGAGGATGAGGAGGAGTCAATGGAGGAGGAAGACGTCCGTCCAGAGGAGGGAGTTACCGAATTGTCCAGTACTCAGTGTGTACAGCGAGGGTGGGGTGATGACGAGCGGGCAGAGATCACGCCTCCAGCAGGGGACAGCGTTTCTTGGGCAGTTGGCAGTCTGCAGCACATGGTGGATTACATGCTGCAGTGCCTGAGAAACGACCGCCGCATCGCCCACATTCTCAACATGTCTGATTATTGGGTGTTCACCCTCCTCGATCCTCGCTACCGGGACAACGTAGAAAGCCTCATCACACCGTTGAACCGTGAGCGAAAAATGCGGGAGTACCAAGACACACTGGTCAATTCCATCATCTTCTCCATTCCAACTGAGAGAAGTGCTGCTAGTGCATTCCAAAGCAGCTCAGTGCGTCCAGGCAGTGGTGGAGGCTCTGCACAAAGAGGGAGCAGAAGCAGTGCCTCTGCCCAAGGCAAGACCAGTATGGCCCAACTGTGGCACAGTTTTCTGTGCCCCCCACAAAAGTCTACACCATCACAGACGGCTCCAGTCAGCAGGAGGCAACGGTTCCGTCAGATGGTGACAGACTACATGTCTTGCCCTCTTGCTGTACTCCCAGACGGCTCTTCCCCTTTCAAGTTTTGGGTCTCAAAGCTGGATACATGGCCAGAGCTAAGCCAGTATGCATTGGAGGTGCTGTCTTGCCCTGCGGCCAGTGTATTATCGGAACGTGTCTTTAGTGCTGCAGGTGGTGTACTAACTGACCGTCGCATGCGACTATCCTCCGATAACGTTGACCGGCTTACTTTCCTGAAAATGAACAAGGCCTGGATCTCGCAGGAATTTGCCACTCCTCCTCCTGATTAAATAATTAGGTCACTGTATACGTTATCCAGGTCTCCTGTTGTGTTCATCTTTCTACCACCTGAACTTAAATTCCTGTGCTCCAACACCGCCAGTTGAGGCTCAGAAGTGCCGTCTGCACAGTCAAAACATACGACCCAGTGTTATTGGGTTTCAGTAACGTCAGCTGATCCCCAGCTGTGTAGCCGGCAATGTGTCATGCGACCGCCACGCTGACACAACAACTGAAATGTAAGGGAATCTGTCCCCCCCCCCCCAAGGCGTTTGTTACTGAAAGAGCCACCTTGTGCAGCAGTAATGCTGCACAAGGAAAAGGTAGCTATTTTTGTTTAGCTCCTTGCACACGCAGAACTTAACACTTATAAAATGTGTCCACTGATACCGTAAAACCGTCCCGGAGGTGGGACTTTCCTTCGTAATGTGACGCAGCACAGCCGTCATTCCTACCCCCCCGGCGCCGCGCACCGGCTCCTCAGCGTTGTTTTATTCCGTCCCGGAGCCTGCGCTGTTATGTTATCCCGTGGCCAGGCAAACTTAGCGCTGCCCGTCTTCTGGCATCATTTGGTGTCAGGATGGCTGCGCCTGTGCGGCCGCGCTGGCAGAGAGCCCGCCTCGCAGTGTCTTCTGATTTAATCCCACTGGGGGCCTGGGATCCATGGACATACGCAGTGCATATCTGAACCTCCACCTCTCACTCATTTCCCTATGGCTTCTTCAGACTGTTCGGTGTCAGCTGGTCCCTAATAGCATGCCACGGCCGTGACACCGCACAGTCTTAAGAAGCCGTAGGGAGGGGAGTGAGAGGCGAGGATATGCACTGCGCATGTCCATGGATCCCAGGCCCCCAGTGGGATTAAATCAGAAGACACTGCGAGGCGGGCTCTCTGCCAGCGCGGCCGCACAGGCGCAGCCAGCCTGACACCAAATGATGTCAGAAGATGGGCAGCGCTAAGTGTGCCTGGCCACGGGATAACATAACAGCGCAGGCTCCGGGACGGAATCAAACAACGCTGAGGAGCCGGGGCGCGGCGCCGGGGGGGTAGGAATGACGGTTGTGCTGCGTCATATTACGAAGGAAAGTCCCACCTCCGGGACGGTTTCACGGTTTCAGGGGACACATTTTATAAGTGTTTAGTTCTGCGTGTGCAAGGAGCATGATGAAAAGAGCCACCTTTTCCTTTTGCATCTTTTGTGCTGCACAAGCTGGCTCTTTCAGCTACAAACGCCTTGGGGGGGGGTTAAAGGTTCCCTTTCGACTTTCTCAGGCTTCGGCCTACATTGTGTTCCTCTGCTTTTCCACCTGTCCCTGGGCTCCAACACCGCCAGTTGCCGTCCAGAAGTGCTGTACGCACAGTCAACAGTCCCTCCTCTGTTATTGGGGTTCAGTAACGTCAGCTGTTCCCCTGCTGTGTGTGTGGCAATCCCTCCTACCTCCTCCAACCTCCTCCTCCTCCACCTGCCCCTGGGCTCCAACACCGCCAGTTGCCGTCCAGAAGTGCTGTACGCACAGTCAACAGTCCCTCCTCTGTTATTGGGGTTCAGTAATGTCAGCTGTTCCCCTGCTGTGTGTGTGGCAATCCCTCCTACCTCCTCCAACCTCCTCCAACCTCCTCCTCCTCCACCTGTCCCTGGGCTCCAACACCGCCAGTTGCCGTCCAGAAGTGCTGTACGCACAGTCAACAGTCCCTCCTCTGTTATTGGGGTTCATTAACGTCAGCTGTTCCCCTGCTGTGTGTGTGGCAATCCCTCCTACCTCCTCCAACCTCCTCCTCCTCCTCCACCTGTCCCTGGGCTCCAACACCGCCAGTTGCCGTCCAGAAGTGCTGTACGCACAGTCAACAGTCCCTCCTCTGTTATTGGGGTTCAGTAACGTCAGCTGTTCCCCTGCTGTGTGTGTGGCAATCCCTCCTACCTCCTCCAACCTCCTCCTCCTCCTCCACCTGTCCCTGGGCTCCAACACCGCCAGTTGCCGTCCAGAAGTGCTGTACGCACAGTCAACAGTCCCTCCTCTGTTATTGGGGTTCAGTAACGTCAGCTGTTCCCCTGCTGTGTGTGTGGCAATCCCTCCTACCTCCTCCAACCTCCTCCTCCTCCACCTGTCCCTGGGCTCCAACACCGCCAGTTGCCGTCCAGAAGTGCTGTACGCACAGTCAACAGTCCCTCCTCTGTTATTGGGGTTCAGTAACGTCAGCTGTTCCCCTGCTGTGTGTGTGGCAATCCCTCCTACCTCCTCCAACCTCCTCCAACCTCCTCCTCCTCCACCTGTCCCTGGGCTCCAACAACGCCAGTTGCCGTCCAGAAGTGCTGTACGCACAGTCAACAGTCCCTCCTCTGTTATTGGGGTTCAGTAACGTCAGCTGTTCCCCTGCTGTGTGTGTGGCAATCCCTCCTACCTCCTCCAACCTCCTCCTCCTCCTCCACCTGTCCCTGGGCTCCAACACCGCCAGTTGCCGTCCAGAAGTGCTGTACGCACAGTCAACAGTCCCTCCTCTGTTATTGGGGTTCAGTAACGTCAGCTGTTCCCCTGCTGTGTGTGTGGCAATCCCTCCTACCTCCTCCAACCTCCTCCAACCTCCTCCTCCTCCACCTGTCCCTGGGCTCCAACAACGCCAGTTGCCGTCCAGAAGTGCTGTACGCACAGTCAACAGTCCCTCCTCTGTTATTGGGGTTCAGTAACGTCAGCTGTTCCCCTGCTGTGTGTGTGGCAATCCCTCCTACCTCCTCCAACCTCCTCCTCCTCCTCCACCTGTCCCTGGGCTCCAACACCGCCAGTTGCCGTCCAGAAGTGCTGTACGCACAGTCAACAGTCCCTCCTCTGTTATTGGGGTTCAGTAACGTCAGCTGTTCCCCTGCTGTGTGTGTGGCAATCCCTCCTACCTCCTCCAACCTCCTCCAACCTCCTCCTCCTCCACCTGTCCCTGGGCTCCAACAACGCCAGTTGCCGTCCAGAAGTGCTGTACGCACAGTCAACAGTCCCTCCTCTGTTATTGGGGTTCAGTAACGTCAGCTGTTCCCCTGCTGTGTGTGTGGCAATCCCTCCTACCTCCTCCAACCTCCTCCTCCTCCTCCACCTGTCCCTGGGCTCCAACACCGCCAGTTGCCGTCCAGAAGTGCTGTACGCACAGTCAACAGTCCCTCCTCTGTTATTGGGGTTCAGTAACGTCAGCTGTTCCCCTGCTGTGTGTGTGGCAATCCCTCCTACCTCCTCCAACCTCCTCCTCCTCCTCCACCTGTCCCTGGGCTCCAACACCGCCAGTTGCCGTCCAGAAGTGCTGTACGCACAGTCAACAGTCCCTCCTCTGTTATTGGGGTTCAGTAACGTCAGCTGTTCCCCTGCTGTGTGTGTGGCAATCCCTCCTACCTCCTCCAACCTCCTCCTCCTCCTCCACCTGTCCCTGGGCTCCAACACCGCCAGTTGCCGTCCAGAAGTGCTGTACGCACAGTCAACAGTCCCTCCTCTGTTATTGGGGTTCAGTAACGTCAGCTGTTCCCCTGCTGTGTGTGTGGCAATCCCTCCTACCTCCTCCAACCTCCTCCAACCTCCTCCTCCTCCACCTGTCCCTGGGCTCCAACAACGCCAGTTGCCGTCCAGAAGTGCTGTACGCACAGTCAACAGTCCCTCCTCTGTTATTGGGGTTCAGTAACGTCAGCTGTTCCCCTGCTGTGTGTGTGGCAATCCCTCCTACCTCCTCCAACCTCCTCCTCCTCCTCCACCTGTCCCTGGGCTCCAACACCG
Source organism: Ranitomeya variabilis (assembly GCF_051348905.1). NCBI lineage: Eukaryota > Metazoa > Chordata > Amphibia > Anura > Dendrobatidae > Ranitomeya > Ranitomeya variabilis. Next base: position 276,136,677 of record NC_135235.1, on the reverse strand, counting down.
CCAGTTGCCGTCCAGAAGTGCTGTACGCACAGTCAACAGTCCCTCCTCTGTTATTGGGGTTCAGTAACGTCAGCTGTTCCCCTGCTGTGTGTGTGGCAATCCCTCCTACCTCCTCCAACCTCCTCCAACCTCCTCCTCCTCCACCTGTCCCTGGGCTCCAACAATGCCAGTTGCCGTCCAGAAGTGCTGTACGCACAGTCAACAGTCCCTCCTCTGTTATTGGGGTTCAGTAACGTCAGCTGTTCCCCTGCTGTGTGTGTGGCAATCCCTCCTACCTCCTCCAACCTCCTCCAACCTCCTCCTCCTCCACCTGTCCCTGGGCTCCAACAACGCCAGTTGCCGTCCAGAAGTGCTGTACGCACAGTCAACAGTCCCTCCTCTGTTATTGGGGTTCAGTAACGTCAGCTGTTCCCCTGCTGTGTGTGTGGCAATCCCTCCTACCTCCTCCAACCTCCTCCTCCTCCTCCACCTGTCCCTGGGCTCCAACACCGCCAGTTGCCGTCCAGAAGTGCTGTACGCACAGTCAACAGTCCCTCCTCTGTTATTGGGGTTCAGTAACGTCAGCTGTTCCCCTGCTGTGTGTGTGGCAATCCCTCCTACCTCCTCCAACCTCCTCCAACCTCCTCCTCCTCCACCTGTCCCTGGGCTCCAACAACGCCAGTTGCCGTCCAGAAGTGCTGTACGCACAGTCAACAGTCCCTCCTCTGTTATTGGGGTTCAGTAACGTCAGCTGTTCCCCTGCTGTGTGTGTGGCAATCCCTCCTACCTCCTCCAACCTCCTCCTCCTCCTCCACCTGTCCCTGGGCTCCAACACCGCCAGTTGCCGTCCAGAAGTGCTGTACGCACAGTCAACAGTCCCTCCTCTGTTATTGGGGTTCAGTAACGTCAGCTGTTCCCCTGCTGTGTGTGTGGCAATCCCTCCTACCTCCTCCAACCTCCTCCTCCTCCACCTGTCCCTGGGCTCCAACAACGCCAGTTGCCGTCCAGAAGTGCTGTACGCACAGAGCCAAACACCTCGCCAATGTGTTAGTGGGGTTCAGCACCGCCAGCTGTTCCCCTGCTGTGTATACGGCAACGTGTACTGCGACCGCCACGCAGTCACAACAAGTTTACTTTAAGGGAACCTGTCCCCCCCCCCCCCCCCAGGCGTTTGTTACTGAAGGAGCCACCTTGTGCAGCAGTAATGATGCAAAGGGAAAAAGTGCCTCTTTTCGTGGTGCTCCTTGCACATGCTGAACCTAACACTTATGAAATGTGTCCCCACACACCGTTAAACCGTCCGGTAGGTGGAACTTTCCTTTGTCGTGTGACGCAGCACAGCCATCATTTTTACCCCCTTGGCGCCGTGTGCCGCCTCCTCAGCGTTGTTTGAATCTGTCCCGGAGCCTGCGCTGTTAGATTAGCCCTTGGCCATGCACACATTTTGCGCTGCCCGTCTTCTGACATCATTTGGTGTCAGGCTGGCTGCGCCTGTGCGGGTGCGCTGGCCGAGATCCCGCCTCGCAGTGTCGTCTAATGTAATCCCACCGCGGGCCTGTGATCCGTGCCCGTGCGCAGTGCATATCCTCGCCTCTCACTCCCCTCCCTACGGCTTCTTCAGACTGTGCGATGTCAGCTGGTCCCTAATAGCATGCCACGGCCGTGACACCGCACAGACTGAAAAAGCCGTAGGGAGGGGAGTGAGAGGCGAGGATATGCACTGCGCACGGGCACGGATCACAGGCCCGCGGTGGGATTACATTAGACGACACTGCGAGGCGGGATCTCGGCCAGCGCACCCGCACAGGCGCAGCCAGCCTGACACCAAATGATGTCAGAAGACGGGCAGCGCAAAATGTGTGCATGGCCAAGGGCTAACCTAACAGCGCAGGCTCCGGGACAGATTCAAACAACGCTGAGGAGGCGGCGCACGGCGCCAAGGGGGTAAAAATGATGGCTGTGCTGCGTCACACGACAAAGGAAAGTTCCACCTACCGGACGGTTTAACGCTGTGAGGGGACACATTTCATAACTGTTAGGTTCCGCATGTGCAAGGACCATAATTAAAAGTGCTAAGTTTACCTTTTCCAGCATTAGTGCTGTACACAATGGCTCTTTCAGCTACAAACGCCTGGGGGGGGGGGGGTTAAAGGTTTCCTTTCAACTTGCTCGAGTGCAGGCTTCGGCCTACACTCCGCTCCCCCTGCTCCTCCTGCTGACCCTGGGCTCTAACACCGCCAGTTGGGGCCCGGTACTGCTAGCTGCACAGAGAAAAACACCAGCCAATGTGTCAGTGGGGTTCAGCACCGCCAGCTGTTCCCCTGCTGTGCAGCCGGCATCGTGTCCTGCAAAAGCCACGCAGACACAAGAACTGAAATTGAAGGGAACCTGTCCCCCCTCCCCCAGGCGTTTGTACGTTTTTAAGGCCACCTTGTACAGCGGTAATGCTGCATGTGTGCAAGGTGGCTCATAAACGTATTCTCCTCGCACATGTGGAACGGAAAACACGTCTAAAATGTGTCCTCTGTGTGACCATTTAACCGTCCCGGTGGTGTGACTTTCCTTTGTAATGACACGCTGCAACCCCCTTGGTAGCGCTGCCCGTCTTCTGGCATCATTGTTTGGCTGCCTGCGCCTCTGCGGCCGCCCTGACCCACACAACGCCCCTCGGTGTCTTATTTCTTGGGACTGCGAGGGTGTGTTTGATGGGCATGAGCAGTGCATCAGTTCGCCTGTCCCTCATCTCCTTCCGCCTTCTTCGGACTGTGCGGCTTCATGGCCGTGGCATGCGATAAGGGATCAGCTGACGCCACATAGTCTGAAGCAGGTGTAAGAACCCAAGCGAGAGGCGAACATATGTACTGCGCCAGGCCATGAATCCCAGCCCCGCAGTGTTTTAACTATGTCAATACACTGCGGGGCTGTGATTCATGGGCATTGCGAACCGCACCAGCCAACATTAAATGAGGTCAGAAGATGGGCAGCGCTAACAGCGCTAGGCCAGGGGATAACACGACAGCGCAGACTCCTGTACAGCAAATAACAACGCTCAGGAGGCTGCACCCAGCACCAAGGTGGGATTCTTGACATCTGTGCTGCGTCTCATTACAAAGGGAACTCGCGCCTCCAACACAGTTTGACTGTTTAAAGGGCTAAATGTTATACGTGTTTCATTCAGCGTGTGCAAGGAGCGAAATTAAAAGAGCAACCTTTGACTTGTGCAGCACTACTGCTGCATAAGCTGTGGCTCTTCTACTTTGTAACCCCTGAGGGGGGGTTAAAGGTTACCTTTGAAATTGGTTCAATTAGGCTTCGGCCTACACTCTGCTCCCCCTGCAGAGCCCTGGGCTCCAACACCGCCAGTTGGGGCCCGGTACTGCTAGCTGCACAGAGAAAAACACCAGCCAATGTGTCAGTGGGGTTCAGCACCGCCAGCTGTTCCCCTGCTGTGCAGCCGGCATCGTGTCCTGCGACCGCCACGCAGACACAACAGACCCAAAGCTGCCGCCAGTGCAGGCTTCGGCCTACACTCCCCTCCCCCTGCTCCTGCTCCTCCTCCTCCTGCTGACCCTGGGCTCTAACAAACCGCCAGTTGGGGCCCAGATGTGCTAGCTGCACAGAGAAAAACACCAGCCAATGTGTCAGTGGGGTCCAGCACCGCCAGCTGTTCCCCTGCTGTGCAGCCGGCAACGTGTCCTGCAAAAGCCACGCAGACACAAGAACTGAAATTGAAGGGAACCTGTCCCCCCTCCCCCAGGCGTTTTTACGTTATCCAGCCACCTTGTACAGCGGTAATGCTGCATGTGTGCAAGGTGGCTCAGAAACGTATTCTCCTCGCACATGTGGAACTGAAAACACGTCTGCAATGTGTCCTCTGTGTGACCATTTAACCGTCCCGGTGGTGTGACTTTCCTTTGTAATGACACGCTGCAACCCCCTTGGTAGCGCTGCCCGTCTTCTGGCATCATTGTTTGGCTGGCTGCGCCTCTGCGGCCGCCCTGACCCACACAACGCCCCTCGGTGTCTTATTTATTGGGACTGCGAGGGTGTGATTGATGGGCAGGATCAGTGCATCAGTTCGCCTGTCCCTCCTCTCCTTCCGCCTTCTTCGGACTGTGCGGCTTCATGGCCGTGGCATGCGATAAGGGATCAGATGACGCCGCACAGTCTGAAGCGGGTGTAAGGACCCGAGTGTGAGAGGCCAACATATGTGCTGCGCCAGGCCCTGAATCCCAGCCCCGCAGTGTTTTGACAATGTTAAGACACTGCGGGGCTGGGATTCATGGTCATCGCGAAACGCACCGGCCGACATTAAATGATGTCAGAAGATGGGCAGCGCTAACAGCGCTAGGCCAGGGGATAACACGACAGCGCAGACTCCTGTACAGCAAATAACAACGCTCAGGAGGCTGCACCCAGCACCAAGGTGGGATTCTTGACATCTGTGCTGCGTCTCATTACAAAGGGAACTCGCACCTCCAACACAGTTTGACTGTATAAAGGGCTAAATGTTATACGTGTTTCATTCAGCGTGTGCAAGGAGCGAAATTAAAAGAGCAACCTTTGACTTGTGCAGCACTACTGCTGCATAAGCTGTGGCTCTTCTACTTTGTAACCCCTGAGGGGGGGTTAAAGGTTACCTTTGAAATTGGTTCAATTAGGCTTCGGCCTACACTCTGCTCCCCCTGCAGAGCCCTGGGCTCCAACACCGCCAGTTGGGGCCCGGTACTGCTAGCTGCACAGAGAAAAACACCAGCCAATGTGTCAGTGGGGTTCAGCACCGCCAGCTGTTCCCCTGCTGTGCAGCCGGCATCGTGTCCTGCGACCACCACGCAGACACAACAGACCCAAAGCTGCCGCCAGTGCAGGCTTCGGCCTACACTCCCCTCCCCCTGCTCCTGCTCCTCCTCCTCCTGCTGACCCTGGGCTCTAACAAACCGCCAGTTGGGGCCCAGATGTGCTAGCTGCACAGAGAAAAACACCAGCCAATGTGTCAGTGGGGTCCAGCACCGCCAGCTGTTCCCCTGCTGTGCAGCCGGCAACGTGTCCTGCAAAAGCCACGCAGACACAAGAACTGAAATTGAAGGGAACCTGTCCCCCCTCCCCCAGGCGTTTTTACGTTATCCAGCCACCTTGTACAGCGGTAATGCTGCATGTGTGCAAGGTGGCTCAGAAACGTATTCTCCTCGCACATGTGGAACTGAAAACACGTCTGCAATGTGTCCTCTGTGTGACCATTTAACCGTCCCGGTGGTGTGACTTTCCTTTGTAATGACACGCTGCAACCCCCTTGGTAGCGCTGCCCGTCTTCTGGCATCATTGTTTGGCTGGCTGCGCCTCTGCGGCCGCCCTGACCCACACAACGCCCCTCGGTGTCTTATTTATTGGGACTGCGAGGGTGTGATTGATGGGCAGGATCAGTGCATCAGTTCGCCTGTCCCTCCTCTCCTTCCGCCTTCTTCGGACTGTGCGGCTTCATGGCCGTGGCATGCGATAAGGGATCAGATGACGCCGCACAGTCTGAAGCGGGTGTAAGGACCCGAGTGTGAGAGGCCAACATATGTGCTGCGCCAGGCCCTGAATCCCAGCCCCGCAGTGTTTTGACAATGTTAAGACACTGCGGGGCTGGGATTCATGGTCATCGCGAAACGCACCGGCCGACATTAAATGATGTCAGAAGATGGGCAGCGCTAACAGCGCTAGGCCAGGGGATAACACGACAGCGCAGACTCCTGTACAGCAAATAACAACGCTCAGGAGGCTGCACCCAGCACCAAGGTGGGATTCTTGACATCTGTGCTGCGTCTCATTACAAAGGGAACTCGCACCTCCAACACAGTTTGACTGTATAAAGGGCTAAATGTTATACGTGTTTCATTCAGCGTGTGCAAGGAGTGAAATTAAAAGAGCAACCTTTGACTTGTGCAGCACTACTGCTGCATAAGCTGTGGCTCTTCTACTTTGTAACCCCTGAGGGGGGGTTAAAGGTTACCTTTGAAATTGGTTCAAGTAGGCTTCGGCCTACACTCTGCTCCCCCTGCAGAGCCCGGGCTCCAACACCGCTAGTTGCTGTCCGGAAGTGCTGGCTGCACAGAGCCAAACACCTCGCCAATGTGTCAGTGGGGTCCAGCACCGCCAGCTGTTCCCCTGCTGTGCAGCCGGCAACGTGTCCTGCAAAAGCCACGCAGACACTTGCTCTTGGACCTTCTGCTCCCCATCCTGGTTCCAGTACCGTCAGCTGGTTCCGGGCAGAGCCTTTGGCTTAGGTGCCTCCCTTTGGTATCCGAGTTCCACCAATGTCAGGTGGTCCTTGGTAGTGCTTTCAGGCACGGGTACCTCCTGCTTAGTAACCGGGTTCCAGTAACGTCAGCTGGTCCTCGGTAGTTCCATTGGCTCTTGGACCTTCGGCTACCCATCCGGGTTCCAGCACCGTCAGCTGGTTCTCGGCAGTGTCTTTTGCTCTTGTACCTTCTGCTCCCCATCCTGGTTCCAGTACCGTCAGCTGGTTCCGGGCAGAGCCTTTGGCTTAGGTGCCTCCCTCTGGGTATCTGAGTTCCACCAACGTCAGGTGGTCCTTGGTAGTGCTTTCAGCACAGGTACCTCCTGCTTAGTAACCGGGTTCCAGTAACGTCAGCTGGTCCTCGGTCGTTCCATTGGCTCTTGGACCTTCGGGTAGCCATCCGAGTTCCAGTTCCATCAGCTGGTTCTCGGCATTTTCTCAGCCTTCTTGTACCTTTTGCTACATTTCCAAGTTCAAGAGACTAAACACGATGACCCGGAAGACCACCCCTAAGATGACGACGACACCAGAGACGACAACCACCGTGATGACGACGACCCTGGAGACGATGACCCTGAAGACCACCCCGATGACGACGACCCCGGAGACCACCCCGATGACGTCGACCCCGGAGACGACGACCCTGGAGACGACGACGACCTGGAAGACCGAGAAGCAGAAGAACAAGAGGCTGCAGAACAAAGAGCAGAAGGACATTAAGCATAACACAAAATATCAGAGCAAAAAATATTATGTAAATTATAAGCAGAAGAAGACTAAGCAGTGTATGGGGGTGAGTCCGTTCCTCCTCGTGGTGCCCCTGGATAAAGCCTGATGCTGCAGGCCAAACTGAACGCGGACAAATGTAACTGTTTTGTGACAGGCAGAACGGAAGGTGTAATCTTCAAACTTTTATAGATAACAACTACGGGAATGCCTGTCACAAATAAGAATATGATGAAGAAGTAGAATATGATGAAGATAATAGTAAACTAAAAACAATATGAACAATGTAACCCAAAAAATAATAGGTAGAAGATGAAGAAGAAGATGAATAAGGTGAAGAAGTTGATGTCAAAGAAGCTGATGATGAGGATAATTAAGAAGAAAGCGTGGGAGAAGTAAAAAAAAAGGTGAAGGGCGTGGAAGCAGTGAAACATCAATATCTGACATAAAAAAAAAAATTAACATAGTCAAATTCTTTCTAACGCCGAACGTCATAAAAAAAAACGCAAAATCCTGCTATTCTATTACATTGGGCTAAACCTCTGTGCCTTTAATATCTCCGCCACGTCCCCCAATACATCCTACATTATTCTTAGTTGTTTTCCTTCATGTAGAATGAACCTACAAGTGTATAAAGGGTTTATTTTAATTCCGATATTTTCGTCCCATTGACTTGCATTGGGATCGGGTATCGGTATCGGATTAGATCCGATACTTTGACGGTATCGGCCGATACTTTCCGATACCGATACTTTCCGATATCGGAAGGTATCGCTCAACACTAGTCATGAATGACAGCTAATGAATATTCACTGCCCTTTAACGATTGGGACCATGTGGTTTCCCCAGTGCTGATTCCTGAAGCCCAGCAGGGACATTTTTCTGCCTCCTGCCTCCCAGTGCAATCCCACTCGCTGCTGCCCCCTCCCCACGTTACGTCCCTACCATAAGACGCACCCACACTTTCCTCCCAAATTTGGAGGAAAAAAGTGAGTCTTATGGTCAGAAAAATACGGTAGTCAGGCAGCAAAGTTAAGGACAGACTGAAGAGGTGCGAGGGTGTTAGCAGGGAGGCCACTGAAAAGGATGTTGCAGTAGTCGAGACGGGAGATGATCAGGGCATGCACAAGCATTTTAGTAGATTGAGGGTTGAGGAAAGGATGGATTATGGAAATATTTTTGAACTGGAGACGACAGGAAGTGGAAAGAGTTTGGATGTGCGGTTTGAAGGACAGGGCAGAGTCAAGGGTTATGCCGAGGCAGCGGACTTCTGTTACAGGGGAAAGCATGATGTCGTTAATTGTGATAGATAGGTCAGGTAAGGAAGACCTATGAGATGGAGGAAAGATGATGAGTTCAGATTTGTCCACATTGAGTTTGAGGAAGCGAGAGGAGAAGGAGGATATGAATGATAGACACTCCTGGATTCTGGACAGCAGAGCAGTGATGTCTGGGCCAGAGAGGTAGATCTGAGTGTCGTCAGCATAAAGGTGGTACTGGAATCCATGGGACTTTATGATTTGTCCCAGGCCAAGTGTATAGATTGAGAAGAGTAGGGGTCCTAGAACAGAGCCTTGGGGGACTCCAACAAAGAGAGGGTGGGATGAAGAAGTAGTGTGGGAGAGGGAGATGCTGAATGTGCAGTTGGAAAGGTATGAGTAGATCCAGGATAGGGTGAGGTCTTTGATGCCAAAGAAGAAGAGGATCTGTAGTAGGAGGCAGTGGTCACCCGGTTGAAAGCAGAGGACAGGTCTAAAAGGAGGAGTATAGAGTACTGTCCATTAGCTTTGGCTGTAAGGTTGTTAGTAATTTTGGTCAGGGCTGTCTCAGATGAGTTATGGGTGCGGAAACCAGCTTCTAGATTGTCAAAGAGCAAGCTAGATGAGAGGTGGGAGGAAAGTTCAGCGTGGACGTGCTGCTCCAGAAGTTTAGAAGCGAATGGGAGCAGCGATATTGGGCTATAGCTGGACATAGCAGTTGGGTCGAGGGTTGGCTTTTTAAGGATTGGCATGATTGTGGCATGTTTGAAAGCAGAAGGGAAGGTGCCAGAAGTTAGTGATAGGTTGAAGAGGTGGGTTAGGGATGGGATAAGAGTGGTGGTGAGGTTGGGGAGGAGGTGGGATGGGATGTGGTCAAGCACACAGGTGGTGAGGAGAGATTTGTAGGAGACAATTAAGCTCCCCTTCAGTGATGTTGAATAGGGAGTTTATAGGGTTTGGGCATTGGTCTGGTATACAAAGAGGTTGTAGTGGTTGAACAATGAAGACTTGCCTTGTTTTGTCGATCTTATTTTTAAAGTGTGTTTGTTATACATGCAGATGAGGTGGAAGTGTTCTATTAGAGATCTGAAGACCTTCTTGTGGAAGTGTGAACTGTGTCCATGTAATGAGTCATGAACCCAGATGTCAAATTGAGACCTTTTGTTAGAGATTGAAACATATTTATCAACTTGAACTCTCAGATTTTTCTTTCTGTAACTGTTAAAATGACGTTTCAATATTAGGACTTTTAGATCTGCCATACTGTGTCCAGGTCTAGAGAAGTGTATTCCTACAGGCGTGTCCAGCTCATTTTATATTGTATGTCTATGCAGATTCATCCTTGTTTGTAGTTTAAGTTTTGCTTCCCCGATGTATGTCCCTGCATTGCACTGTGTACATTGTATCATGTACACCACGTTGGAGGATGTACATGGAAAAGAGTCCATGATCTTATAGTCCTGATTTGTGTTAGGTATGGGGACTTTATCTGTTGGTGATATGTGGGTACAGGTCTTACATTTCTTACTGTTATAGGGGACTGTGCCCGTCTCTGATGGTGATGTGAGGACACTTCTAACAAGGATATTCCTTAGGTTGGGGGCTGTTTTTAGGAGAGAACTGGCAGTTCTAGGAATATTGCTTTCAGTCTGTGGTCTCTGTAGAATATGGGTTGGAGGTCAACGCCAGTTTTCCTTAAGATGTTCATGTGAGGGTTGTATGTGACCACAAGAGGCACCCTGTTGTTGTCCTCTCTCAGTTTGTAATCCAGGAGGCTGCTTCTTGGGATTCTTGGAGCTCTGTGGATCTGTTCATCAATTACAAGTGGATGATACCCTTGTTGTAGGAATGTTTTCCTCAGTGATGATAGGTGTTGTTTTAGATCCAAATGTACCTTAGAGCTTGACTATAGATTATTGATTTTTTTGTGTCTTGGGTTACAGCTGTTACATCTCAAGTATGCCGGACGTCCTGTGGGTTTATGGTAAATAGACGTTTATACGGTATTGTCTTTGATGTATGTGGTTGTGTCTAGAAAATGAATTTGGGACTTTTAAAAGTTGAGGGTTCGCTCTGCCCTCACCATTACAGTCTATTACCCTGTCTCTGTTTTGCATGGACATTTTGACATATGCCTAAACGGGACCCAAAAACGCAAAGTAAAAGCTCCCTTCCTCTTCAGGCAGGGATAGCATGTGACTGCTTCAGCCAATCAGTGACTGCAGTAGTTGTTATTTTACCACTGATTGGCTGCCATGGTCATGCACCATCAGTGGTGGGAGGAATAGCAAGGAGACTGGTGGGGGATTCTTGCACTATTACAAAGAAATGGCAGTGGACCATTAGGTGAGTGTGTGTGTAGCTGTACAGTATATATGTGTGTGGATGTATATATGTGTGTGTGTATATATATATGTATACAGATATTGCACCAAAATCTGTATACATTGGTCAAATGCACTTTCAATAGTCCCCATTATACCTTTCCTATTACTTGCATGCTATTTTATGTCAAACATTTTCTCCGCCAATTACTTCCCTCTACCCCATTTTTTAAATATTCATTCTTCACTACATTCTTATTTCTTTTTACAATTTTAATGGCCATCTGTTATTTTTCCTAAGAACTTTCAGCTTCATAATGAATGTGCAGATGCCCCTTATAAATCGAGTTAACTTCAGGATCAGCCTTTTCCCCGTCATACAAAGACCATGAAATCCACAGCCAATTTCTCTGGCCGCTATCCAGGATATTTGGCTGATATATTCCTGAACTATGTCTTCTATCATTATTGAGACACGTAAAACACCTAATTGTAAAATCTGGCAAAAATAGGAAGAAAATCTAAAAATAAATAGGATTTTACATAGCAGCACATGACTGTGACCCACTTTAAACTAAGCATGATTGTCTGAAAGAAACAGGAGAAAAAAAAACCGCTTGGTATTCTGCCTACTCGAAAGAAATGACTTTGGAGAAGAGCCAGTATGGAGAAACTGGGAAACTAGGGCATGTACAATGCAGACTGGCAGCGTCGTCAGCGGCTTGGCATTGCAGGAAGAGAAAACTGAAACATCTACATTATGGGCCAGTGATCATTTTTACACCTTCATTGATTTAAATGGCTCTTTAGGAATGGAAAAAAGATATTAAGGCCTGTGAAGAGACCTTCGATGCTCATTTGTCGGCAGCGATGGCGGTGAAGGATTTATGATGCTGTTAACCCCTTTGTTGTAGCCCATAGGCTGGAAGACAAGGTTTGATTAGAAATGTTAAAATATTTTGCTCTGATCTCTGAACAGAAATTAATTTGCTTTACTAGAAAATGTATCAACTCAATACTTTTCTATCTGAATGCAAAACATGCCCAGAGCTCATTGTATGTGAACTTGACAAGAGCGAATTTCAAAAAATTTGGGCAGATTTGCTTTATTATGCAGTCAGATTCAAAATCATCCAAATTGAAAGTCACATACCTTGAGAAAACTAGAAAATATGAATGAGAAGAATGTCTGCAGCAGGGTTGTGTGTGCGTGCGCAGTTATTAGTGTATGCATGCAGCAGAACTGTGTGTGCATCTGTCTTATGAGCGTGTGTATGCAGCAAAGCTGTGTGTGCCACTCAGTTATGAGTGTGTGTATGCAGAAAAGCTGTGTGTGCTATTGAGTTATGAGTGTGCGTATGCAGAAAAGCTGTGTGTGCTATTGAGTTGTGAGTGTGCGTATGCAGAAAAGCTGTGTGTGCTACTGAGTTATGAGTATGTGTGTATGCAGAAAAGCTGTGTGTGCTACTGAGTTATGAGTGTGTGTATGCAGCAGAGCTGTGTGTGCTACTGAGATATGAGTGTGTGTATGCAGCAAAGCTGTGTGTGCTACTGAGTTATGAGTGTGTGTATGCAGCAAAGCTGTGTGTGCTACTGAGTTATGAGTGTGTGTATGCAGCAAAGCTGTGTGTGTGCTACTGAGTTATGAGTGTGCGTATGCAGAAAAGCTGTGTGTGCTACTGAGCTATGAGTGTGTGTGTATGCAGAAAAGCTATGTGTGCTACTGAGTTATGAGTGTGTGTATGCAGCAAAGCTGTGTGTGCTACTGAGTTATGAGTGTGTGTATGCAGCAAAGCTGTGTGTGCTACTGAGTTACGAGTATGTGTGTATGCAGAAAAGCTGTGTGTGCTACTGAATTATGAGTGTGTGTATGCAGCAAAGCTGTGTGTGCTACTGAGTTATGAGTGTGTGTATGCAGCAAAGCTGTGTGTATGCTACTGAGTTATGAGCGTGTGTATGCAGCAAAGCTGTGTGAGCTACTGAGTTATGAGCATGTGTATGCAGCAGAGCTGTGTGTGCTACTGAGATATGAGTGTGCGTATGCAGCAAAGGTGTGTGTGCTACTGAGTTATGAGTGTATGTATGCAGCTAAGCTGTGTGTGCTACTGAGTTATGAGTGTGTGTGTGCAGCAAAGCTGTGTGTGTGCTACTGAGTTATGAGTGTGCGTATGCAGAAAAGCTGTGTGTGCTACTCAGTTATGAGTGTGTGTGTGTATGCAGCAAAGCTGTGTGTGCTACTGAGTTATGAGTGTGTGCATGCAGTAAAGCTGTGTGTGCTACTGAGTTATGAGTGTGTGTATGCAGCAAAGCTGTGTGTGCTACTGAGTTATGAGTGTGTGTATGCAGCAAAGCTGTGTGTATGCTACTGAGTTATGAGTGTGCGTATGCAGAAAAGCTGTGTGTGCTACTGAGCTATGTGTGTGTGTATGCAGAAAAGCTGTGTGTGCTACTGAGTTATGAGTGTGTGTGTATGCAGCAAAGCTGTGTGTGCTACTGAGTTATGAATGTGTGTATGCAGCAAAGCTGTGTGTATGCTACTGAGTTATGAGTGTGTGTATGCAGCAAAGCTGTGTGTGCTACTGAGTTATGAGTATGTGTGTATGCAGAAAAGCTGTGTGTGCTACTGAATTATGAGTGTGTGTAGGCAGCAAAGCTGTGTGTGCTACTGAGTTATGAGTGTGTGTATGCAGCAAAGCTGTGTGTGCTACTGAGCTATGAGTGTGTGTATGCAGCAAAGCTGTGTGTGCTACTGAGTTATGAGCGAGTGTATGCAGCAAAGCTGTGTGCGCTACTGAGTTATGAGCGTGTGTATGCAGCAGAGCTGTGTGTGCTACTGAGATATGAGTGTGTGTATGCAGCAAAGGTGTGTGTGCTACTGAGTTATGAGTGTGTGTATGCAGCTAAGCTTGGGTGCTACTGAGTTATGAGTGTGTGTATGCAGCAAAGCTGTGTGTGTGCTACTGAGTTATGAGTGTGCGTATGCAGAAAAGCTGTGTGTGCTACTCAGTTATGAGTGTGTGTGTATGCAGCAAAGCTGTGTGTGCTACTGAGTTATGAGTGTGCATGCAGTAAAGCTGTGTGTGCTACTGAGTTATGAGTGTGTGCATGCAGCAAAGCTGTGTGTGCTACTGAGTTATGAGTGTGTGTATGCAGCAAAGCTGTGTGTATGCTACTGAGTTATGAGTGTGCATATGCAGAAAAGCTGTGTGTGCTACTAAGCTATGAGTGTGTGTGTATGCAGAAAAGCTGTGTGTGCTACTGAGTTATGAGTGTGTGTGTATGCAGCAAAGCTGTGTGTGCTACTGAGTTATGAGTGTGTGTATGCAGCAAAGCTGTGTGTGCTACTGAGTTATGAATGTGTGTATGCAGCAAAGCTGTGTGTGCTACTGAGTTATGAGTATGTGTGTGCAGAAAAGCTGTGTGTGCTACTGAGTTATGAGTGTGTGTATGCAGCTAAGCTGTGTGTGCTACTGAGGTATGAGTGTGTGTATGCAGCAAAGCTGTGTGTGTGCTACTGAGTTATGAGTGTGCGTATGCAGAAAAGCTGTGTGTGCTACTCAGTTATGAGTGTGTGTGTATGCAGCAAAGCTGTGTGTGCTACTGAGTTATGAGTGTGTGCATGCAGTAAAGCTGTGTGTGCTACTGAGTTATGAGTGTGTGTATGCAGCAAAGCTGTGTGTGCTACTGAGTTATGAGTGTGTGTATGCAGCAAAGCTGTGTGTATGCTACTGAGTTATGAGTGTGCGTATGCAGAAAAGCTGTGTGTGCTCCTGAGCTATGAGTGTGTGTGTATGCAGAAAAGCTGTGTGTGCTACTGAGCTATGAGTGTGTGTGTATGCAGCAAAGCTGTGTGTGCTACTGAGTTATGAGTGTGTGTATGCAGCAAAGCTGTGTGTGCTACTGAGTTATGAGTGTGTGTATGCAGCAAAGCTGTGTGTGCTACTGAGTTACGAGTATGTGTGTATGCAGAAAAGCTGTGTGTGCTACTGAATTATGAGTGTGTGTATGCAGCAAAGCTGTGTGTGCTACTGAGTTATGAGTGTGTGTATGCAGCAAAGCTGTGTGTGCTACTGAGTTATGAGCGAGTGTATGCAGCAAAGCTGTGTGCGCTACTGAGTTATGAGCGTGTGTATGCAGCAGAGCTGTGTGTGCTACTGAGATATGAGTGTGTGTATGCAGCAAAGCTGTGTGTGCTACTGAGTTATGAGTGTGTGTATGCAGCAAAGCTGTGTGTGCTACTGAGTTATGAGTATGTGTGTATGCAGAAAAGCTGTGTGTGCTACTGAGTTATGAATGTGTGTATGCAGCAAAGCTGTGTGTGCTACTGAGTTCTAAGTGTGTGTATGCAGCAAAGCTGTGTGCGCTACTGAGTTATGAGTGTGTGTATGCAGCAGAGCTGTGTGTGCGCATCAGACTTACGAGAGTGTGTATGCAGCAAAGCTGTGGGTGCTACTGAGTTATTATTGTGTGTATGCAGTAGAGCAGTGTGTCTGACTTATGAGTGTGTGTACGAGCAGACCTGTGTGTGTGTGCACTACTGAGTTATGAGTGTGTGTATGCAGCAAAGCTGTGTGTGCTACTGAGTTATGAGCGTGTGTATGCAATAGAGCAGTGTGTCTGACTTATGAGTGTGTGTACGAGCAGACCTGTGTGTGTGTGCACTACTGAGTTGCGTGTGTGTGCGTACAGCATTGCTACGTGTGATGCTGAGTTCTGTGTGTATCCAGCAAAGCTGTGTGAGTATCTGAGTTAGGCAGGGGTCATACTTAACGTATTGAAAATCGGTACGAGTGTCCCTGCTGAGAGTCGCAGAAGTGTTCTCCGTATGTCACCGTGTGTGCGATGATGCGATTTTCTCGCACCTATGTATATTTATGACATTTGTATGACATCCGTATGGCTTTACATTTCTAACTGCTTTTCCCCATTGAATTTAATGGCTCAATGGGCTGAAATGAGGAAAATGTGTGTGTATTTGTCGCAAGTCACACGGATGGTCCATGTAGTGTCCGAGTTTTTCTCGCACCCGTAGGCTTGCATGGGCGAGTCTCAGCCAAGTCTCGGTGACAATCGCAGCATGCTGCGATTTTACACGCACGTAGAATACGCCTGAGAAAAAATACGATGATGTGAGCTGCCCCATAGATTAACACTGCTCCGAGTGCTAAGCAATGTTTTCTCACATAGCACTCGTCCGTATTCTATGCTAGTGTTACCCCGGCCTCATGAGTGTGTATGTAATAGAGCTGTGTGTGTGCTGCAGATATATGTATGTATGTACTTTGCAGACAGCAGTGTTATATATGTGTATGGAGCAAAGTTGTGTTTGTGCATTGCAGAACTGTGTGTATATGTGGAAACTGCAAAGTAACACTACAGCATTTTATTGACCCCTGGTGTCATTGACTCCTCTTCCCATTAATATTAACTACTCTGCTTATTTACACTAGCAGATAAGTTTTATTAGTAGAAAATGTATTTTTTTCTATTTTATGAGGTCTAAAATTGGGGTGTGTCTTATTGTAAAGTGCATCCTATAGTCCAGGCATGCCAGACCTGGCTTGTCACTCTCCACAAGGAGAAACCTTACCCCTGAGATACCAGTCTTAGCTTCGCACCTAGCCAAATCATATCTCATACTTTGCACTGACGAGAGAGAGCACCCTGAAACACTGTGTCTACAAATTGTAATTTTGATTTGGCTTTTATCCTAAGTCATATTGCAATCCTCATTAAATGGTCAATATTGACTTGAAGGATTGCTATTTCCAATAAGTATCACTAGAGCTCATGTCCTCTTACTCTCTGGAGAGACAATTTGCATATTGTCATTGTTGTGGAAGCCTAGCAGCTGATAAAAGAGCTTCGATGGACTGGCTTGGAAAAAAACAATCCATTTGGCCTTCAACATTTAACCTAAGTACAGTGATCTGGACTTACACAGGGACCACGGAGTCAGCTGCTGACCAATGGAGCAAGTGCGGCGGCCTAGGGTCCTGGTCGTCGCAGTGGTATACTATGTTTGGAGGCAAGAAAGGATAACTGCATCCAGGTATCACAAGCATGCAACACACATTCACACTCCAGGCCACCAGGGGGAGCTTCTGCTCCTATTTATTAGGTCACTCCCCACATATATATAACTGGTAGTCTGTAGGGAAAGTCAGTCAGTTCCAGACAGGAGTCAGTTCCTGACAGAGCTCCAGTCAGGAGTTCTGTTAGAAAGTTCCAGACAGTAGTCTGAGGAGGACAGAAGGTTAAAGGAGCTGTGCATGCCCCCAGAGCTGCAGCTCCCAAAAAGAGACATTGAAAGGCAGAATTGTATTGCAGTGAGCGTTGAGGAAGTCAAAGCAAAGGTGAGGATACCAGAAGGGGACCAGCCCCACTCAGGCTGCCTCTTTCTGAGGTGCAAAATCCCAGTAGCCGTAACACTGAGGGAGTAAGGACCTCTACGCCTTATTTCAGAGACCGGCAGGACAGCTAATTGCAGGTTACCTGTCCGCACCTACTCCCAGGAGGCACGGTGACACCTACAGAGCCGGATTATCTAAGAGACCCTATAAACAGGCTCAAGTCACCAGTCATATGGGTTTTGTCCTATCCTATATGGGGGACAGAGAGAGTGAAACACCACATCTGTGAGACCCTTATGTGAAGCCATAGGCAGTAAGGGACTACACCACCGCAGTACAAGGGAAGGCTACTGATTTCCACCTGGACAAGGGAACTCTGGACTTGCCTCCAAACCGGCTGGACTCTGCCTGCCCTGTGATCTGGTGCCCTGGACTGTGGATGCTAAAGTCTTCAGTAAAGGTAAAGAGACTGAAACCTTGTGTCCTCGTTCTTCACCGCGCCATTCACCATAGCACCATCTACATACTGGGAAGCCCTGGGGATATACTTCACCTGTGGGAAGGTATTCCATCTAGCTGCCATAACATCACCCCAGCGGACCCCTTAAAGCAGCGTCGGTCACCCTGACCGAATACCACAGGTGGTGTCACGAACACAAACTTTATTCCCTTTGAAGACCTTTCCCTTTTATACGGACGTCCCAGGGCCACGGACCGGGTCAGCCTCCATGACATCCCCCTGTGAACTGAACGACCTGGTACCGAGTACCCCATGACCCTTTCCCCAAGCTTGCAACAAGAAAGGTCGTAATGCAGGGTCAATACCAAGAGGAAACGTAAGGTACAAAATCCAAAGCAAGAAAGTGGTCAAATACGCTAAGATCTGAAGCTGAGATAAATTAGAATGTGCAGCAATAGGAATAATTAGGCTTATAGGCCAGGTAAGCTGAACTTATTGACTGGCAGTGAAAGTCAGAGGTTACGGGGTTTAACTAGCAGATGGTCTTGTCCAGAATGGGCTAATCAAAACTAAAAAAAATGAACATATAGTTAGCTGATTTAACTGCACCAAAATTCCCAGAAATAAAACAGTGACTGAAGTGGAAAAAGAGCGGACAGTGACAGGTATAAATATTACAACTTTGTATTATCCAGAAAATAAGGAACCCGTGAACCTTATGCATCTTGATTTAAATATAAATTAATGATTTCTACTTTACAATAGGTTGTAAAGTTTTTCTTGCACCACTCGTTATGGAATGTATACATATTTGCTAAAGAGCTAGAAGTTCAATCACCTAGTATCTGCTGCGAAATTGATTCTCTTTGTTGCCCTCTGTAGAGGCTGACGACTGAGCACCATACTCTATGACAGTTAGACAGCCTTCCTGAGCACAGTATGAGCACCTATCCGAAAGACAATAGTTTGACAGTGATATATCACTGTAATTACATTCAGGAGCACCACTGAACACGCCAGGCCAAACGTCTGCTGAAGCAAAAACAATTATAGGCATGCATCGTCTTGTTAGTCAACTGAGTGAAAATATGTTGCTTGAATTTTGAATTGTTTTTATAATAAACCTATTTTGTGTATATGAAAATCTTGAGCAAATCTAAAATTATCACATAGGTAAAAATATATTATATACCATAGCTTAAGTGTGAACATGGGACAAGAATGATCTAACGTCTGCTTTATGAGATTTAGGCAAAATAATTCTCTGACAAATGCTAAAGAAATATGAATCTACCACTTCAATCAAAAGGCAGACATGCTGAACAGCTAAGAAAACAAATGTGAACGTCAACTGTCCAGGAAGTGAAGGACGGCTGACATTTTGATATTTTTTTTTTTTTATAGGAAGGGGTAAAAGTAAAACGTGCCCTGGAGCCATCACCCTTCAATATGCTCCATCACGACTTTAAAAACATGTACATTAGTTTTGTTTGAGAAACTAATTATTTGGGCAAAGTACAGTATATAATATTTATTTAGGCACAGGATTGTGCCATATCAAGGTAATATATCTCTTACGTGAGCATATTTTGAACTTAACATTTAGCCAAAGTATTCTGATGTTATTTAAGGCAACATTTGGTGCAGTTATATGCTAACTTATTGGCTCTACTATTTGAGCCTGGCCTGGTTCCGTATTTTTGGCACATTTTGGCTCTAATATTTGAGCTTGGTATGGTTCTGTGTTTTTGGCAAATTTTGGCTCTACTATTTGAACCTGGTCTAGTTCTGTGTTTTCAGCACATTTTGGCTCTATTATTTGAGCATGGTGTGGTTATGTGTTTTTGGTATATTTTGGCTCAATAATTTGAGCTTAGTATGGTTCTGTGTTTTCAGCACATTTTGGCTCTTTTTTGAGCTTGGTATGGTTCTGTGTTTTCGGCACATTTTGGCTCTATTATTTGACCTTAGTATGGTTCTTTGTTTTCAGCACATTTTGGCTCTATTATTTGAGCTTAGTATGGTTCTGTGTTTTTGGTATATTTTGGCTCAATTATTTGACCTTAGTATGGTTCTGTGTTTTCGGCACATTTTGGCTCTATTATTTGAGCTTGGTATGGTTCTGTGTTTTCGGCACATTTTGGCTCTATTATTTGAGCTTGGTATGGTTCTGTGTTTTCAGCACATTTTGGCTCTATTATTTGAGCTTAGTATGGTTCTGTGTTTTCGGCACATTTTGGCTCTACAATTTGAGCCTGGTCTGGTTCTGTGTTTTTGGTATATTTTGGCTCAATTATTTGAGCTTGGTATGGTTCTGTGTTTTCGGCACATTTTGGCTCTATTATTTGAGCTTGGTATGGTTCTGTGTTTTCAGCACATTTTGTGTTGTGAATTCTGCTTTTGGGGTGGTTATAGGTGGTAATGCAGTTGCCCCTGAGTTGCAGTCCTGGTCACGTGTATCTGCTGATTGCAGATCTGACTAGGGTATTTAGGCGTGCAGGATTCATTGGTCCTTGCCAGTTGTCAATTGTTGTTGGGAGGTGTAGGACCTCTGCCTGGTTCCTCCTGCCTTTCTGCCAAATCAGCAAAGATAAGTGTCTGGTTCTTTTTCCCTGTGGCACACATGTTTGTGCATCACAATTCAGTGCTATTCTTTGTGTTTTCTTGTCCAGCTTAGATTGTGTCAGTATTTTCTCAGTCTTGCTGGATTATCTGGAGTGGCAGATATACATTCCATGTCTTTAGTTAGATTGTGGAACTTTTTGTATTATCTGCTGTGGATATTTTTGGAAGGGTTTTAATACTGACTGCCTAGTTATCTGTCCTATCCTTTCCTATTTAGCTAGATTGGCCTCTTTTGCTAAATCCTGTTTTCTACCTGCGTGTGTCAATTCTTCTCCTACTCACAGTCATTATTCGTGGGGGGCTGCCTATCCTTTGGGGGTCTGCTCTGAGGCAAGATAGCATTCCCATTTCCATCTATAGGGGTATTTAGTCCTCCGGCTGTGTCGAGGTGTCTAGGGAGTGTTAGGCACACCCCACGGCTACTTCTAGTTGCGGTGTTAGTTCAGGATTGCGGTCAGTACAGGTTCCACCAACTCCAGAGAAAGTTTCATGCGGCTCCAAGGTCACCAGATCATAACAATTTTGGCTCTATTATTTGAGCTTAGTATGGTTCTGTGTTTTTGGCACATTTTGGCTCTATTATTTGAGCATGGTATGGTTCTGTGTTTTTGGTATATTTGGGCTCAATTATTTGAGCCTAGTCTGGTTCTGTGTTTTTGGCACATTTTGGCTCTATTTGAGCTTAGTACAGATTTTTGGATTTAGTTGTATTTTTCAGGATACTATAGTGTTTGTTATTTGAGCACATTTTGGCTTCGCTTTTGGGCATAGCTTGGTGCTATTATGTAGAAGCAGAATGGTTCTATAATTTTTGACCCACTATTGAAATATTTAATCGATTAATGTATTGGTAGTTGCCAATTATATTGCAACTTGAATATGACAAAGTAACACTGTCGAAAAATAATATTCATTGTGGTGTACGATCAGTTGGATTTAGGACCAATCTGAAAGATGAAAATATTATCCAACATACCAAAAAGTTTAATAGCTCTCACACATTTGTGATGCAAAAAGTAAAAACGTCAAATATTTTTTTCCATAGTGTCACATTATATATCCATTATTTCAAATACAAAATTCCACAACATTAAAGAATACTCCCCCCCCACTGTGTCACTGAGCGGCACTGCAAAGCAAATACTGAAATTAGTCATGATGCCGGGATCACCAGCGTTTACTTAGAATACCCCAATACCCACTTGTAGTTAATCTAAGCTCAGTCATATAGAACAAAGCAAAATTAGGAAGTTGTGGCCGTAATAAAGTCTATAAAATGCTGCTCTAGTACAGCCTTGTGATATCGGCTGAAGAATAGAACTCAATGGAATCTAAATGAAGAATTGACAATCTTGGTTGAACAAGACACATTGACATAGAGGTGAGAAGACGGTGGGCCAAAAATTTCATATGAATGCATTTAAAATACTACTATAGACTTAGACAAAAATTCATATAAAGTTTTCTGGAGTAAGATATGTACTCCATTGAATAGATTTGATGCACTTCTGGTGTTTTCAGCACCAAAAAGTCAAATTTGCCTCAGCTGCAAAAAGGGATAGATTTTCATTTAAAATTTTTGTCAATTTTCTGGTACAAAGTAAAGAAAAGAAAACAATTGGGTGACACCCTGCTAAGCCCTGTGCACTTTAAGAAAAAAAAATAATAATAATAATAATAATAATTGACACTGTTTATAAGAAAATTTTCAAATTATTTCTTAAAAATGGGATGCACCATGATTTTTCACTTTTCCTCTGAGAAAATTAGGATGAAAGAACTAAAGACTTGGCCTTCAATTCATCAAGGATGGAAGAAGATTAATTTGGCTTCTTGCACCAGCGCAGGAAATGCACTGGAGAACCTTTGGGTACCTTTATGGTGTAAGTTATGATAAACTTGTCCCCGATGGGCTAAGTTCGACTCAGTTTTCTAAACCATTGCAGAACCAAAGAAACTATTTGATGAATTAGGCGCTTCATCTGTTGCCCAAACCATTCTCGTTTTTTTTCCTCACAAGAATTCAAAGGCTCTGTCCATTCTTGTCATTCATTATGTCTCATATTTTGCCAAAAAGGACTTACAATATAAAGGTCATTGGGTCTAGGTGGTTTTTTCATGAAGGAATAGAGAAACCAATTCACAATGTGCTGTATCACTTAGGTCAGTGCCACTCGAGCTGCGAGGTCTTAGTACTGGGATGCCAAGGGTTCACCAGTAACATTGACTTTAGGGCCACTTTCCAGTCACATGCAAATATTATTTTACCTTCATTTGCCTCTGTTTCTATATAATAATACAATGCGCAGTTTGCAAGATGAATGATGTGATGTTGCCCTTATCTGTACTTAGTGAAACAAGTGCATTGCGAAAATTACTTCCCGTAAAGAAGAGTGGGGGCCCACCGGTGAATTTCTCTGTTGCCCTGTCCGACAGTCTGAGTATGGAGGTACCGATGGGCCTCGGTGAAGCACAGCGATGGTAGCAATTTGGCCAGAAGTAATTTTAATATATACTATACAGGCCTTTCCATGATTACATCAGTCATTAATTTAGTAACTATTCTTGTGCCTTTATAAATGTAATACTAGGTTTGAAACACTCTTTTTAAAATAAATGCAAGTATATTAGATTATTTTATTTTTTAATGTACAACTATCAATGATGCCTAGGTATCACCATGTTCTGGCCATTATGACCCCATTAGAAAAAAAATCCTGATTTTGGCAAAATTGACATAGTTTTGCCCAACACAACAGTTGATATTTCATTGCCTGCTTTGATCACCAGGTTGCGGTGTTGATCCACAGGACATTATTAATTTCAGACACCAATTAGCGCCTGTCTTACTTTCTTAGACCATCTTGCCCAAATGTAAAGAAACTCGTAATTTCATGAAGGGCGCCACTCATGGTTGTGTCTGAAATTGCAGCTCATCATTATTTGACAGCAATAGATTAAATTGCATCTGAATAAAATGAGTTAGGAATACTATTTTTGGCATATTTTATTTTTGTTCTTCATTAATGAATCATTATAATGAAGTGTAAGGACTAATTCCCGACGAATAATATATTTACACACCTTGGTAGAGTAAGAACTAATAGAATGGTGGGGTAAACCGGATGCTTTACAGTGCAGATTGTCAAACAAATCAGGCAGCAAAATAACATGCCTCCGCTGTTTGCATTATTTTTTTGCTTGAATAAAGCAGAAATGATTATAATTGAGCCTTTTGAAGCTCGTTCTGCGCTTACCAAAGCTGGAAAATTAAAAGGCGGCACTTTGTTTTATAGCTGCGGCTGGAGCTCTCCGAAAACGTGACGGTCTTTGAAGAGGGTCCGCACTGCATGAATCCCATATTCTGCCATTCTGGTTACCAGTCTGTACACATCAGAGGAGCCTCGGGCACTAAAATTAAATCATAATCCCTGTGTGAGGGGCAGAATGGAATATGGGATGAATTGAGAAATACAAACAAGTCGTGGAGTTTTGAGAAATTTGGAATTTGTCAATTTAATTGCTTAACTAAACAAACATGTATGCAATTGTGTATTAGGAAAAGCTTCTTTCTGATTTATGCAGCATGACTCAGAAATTGGCTGCACTATTGCACCTGTTTATGTTTCACTCTGGAACGCTGTGGCATTTCAGACATTCAGAGTCCGGCAGGTCCCCGGTCGCTTCTTCCTGGCATTTCGGACATTCAGAGTCCGGCAAGTCCCCGATTGCTTCTTCCTGGCTTTTCGCTTTTCGGACATTCATTGTCCAGCAGGTCCCTGGTGGCTTCTTCCTGCCCTGATACCCTTGACTTACAGCTCTACAGCTATGTGTGATTTTCTGTCTTTGTATACTGAGAGTCCTGTCAGTCAAGGGTATAAGGGTGTGGAGAAACTGCCCAGAACCTGCCTCAAACTAGTAAGCTGAGAAACATAGTCCTCGGATGGTTTTTCAACTTCGTCTTCTATGAAAGACATAAAGACTCTAGACTCTGATCCATGCTGCCTGTGTTTCATGCAGCATAAGTCAGTTTACAAATATCTTTTAACTAACAATCGGATAGATTTTGTAGTCAAGTGGCTTTTCGTAAGATATTAAGTTATCCCCTAGTCATTTTGCTAGAGGGTAACTTACTAATCAGTGAGGATCCATATGCTAAGACTCCCATCAATATTGAGAATGGAGATCTAGAACTCGGGAACCAGTCTGCAAAATCCCATCTTGAAAGGAGCGGAGGTGTGCATTCTTTGTCCTCTGCTCGATTCATTGTCTATGTTACACATGTGTGGTCAAAAATCCATTTCGATAAGCCCAATGGACGGACCTCCACCGATATTTAGTATTTGTAAAACAAAACCAGGAGTGGGTTAAAAATGCAGAAGTGGTGACATGTTTCTATTATACTTTTACTCTGATTGTTCCACTCCTGATTTTGGCTTACAAATACTGATGTAAAATACTGAACATGTGACTGTGGCCTAAAGATTACAACCTATAAAGCAGAGGAGTCGATAGACTTGCCAAGAGGACTCATGAGTAGACATGAGCAAATAAATTGGAGTGGAATTGAATTCTGCTTTAATATTACAAAAATTTGCATTCACCAAATGCAGATTTTTTTATAATTTGCTTTCATGATGATAGCCATCATTGTTCTCAACCATAAAAGGCCATCAAAATGTTGAAAAAGAAAAAGTCCTTATACTCCCTTTACCGCACTCCTCAGTGTCAACCGTTTGGTCCTTGCCACATCTTTTGATTCCTAACACTCTCTTTAAAATTCCTGGGCCTCTCACATTTAGCCAAGACTTCCAGCCTTGATGAGGCCCCGCACAGTTCTGTGCACGCATGCGTACATGAAGACCTTCCGTGCACGTGTGCAGAAACCACTTGGGCCTCATCAGAGCTGAAATTCCCATTTCCCTGTCAAGGGCCCAGGAGCTTCAGCATGAGCGTCAGGGATCAGAAGGTGTGGTGAGGACTGGGCAAGTGATGGGGTGAATGGAGTCTGGAGAATGAAGCGGTAAAATGTTGTTGTTTTTTTACATCTTTCGTTTATTATTTTCAGGGGCCTAGAGAGACTTTACAAAGTCTTACCTTTGATTGAGGTTTATTAGGCATTTAGGTGACCAGTCCTGGACAATGAGAAATAATTTACGTCGGGAATTACTCGTTTTCGTCATATTTAATGACTATATAAAAGAACAAATGTGTTTGTTTGGCGTCTCCTAATTTCGGGCATTATGTTTTTTGCTTTTGCTGTGGTTGAAGGAACAAATGAAACGTTCCCGGCTCTCAAAAGTCTAATAAAGTCCAATCAGCAACTTTCATTGTGCTACTCTGTAAAGACACTGACCTACATTTCAATGCCTGGGTACATGTTTTGTGTTAATGCCTCAGATCTGCATATCCTCATATAAAATGAGTTTCATTAAATTGTCCTCTCGGAAGCTCTTTTCAGAATCTTAATAGAAGCTGCGAAATAATTACTATTTTGATTTTCCACATTATAATACTAATTATTATATTGCCTGTTATTTGCCTCTGGATGCAATGTGGAGAGCTACTATATAACTTTCTTATGTCGCGTTCTG
This sequence comes from Ranitomeya variabilis, assembly GCF_051348905.1. Taxonomy (NCBI): domain Eukaryota; kingdom Metazoa; phylum Chordata; class Amphibia; order Anura; family Dendrobatidae; genus Ranitomeya; species Ranitomeya variabilis. The sequence continues at coordinate 276,111,077 of NC_135235.1, read as the reverse complement.
CACTACGTGAAGTCAATAAATGATAAATAATGAAAGACTAAGTCATAATAACAATTAGATATCACAGTTACATGTAGAACCGTCCACATATAATCAAGACAGTGGCTTGCCTGTCACAGACGTAGAGTTTGTCACCGGTCCTAGCTCCACTGTTGGACTCTTCGTTCTCCATCTGCTCTGACCAGACTTCTCTGCCCTGTTGGGTGACGGTATATGGTGGACCTGAAAATGGTGGTCTTGAATTGGATACCAAATAGAAGTCAATAGTCACCAAAACATGATGAAAGCAAGAAGTCTTGGGCTTCTAATGCCCCTCTGTCAAGTATGCAGAGACAAATCTGTTTCTCCGCTGTTGTTCGGAGGGCTACTATGGTAATCCAGGCATGCACCTCTGAGGTCATGCTCTCTTGCCTTATAGATACGTTCAAGTAGTTGCATCCTCTTGGCATTTTCAGTTCTGCTACATCACTGGGCTCTGCTACAGTATATTGCCATAATGTGCCTGTTGGCATGCCTGGCTTTGCTGTATTAGTCACTGCTACATCACCATAGTGTGTCTCCTATGATATCCAGCTCTGGTACACTTCTGGCTTTTGCTATATGATTCTAGATAGTGACTTGACATACTCAATCTTGCTACTTTGCCAGGTTTTTCTACGCAACACAATAAGTCTCCTGACATTATTGAATTCTGCTACATTGCTAAGGAAAGTCTCCTGAATCCTGATCTATCCCACTCTGCTGCATTGTTGAGTTAGGCCACATCTGCATGACTTTTCTGCCATGGGGTCATTCTGACTCTCCCATTGCTTGATCTCTGCCTATTTGACTCAATCAGTTGCCCTTTTGCTAGTGCAGCCTCCATTAATCCAGTTTGTCCACCTCTCTGCATCAATATCAACTGTCCATACTGCACAACAACCATTCACCGTACCAATGGCTTCGAAAATCCACCACGTCAGGTGAGAGATAACAACATGCAAGACATGCAACTAGGCAGCCAACCTGGCTCTCCTGCCTGCATGATACTTTCATATGGACTACCTGCTGTCACCACTAGTGGGCGCTCACTGCATGTAAAATTATCCAGATACCATATGAGTTCCCTGCTAGTTGTATGAAAACAGCATGAAGTGAGCTCTGTGCAGTTTTGGCTGCATACAATCAGAATTGTATCAGTCAGAAAAAACAGAGGTTTGCATGTTACTGTCTGAAGAAAAAAAAAACAACAACTACTAACTAAAACAAAACAAAAAAATTGCAGCAACGTCCAAACACAAAAGTCTCTATTCATCATTTTGTGGAGGGTTTTTAAAGTCATTTTTTTCTTTCTTTATCTTGTGGTATTTGTTAATGTTTATTGCATCAAATTCATAAAAATGGGGCACGCGGGTTCACGAATTTTGCGCAAAAATAAAAGATGATCTTTTTTTCCTGTTTAACCATTTTTACAATTTTTTTTGTTATCAAAAATCGCTTCTTTTTCAAAATGTCTTAAAAATTGCTAAAAATGATTCTTGTTGTATATTAAATTATTCCAGGGGAGAAAAAACACATTTTGAGTATTTTGGAAAAATTGCTAATGATTAATTAGATGAAAACATCTGGAAACCCTAAACTAGGCCCACAGTGGCAAATGAGAAAAAAAAACAGGAAAACACATAAAGTTGACATAAAACAAATATAGCAAATGGAAAGATTAATTTAGAGCAAACGAAAAAAGGAGCAAAACGTCGAAAACGACATGAAAAACATGCTCAAATGCAATAATCGGGCCCAACGTCTTTAATTAGCCTTAATCTTGAACTCTGTCCTGCCATAATCCGATCTATTTGAGTTTCTAGTTACATTCCAAAGGTAAAATTTTACAAACTATATGCACCTATTAGTGATATATTTAACAAAGTTTTAATGCCCAGAATTGGGACATTAAAATTCCCGCCTAACAATTCTAAAATGACCCCAGATGCCCCCAAAATTCTCACTTTTGGATAACTTTTGGCCCTTCTTTGTAGTTCAACCCACATAAAAATGTCCTGGAAAAATAGTAACTGCTGGCAAGTGGCTGGAAGTGAAAAGCACTAAACTGTACCTGTCCATTCAGTTAACTTGTCAGTACACACTGTCAATTGTGTGAATACATAAAGACTAACACTATTCCTGGCCCTTATATACCCTGTATCCTGTATTTTCACCATTTTCCCCTGTGCAGCCTCTTTCTCTAATGTTCAGTTTTCTCTGAGCTAGTGAGTGGAGACTGATCGCTATGATGTCTCCCATACACGGCACACACAGACATGAGGCTTTCCTACTTTTCTGTGTCTATGTAGCACTTGTTCAGAAGCAGCAGCATCATTGTGGATATTATACAGTCGTACTGAACACAGTAGCTGTGAATTCAGCTCTAGGATGAAAACGAGAGAAAGAAGTCACAGCATGGAGGACTTTATATAGTAGTAGCGACTAGTGAAAATGTGAATCAAGCACAGGCACTAAGATAAAACATTTACTAGAAATCAGAAGCTTGAAGGACATTATACAGCAGTACTGAGCAGTGTAGCTGTGAATTAATCTCTGAGGAGAGATAAACATTTGCTAGAACTCTTCTACTCCTCTCTGTTCCCCTCTCTGTAGACTTTAATAGGCAGCTGTAATTTGATCCTTCAGTATACTAACAGTTCTTTTTTGTTTTGAGCAAGATAGATTTCATCTGTCTTTCTAAGGGAATGATGAGCTCAGAAGGCAGTGGAGAGGAAAAGACAAGGCTCATAAGTGCAGAAAAAAAATCCCATTAAATTATTGCCATTATAGCATATAAGCATTAGTAATTAGCAGTTACTAATAGTATATCCGGAGTGACTCTCAGTTAGGAACCTGTCATTTTATTAACCTTCTCTTTTAATGTAATGTCTCAATGTCTATAAGTCACGTCCTCACCGGAATCCAAATGAGACCTCACCGGCCTAAAAACAAACAGAGATCAATTGAAATAGAACTTTGGGCAGGCAGCATACCCATCTATTTGATGTTGCCATGGAGATTGGAACTTACAGGGACTTGAGGTCCGTGTGATTTCCATTACTAACCCTGTATGTAGTGAGATTGCAATTGATTTGTAACCTCCAGAGAGACAGCCTTTGTGATGCGATTATGCCATGTACTCCGTGTATTTCTGGTTAACCGTGATGCTGTCTTAACAGGATGCCGCAAAACCTCAAAAATATTTGCAAAGGATCCAATATATATGTACTCAATACTGTGCTATTGTTTTAAGCAGATGTGGTAGAAAAAAATTATGCAAAGTAAAAACGTCTTCGAAAATAGAAAAGTTAGTAATTTATTTGTCACCAAAATGCAAAGTGAATGAACAAAAGAAAACTCTAAATCAAGAATTGATAACGTTACTTTGCCTTTATGAAGTCTTCAAGGTGCAATTTTTTGTTCCAAACACCCTGAAGAACTGATCTCAGATCTTCTGTGTATGAGGCTTGTGCATGTATTGTATATCGCAGCCTAGTTAGTGCAAGAAGATGCCGAACACTGTCTAGTGAAGATCAGAGAGAGATACTCTGTTGACCCTAAGAGCTTACAATCTACGGGAAATAGAGAGGACTTCGCTGACACTAAGAGCTTATACTCTACAAGAGAGACAGAGGACCCCGCTGATCATAAGAGCTTACACTCTACAGGAGATAGAGAGGACCCCGCTGACTATAAGAGCTTACACTCTACAGGAGAGAGAGAGGACCCCACTGACCATAAGAGCTTACACTCTACAGAAGAGAGAGGACCCCTCTGACCATAAGAGCTTACACTCTACAGGAGAGAGAGAGGACCCCACTGACCATAAGAGCTTACACTCTACAGAAGAGAGAGGACCCCACTGACCATAAGAGCTTACACTATACAGGAGAGAGAGGACCCCACTGACTATAAGAGCTTACACTGTACAGGAGAGAGGACCCCACTGACCATAGGAGCTTACACTCTACAGAAGAGAGAGAGAGGACCCCGCTGACCGTAAGAGCTTACACTCTACAGAAGAGAGAGGACCCCACTGACCATAAGAGCTTACACTGTACAGGAGAGAGGACCCCACTGACCATAAGAGCTTACACTCTGCAGAAGAGAGAGGACCCCACTGACCATAAGAGCTTACACTCTACAGAAGAGAGAGGACCTCACTGACCATAAGAGCTTACACTCTACAGGAGAGACAGAGGACCCTGCTGACCATAAGAGCTTACACTCTACAGGAGAGAGAGGACCCCACTGACCATAAGAGCTTACACTCTACAGGAGAGACAGAGGGCCCCACTGACCATAAGAGCTTGCACTCTACAGAAGAAAGAGGACCCCACTGACCATAAGAGCTTACACCTTAAAGTGCTTCTGCTCTGCAGCAGTCGTGAATGACTGCAGCAGGAAATGAAGAAGACGTACGCGACCATTGCAAACAATATCATGTGAATGTTAAATTATGAACCTCATAATGGGTTTATTATAAAATCTGGCACCATGGTTTATAATATGGCCGTGAAATACAATAGCTCGCCAATAACTGGCTCAAGACGTAATTGATTAATAGCTCAAAATCAAGTTCTTTTGTGACCCTATTGTTTCTTGTGTGAAATTTTCCTGAATGTATAATGACCTGTCTTTGTGTCCTGAAAAAAAAAACTACAGAGAGAATAAATGCTTCTGATTTTCTATCCGGAGTCATATTGTTTTACAGCATTACAGGCAAATCTCAGATTGCAAGAAAAAAAAAGAAAAACGAATGCCGAGATTTACTAGGAGATGTAGCAGCTCTACCAACAGAAATGTATGGAATATATGAATATTTCCAATTTTATTGGGATGATATCACGGTATCTCAGAATCAGTTGTAATCTTTAAGAGAAGTAAGCAAAATGTATTTCATTATTCTACAGTGCCCCCGCTGGGGAAAGTAAGCATTACACAGTCTCCATTGTCATAGACGATCATGTTGCGTTCGGGTGTTACGCTGGGTTCTGGCATATGGATGGAGCTCAGCAGCAGTGCACATCATCATGGGGATGAGTCATCTGACATGTCAGTGTCACCTCCCTGTGACGCGTTCAATGGGCGCTTAACTATAGATCATTCCTAACACTGCCCTGATACTCCAGCAAAAGTGGCTATGGCAATTTTGGGATCTTATGGGATGTTCAGTGGAAACCAGTACACACTGTGTATTGTCTCCTGATGAAGGAGCAGGAGAAGTGAAACACGGGTCAAGGTGCCACACAGCAGCAGAGCTCCCAACCGTCCCTCAATGTGCGGGACTGTCCCGGTTTTGATGCTTTGCCCTGCTGTCCAGCACGGGATGCTCTGCTTCTCGCAGACAGCAGGAGAAGCAGCCGACACGCCCCCTTGTATTAAGCCACGCCCCTCCCCCTGCAGTCTGTTTATCTTCCAGTGTGCGCGGTACAGCTCAGAGGGAGAGAGAGGGGACATTTTTGAGGTACGTGTCACGCCCCCTTGTGTTAGGCCACACCCCTTCCCCTTCTAGTATGTTCCTGAGTGAGTCTCCAGTGTGCGTGCGGTACAGAACTTCAGAGAGGGAGACACTAAGAGGGGACACTTCTGTTCTTTGAGGTACATAAGTTACAACACAGTCAGTCACCACCTCCAGGGCTTATCTGCCAAACACAGCCCTGGGTGCTGCAATAAGCAGCAGACCAGTGGACTGCTGAGCTAATCATGCCTGGCTAGTAAACTAATCATGAGTGGGGCTGAGCATGGTGGGATGGACACTGACAGCCATATCAGGTATGGAGAAGTCTGTGCACTTAGCCGTGTGTGTATGAGGTGTATGGAGCGGAGCCGTGTGTGTATGAGGTGTATGGAGCGGAGCCGTGTGTGTATGAGGTGTATGGAGCGGAGCCATGTGTGTATGAGGTGTATGGAGCGGAGCCGTGTGTATGAGGTGTACGGACCGGAGCCGTGTGTGTACGTGGTGTACGGAGCAGAGCCATGTGTGTACAAGGTGTACGGAGCGGAGCCGTGTGTGTATGAGGTGTATGGAGCGAAGCTGAATGTGTACAAGGTGTATGGAGTGGAGCTGAATGTGTACGAGGTGTACAGAGCGGAGCCGTGTGTATGAGGTGTATGGAGTGGAGCTAAATGTGTACGAGGTGTATGGAGCGGAGCCATGTGTGTACGAGCTGTACGGAGCGGAGCCGTGTGTGTATGAGGTGTATGGAGTGGAGCCGTGTGTGTATGAGGTGTATGGAGTGGAGCTAAATGTGTACGAGGTGTATGGAGCAGAGCTGAATGTGTACGAGGTGTACAGAGTGGAGCTGTGTGTGTACGAGGTGTACGGACCGGAGCCATGTGTGTACGAGGTGTACGGAGCGGAACTGTGTGTGTACGAGGTGTACGGAGCGGAGCCGTGTGTGTATGAGGTGTATGGAGTGGAGCTGAATGTGTGCGAGGTGTATGGAGCGGAGCTGAATGTGTACGAGGTATACGGAGCGGAGCCATGTGTGTATGAGGTGTATGGAGCGGAGCTAAATGTGTACGTGGTGTATGGAGCGGAGCCGTGTGTATGAGGTGTATGGAGTGGAGCTAAATGTGTACGAGGTGTATGGAGCGGAGCCGTGTGTGTACGAGGTGTACGGAGCGGAGCCGTGTGTGTATGAGGTGTATGGAGCGGAGCTGAATGTGTACGAGGTGTACGGAGCGGAGTCATGTGTGTATGAGGTGTATGGAGTGGAGCCGTGTGTACGGAGCGGAGCCGTGTGTGCAAAGTGTACGGAGCGCAGCCGCGTGTGTAGGAGTAGCTATGTGTGGCCAACATATGGTGCGAAGTATCATGTGCGGCCAATATACAGTATGGAGCATCATGTGCGGTCATTATAGAGTATGGAGCATCATTTGCGGCCAATATACAGTATGGAGCATCATGTGCAGTCATTATACAGTATGGAGCATCATGTGTGGCCATTATACAGTATGGAGCATCATGTGCAGTCATTATACAGTATGGAGGATCATGTGTGGCCATTATACAGTATGGAGCATCATGAGTGGCCATTATACAGTATTGAGCATCATGTGAGGCCATTATACAGTATGGAGCACTGTGTGGCCATATTTTTTTGTTTATACTTATTCTTTATGAAACAGTATGATCAGCAGTGCTAAATGGGTGTGGTTGGGACGTGGATGTGGGTGTGACTAGTTATGAATGGGTGTGGTCAGAGGTGTGGCCTAAAATTTGCCACGGCACGCGTTGCACACTGCAGACTTTGTCCCTCTTTCCCATCTTCAAAAGTTGGGAGGTATGCAGCAGGTTGCATTAACATGTCACATGGTGAGTGCAAGAGATCTGGATTGTGATGTGACTACACAATAGTATAACTGCAAATCTTTAGGAGATGACTATTCCCCCTTGTGGATATGCTAGTGCATTAATCAATTCACTAAATTTTGGGCCTCATTAGGGGTTTACCTATGTCCCTTTTTTTACCATTTCAGATACTATGCTTGATAGTAATTCAGTCCCAATGTAAGAAGATTTTCTGGGATATAGAATAAAGCTCAGATCTACAGTGGGTACGGAAAGTATTCAGACCCCTTTAAATTTTTCACTCTTTGTCTCATTGCAGCCATTTGGTAAATTCAAAAAAGTTCATTTTTTTCTCATTAATGTACACTCTGCACCCCTTCTTGGCTGAAAAAAACAGAAATGTAGACATTTTTGCAAATTTATTATGGTCATATGTATTCAGACCCTTTGCTCATACACTCATATTTAGGTCACATGCTGTCCATTTCCTTGTGATCCTCCTTGAGATGGTTCTACTCCTTCACTGGAGTCTAGCTGTGTGTAATTAAACTGATAGGACTTGATTTGGAAAGGCACACATCTGTCTATATAAGACCTCACAGCTCACAGTGCATGTCAGACCAAATGAGAATCGTTAGGTCAAAGGAACTGGCCAAGGAGCTCAGAGACAGAATTGTGGGGAGGCACAGATCTGGCCAAAGTTACAACAGAATTTCTGCAGTACTCAAGGTTCCTAAGAGCACAGTGGCTTCCATAATCCTTAAATGGAAGAAGGTTCGGACCACCAGAAGTCTTCCTAGACTTGGCCGCCCAGCCAAACTGAGCAATCGTGGGAGAAAAGCCTTGATGAGAGAGGTAAAGAAGAACCCCAAGATCACTGTGGCTGAGCTCCAGCATGAAGCATGAAATGCTCTAAAATTTCCTGGTAGATGGCTGCGCAAACCATCAGTGATTGTAGATTCTTCACACTAGACCTTGGAAATCAAGGTCCCAGAGTCTGGAGGAAGAGGGGAGATGCCACAATCCAAGCTTCTTGATGACTAGTGTGAACTTTCCACAATCAGTGATGGTTTGGGGAGCCATGTCATCTGCTAGTGTAGGTCCACTGTGTTTTATCAAGAACAAAGTCAGCGCAGCCATCTACCAGGAAATTTTAGAGCACGTCATGCTTCCCTCTGCCGACAAGCTTTTTGGAGATGGAAATGTCATTCTCCATCAGGCACCTGTCCACACTGCCAAAAGTACAAATATCTGGTTTAAAAACAACAGTATCACTGTGCTTGATTGGCCAGTAAACTCGCCTGACCTTAACTCCATAGAGAATCTACGGGGTATTGTCAAGAGGAAGATGAGAGACACCAGACCCAACAATGCAGACAAGCTGAAGGCTGCTATCAAAGCAACCTGGGCTTCCGTAACACCTCAGCAGTGCCAGAGTCTGATCACCTCCATGCCACACCACCTTAATGCAGTAATTGATGCAAAAGGAGCCACAACCAAGTATTGAGTGCATTTACTGAATATACCATATTTTGGGAGTTATAAAACACATTTTTATGATCCCCAAAATTAGGGGGAAAATGGGGATGCTTCTTATAAACCGAACACTGTTCTAACAAGGGGTCAATGCTGCAGGCCTGGAGCTGGGGGTGTTGTGGTGGTGGAACGGTGGCAAGCAGTGGTCCTGCAGTGGTGGTATGGTGGAGAGCGGTAGTGGTACAGTCACGAGCGGTAGCCCTGTGGCAGCGGCATATGGCGGCCTCCATTCTTTTTTCAAGGTCCGGCTTCTCACCCAGCGCAGATGGAAGAAAACCGAGATCTCCATCTGCACTAGCCTCTAGGCAATGTCTCCAGGAAAATGGCCACAGATGCAGCACAGGCGCAGAAAAAAATCTCGGCACCAGGATCTCGGGAGATGAGATCTCAGCACCAAGATCTCCATCTGCACATGCGCCACCCCGGCAGCCATTTTCCCAGAGTCCACCGCATAGTAAACAGTGCGGGGCCTCTGGGCTTTCACAAAATGTCGTCGGAGCCCCCGCACCACTGAACACCTGCAGCACCACTCTTGCCTCCTCCAGCAGCGACCCCGGAACCCTGCTCTACTGTGGCCTGCACCACCGAACACCTACAGCATCATCGCACATCTGAACACCCCTTTCTCCCAGTCTCGGGTCTGCAGCATCGGCCCATTCCTGCCTCCGCCAGCAGCGACCCTGGGATCCCACTTCACCGCAGCCATCAACCCCGGTAAGCGATAAGACACCTGGATTGTAAGAAGCACCACCATTTTATTAAAAAAACCTTCCTTTTTCTCTCCTCAAAATTTGGGGTGTGTCTTATAGTCCGGTGCTTCTTATAAACAACAAAATATGGTACATTTCAGTAGGTCAACATTTTAGATTTTAAAATCATTTTTTTATAGCTGGTGTTATAAAGTATTCTAATTTACTGAGATAATGACTTTTGGGTTTCATTGGCTGTAAGCCATAATCATCAACATTAACAGAAATAAACACGTTAAATAGATCACTCTGTTTGTAATGACTCTATATAATAAATGACTTTCACTTTTTGTATTGAAGAACTGAAATAAATTAACTTTTTGATGATACTCTAATTTTGTGAAATATGTGTGTGTGTGTGTGTGTGTGTGTGTGTGTGTAGTGTATTATTGTGTGCAAAATATATATGCCTATGTAAGTGTGCATTTTCTATATATGTAAGTAACGTGTACATGTATTTCTGGTCTCTCCTTCTCTTAGTGCCCCTTGTGTACCCACAACCACATACTACTAAAACAATAAGAATTCCTCTCAAAACCTTTTTTTAACTACTTACACATTTTAATGTATTTTATTCTATTTTCTTTTCTCTTAAGACAGAAACTACTGAAAATGCAATCTCCTCAGGAGCACAAAAATCCTACAATAATTTTGAAACACAACATAAACCTCAAAACAAAACGACTTTGTGCATATAAGAAAGCACATTGCTATCCACCGGCCGACGCAGCAGGCAAATCCATTCATAAACTGTGTAACATTCAGAACTGCAAGCCAGAGATATGTTTAATTGGTGGTAGCAGAAGAACACTGTAATTTTACATAATAAACATGGCTCAGCGGAGTAAAAATAGCTATAATAACCTTCTATTATAGCCATGGAGAGGGGAAGGTCCTGTAACCATCTGGGCCGTAACAATGAGTTTAAAAACGAATTTAAAGTATCAGGTGGGGCTGACATTTAGAGAACACAAATTTTTCTAGGCGACATATAAACAGGAGTCATTACGGACATTTTTCTTCTGGGACCACACTAACTTGACATGTTGTAATAAGAGGGGTTATGAATGCTAAATGGTGCAGTATAATGCTGCCTTCACTCTACGTTAGATTGATTGACTTTAAAGAGGTTTTCCTGTCACAAAAATAAAAAAGTGGCTGTCCCTTTAAAGAGTCACCAAACCTTGCAGATAGTTTCCTTTTTAGCTTCTCTTCAGCTTTCCCTCTGTGCCTCTAGGCTACGTTTGCCGAGAGACAGTGCTGTATTTATAACCCAGATCCCCTACCCTCTGTGTCCATCCACTCAACATACAAAAGCACCATCCTGAGACTGTTAGGCCATGTGCACACGTTCAGGATTTTTAGCGTTTTTTTCGCGTTTTTTCGCTATAAAAACGTGATAAAAACGCGAAAAAAACGCTAACATATGCCTCCTATTATTTACAAGGTATTCCGCATTTTTTGTGCAAATGTTGCGATTTTTTCCGCGAAAAAATCGCATAGCGGAAAAAAAAGCAACATGTTCATTAAAAATGTGGAATTGCGGGGATTCCGCACACCTAGGGGTCCATTGATCTGCTTACTTCCCGCACGAGGCTGTGCACACCATGCGGGAAGTAAGCAGATTATGTGCGGTTGGTACCCAGGGTGGAGGAGAGGAGAGGAGACTCTCCTCCACGCACTGGGCACCATATAAGTGGTCAAAAAATAAGAAATAAAATAAAAAACAGTCCTATACTCACCCTCGATGTCCCGCGCAGTGTTCCCGCCTCACCGCTGCACGCTGCCGTTCGGTTCCTGTAGCTGGTGTGCGGCGAAGGACCTAGCCGATGATGTCACTGTCCTGTGATTGGTCGTTAGCGGTCATGTGACCGCTCACGTGACCGTGACGTCACGGAAGGTCCTGCGCGCACACACCAGCTATCGGAAGACGAACGGACGCCGCTGATGAGATGTCTGGGTGAGTATAAGCATTTTTTTATTTTTTTTATTATTTTTAAACATTCTATCTTTTACTATAGATGCTGCATAAGCTGCATCTATAGTAAAAAGTTGGTCACACTTGTCAAACAGTATGTTTGACAAGTGTGACCAACCTGTCAGTCAGTTTTCCAAGCGATGCTACAGATCGCTTGGAAAACTTTAGCATTCTGCAAGCTAATTACGCTTGCAGAATGCTAAAAAAACGCGAAAAAAACGGAAAAAAAACGCAAAAAAAAAAATGCGGATTTCTTGCAGAAAATTTCCGGTTTTCTTCAGGAAATTTCTGCAAGAAATCCGCAACGTGTGCACATGGCCTCATAGTCTCAAGATGGATAAAGATCTGTCCACACAGTTTCACCTTGTTAACACTCCTCAGTACAGCCCGGATTATACAGCACCGATTATACAAAAGGTGCTGTCCTGACACTTTCCTGCAATTAGTATAGTTATGGAGACAGGTAATGCAATATAGCACTCTGGATCATTGAGCACCATCCCCTTTTGCCAAAGGTAAAAAGTTGGCAAGATTTCTTGTTCTGGGTGGAGACTACAATGCTTTTGTGCCTCCCGCTCTCCCTCCCTGCACAAGTCACCAGTCACCTGGTTCGCAGGCTCTAAGATCTGATGAGAAGCTCTGACTCTTGAATTCAAAGCACAGACAGGAAATATCTAAACTCTGTGCTTTGAAGACTCAACATGTGACAGCTCAGGAACAGAGAAGAATTTTAATAGCAAGTAAGTTGAGAAGTTTTTTTTACTTCTCATAGGTTTTACAATGCTTTAACTAGTCTCTGCCTTTGATGCGGGCTCTGGCGCTGAGACTGCATCCTTCCCCGCACTTGATGACCAATTTAATCAAGAGCCTTTAACAGCTGCAGGTGGAATGGAGCTCCAATCACAGACTCTAACCAGTTAAATGCAGCTATCAATCACTGACAGCGACATTTAACACTAGCCAGCATGGAGTATGTCATTCCATGTTCCCATCGAGGTGGTCTGCTGATGATCCCCATGCCTGTCTTTAAAAGTCTCCTGTGAACGCTGGCCTGTGGCTGACATTCATATAAGAGATTGTGGTTTTGGCTATACATAGCAGGGCTGGAGCTTCTATCCTGTCGGCTCCTGCAGTGATTTTACAATACACAGCACTTCAATTGCCAGATTTTCTTCTGTCTATGTAATATATATACATATATATGTGTGTGTGTCACTGACATCTATATATCTATATATTCTATGTGTATCTATCTATTCTGTTCTAACCTGTCAGTGTGATTTCACTGTGAACGCACATGAATTGCTGGCTTTTCAAAGGACATTGCTACGTAAAAATCGGACAGCACTCGCATGGTCCGTGTGGCGTCCAAGTTTTTCTCGCTCCCATGGGCTTGAATTGGCGAGTCTCGGCCGAGTCTCTGTGACAATTGCAGCATGCTGCGATTTTACACGCACGTCGAATACGACTGAGAAAAAATACGGTGATGTGAGCTGCCCCATAGATTAACACTGGTCCGAGTGCTATGTGATGTTTTCTCGCATAGCACTCACCTGTATTCTACGGTAGTGTGACGCCAGCCTAATTCTCACATTTTCAAGGCATATCAGTGAATATTTATCTTCTCAGGAACACTTACATCACATACCTATATTATAGTTGTGACTCAAGCCTATTGACCAGTTTATGCCAATTTCTTGACTAATCTCTTCCGTCCTTTTAGTGGATTTATTGGAGGACACCTAAATGGTACGAAATGACGTTTGACCCATTGGCCTAAAGTATGATCTTTTTTTATATAGAATTTGACCTTGTGCATACAGGACAGAGTTTGGGGTACGGTTTCACAATTACAAATTTAGAACCACCCAACGATTCCGAATCTTATGGACACTCTTGTTCTTTGCAACCTAGATTTCTACTGCGGTTCCCCTGTAGCTTTAGTTGCCATGTTGATTGGAATTTTGTGTATATAGCAGAACAAAACCAGGACAAAGCTACACAAGGACTTGCACCAATTTATATATTTAGAGGAGAAGACAAATCGTTGATAATGAAATGCCAATATTTATCCAAGTAAGTCAATCACATTTTTTTCTAGCGCCTGGTAACTATGGCTTGCCTCCCAGCAGCTCGCTCTTTCGGCAGTGTTTGCACTCCCTTCCTATTCATAGCATTATGTTATCAGTCATTGACCATACACATCTGTTACAGATAAAAGTTTATGTCATATTGGTAGAAACTAGAAAATGTGAGAATTACAAAAATATATCAAATACAAAAATGTATATGGCTAGGGGATGTCCACACACAGGGGGGTTAAGCTGCGAAATGTTAGTGTTATTACATAATCTTACATTCCTGTATTGAGAGATCACTGATGTGTCTCCTGACGAAGAACTAAAGCCTAACAGAGCAGTCGGTCATTTTTTTCTTCTTTACCTTCCCTGTCCTTTCACACTACACCTGTAGAAAAGCATGGTGCTCTTATCCCCTTAACACAAGTTCCTTTATCAATCTAATGTATCCAGGATCTGCCTCAATTTTCATGTTCTGTAATTAACAATTCACAATTTTCACAGTGGGTGGTTGCTCTCTATCAGCATGGTGCGATTTCCGGAATGGAGGTGATGGAGATTTTTTTTCTCCTCATCCAAGAAAATCGAAAGATAAACTTAAAAAAAATTGTTTTGATCTATAATTCCCTTTGCTTCCACTGTTACTTCATAATAATCCAAAAATATTAATGTCCCTCTTCACACAGACAAATAAGATCAAGAAAGCTGAGGTCAAAGGAAACAAAATCTGTAGTTTCCCCGGTGACTAGATCTAAGCCTCGAGGAAGTTCTGGTGGACACCGTTCATTCATTTTCTACTTAATCACCTTCAAAAATGTTGGCAACTATGTGTCCATTTATTTATTTTTTATTTTTAAGTTGGTTCTCTTGTTTTTTCAATCATTTTCTCATTCATTCATTTTTTTTTTTACTTAATTTTTATTTATTTATTCATTTGCTGAATTGTTTGATCAATTTTTGTTCATTGTTTTTTTCATTGACTCCGTCATTAATTCATTTACAGTGATATTTGTTTATCCTTTTATTGTTCTTATATCAATCATTGATTCAAGAGTTCATTCATTTTTTTTTAAGTCAAATATTCATTATTTTTTTATGCCTAAAGTGGTTGTCTCATGTTCCTTTCTTCAGGAAAATGTTGCTTCCTGGCTTCCTGCTCTCCTGAAAATTGACTGTTCGGGCCAGTGGCATGATTGAGCCGTTAGCCAGAGCTGTGTGGTTTGCATTACTGCAAAAAGAGGCAGCTTTACCTTTGTAGCATCTGAGAAGCAAACGGGCGCTGAGGTCGAAGAGATCCACTGACCCGGCCATCTTCAGAGCATCACTGGAAAACAACTAGCAGGAGTGCACTTCTTTTCTAGGACACCGGCCCTCTATGATAGACTGTAGTTGTGGCAGCAAGAAGTAAACAATAGAATTTAAAACTAATCTATTGTGTAATATTTAGCAGAAACCATGTGGCCATTATTAAAGGGGTTGTCCACTATTGGAACAACCCCTTCTTAAGCTAATTGTTCGGCCCTGATAAAATAATAGAGCCTATACTCACTTCCCGTACCGATGCTGTTCCTGCTGTTTCGGCACTCGGTCGGTTGCCCCAGGGATGTGGCATGTGACATCAGCACCCAAACAGCGCTGGCGTCACTGTCTCCGCTTTCAGACAAACCAAACATAGAGAGGAAGCCAGGGCTGCAGCTGATCTCAGAGTTCCTCTTCATGTTCAGTTTGTCCGAAGGCGCGGGAAAGTGACGCCAGCACTGATTGGTCACCGGCGTCACGTGTCATTCCATAATGGTACTGACCTGGAGAATCTAATTCCTGGTAAATTTTACAGTAAACTCAACACTGTAAATAAAAAAACAAACAATTGTTGAATTGCCCTTTTATTTTGCCACATTTGCAATTTTTTTTACTACTTTCCAGTACATCATATGAAAAAATGGATGGTTTCCTTCAAACGTTTAACTTGTCCCTCAAAAAAAAAAAACAAGCCCTCGTATGGCTATGTCGAGGCAAAAATAAAAAAGTTACAGCTGTTGGAATACGAGGAGGAAAAAATTAAGATGCAAAAGCAAGCAGTTGCCCTTAAGGGGTTAAAATTGTTTTGGAAACTGTGACTTTCATGTTGTATTGGGACTAGGTCCTGGCTTCATGGCAACACAACGTAGGACCTTACCTCAAGGGCGGCCATAAACGATGTGGCCGAGTGGCAATAATGTCCACTTAGGCTGAGAGGGGCATCGCACAACTCCACGTTTTACAGAAAATTCCTAGCTTTTTATGTGTTTATGGCATAATCTTCTTTATGCCTACATCCTAACCTTTTCATCCATATATTTTTTTCATGAATTAAACTTTTCCCTTTTATTACTCGCTAACCTCTATCAGCACCAAGTTCTTCAGTTGAATGACAAGCAGAAGCCAAGGACGCATTGTGACTGAAGTCTTAATCGTGTTATTTACTGCATTTGAATTTTTTTTTTCAACAAAACATACTTAATTCTTCCTTAATAATACGTTACCAGCCAAGAAACGTGCAGAAGAGCCACTTGTATTTTAGCGTTAACTTCTAAATGCAGAGTATGTGAATAAATTACATCTCCAGGCCTCGCTCCTGACACTCTTGACCTCTGTGACTTTTACTTTCAATAACTGTGTTTTTATGTCTATTATGTCCATACTGCACACTACATTTTTCATCTTTTTCTTTTTTTTAAGCTTTTCTTTAGCATAGATGTGAATGGTTTAATTTAGTTCCTCATTTTCTGTTAAAATACACACACTTTACATATGATATAAAGAAAAAAGCCAGTATATTATTATTATTATTATTGTTATTTATTATTATAGCGCCATTTATTTCATGGCGCTTTACATGTGAGGAGGGGTATACATAATAAAAATGAGTAGAGTAATCTTAATCAATACAAGTCAGGAGTGGTACAGGAGGAAATAGGACCCTGCCCGCAAGGGCTCACAGTCTACAAGCATATCTCTTGTTTCTGTGCCTGTGCAAATACATTGCTCAAAATTTAACTTGCAATAAGAAGAAAAAGTCAGAGCATTATGGAAATGATCAGATCAATAGACTTATTAATTATCTGGAAATGATGAAAAAATGGAAACAAAATTTTATCTAATTTTATTCAGTCTGGAGTAAGAGCGCCAGGTGCAGGAATTCCTGTGCCTAGACATCTTGGCTTCCATCAATGAGGTTACTAATGGTCATCTGAGGAATGTTCTACCATTGAATGCACTTGGGCAAATCATCAAGATCTGCTGCTGGCAGCTCCATTACAATCACCAACCAATGATATCCCAGATGTGCTTGATGGGAGACAAGTTCAGAGACGCTACCGGCCAGGTTAGCACATTTTGGCCATATGGGCTGATCACAGTAGCATGAGCTACATGCAGCCTGTAGTTGTGTTGAAAATTAGAAAAGTTTGTTTCCAGTAGGCTCTTTTTATACTGTATCATATCTGTCAGTGTTCCACATCATGAGGATTTCTCTGCTGTATCAGTCTAATAGATGCCACTGTGCAGGTATACAGTGACATCTGTTGCCAATAGGCTCCCATATATAAAGCTCAGTAGAGTTGATGCCAATTGATTCACAGAACCGATCCGTTGGCAATGTCAGTGATATGTCGCCGATTGATGTCAGACCTGAGAATCATCTTTTACATGACGGCATCCACGGCTCTTTTGATTGGCCAGCTTGGCACATCACACATGTGGAGCGCTCTACAATTGCCAGGCCAGCTAATCAAAAGAAGAGTTGTGCGTAACAAGAGTTAGAAGGCTGTTCTTAGGACTTCCATCATAGATTACGGCAATGGCCAATGGACCAGGTTTTGCAAAGTGATTCACACCAACTCTAACATTCATTAAATTCTTATTTTTTTGCCACAAGTATATTTTTGTATTGACTCTGGCACATTTACATAAAAAAGCAATGTTAGCACTTACCAAGTGCATAAATACCAAAAGAACTCTCTGTTGACCTGTGTTGGATAAAAGGATGTAGATGGTTAAATGTGTTTCCACTTTTGGGGGCCATGTTTTTTCTTACTTTAATACATTTATTTTTTGGCTTAAAATCATATCTGTACTTGTAAGTCAAGATGTTGCGCTGTATGAACTCAACAGTCTCCATGATGTGCTGGCTATTGTTGACTGCCAAAGAGGTTAATAGGAACCACTGATACTTGCAGTTTGGTGCACACAGCCTGTGCAGTCTCTTCTAAGAGACAGATTTTGACTTGTCTCTCTCTTCAGCTCATACACAAATCGACTCTGGTCAGCTTCCCCCCACTGACTGACTAAAGTGAACCCCTAGCCTGGTTATATGCGGAGCAAGCCAGGTGCAAATAATCAGAGCTGGTAGTGCAGGGATTTAATCCTACTTTACCTGACTTCACTACAATGTGCAGAGAAACAGAGTCAAAATAATAGCAAAACAGATATATATTTTTTATGAAACCCAATTGCACAAGTGATTTTTTTTAGCCTTAAAGATGGACAACGCTTTGGGTTTGAAATCAACGTCACAAGCATTCCTGATGCAAACGACGAGCGAATGCTGCAAATCGCAATATTAAAGTAGCTTTACAGTCATGTTTAGAGAGGAAATGTGCAAATTAATCCTAATGTCAATTATTTAGGTATCAAGCAACATTGTACTGTGAAACATGGAGCTGTTAACCGGAAGGCAATCATCCGTCCGTTAGATTTTTTGGGGGTTTATTAGGTTGTAAAATAATTTTATATTTTAAGGATTAATTTTAGTTGGCAAATGAAAGGAACATGACAAAGTGGGAGGACGTGCAAGGCTTTGCCTATCACATAGGAATGCACTGGGCTAGCACAGCATGTGTCTGGTGAAGCATGTTATGGTCTGAGTCATAAAACATTCATTAAGCTGGATACCTGCCTCTAGATAATTCACTGGAATGTGTTTGCCAAGTTGAAGCTGAAGGGATTTAAGCACGGTTGTTATTTATAGGGATCCTTAAATGAGCAAACAAGAAATATGTTGACATTACATGAGGCAGCCTCAGCTACACATATCATTTACACCAGTGTTCTTTTAACAGTACACTTAAAGGGAAAGTCTGTTCTCTAATCTCATTTGCATTTTTAATCTAAAGAACTAATTTTGTGCTGATTGATTTCTTTATATATTTAGAATTATCAGAGCTTCTTTTTTATTAGATAGATAAATAGATAGATGTAAAGCAAATTTAATAGACAATTGCAAGTTGTTTTCATGTCTGTATAAAGAATTTGCAATTGAATTTATTTCAACATCATTACAAAAATTATAAAAATTAGACACTTTCTTTCATGCAAAACGTTAATTACTAAAGCCCTTTACTTCCAACAGGAAGATATATAGATAGATAATAGATAGTAGATGGATAGATTGATAAAGTAAATTTATTTTGAAGTAAATTTTGAAAGTGATCCTTAACCTACTGAACCACTGCACAACCAGCTTTACCCTCTCCTAGTGTATCCTCACCCATCCCCAGTAGACTGTGAGCCCTCTCAGGCATGCTCATGTTTATTGTATTTGTTTATATTTGCCCCCTTATCACATGTAAAGCGTCATGGAATAAATGGCGCTATAAAAAATGTATTATAATAATAGTAATTTAATAGGAAATTGCAAATTGGTTTTATGTCTCTATCAGGAACTTACAAATTAATTTCTTTCGACGTCACCATAAAAATAAGACTTCTTTTTTTTCATACAAAGCTCCAGACCCCTTGAACAGACATGAAGTTTGAATCTATGTTCAGTGATTCACTTAAAATCCATTCGTGCAGTGATGGACACAAGCTGAGGAGCACTCCTGTGCAAGAACAGTACATTGGCCTCTTCAGTAGTCTGTGACAGAAGCTGTGTACTGCTAGGATGGTGGCATTGGCTCCTTTATCTCTTGGGCTTCTATGCGGTTGCACCAATGGTTTGTCCACCCTTGTCTCATTGTGTAAGTTAAACATTTGATGTGTTTTATGCTGTTTATTAGCATTTTACACTTGTATACTGCACAGTCTATTCACTTTAGTATGATGCAGAGAATGCGCAAACTTGAATTGATGTAGATAGGTAGACAAAGAAGGTGAAGCAACACTAGCTCCAAGGATAAGCAGAAAATGTCTGCCTATTAGTTGTAACTAGGGTTGAGCGACCTTTACTTTTATAGGATCGGGTCGGGTTTCACGAAACCCGACTTTTTCAAAAGTCGGGTCGAGTGAAATCGGCCGATCCTATAAAAAAGTCGGGGTCGGGGTCGGCCGAAACTCGAAACCCAATGCAGTGCATTGGGTTTCCAATGGTTCCCAGGGTCTGAAGGAGCGGAAACTCTCCTTCAGGCCCTGGGATCCATATTTAAGTGTAAAATAAAGAATTAAAATAAAAAATATCGCTATACTTACCCTCTGACGGGCCCTGGTACTAACCGGGAACCTTCCTTCCTTAGAATCAACCTTCCAGGACCTTGCGGTGACCTCACGGTGACGTCGCGGCTTGTGATTGGTCGCGCGGCCGCCCATGTGACCGCTCGTGCGACCAATCACAAGCCGCGACGTCACCGTGACGTCACCGAAGAGGGAAGGGCTGATTCTTAGGAAGGAAGGCTGCCTGTAGATACAACCTAAAGAACCCTGTTGTAAGTCTAGATTGTTGTATAGGGAATAAAGGGTGAGGGCGAAAGTTCCTCTGGGACCTGTTAGATGAGGTGGCCAGCACGATGCTTGCCTGAGATAACCTTTTAGAGCTGATAATAATAATTTTATTTATATAGCGCCAACATATTCCGCAGCGCTTTACAAATTATAAATTGCTAATTATATGAAACTGGTGAATCCACTAGTGCACATAGAAAAAGACTGTGTTTGGGCTATTTACAGTCCATTAACTCACCATAGTGAAAAATTTACCTGCTCCTGGGTGAATCTGAATTTCTAAAAATGCAATAAGTAAATGTGGCCTTTCTGGCCTAATGGAAAACCAAAGATAAAGTCCAATAGAGTCCTTTTTCCTGCAAAATTCACCCGCAGGTAACACTAAGAGTTCTCAGCTCCTCCTGGAGCCACATCTGGAGTCTCTCCTCTTCAAACACACAACACAGAGAAAATAAACATATAAAGAGACCAGCGTAATACATCCAAATAAATATACTTAAACTCAGAATTATCATCAATAATAGGAGGAGATTGAGAGTTTTTTTTTTTATACGTATAAAAAATATATTTTATTACATGTAAAACATTAAATTTTTAGATAAGGATATAGTGATCCCCACAGAAATAACATAACAACGGTAAGTATCGCACATGAAATCAATAGCGACAAGTGCACATATAAAGTACTATGATGTAAGAGTTAATTACCCATATTCTCAGAGTGTCAGACCTGGGAGCGGTCACTCTCCCCGATGCGCGTTTCGCGAGAAAGATCCTCGCTTCCTCAAGGGGGCGTGCACCTTAGTCGCACAAGTACAAATAAGAGCACCTTGTCTTATTTTGTTCATGCCTATTTGGCGGTAACTGTTTTGGAACTTGGCACACTGTTATGTCAGCCCTGTTAGTGATCACGTTGCGCTGCCACCTATTTGGATCGCATCTATTTCCATACAAATTGACATATTGTCTTAATACCGTTGTTATTATAAATACTTGTTCAATTTAATGTTTTACATGTAATAAAATATATTTTTTATACGTAAAAAAAAAAACTCTCAATCTCCTCCTATTACAGAGAAAATAAAACAGTGGCTGCTCATTTAACTTCCCAGCCACACCCTTGAGGTGGAGATATTGTAAATAGGCGTCCCGCCAATCTCTCACCTACTCATTAAAAACCCAACCCTTGTAATGGCTGGTTAAACCCCTCAGCACATGCTGGGGAGAAACATATGAAAGCAATCTCGGTGACACATATCTCCCCTCACATACAGTGCCAGTGACCCTGTCACAATATATATATATATATATATATATATATATATATATATATATATATATATATATACAGTGGGGCAAAAAAGTATTTAGTCAGTCAGCAATAGTGCAAGTTCCACCACTTAAAAAGATGAGAGGCGTCTGTAATTTACATCATAGGTAGACCTCAACTATGGGAGACAAACTGAGAAAAAAAAATCCAGAAAATCACATTGTCTGTTTTTTTATCATTTTATTTGCATATTATGGTGGAAAATAAGTATTTGGTCAGAAACAAACAATCAAGATTTCTGGCTCTCACAGACCTGTAACTTCTTCTTTAAGAGTCTCCTCTTTCCTCCACTCATTACCTGTAGTAATGGTACCTGTTTAAACTTGTTATCAGTATAAAAAGACACCTGTGCACACCCTCAAACAGTCTGACTCCAAACTCCACTATGGTGAAGACCAAAGAGCTGTCAAAGGACACCAGAAACAAAATTGTAGCCCTGCACCAGGCTGGGAAGACTGAATCTGCAATAGCCAACCAGTTTGGAGTGAAGAAATCAACAGTAGGAGCAATAATTAGAAAATGGAAGACATTCAAGACCACCTCCCTCGATCTGGGGCTCCACGCAAAATCCCACCCCGTGGGGTCAGAATGATCACAAGAACGGTGAGCAAAAATCCCAGAACCACGCGGGGGGACCTAGTGAATGAACTGCAGAGAGCTGGGACCAATGTAACAAGGCCTACCATAAGTAACACACTACGCCACCATGGACTCAGATCCTGCAGTGCCAGACGTGTCCCACTGCTTAAGCCAGTACATGTCCGGGCCCGTCTGAAGTTTGCTAGAGAGCATTTGGATGATCCAGAGGAGTTTTGGGAGAATGTCCTATGGTCTGATGAAACCAAACTGGAACTGTTTGGTAGAAACACAACTTGTCGTGTTTGGAGGAAAAAGAATACTGAGTTGCATCCATCAAACACCATACCTACTGTAAAGCATGGTGGTGGAAACATCATGCTTTGGGGCTGTTTCTCTGCAAAGGGGCCAGGACGACTGATCTGGGTACATGAAAGAATGAATGGGGCCATGTATCGTGAGATTTTGAGTGCAAACCTCCTTCCATCAGCAAGGGCATTGAAGATGAAACGTGGCTGGGTCTTTCAACATGACAATGATCCAAAGCACACCACCAGGGCAACGAAGGAGTGGCTTTGTAAGAAGCATTTCAAGGTCCTGGAGTGGCCTAGCCAGTCTCCAGATCTCAACCCTATAGAAAACCTTTGGAGGGAGTTGAAAGTCCGTGTTGCCAAGCGAAAAGCCAAAAACATCACTGCTCTAGAGGAGATCTGCATGGAGGAATGGGCCAACATACCAACAACAGTGTGTGGCAACCTTGTGAAGACTTACAGAAAACGTTTGACCTCTGTCATTGCCAACACAGGATATTTTACAAAGTATTGAGATGAAATTTTGTTTCTGACCAAATACTTATTTTCCACCATAATATGCAAATAAAATGACAAAAAAACAGACAATGTGATGCTCTGGAATTTTTTTTCTCAGTTTGTCTCCCATAGTTGAGGTCTACCTATGATGCAAATTACAGACGCCTCTCATCTTTTTAAGTGGTGGAACTTGCACTATTGCTGACTGACTAAATACTTTTTTGCCCCAATATATATATATATATATATATATATATATATATATATATATATATATAATATAATCTCCACATTGTTTAAATATTTGTCTAGAGAACAGTAATCCTCGAATGCCGAGTTTTAGGTCACAGCATATTTGCAGTGTTTGCTTCTCACTATGTGCAATATATGTAACCCGCGAAGAAGGAATAAAAACATATGCTCAACCACCATATGGAAAAATCATTAAGAGAGACGCAAAGCAATGCTTTCATAGTAACATTACCTGCTCTATGTAATACTGAGATGCCATTATAACAAAGTTTTCCCAGCTCTCGCTGTGATAAACCATCTGTCCTCAAAAACTGTCACTATGTGATACCTGTTCTAGAGTAGACCCTTCTGGTTTTAATGCTTCGTTCTGCTGGTGTGAAATTCCATACAACACAATAAAGAAAAAAGTGAAATAAAAAGTCAATGAAGTAAAACATTAAACTTGTATAAAAAGTCTAAAAAATGTGAAGGTAAATAAATTAACATTTTGTCAGGTTTCAGAATATTTTGATGTTCCTTAAGTAAGGAATAACTTCTAAAAAAAAATCTTGATAAAAAATGTTGTTAGGTTTGCACAGGAATTGTAGAAACAGATGTGTCTCCATGGAAACAGACTACAAATACACTGTTGTTGTCGGATCCTGCACTCATGGGGTAAGTTCACACTAGGCGTTTTTTCAGCAATTTTTTTCTGCAGAAAAACATGATCTATTGGCAGGAAAGAAAAAAAAGCAGGTTTTCCTTGTTTTCTCTTGCTTTTTTCTGGCATTTAGCTGTGTTATTTGTACGTTTTTTTGCGGTGGTTTAGGCATGCTACCTGCATTTTTGGTGCATTTTGTTCAGCATTTTTTCACTACCTATTCAAGTCTACGGATGAAAAATCTGAAAGAAGTGACATGCTCTATGTGCAAAAAAACATGCAAAGCACAAAATACTGATGACAAACAAAAACAATGTGTGTGCATGAGATTTCTGAAATCTCATAGGCTTTGCTGGTACTGTAAAAAGCAGTTTAAAATTAGCATAAAAGCACATTAAAAACAGCAAAAACACCCAGTGTGAACTTAGCCTTACTCATTTGTATTATCTTCTACTGTATGTGAATTTCAAAAAGAAATCCGGCGACAGACGGAAGGAAGTGTGACTGATGGATCTTACTTGGGTTTATTTGCACTCTCTAACACATAGTTCTGCATAGGAGCGGCAGATAAAAAACGGCAAGAGATTTAAGAGTTTATGTTTTAAATTGATATTGTACGGAGACCAGAATAAGACTAAAGAGTCAAATAAGCGCCAGCTTATGCTAATGTGCCCTTGAAAAAAAGCCACTGTGCAGATCGAAACGGACAAGATGGAGATCCAATAAAGTTTGTTTCATTTTTTTATGACGCTAGGAAATTACCTTTTTTCTTCTCACAGGCATGGTGTAATACAATAGTAGTGCAGTGTATTATAAGAACTTTATAAGTGCAAAAGAAATACAGAAATCGCTTATTTGATGTTTAATTATTTAGGCAGCCAAACAAAAAAAATCTAAACATAACTGGCATTGTAAGTAAAAACACAGACGACAAATCTCAATTTTTATCACAAACATTTTATTTGGCATTGCCATAATCATACAGACCTGCAATATAGCAGCAACACATTATTATGCTGCAGGTAAATGTCACAAGATTTTGAGCATAAAAACCAATGGTAATTGACAGAGATAATGAATAAAATATAATCGGTAAGTCATAGATGTTGTAAAATGAATAATATTACTCGTACCTCCTAAAAAGAACAAAAAACAAATCAATAGAAAAATAACAAAGTTAAAGCTCTTAGAAAAAGTCAAGAAAAATTACAAGAAAAAATTATGTCCTAATTCTTGATGGATTTTTTTTTTTTTTTTTTTTTGTAAAACCAATTGGGTACCATAGCTAAGCAGCTGTTAAAACCATGGATGCCAGGGTTCAATGAGGACTTTTCTTCAGTATTTTTGGGAAAAAGTCCCACTAAGTTTGTTTAATATTTCAGAGTTAACCTATTACTTACATTCACCATACACATTTTGGTTCTTGGGTTTGTGGAGTGGGCTTAGGAAACTGAGCCCACACCATACATGGCAGCTACCAATTGTGTTATACAGCCAGTTTTTCCTCTAACAGCATCAATCGGAGCTAACTCTTATCGCTGCTGTTTATCAACTTAAAAGACACTGTCAATCTCTGACATAGGCAATTAAGTGGCACTAGTCGGCTGAGGCATCAATTCAGGCACCCATGTCCAACCTAAGTTTGGTATCGCCATAATCATACTGACCTGGAGAATCAAGTTACCAGGTCATTTTTACAGCACATTGAAAGTAAAACAGGGCATCTTCTTTTTTTCTATTTTTTTTACTGTTTCTTACTACATTATGGCAAAATAATGGGTGGAATTAAAAACTGCAATTCGTCCTCGTATGGCTATGCTGATGGAAGTATAAAAACGTAATGACTTTTGGAAAAAGGTGAGGGGAAAAAACGAAAGCACAAAAAAATGAAAATTGGCCATAGCAGGATAGGTATAAAAGCTTAAGTGTACTTTTTAAAAAATTCTTGATATGAGCTAACTCCTGATCAATAATTTTAATTTTTGGAAGTTCTCAACGATGGCTCAAGACAAGGGGCAGAAGCGTTCGGCCTATTATCGAGTGGTGTACAAACCATTTTTGGGACTATACAACACTCTGCTTGTGCTTTAGCACTTCTTCCTCTTGGCTTGTGAAGTTGGGGAGGTCTACAAACCTGGCTCCCTATTGATAAATGGTACCGGAAAGGGACTATAACATTTCAAAGATTATTACGTAGTTTAGTAATTATTTCAGTCTTGCCTTAAAGGTTTACATGGGTTCTGTGTAAAGATTTTGAAATGCAAGATACCATCAGAATTAGGTGCACGATGGTTTTAATAAATTACTAATTTGTTCTCTTGGTTTTAATAAATTACTAATTTGTTCTGGTGGAATATTTTCCTTAGGGATTAGGTTCTCTGCAGGTAACATTACCCTCCCCTCTTCGCAGCCCCCCTTGACTCCCCTTAAAGCCATGGCTAATGAGATGTAATCTGAGTATTAATCCATCGCCCACCCCGGGCTCCAGAAAACATTGCTAATCCTTCTCACCTAGACATATTGTTCTAGCTGTAAAATGTCACTGTAGTAGTCTTAAATCTTTGTGGCTGCTAAAAGCTGTATGTTTATGGATGCAGTCTTGTGAGCAGGTACGGAAATGGGCAAGTGATTTGCCATTAGTTGCCTGCTTTGAAGTTGATATATATGTGACACAGTAGTATTGATTGTCTATGTGGCGGTGATTTATTATAGAGCTCCAAACACAGAGGTCAACTCCAGACTGAGTAAGCTCCTTTGCGGAGAATTTATGAGAGACTGTAAAAGAGGTTAATCAAGACGAAATCCTGTTTTTTTTTAATGACATGTGTATGATGACATCACCCGCTTTTCACCTTCCCCGTGGGTCACCTTTTCAACAACACTTACAGAAATGAAAACATAAGACATATTGCCGGCTATGGGGGTGACGTATGAGAACAATAAAATGCAACAATTTGGCAGGAAGACGGGACGACATAAGCACTTCTTTACGTCTTAAACTTCATATTGCTAAGCAAAATACAAAGGAAATGTTTAAATTTTGAAATATTTCCTGCACAAAAGTAGGAGACGCCAAAACGTACCTATTTCTTATAGCTTACACAGCAACAACTTATTCCCCAGCGCCTTTATTCATATCAATAGGCTCGGAATCTATATCTTTATGTAAAATGTATATACTGTGTAGAGTTGAGCCAAAATATTTCCAGGACCCTGGTCCAGCAACTATGTCAGTAGTCCATGGCTGCCTAATCAGAGTCCTGTAAACCTCATCCTACCTACTAGCATCACTGGCACATCTTCTAATTAGTATCCCTGGTGTTGTGTCATCTCGCTTGACTTTACTCCCGATCTACTAATGAAATGACTTGTCGGACCAGCGGCTGCAGATTACCAATGTGATCTCTCGACCAGGGTACTGTGTCTCTTTTTACTCAACTCTAGAAAGGAGTGGATCGATCCATGGAGGATCAACTTTGAGTTGAACTTCCTGAAATTTGCGGTTTATAGGAATGCAAACTCCTTTTGACATTTTATTTAACATTTGCAATAAAAAAAATGCCCAGCAGCATTTCCCACATCTCTGAAGAAGCAGAGAGCAGGCTAATGTCTTTTTGTGCGACCACATGGCCTCCCCATAATTTCCTGCAGCTTTTAGTGGAATATAACACCTTGTACAATGGCGGTCAGTACCGAGGCCATCACAGATCAGCGGCTCCCAGTGGAGAAAAGTTTGTACAGCAGAATAATTTTTCATCTCCAGAGTCACTAGATAACTCTCTCATCTCCTGTAGAGTGTACACTCTTATGGTGAGTGGGGATTTCTCTCTTTTTTTGTAGAGTGTAAGCTCTTCTGGTTATTAAAGTCCTCTCTCTTCTGCAGAGTGTAAGCTCTTATGGTCAGTGGAGTCCTCTCTGTCCTGTAGAGTGTAAGCTGTTATAGTTAGCAGAGTCCTCTTTTTTTCCATTAGAGTGTAAGCTCTTATGGTCAGTGGGGTCCTCTCTCTCCTGTAGAGTGTACGCTCTTCTGGTCAGTGGGGTCCTCTCTCTCCTGTAGAATGTGCGATCTTCTGGTCAGTGGGGTCCTCTCTCTCCTGTAGTGTACATTCTTATGGTCAGTGGGGACCTCTCTCTCTCTCCTGTAGAGTGTAAGCTGTTATGGTTAGCAGAGTCCTCTTTTTTTCCTTTAGAGTGTGAGCTGTTATGGTCAGTGGGGTCCTCTCTCCTGTAGTATACACTCTTATGGTCAGTGGGGACCTCTCTCACCTCCTATAGAGTGTAAACTCTTATGGTGAATGTGGATCTCTCTTTCCTGTAGAGTTGAAGCTCTTATGGTGAGTGGGGTTCTCTCTCTCCTATAGAGTCATTTATTTGCCGCAAATCAAATTTTGGGGCTAAATTTGAATTTCAAAATATCCGCTCATCTCTATTCAACTCTAATTCTGGGGACATAGCCTTTTGATTTTTACTGTAAAGAATCAATAAGTGTTAGGTCTGTTGGAGGTAGCGAGAGATGATCGTTAATTGTGATCATTCATACAGCCGTAAAAATCAATATTATTGTCGATGCAGTCAGTTTGTGCCTTCGTATGAACATTTATATTTCTAGAATAAATTTTTGCCAAGATCACAGCTCCTACTCTCTCGGGAAACTTCATTAGGCAACTATTATGCTCCTCAAAACAAACATGAATATCTACTTCAATAGTTTTCATTATTCTGATTGAAATAAGATTCTTGCTCAATCACCACTTGTCATTGATGGTTTGAAAAGATATCGTGTGCAAAGGGATCTTAAATAGCTGCCCAAGAGTTTGGAAAGAAGATTTACTTTTTATCCAGAAATGATGCCATACTCATTCATGGCTTGTGTCTATATGGCCACGTTCAAACGTTCAGTGTTTGGTCACTTTTTTATATCAGTATTTGTAAGCCAAAATGAGGAGACGGCAAAAAAAATGCAGAAGTGGAGACTTGTTTCTATTCTACATTTCTTTTGATTATTCCCCTCCTGATTTTGGCTTACAAATACTGATATAAAATGCAGACTAAATACGGAACGCGTGCACGTGTCTTTATTGCAATTGCGCTGGACCATACTAAGTTGCTGTATGGCAGTTTTCTGACCTTGCAAGGAACTCTATTTGTTTTTACACCCATTGCTGCATTGTTTCACACATGAGTTGATGGAAAATGTGATTGTTCATTCCTTCCCCACTCCATTAGCTAAACTCCTTAGGTATAAAAAAGGGTTTAAAACAGCACAAAAATTGTTCTCTGGAAAGCTAAGCCTAGTAATCATCTTAGTATTTTATAGATAAAACACAGTGTGGTAGATCGGCTCACTCAGCTACACATGGAGGTAGACACAGGTACACTGTTTCTTTAAATCTTCTGTTCATTTATTAGACATGTGGCATAAACCAACATGAAATGAAGATAAACATAGACCTTCAGGCAAAACAGGAAAAAAAAAAAAGGTATACAGTCTCTACATTTGTGGGGATCTGCGAGCTCAGGATAATAACCACTCACTGGTTCAGTCTTTCCTTCTCAGGGCACAAAACGCTGGAGTTCCTCTCTCCAGTCCCACTTAACACTGAAGGACTCTGGAGGCCAATTATTTAAACCCCAGATCACACCCTGGTCTGGAGATAAGGTGGACACCCTCCCACCTGCTGTATGGTTGTCCACAAAAATCCAGGCCTTAAAATGACTGATTAACCCCTCTCAATACATTGTGTATTGGAGGAAACTTCTGGGTTTCAAATCACTGAAGCTAATAGCCTCAGTGAAACATTTATCCCCTCCAGCACTTTACCAGTGACTTTGTCACAATAGTCTTCTGTCCTTGCAGGGCCAAATTTAGTTTTCTAGAGACCCTATTCCACATATTAGACCTGGCGAGAATGTCAGTCACTAACAGGAGAGATGACCACCCATGTGGAGCCATCTCCACTTATGTGTAACTGTTGTTTTCTGAATTATTTTTTTAGATATATGACAGGTGTTGCACCATGCTGATGATCAGTAGTGGTCTCAGTCATGAGACCCTCACTAATCAGTCAAAATACTATGCTGAATTTGTTTGTGGGTCTGTAGACATCTCTGTGAGAGTAAATATATGGACCCATTGACTTACTATTTATGCCACACACCTCTTTGTGTGTGGAATTCATGCCCAAGCTACAGACTTTTGAGCAGTATTTTGACAGATAGGTCCCACAGAACAGCAGCACTGTGCAGTGCCTGTCATATAAGAAAACTTTTACATAGTGACAGTAAGGCCGGGGTCACACTTGCGAGTGTAATGCGAGAAACTCGCACGAGTCTCTCACCTTAATACCCGGCACTTCCGCTGGCACTCGAGACAGGAGTGTGCAGCTACATGTATTTCTATGCCAGTGGGTGTCATATGTCTCTCCGTCTTAATACAGCATTTATACAAGGTGTGTGATCTTTTTGCATTTTTGTGATTGTTACGATGTGTGAAACTGCATAAAGTTTTATACGCACTAACGTACTCTATTAATGCAATGTATTGAGATTTGCTGTTGTCATGATCCGTTCCTGGGTTTAGTCCTGTCTGCTCTTTTTCCGGGCAGATCATGTCAAGGGTTAACTTTGCTCTGCCTCACTCTGGGTTCAGGTTTGCTATTTAGCTCCCAGGCATCCTGCTGGTGGTGTCAGCTATAGTTCTGCCTTCGGCGTGTGAACCTGACTCTGGTAACCTTTGATTTGTCCTCCTATGATCCCTGACTTTCCCCGTGTCTGTTGTATTCCTCTGTCTGCCCTTTTCCCAGCATTTTCTGTTTCTCGGTTTGATTCTCTGGTTTCTGACTTGGCCTGTATTGGGACTCGCTTCTGCTTTCTGTCTTTGTCTTTTCCGCTTCTGACCATTGCTGACCCACCTGGCTTGCTGCTGACCACGTATATTGCTTACTCCTTTTTGTACTTTGCCAATGAACATTTATTTACTCGGCTTGTCTGACCACTCCTCACCACTTGGTGGCGCCTGTGCTGTTGCTCTGTGGAGCTACTCTGAGTACGCAGTCTCATTTCCCTCTCAAGCTCCCTCTGGTGGAGGTTGCATTACACTGTACTGCAGCAGCATGACAGCTGTAATATCAATTGAACTCAGACTGTTAAGCAAAGTTGGACTGTTTGACAAGAAGCGAGTGTCCCCTGATTTGTGTGCGGCTGATCCTGAAGCAGAGGATGTTTCATGCAGCAGAGGCCTCAGACCTGAAAGTGAGTACACAGCATGACATTGACGGACCCCTACACTTTATTTGTGGGGTGCCAGGCTGTGGAAACACAACCCCTTGACCCTGACTACCACCCTGTGCACCTAACACAGTGACAGTATTTTCCTGGAGCGAAGATGGTTGCCTGCACTGCTGATAGAGATGTTAACAGTGAGTCCTATGTTTTATTGCCTATGTCAAGGAGAGTGAATAGAAAACAGGTGTAAGGTCACAGCGCTGGCTCAGATTCAGGCTATAAATTAGTGAGTACAATGATCTGAAGTGGTCTGTGCTTTGGGTTGTAGTTCTCCCAATGGATGAGAATCTGGCTAGGCGTGCATGCAGAAATTTAAGTTCTATTAGTTTTGTATCAAAAGACCTTGTGAATTGCATCCTTCTGTTTACCTTGAAGATAATTCTCCAGGTATCTGGTCATTATTATCCAGTTTTGAAGGCTCGTCCTGATACTGATGATGAAGAGGCGGACATACTATTTGTGCAACCTGTGTAACCACACAGAGGTAAGGGAGCGACTACCACTTCCAAAGCTGGTGGAATTGTGCCCTATGATAAGCTATTGGATTTCAAAGGGCCCATATCATGTTCTTGCACAGGGGCCCTGTCTCTGTGATGATCTATCCTCATCAGAACAATTTGAAACCTATTACCCACACTGTTCGGCTGTTAGCAGGATCGGTGACCACCAGAAGTATCTGAAGCAGGAGCAATACATCTCTGTACATTGTATGGTGGCCACTGCATCTCAGATCATATTGAATTCCATGAAAGCTGAACTGTTGTATCTGAAAACAGCAGGGGATGTGTTAACAGCTGATTGATGGGACTGACAACTGTCAGATCCCCACTGATCCAATATAATGTATCTGTCTGTCAATGTGGTGCCCTTGAGCTTGTTGCCTTGTTTAGGGCAAAATGGCCACACACAAGTGCTCACCTGCTTAACATATAGCTTGCTCTTAGTTCGGGCTCGTCAACACAACCATTTAAGTTGGGCAAGTTTTATCAGTGGTTTTGACAGCACTAGTACCCATGTTATTCTATGGGGCTGTACATATGTCAATTATTTCCTTGGACCGAGTGGTTCGAGGAAAAAGTCATTGATTTGTCCAATTTTGATGTGATTGCTGGATCAAATTTCGCAATGCACGTCATCCAAGAGGGTGGAGAATTTTTTTTACCTCTCCACCATTGGAGAAAAATGGATCCCACTCTGATCAGAGTCTGATTTGCATGTTCAGACCATTTTTCAAGCGAAAACGGTCGTGTGACCCTAGCTTTGAAGCAATTTTCCCAACATCACAAGTTACCTACTATCCAAAGGATAGGGGGATAACATGGTGATTTTAGGGACCAGAGATCTGCAGAACTAGGCTTTGCAGAGCTCCATCTTGAATGTAAGGCTTGTTCCACTTAGCTTTCTCTGGCAATCCCGTAGATAATAAGTACACAGCTCGGCTAATTTTAAGTAATCCTATAGAAAATGAATGGAATAGAGGCCAAGGATCCATATCCTCACTCCATTCAAGGTGGGGCTAAAGTCCTATTTTGGGGATTTCTGGAGTAACCAGCAGTTGGACACCACTGATTCCTATGGAATGGGTATAACTTGCGATTGTGAAAAAAAACCTTTTAATATCCAATAACTATCATAATTATTCAGTTTAGTGCTTGAAATAATTCAATTTACCATCATCTTATATTATGTAATGATTATAAATACAAATCGCCAATTTAGTCATGAATCACTTTTGAACATTTGACTCTCTTTTCTATGGCTAAATAAGATTTCCATCAGGGACTCCGAGTCACAGATCATGAAAACATCTATCTGCTCCCCCATCTCTTCCAGCACGCCCTGTCAGTGGTTGAAATGCTAATTTGTTGCTGCGGTGGCATGGGAAACTATATGAAGATTCATCCAAGCAGAACTGCTCTGCGGAATCCGCTGTTCGCTGACACATTATAGAGGCAAACACAAAAAAAAAAAGAGAAAAAAAAATATTCCATTAGGCTTGGATCTTTGGGTAGGATAATTACTTAAAATAAAAATGATTGGGCCTCTAATGTGCGTAGAGTGAAAAAGAAGAATAATTGATGGTTCGCGGGATAGAATACAACGCATGTAGGCTCCGCTTATAAATACACAGTTTGGCAAGGAAAAGCCATTAATTTTCATGATTCCTCCTACCATGCGACAGGAAAGTAATAGCTCAAACAGCATCTGATGAAATCTAATGTTGTGGTATCATTTTTTTTCCTCATCGATTGCCTCGGGAGCTATCTTCTTTGATTTATGAGGGGACCAAAGAGGGAGATCATAGGACAAATCCGCAGGCAAGGAACAAGCTGTGGATGGCTGTAGGGCCGTTAAGAAGTCTGGATAACACGAGTCACTGATCCGGATTTATCTATGGTTATCTTTTATCATGAGCTCTTTGTAGGCGCAATTTTCTCATCAAAGAGATTAGAGAAGACCTGTTTACCAGAAATAATGCACTTTTGTGTAATTGTGGCGAGTTCTCCTTAAAGTGGATAGGAAATATGGATTCCCAATCTTATGGGAGAAAACATGATTCTGAGACAGATTTTCATCTGTACAATACTAAATGATTTATGTCTTACTATTGTGCAAAAAAAGCCACCACTGTTGTCAAACCCAACCAAGATCGACTGCAAGAACCAAAGTGTTGCGCATTGGTCGTAAATTGGTAGAGAATAGCTTACCATGGCCAAAAGTATGATCTTCGCTTCTGTATGTAGCCTACAGTAGTAATGTACCTCCCTACAATGGTGGATACAGACAGTAAGACCAATATATGGGCCCTTTACAGTCCATTAGTTCATCATAATGCACAATTCCACCCCTGCTTTGGAGCTGGTAGTTGACCCCTTA
Source organism: Ranitomeya variabilis (assembly GCF_051348905.1). Taxonomy (NCBI): domain Eukaryota; kingdom Metazoa; phylum Chordata; class Amphibia; order Anura; family Dendrobatidae; genus Ranitomeya; species Ranitomeya variabilis. The sequence continues at coordinate 276,076,954 of NC_135235.1, read as the reverse complement.
CCTCCGGGGCCCCTGTACAGCAGCACAGATTTCACCAATGGTTTGTCCGCCTCTGCCTCCCTCTAAAGAATATATTTAAAGGAGTGTTTATGAAATGAAATAAAGTTCTCCATCTTCTCCATACCTGTGCTCCAATGTTCTCATGACAGAGAATCAGACCACACTAAGCTGACATTCTGCTCAAACTCAGAGCAGAGTTTGGGCAGAGTGCAATCAACTTAATCGATCTGATTCTCTCCCGGAGAAAATATACCATCGTGTGAACCCAGCCTAAATCTACCTTCTGTTAGAAAGTTTGTTTTTATCACAAAACACTATGCAAGATTTGTCACTTTTAGGGCTCTTGCATGCCATCGTATTTTCAGTTCAATTGCAATCCATTAAATCAACAGATCACACTCGGACCAATGTTATTCAATATAACAATGCAGATGAAAAAAAATTTTCAGTGACAAAATGATTTGTGAAAAAAATTGTAGCAAGCACAGTTTTCCTCTGTTCATCAGCTAAGAATCGACCAAGTCTATGAGAAAAAAATCAGATGCCATAAGGGGCCACAATATAGCATCTGATTTGATGCTATGATTAAGGGTGTCTGGGATGCCAGAAAAATGCATGGCCCTCTCATCTCCATCCTGGTATGCATGGCTCCTCATCCCTATCCTGGTATGTATGGCTCCTCATCCCTATCCTGGTATGCATGGCTCCTCATCCCTATCTTGGTATGCATGGCTCCTCATCCCTAACCTGGTATGCATGGCTCCTCATCCCTATCCTGGTATGCATGGCTCCTCATCCCTATCCTGGTATGCCTGACTGCTCATCCCTATCCTGGTATGCATGGCTCCTCATCCCTATCCTGGTATGCATGGCTCCTCATCCCTATCCTGGTATGCATGACTCCTCATCCTGTAATAATTAAAGGGGATAACTCAGGAGACTCTTTGCGTGGAACAAGACAACTACAGGACACAGTTTTATAAGTGGTAAAGTCTATATTATCACATGGTGACTCAAACAGGTGCAGAGAGAAACTCAAGTCCACAACACTTGGTGCAAATATCAAATGCAGCTCAGCAGTCTATAGGAAACTTCAGAGGAAAATGCAATCACGCAGAAAGTCTATGAAGCACAATTATTCTTGAGGATACTTGACACGAATAAGTCCTTGCTTGGTCCAAAACATAGATAGATATGCTTATAAGGCAGTTCAAATAATATCTTAGCTCAACCAGGGAGGTCTGGGTAATAGTCTCAGGTTCTTGCAGAGCAGCAACAGCTTACATGTCCAGCAAATGCAGATGGAAGTAAACATGAGCAGCAGATGAAGAAAGATTACTGGAACTGGTGTATGCTGCAGGAACTTAGAGCAGAGTAGCAGGATAACCCCACAGCTTCACAGGAGCAGGTATATAGCCAGAAAGTCACCAGAGGTCAGGAGCTGGATGCAAGGCAGAATACTCTAGCACAGACTGAAGGTTTGGGTGGAGTTTTATAGCAGGAAGACAAAGTGCACATGAGACCAAAGACGCCATCTTGGAAAAGGGCAGTAATGCACAAAAAGGTAATAAAAAATGTTCAGAGTCCTGACATTACTCCCTCCTTAGAAGCGGCCTCAGGACGATCCTGGACCTGGTTTCTCAGGGAATCTCTGATGAAAATGAGAAATCTTCTGTTGGACATTGATGTTTTCCACAGGTTCCCAAGAGTCTTCCTCAGGGGAATATCCCCGCCATCTTACCAGATATTGGAGCCGATTCCTGCGAATCCTGGAATCAACAATTTCCTCCACCACAAATTGTTCTTGCCCATCAATCACCACAGGCTGCAGAGGTGGCAAAACATGTCCCTGGAAGGTATTAGGAGATGCAGGCTTTAGTAAAGATACATGAAAAACTGGGTGTACCTTCATAGTCCTAGGCAGCTTCAGCGGGCAGGCCACAGAGCTAACAATACCGTTGATCTTGAAAGGGCCAATGAATTTCTGTCCAAGTTTTTGTGAAGGAACGTTTAACTTCAGATTCTTAGTTGATAACCACACGGAATCTCCTACCTTGAACATGGGTACAGGTTTATCTATCAGCCGATCTCTTATAACGTTCTTGAGCTGTGGTCAGGGATTCCTTCAGAACCTCCAGATTTTGCCTCATCACTGTCAGCCTTTCCTCCACTGCCGGAACCGGAGAAATAATTGGAGGCCTAGGTAAGATACACAGATGATAACCCAGATTGGCAAAGAAAGGTGTAAATTTAGTGGAGGCGCTCTGAGAATTGTTATGTGAAAATTCGGCTAACGGCAGCAACTCCAACCAATCATCCTGGAGATGGCTGACATAGCATTTTAGATATTGTTCCAGCGTCTGGTTGGTACGCTCAGTCAGACCATTTGTCTGGGGATGGTAAGCGGAAGAGAGACAGACATTAATATTGAGTGCAGAGCAAAACCCCTTCCAGAATCTTGAAGTGAACTGCACTCCACGGTCAGAGATGATCTCATCCGGAACCACATGCAACCGAAAGACATTCTGTATAACCAAGTTCACTGTATCTTTAGCTGAGGGGAGGCCGGTGCACGGAACAAAATGAGCAGCTTTAGTCAGGTGATCAACTACCACCATGATTATATTCATGTCCCCCGATGTAGGCACCGCCACAATAAAGTCCATTGATATAGACCCCGAAGGGTGGGACGGAACAGGTAATGGTTGTAGAAGACCCATAGGTGCCACATGAGGAGTCTTGTAACGAGCACATACCTCGCAAGAGAGAACATAGTCCTTGGTATCCTTCAGGCAAGTTGGCCACCAGAAGAATCAGCTCAGGAACTCTTGTGTCTTCTGTACCCCTCTGTGACCAGCCAACTTGGAGTCATGTACCAACTTGAGGATCTGCAGACGGATGACCTCAGGGACGTAGATACATCAATCTCTGAACCACATGCCACCCTTAAAGACAAGATTAATATCCACAGGTGTGTTGGCCAGAAATACATCACCTTCATAGGCCTCCCTGCACTCCTTCCACAAGTCCTGATCGTGGATAACTCTGATGAAATTGGCATCAGATAGAATGGTCTTGGATGGGGCTCCAGGTATGGAATCCGCAGCATGGATTCGGGATAAAGCATCAGCCTTCCCATTACGAGAACCTGAACGGTATGAGATAACAAAGTTAAATTGATTTAAAAATAAGTTCCAACAAGCCTGACGAGGAGAAAGACATCTAGCGGATCTAAGGAACTCTAAATTGCGATGGTCAGTTAGCACTATGATCTGTTGTGCAGCTCCTTGCAGATGATGCCTCCATTCTTTGAAAGCAGCAATAATAGCCAGCAATTCCTTGTCTCCCACATCGTAATTCTTTGCTGAGGTTAGTCTATGGGAAAAGAAAGCACAAGGATGTAGCAGACCCTTCTCTCCAGTTCTTTGGGAAAGAATAGTCCCCAAAGCATTATCAGAAGCGACCACCTCCACAATGAAAGAAAGTGTTGGATCTGGGTGTATCAACAGCCTTGCTGATGTGAAACAGGTCTAAAGCCGATCAAAAGCTTCTTGAGCCTGTGATGACCACTTAAAGGGCTTTTCCTTCTTTGTCAAGGAAGTAATGGGACAGACAATATCAGAAAAATTTTGAATGAAGCGTCTGTAGAAATTTGCAAAACCAATAAAACGTTGGACCTCCTTAACGTTCTTGGGTACCGGCCAGTCAAGGACAGCCTGAATCTTACCAGATTCCATGTTCAGCCCCTGGGGAGAGATGATATAACCTAAGAACTGTATCTCAGAACGATGGAACTTGCATTTCTCTGGCTTAAAGAAGTTGTCCACTACTATAACCTTTTTTTTTTTTTTTTCATAAATCTTGCTATTATGTGCCACTGAAAACATCTACTGTGTTTATTTTAGCAATATTACCTTTTATCATGCTGTAGCAGCACATCTTTAGTGCTGGATTCAGCTCTCATGGGGTTAATCGACAACTTCCTTTCTCCTGAGTTACTGTGCTCTAATACTACAAGTTCCATGATGCATTGCACTGCTACTAAGCACGAACCTACCACACCCACTCCAAAACACACCCAAACCCCTCCCTCCTCTCCCTCCTCTAGCTTCAGAAAGATTTGTGATGTCATTTCTGTCCAACCTCCTCTTTTACATTTGTCCAACCCACACTCCATTACACACAGATAAATGGACAGATAGATAGATAGATAGATATGGGATAGATAGATAGATAGATAGATAGATAGATAGATAGATAGATACAGATATATCTATGTCTATTTCCATAGGTATGTCCATATCCATGTTTCTAAACCCCTTCACCCCCTGGAGCTTTTTTATTTTTGTTTATCGCTCCCCTTCTTTCCAGAGCCATAATTTTTCCGTCAATATGGCCATGTGATCTTTTGCGTGACAAGTTCTACTTTTGAACGACACCATTGGTTTTTCCATGTCGTGTAGCAGAAAATGTGAAAAAAATTCAAAGTGCAATGAAATGGCAAAAAAGTGCAATCCCACACTTGTTTTTTGCTTGGCTTTTTGGCTAGGTTCACTAAATGCTAAGGCTGTGTGCACCCGTTGCGGATCTGATTGCAGATCCGCATCGTTTTTTGCTGCACTGAATTGCATCAAATCCGCAGTGTAGTGTACAACCAATGTAAGTCTATGGGAGCCGCAGACTTGTGCACATGCTGCGGAAAAAGCCGCACCAAAACCACACCAAGAACTGCATCAAAACCGCACCAAAAACTGCATCAAAACCGCACCAAAACTGCAAAACTGCACCAGGTTTTGATGCAGTTTTTGGTGCAGTTTTGATGCAGTTTTTGGTGCAGTTTTGATGCTTTTTTTGGTGCGGTTTATGCGCGGTTTTAATGCCGTTTTTGGAAATAAGTAAATAAACGGAAAATGTGCATGATTTGAATGGAATCATGCATGAAAAAACGGATTCCAAGGCCGGATTCATCATTTCACAGCTCAGTTTCATACGTTTTTTTGCCGGATCCGTCGCTGTGCGTTTTTTCGCCGGACAGAAAAAACGTTCCTCTGTATGTGTTTTCCATCCGGCGGAAACAGCTTTTTTGACGGATCCGGCAAAAAACGGATGAAACTCTATGAGAAAAAAACGGATCCAACGGAAAAAAATGGATCAGTTTTTTTCAAAACTCGCCAGATTGTGCCTCACGGCAAAAACCTGATGTGTGAAAGCACCCAAATATATGGATAGATACATCTATGTATCTATAGATATATCTATAGATAAATATATCTATAGATAGATATATCCATAGATATATAATAGAAAGGCCGATGTTTCTATAAGGCTATTTTCACACTTGCGTTTTCCGCAATCCGTCTTTTTGGGAAAAAAACGGATCCTGCAAATGTGCTCGCAGGATGCGTTTTTTACCCATAGACGTGTATTAGTGAAGGATCGCGACGGATGGCCACACGTCGCGTCCATCGTGCAATGGATGCGTCGTGTTTTGGCGGACCGTTGGCACGTCCGTCGCGTCTGCCATTTTCTACCGCGCATGTGCGGCCAAAACTCCGCCCCCTCCTACCCGGACTTCAGAATGGGCAGCGGATGCGTTTAAAAACTGCATCCACTGCCCACGACGTGCACAAATTTCACAACGTGCGTCGGTACGTCGGCCCAACGCATAGCGATGGACCTGTGACGACGCAAGTGTGAAACAGGCCTTAATGAGCGTTTAATTTAATAAAAAACTGAAAAAAACGGAGTGGGCTCCCGCGCATTTTTCTGCGCAAGAGGGGGAAAGCCGACGGCAGGGGGCCAATATTTGTAGCCTGCTATGAATATCAGCCCGCAGCTGTCTGCGTAGCCTTTACTGGCTATTAAAATAGGGGGACCCTCCCAATAAAATGGCGTGGGGTCCCCCTATATTTTATAGCCAGAAAGGCTATGCAGACAGCTGCGGGCTGATATTCATAGCCTAGAGAGGGGCCATGGATATTGGTCCCCCCTTGCTACAAATACCAGTCTGCAGCCACCCCAGAAATGGCGCATCTGTAAGATGCGCCAATTCCGGCACTGAGGCTGGTTTCACACTTGCGTTTTTGGACGCTGCGTTTTAGCGCTAAAAAACGCATGCTTTTTTTCTTATACTTAACATTAAATACGCATGCGTTTTTTCGCATGCGTTTTGATGCGTTTTTGTACGCGCGCGTTCATTTGCAGAAATGCAACCTGTAGTAATTTTTAGCTGCGTTTTTTTGCCGCAAAAAAATGCATTGCTGTCTATGTAAACACATGCGTTTTTAAGCACATGCGTTTGCGTTAAAAACGCATGCGTTTTTATAGAAAAAAAACAGAAAAAAACACTGAAACACCACCCACCACCATCAGGGTGATAAAGGGATCCAAACCCTAACCCTACCCCTAACCTCACCCCTAACCATTTTATGAACATTTTCTGACATAGTGCCACGATATTTCAGTGCCACGTATTTCAGTGCCACGTATATAAGTGCCACGTATATAAGTGCCACGTATGTAAGTGCCACGTGCCACTTATGTAAGTGCCAAGTATGTAAGTGCCACGTATGTAAGTGCCATGTATGTAAGTGCCACGTATTTAAGTACCACGTATTTAAGTACCACGTGACACGTATTTCAGTGCCACGTATTTCAGTGCCACGTATATAAGTGCCACGTATATAAGTGCCACGTATATAAGTGCCACGTATGTAAGTGCCACGTGCCACGTATATAAGTGCCACGTATGTAAGTGCCACGTGCCACTTATGTAAGTGCCACGTATGTAAGTGCCACGTATGTAAGTGCCATGTATGTAAGTGCCACGTATGTAAGTGCCACATATTTAAGTACCACGTGACACGTATTTCAGTGCCACGGATTTCAGTGCCACGTATTTCAGTGCCACGGATTTCAGTGCCACGGATTTCAGTGCCACGTATTTAAGTGCCACGTATTTAAGTGCCACGTATTTAAGTGCCACGTATTTCAGTGCCACGTATTTCAGTGCCACAAATTTAAGTGCCACGTATGTAAGTACCACGTGCCACGTATTTCAGTGTCACGTATTAAAGTGTCACGTATTTCTGTCACGTTTACGGTTAGGGTTAGGGTTGATGTCACCACTCTATAGGACCCTCAGTGACACACTGACAGGAGGCAATGGCTCCTGCAGTGTATCACTGAGGTTACTAAAGTTCACTGGTCTCACTTTATGGCAAAAAGCTGCGTGGGAACTTTCTCATACAGCATGCCATAAAGTGAGACTAGGGACTATTTTCTCACAGGGGCGTAGGAATACATTGTGGGGAATACATTGTGGAAGGATACCTTCCTCCCCTCATTGTGTTCCTGGTGCCCCTGGTGAGTGGTTGCGTCAGCTGATGCTCCTGCTCTCCACGGGAGATCGTCGTGGGACATTCGTTTTAATTGGATTTCTGCGGATCAGGGAGTATAGTGTTTGTTTATTATTTTAATATTTTTTACAGATGACAATGGCTTCGGGGATCAAAGTGACAAGTGATGGTGAGTATGTACTCTATGTTTTATGTACTGTATGTCTATATGTATGTACTGTATGTAATGTATGTATGTATGTATGTATGTACTGTATGTATGTACTGTATGCGCATGTCGTCGCATGCCGCATGTCGTCGCATGGCGCATGTCGTCGCATGGCGCATGTCGTCGCATGCAGCATGTCGTCGCATGGCGCATGTCATTGCATGGCGCATGTCCTGTATGTGTTCTATGTATGTATGTACTGTATATGTGTTTTTTTTTTCTTTTTTACATTCAACACATTAGCCGGATGATGAGACTACTACTGTCCCATCATTGGCTAATGTGTCACTCACTGTCACTGTAGCAGGCAGAGCCCGATGGGACTTGTAGTCCCATCGGACATGCCTGCACACAGAGACAACCACCACCACACAGCCACCTTCAGCACCGGCCGCAGCCGCCGCCACGGCACCGGCCACCGCGGCGGGGCCGGCCGTCGACGCACCGGCCGCCGACGCACCAGCCGCCGCGGGACCGGCCGCCGCCGCGGCACCGGCCGCAGCCACGGGATCAGCCGCCGCCGCCGCACATCTCAGCAAGCAGATCCCAGCACCAGACACCTGCAGTGCACAGCCCCGCCTGCCCCCAGCACAGCACAGTCCCGCCCACAGCCCAGTCACTCTTGAGTGACTGCTGACTGTGCGGCTGGGACACGCCTGTTACTGACGTCACGTCAATTTCCAGAGTCTGGAAATTGACGTGACGTCGGCGGAAATTAGCGGTGGCTGCAGCCTGGGGGTCACGTGACCCGGACTCAGCCACCAGCATAGCGCCGCTCACAGGGGAAAAAGGCAATGCAAGGTATTTACACAATTCATCAGGGGCCCCGGGGGGATACATTGGGGGGATAATTGAAAGTAGTGGACAACCCCTTTAATATACAGATGGTTCTCTTTCAAACGTCTTAAAACAGTTTTGACATGTTCTTCATGTTCCTGTAGAGAGTCAGAAAAGATTAGTATATCGTCCAAATAGATCACTACAAACTGGTCCAACAAATCTCTGAAAATGAAATTAGCAAGGTGTTTAAACATTGCAGGGGTGTTACAAAGCCCGAAGGGCATCACAAGAGATTCAAAGTGTTCATACCGGCATCTGAATGTCGTCTTCCACTCATCCCCTGGGCGAATACGCACCAAATTATAAGCCCCACGAAGATCCAGTTTAGAGAACCCCTTAGCATGGCGGACTCTTTCCAGTAATTTGGGAATCAGGGGCAAAAGGGTAACGTTTTTGTACGGTTACCTTATTGAGTTCCTGATAGTCAACACAGGGTCTCAGGGTCCCATCCTTCTTCTTTACAAAAAAGATAGGTGCCCCTGCTGGTGAGGAAGAAGGACGTATGAAGCCTTTGGCCAGATATTCATCATTATACTCCTTTAAGGCTTGAAGCTCAGGTGCCACCAAAGGGTATACGTTACAAAAAGGAATAGCTGCCCCAGGAAGCAACTCAATGGGACAGTCATCATGCCTCTGTGGAGGAAGCTGATCTGCTTTCTTCTTGTCACAGATGTCAGAGAACTCTTTTTATGCTGGAGGTAAAGAAAATACCTGTACATGTGGTTCCGAAGCCGTGGACTCGGACAGCTTCTGTTAACGCTGAGTTGCTCCTTGTTGGAAAGATAATTTCCTTGGTCTCCCAGTTGATAATTGGGTTCTGAGAACGCAACCAAGGAATGCCTAAAATCACAGGAAAATGAAGAGAAGAAATTAGCAAGAAAGAAAGTTGCTCCCAATGATTAGGCTCCAACAAAATTTCAAGGGGTACGGGCTCCTGATCCACAGGCCCAGAGATTAAATGTGACCCATCCACTGTTTCCATGGTAATTGGAGAGGCTCTTTGCTGAATTTCAATACCATGTTCCTTGGCAAATGCGATATCCATGAAATTGCCACCTGCACCAGAGTCAATCATAGCTGCACTGGAAATCCACTGTCCTGAACACAGGACACTCCTTGGGGGGTGAAGTCATAGAAAGTGAATGGAATACAGCATTTAAAGGCTGGCTACATTCAGAGATGTCAGATTCATCATCACAGTTGTGATACTCCCCTACTGCTGCTAGCACCTTGTTAGGCCATCTAGGACACTTAGGACAATTGATCAAGAAGTGGTCAGACTGGCCGCAGTAGAAACATAGACTTGCACGAAGGCGATGCTCCCAGCGCTCATTGATCTCGCGCCTCTGAACGGAATCAATTTGCATGGGCACCTCCTCCACCTCCCGAGATGTTTTACCTGCAGGCTCTTTGGAAGGAAGGGAAAAGTTAGAAATACGGTTATATGCGGCAAACTTCTCGTGCCTACGCTCAGTAAGGCGAATGTCAATGCGCACACAATGCTGTATAAATGTCCCTAGCTCTTGTGGTGACTCAGAGCGAACTAGTTCATCTTTTACAATATTAGACAGACCCCTTTTAAAAATAGGCAATTGTGCATAACTGTCCCAATTGGTATCTACCGCTAATCTCCTGAATTTAGTACCATACTCAATAACAGAACGTTTTGCCTGGCGTAATGACAATAAAGCAGATTCAGCGGTTGCACGGCGATTAGGACCATCAAACATTAATGCCATAGCGGCCAAGAAATCATCCAAGTTATTTAACCATGGGTCACGAGACTCAATCGTCGGATTCGCCCAGGCGAGCGCTCGTGCGGTCAGCAGCATTATTACACACAATACTTTGGATCTATCATTAGGAAAACGGTCAGCATGCACATAAAAATATAGCATACATTGATTCACAAAGCCACAAAATTTGTCGCGATCACCATTAAATCTGAATGGGGTAACTTAGGTGGGCTAGCTGGTGGCGGTTGCCCAGAGGGAAAAGTCGCTTGTGCAGCTATTTGTGTGCTTATGTCCTGAAAAGCCCATCCATACTGGGACTCTATGCCAGCAAGTTTGTTTTCCTGGGCTGCCATGCGGGTGCTTAAGTCCTGCAAAGTCTGTCCAAACACTTGTTGATTGTGTTCAAAGCTTCCAAACTTCTTTTGCAGACCTTCAACATCTTTCTGTAGTGATCTAATTATGGAAAACACCTGCTCTAATCTGCTTTCTGCAGTCATTGTTCCAGCAGTCTCCTTTTTTTTTTAGGCTAGAGTATCCTGTAATAATTATAGGGGATAACTCAGGAGACTCTTTGCGTGGAAAAAGACAACTACATGACACAGTTTTATAAGTGGTAAAGTCTATATTATCACACGGTGATTCAAACAGGTGCAGAGAGAAACTCATGTCCACAACTGATATGGAAATTTTTGGGTTGGATAAATTTATCCCTGTGTGTGCTGTGGCCGCTCCCAATAAGACTGAGTATTTTGAGCGCTCAAGGAATGAGACTGCACACCATGTGTCAATAACATTCCATCAATACTGATACTTTATTGTACATACATAGTTTTTATGATAGCATATAGAAAGGAGTGGAAAGGGGTTGTTTAGGGGTGGTTAGTTAATTACCATATTGTCTAGCTCCTCTGTCATTGGTTATCTAAACATATATGGAATATTGTGATTAATGCTCATATGACTGCTGACCAAGCAACTAGAATTGAGCTCTGTATCTAGGACAAAGTTGAGACATTTGATCAGCAGTTAATACATCTGACACTGTTCCGCTTTGGGGATGAAAAACCCCATACAATCTGGCTTATATTAGTTCATGTCAGCCATTTTAAACCATTGATTATAATGTATATATTAGCTGTGAGTATATGAGTATATATGATTATAGAGGAGTATACATGCAAGTGAGATCTACATGATATATATATTTCTATCACAAGCCCCCCTTAGATATCACTTGCCCTAATCCTAGCCTCCTGTCCCAAAGCGCTGCAACTCTTTTGTGCTGGCGATGAACTGACACAAGCCTAATGCCTGCGCCCCACTCCGTACAGACTTTTCGCAAATGGGCGGTCAGGAGATCTGTCCCTAACGGGGGTTTGTTGCAATCAGCCTCTTAGTCAATAGCATGTGTAGTGAGCGATGTGTAGTCTTTATCAGGTAGGTAATCTATTCGGTCAGGCCACAACATCATTCTGGCTTGGATGTAATCTTCTGGTAGGGGAGCTTTCTTGCAATGCGATGAGTGGATCAAAGTGGGTCTTCCCTCCAGTTTCACAGAGTTTGGTGTCATCAGCAGCACTTGAACAGGACCATCAAATCTGGGATCGAGTGGTGTTCTCCTTACAAACTTTTTTTTTCACCAACTCCCAGTCTCCTGGCTTCTAGGAGTGCGTACCGGACACAGAATCTGGATCTGGCAATGAAGAAAAAAACTGAGAATGGATGTTAGCAAGTTTCTTGGTGAGTTCAATTACATAAGCAGACAAAGTATCATATTACATAATCAGCTGCTGAGGGAAAGGATACCCCTAATCTGGGGCTAGACCCAAACAAAATTTCGTACGGTGACAGCTTTCCTGGGCCTCTGGAAGTGTGCCTAACACTGAGTAGTGTGATTGGGAGTGTGTAGGCCTAAGTCTGACCCTACTGCTGACTAGATCTCTCGTGTGAGATTTGCTGTGAATGCGGGTCCCTGGTCACTCTCTATCACTTCTGGGACCCCATATCTGCATACCTCATCTCTGAGAATAGCTTCTTTGCAGTAGTCTTTGCTGACTGGTTCCTCACTGGGAAAGCTTCTGGCCGTCCTGAGAACATGTCCACGACCACAAGGGCATATTCGAAACCTCCACTTGGCGGCATCTGGATGTGGTCTATCTGGATCCTCTGAAAGGGGTACAGTGGTCTGGCAAGATGATGGGTGGGAACTGTCTCCATTTTTCCAGGGTTGCATTTGGCGCAGGTCAAACAGCTGCTAGTGAACTTGGCTGTTAGGGTGGAGATCCCTGGAGCGAACCAGTAAGCACCAATCAGATCATTCATCTGTGTCTTTAATCTGTGTGTGGGCCCATGTGCCCACTGGACCACCATAGGGTACATGCTTCGGGGCAAACAGGGTTTGTAGTCCATTGAGTATACCCTTCCTTCTTCATGTGTTGCTCTCTTCTGCATCCAGCATTCCTTCTTGTCCTTTGGGGCTTGCTCTTGCAGCTTTTTTGAGCAGATCGCAGGACGTCATTTGGTCAGGTTTCTTGTCTTTAGTCGTCATGTAGTAGCCGTCCGGCTCTACGACCTCTCCCACTTCTCCATATTGTCTTCCTTTGACTGCTTATTTGGCTGCCATATCCGCCATGTTGTTGCCTCGTGCCTCTACTGTGTTTAGTTTTCCATGCGCTTTGACTTTTAGTACTGCCACCACTTTTGGAGGTTGAAGTGCGTTCAGCAGGTCCTTAATGGCTCCATGATGCTTCACGGTTGTTCCGCTTGCTGTGATGAAGTCCCTTGCAGCCCAGATGGGTCTTAAGTCGTGTGCTATGCCATGCGAGTACCTTGAATTGGTATACATTTTCTCAGTCTTGTCTTCTGCCATCTGGTAGGCCTTCATCAGCACTATCAATTCGGCTTCCTGGGCTGACAGACTGGGCGGCAGACTTCTGCACCACAGGATCTCTTGATTGCTGGTCACTGCACATCCCGTGTGGAATCTTCCTTCATCATCTGCAAATCTGGAGCCATCCACATAGAGGATCAACTCTGGGTTAGTCAGTGGCTCTTCTGCCACCTTGGGTAGTCCTGCTGTTTCCTGTTGCATGATGCTGAAGCAATCATGGTCATCCGTCCGGAGCAAATTCAGATCCCTGCAGAAGGTATCATGCAGATTTTGATCAGACTTTTTATCTGAGGGTCCATATCTGTATCCCCCCTTGGGAGTGGGAGTAGAGTGGACGGGTTGAGGACTGTGCTTCTGGAGATGGTGACATTGTCGGGCAGGAGTAGAGAGCACTGGAGGCGAAGATGCCTGGCGGTGGAGAGATGTTTTGGCTGGGTTTGGTTGAGGATTGCTGAGATGTCATGCAGAGCCAGGATTTCCAATGGTTTTTCCACTGATGTCAGTAGTCCTGTCCAGGAGGGCGTGTGCTGCAACTGCTGCTCTCAAGCGGGAGGAAGAGGCTCCCCTTGCAACTGGATCCAGGCGAGCTGAAAAGTAGTCCAAAAGTCTCTGCTTTCCCCCCTGAAGCTGCGTCAGGACTCCAGTAGCAAGGCCTTCTTTTCTCATCAAGTAGAGACAGAATGGCTTCTCGTAGTCAGATAGGCCTAGTGCTGGCGCTGAGACTATAGAGCCTTTTAACTTCTTGAACGAACTGAAGGCCACATCTGTCTGGAGGAACGGGGTCACGCTGACGTATTCACACAGAGGCTGCATTAGGACTGAGGCATCAGGGACCCAGGCTCTGCAATACGAAACTAGACCAAGGAAGGCCTGTAGCACCTTTTGAGTGGCTGGAGGAACCATCTTCTCCACTGGGGTCTTCCGGTCATCTGTCAGGTGTTTCGCCTGGTGAGCAATACAATGTCTCTGGAACGTAACTCGCTTCAGACACCACTGGACTTTTAAAAGTTCTTTGAGATCTTGCAGTGCTGCTCCGCCAGGTAGAGTAGGAGATACAAGGAATGGGCTTTACACGTGTCAAAGTCAACTGCACAAAGGAGTAGATTGTCCATGATTGTAGCAGGGTTACTTCTGCTTGTTCTTTGACCCAGTTGGTGAGGACTGTGAAGGGCTGTTCTGGGCCCACTGTGGCATCACTGTCCATGTGTGGTGTCCCCCCTGGTGCATTAAGGCAAACAGGAACTGGTCTTCCGGATGAAGGGGAACACTGGAGAAAACATTAGCCAGGTTGTTCACTGTGAACACTTTTGCTGTGGCAGGCACATTTGAGAGCAGAGTGTGCGGATTCGGCATAATTGCAGTTTCAAACACCGTGGCGTCATTCACAGCTCTCAGGTCATATACCATTCTGAACTTGGCTGGCTCTCCTTTTACAGTCTTTTTCTTGACGGGGAAAAGCGGGGTATTACAAGGCGATGTGAAAGGAACAATAATTCCTATTTCCAGGTAGACCTTCAGTTGGTCAGAGGCAGCTTGACTCTAGGCCTGGCCTGGGCCTTACGAGGGTACGGGGTATCTGTCTTGAGTGACACCGGTACTGGGGCAACTTGAGGTTTTCTCACGTCCTGGGGTCCCTTAGACCATAGACTTTCTGGTACTACGTCCAGTACCTCCTTGAGTAGGCCTCATCGGTTGCTTAAGGTTCTTGTAGGGCTGCCAGCATGATTCTTCTTGGGTCAGGGATGAAGAAAGTGTCACTGTCCCATCTTCCTGGAACACTGTGGTTGCCTTCAGCATCTGCAGTAGGTTCACTCCCAGCAGGTTGAGTGGAAGGTCCTGGACACAACAAACTGGGGCAGGATAGAGTGTCCTGTTTGAGTGCACCCGCTTAGTGACTTTGTAAGCTGAGAATGTCTGACTTGACCATCAATGCCCATGCGAGGCACAGAGGATTCTGATAAGCAGGTAGGATCAGCGAGTTCCACAGGTGTCATCACACTTCTGGCTGCACCACGTTGGATCTGACAACGCCATCCACTTTAAGGGTAATTTGAGGTATTGGTCTTGCAGATGAAGTTTTACATGTCAGGAGCGTAGTGTCTTGCGGACCTGGCTTGCTTGCCTCTTTCCTATGGACGGGGTACTTCATTGCTTTCTGCACTTCTTCCTTGACCTGTTTCTCTGGACCAACTCTTGGATTGCATGGCTCCAGTCTCTTCGGGGGCGTGGGTGCTTTGCACTGGTTCTGGTAATGGCCAAACTTGCCACAGATGTAACATTTGACACTTCTTCTGTCCTTGTAGGGTGGTTGCGCTTCCAGGTCAGTGGTCACCATGACAGGGGCCGTCTTCTGCACCCCTGGTTGGGACTCAATCCCTTTGGCTACTGTGGACAACGGCATGATGGGTACTGTAGTGGCAGCGGGGTCCGGCCTGCTGATTGAAGCTGCGGTGGTAAGATGGGGCCTGCAGGTGCATTCGTGGTGAGGCCCGGGGGTGCCATGAGACCGGCGGCTGCATCCAACCCAAGGTCTTGGGGCATTACAGGGGCTGCGGCTGCATCTGCCATCACTTCTTCCCCCTGGTCTGACATAGCTTCTCCCCTTTGCTAACCTTATTGAGGTCGGTGTCTCCTCTCTGGAGTCTGCAGCGGTTCTTCCGGTGTGTCGCTCGGCACTTTGCAGCATCTTCACCTCTGGCTCCCCTTTTGGTGTTCTCAGCAGCACGGCACCCGTTTCCTTCTTCGCGCTCTTTGTGGTGCTATAATGGCGGCAGTTTTGGTGACAATTGGCAATAAACAGTCTCCTAGGCGCACATAAAACATTTTGCTGGGTCAGTCCACTGCTATTGACCTGTTCTCAGGCCTAGCCACTATCAGTGGTTTCCTAATTGGCTGTCTCAGTCCATGCACAAAGGCCTGTGCCAACATTTGCCTGTGTATCTGGTCATGAATGGTGAAGCCCAAGTCTTGGAATACTTGCATTACTCTGCCATGAAACTTCTTCACAGACTCTGTCCTCTCCTAACTCATGTCATGTAAGCTGAGGGCCTGTCTGGCCAGCCTGCCTTTGGCCCACTCTCTGAGTTGTTCAATTAGCTGTGGCCCTGACTCCCAAGCGTGTACATCTAATTCTGCTGGAAATTTGAATTGTTCCTTCATGATTGGCCAGAGTGCATCACCTGCTTCTATTTCCATTTATGGCCCAGAGATCATTCCAGGTGGCTGCATATGTTCACTGGTTCTGCTACATTCTTCAGTAAAATGGCATGGGATGCATCCCTGGGTCTGGAAGATTGTCATCTGACTTGAAGTGCAGTGCACATAGTGTAATGGTGGTGCCTCTATCTGCCCCTGCATTCTTGGTGCCTGTGGGTTTCTTCTCCTAGTACTGGACAGCATGTATGATGTTCCCTCTTCATCTTCATCAGAGGAATAGTTGTGATAGCTTGTACTGGGGTCATACACTGGCTGATTTTGGACTTAGAAGTTGCTTTTTTATGTGAGGATGTCTCCCCCCTTGCTGAAGCTATGATGGATTAGGCTTATAGTTCTATGTTGGTGTGAATGTAGGCAGCTCTGACCGGTGCTGAAATTGTACATTATCAATACATGGTGATATCATTCCTCCCCCCCTCTGCACCCAGGGCTGAGCTGTCTGCTGCCTGATATGTCTGGGGGCTGCCCACTGCAGGGGGGGGGGGATTTTCACTTTCTTTCCCCGATATCACAACTGGCAATGGCTGGACTGTGCCACGGGCATAGAAAGGGGAACCTTGTGCTGTAAGCACCATATTGTTTGAATTGGGCGTTGGCCCAGCCGGCAACGAAGAGGAAGAAAGAGGAAGAAGGAGGAGGGGTTGATGAGTGAGGGAAAAAAAAGTAATAGAAGGGGGGGAGAGAGAAATGTGGAGATGAGTGAAGAAGGAGGAAAGAGGCACGGAGAAGGAGAATGAGGAGATAGAGGGAACAGAAAGGTGCGGTGAAGAGAAACGGGAAGAATCAGGGTGTGTAGAAGGAGGTGGAGAGAGATAAAGAGGGAAGAGAAGAGGGAGGTGAAGATGGGGAGAGAGAGAGGGTGAGGAGAAGAGGGAGGAGAGATGGATGTGGAGAAGGAGGAGAGAGCGAGGGTGAGAAGAAGAGGGAGGAGAAGATGGAAGGTGTGAAGGAGAGAGAGGGAGAGAGAGAGAAGAGAAAAGTGTGGAGGAAGAGGAGAGGAAAAGGAATAGATGGAGGGGAGAGCGAAATGTGGAGATGAGTGAAGGAGGAAAGAGGTGTGGAGAAGGAGAATGAGGAGATAGAGGGAGACAGAAAGGTGTGGTGAAGAGAAACGGGGAGAATCAGGGTGTGCAGAAGGAGGTGGAGAGAGGAGGAGGGATGGGTGTGGAGAAGGAAAAGAAGGAGGAGATAGGTGTGGTGGGGGAGTGGAGAAGGAGGAGAGAGAGAGAGTGAGGAGAAGATGGGAGGTGTGGAGGAGAGAGATAAGGAGGAGAATAGAGGAGTGGAGAGAGAGAAAAGTGTGGAGAAAAAGGAGAGGAAAAGAGAGTGAGAGAGAAGAATGCGGAGAGAAAAGACTGACAACAGAATGAGAACAATAGAGTGGAGCAATGATGCCTTCTCCCTGTAGGGAGAGACGGGGTGCACCACATACTGTGCAAAAACTCCCTATACCATGGATTCTGCTAAAAGCAGACTGCACAGATCCAATATTTCCCATCTTATACACACAAAAAACACTTCCTGGTTTGCTCACATAACTTTCTGTACCACCTAAACGATGTAAGCTCTGCTGCTACTTCATACCATGTATTAGCATTCAGCAATTTAACATCAGCTAACTTCCCTTATTTTCCTTTCTACGTCATGCCACTCCGCAGCTTGAAATCTGCCATTCTTATGAATTTCACGTACTTTATACCTTCCAAAATTCTTCACATACTTAACACCTTCGTGTTCTGCCACTATCTGGGGGCTGTTTTCTCTCCAGGAAATAAAAAGACCCTGCTGTTGCCTGGCCACTTTGTTCCCCATGGCAAAAACAAAAAAAATGAAAAACACACAAAAAGGAAAAAGAAAACAACACTAAAAAAACCTCTAAAAATGAGTATATAAAAACTCAGAAAAACCCCAAAACGATAAAAACGTCAAAAACTTAGTTCACAACCAAAAACTCAAAATTTTGATACAAAAAGAAAAAAAACTTTAGAAAACTTTAATAAAAAAACTATATGAAAAAAACAATAAAAAAACCCATATATATATTTTCCCTCTCCCCTCTCTCTGCGCTCAACGCAGTTAGAGACACACACTTCCCCCTTTCGTATGCTATTGCAATCAATGTCACTAAAATCACGTATCTGAAAACACGTATGTCGCACCAAAAATGATAGATACAATTTGTTTCACTTCTTCCCAAAAACACATAGCCGGCATTGCAGCTGAAAACAGTTAGGAAAAAAAAAACAGATGTGACAGTGTGATTTACAATGCATCTCTGCTCGCAGCTGAAAAAGAGGAAGTTCAGGGGAGAGAGAGAAGAAAGAAAAAAAAAAACAACTTTCTTTTACAACTGTAAAAGCAGCGATACATGAATCGAACCAAACAGAAACAGACAATCCGGGAGATGCCCTTTTAAATTCTGTGACACGTGCAGGTTGCGCTGGGAACAGACTACTGCAAATCGCACTGGACGCACCTGCGCCTGGGCCGCCTGAGTGAGTGAGAAGCACAACAAGCGGGAAATCTACCACCCCGGTCCGGTCGTCCTAACTGGATCGCCGGCACTACGGGAATCTGCAGTAGCCCTCTAAGTTATCACTACCCGTGCCTGGAACATGGGACTACCTGCCCCAGGACTACCTGTCCTTCCTCTGCACGGGAATCCTGCAATAACTTATCGAGCGATTTGACCTCCTGCGGTCTGTTACCCAGCCACCACAAACAAAAGTCACTTTTCCTTCCTCTCCCGGATTTTTCACAAACACAGAACACATACACGGCACACAGCAGACACCTCCCAGGGTTTGGATTCAGGCTTCAGACTTTTTACACTACCTGGGAATTGGTGACCACACCTGACCGGCAAGAGGCATAGACCCGGACTGGGCACAGGGGACTTTCAGGTAAGATTATAAAATTTTCTTACCTTACTTATGGAGCTGCGCAGTCTCCGTCCCGTGAACCAAGGCCGTGGCTAACACCTCCGTCTCTCCGGTCAGTAGGGTGCATTTCGTCCTTTTGCCCCACTGTTGGGCGCCATTTGATATGGAAATTTTTGGGTTGGATAAATTTATCCCTGTGTGTGCTGTGGCCACTCCCAATAAGACTGAGTATTTTGAGCGCTCAAGGAATGAGACTGCACACCATGTTGTGTCAATAACATTTCATCAATACTGATACTTTATTGTACATACATAGTTTTTATGATAGCATATAGAAAGGAGTGGTTAGGGGTTGTTAGGGGTGGTTAGTTAATTACCATATTGTCTAGCTCCTGTGTCATTGGTTATCTAAACATATATGGAATATTGTGATTAATGCTCATATGACTGCTGACCAAGCAACTAGAATTGAGCTCTGTATCTAGGACAAAGTTGAGACATTTGATCAGCAGTTAATACACCTGACACTGTTCCGCTTTGGGGATGAAAAACCCCATACAATCTGGCTTATATTAGTTCATGTCAGCCATTTTAAACCATTGATTATAATGTATATATTAGCTGTGAGTATATGAGTATATATGATTATAGAGGAGTATACATGCAAGTGAGATCTACATGTTATATATATTTCTATCACACAACACTTGGTGCAAATATCAAATGCAGCTCAGCAGTCTATAGGACACTTCAGAGGAAAATGCAATCACGCAGAAAGTCTATGAAGCACAATTATTCTTGAGGATACTTGACACGAATAAGTCCTTGCTTAGTCCAAAACACAGATAGATATGCTTATAAGGCAGTTCAAATAATATCTTAGCTCAACCAGGGAGGTCTGGGTAATAGTCTCAGGTCCTTGCAGAGCAGCAACAGCTTACATGACCAGCAAATGCAGATGGAAGTAAACACGAGCAGCAGATGAAGGAGGATTACTGGAACTGGTGTATGCAGCAGGAACTCAGAGCAGAGTAGCAGGATAACCTCACAGGTTCACAGGAGCAGGTATATAGCCAGGGAGTCACCAGAGGTCAGGAGCTGGATGCAGAATACTCTAGCACAAACTGAAGGCTGGGGTGGAGTTTTATAGCAGGAAGACACAGTGCACATGAGACCAAAGACGCCATCTTGGAAAAGGGCAGTAATGCACAAAAAGG
The DNA here is from genome assembly GCF_051348905.1 of Ranitomeya variabilis. NCBI lineage: Eukaryota > Metazoa > Chordata > Amphibia > Anura > Dendrobatidae > Ranitomeya > Ranitomeya variabilis. The sequence continues at coordinate 276,056,607 of NC_135235.1, read as the reverse complement.
TAATAAAAAATGTTCAGAGTCCTGACACATCCTTATCCTGGTATGCATGGCCCTTCATCCCTACTCTGGTATGCATGGCTACTCATCCCTATCCTGGTATGCATGGCTCCTGATCCCTATCTTGGTATGCATGGTTCCTCATCCCTACCCTGGTATGCATGGCTCTTCATCCCCATCCTAGTATGCATGGCTCCTCATCCCAACCCTGGTATGCATCGCTCCTCATCCCTATCCTGGTATGCATGACTCCTCATCCCTATCCTGGTCTGCATGGTCCTTCATCCCCACTCTGGTATGCATGGCTCTTCGTCCCCATCCTGTTTTGCATGGCTCTTCATCCTTATCATGGTCTGCATGGCCCTTCATCCCCATCCTGGTATGCATGGCTCTTCATCCTTATCCTGGTCTGCATGGCCCTTCATCCCTACTCTGGTATGCATGGCTCTTCATCCCTATCCTGGTCTGCATGGCTCTTCATCCTTATCCTGGTCTGCATGGCCCTTCATCCCTACCCTGGTATGCATGGCTCCTGATCCCTATCCTGGTATGCATGGCTCTTCATCCCCATCCTGGTATGCATGGCTCCTCATCCCTATCCTGGTCTGCATGGCTCTTCATCCTTATCCTGGTCTGCATGGCCCTTCATCCCTACTCTGGTATGCATGGCTCTTCATCCCCATCCTGGTCTGCATGGCTCTTCATCCTTATCCTGGTCTGCATGGCCCTCTCATCCCCATCCTGGTATGAATGGCCCACATCAGAAAAACATTAAAAAAATAAACCACCCTACTTACCGTCCCTGCACTCCATAGCAGCTTCTTGTTTCGATGCCAGCAGCTGCGGCGGTCGGGTGATCATGTGTGCCCGCTGCTAAAGAGAAATGAATATTCACTGTGTTTGCGGTGAATATTCATTCCTTTAAGTAGTGGGCACACGTTATCAGCTATCTCTTTGTGCTCCACAATTATATTCCAATGATCATATTATTTTATTTTTATCTTTGGTCTTTATATACATATATATAGTTTTTTTTATTTTGATTTTGATTTGTTTTCCTATGGAAAACTTTGCTAACTTCATTTCATTTTTACATTTTACATTTTTACATCTTTCTTATCTTTTCTCTAAACGCTCAGCCTACATCGTTTTAAAATGCTTTTATTTTTGTCTTATTACATTCAGTACTTTTCTATTCAGCTTCAGTGGTTTCCTTTTATTCCTGGACATTTTGTTGCCGGAGGTGTTACACTTACAATGCAATTTATATAATGTATCATTGAACAATTTAATTTAGCTTCATTTCACATCAGCAGACAATAAATATTGATGTATTGCTCCAAATCATTTGCCATAATTAGCTATTGGAATTAATGGATTTATGATAACATCCCAAGGGTTGGGACAAAGCAGAAAGTAATACAAAAAATGGGGAAAAGGGGGCCTGCACACCTGTAGTATTAAATTAGTGGTGCACAATGACGTTGTGTGGACAATATACAAACATATCATACATTGTGCATCAGTACACTGCGACTAATCAATACATGGACTCCGGTATTGCTGTAAATGTTAAAAACTTAAGGTACTTAGCGTTTTTGATCAACGAGCGCAAAAGTCATCCAACCCCGTCAAGGTGTACCTAGATATGGATGGACCCTAACCACTATATGTTCTATTTCTTCATGTGCCAAACCAGGCTTCATCCAAATGAGTAAGTAAATGGAAAACATGCATTGCTCGAAATTAAAACATAGTGTGGGAAAGATGATTGGATAAGGAGTGGGCCACATTCCCCAATTTACACTACAAAAAGAGAAAAACAGAAAAAAATATGTAATGCAGAAGGTAATGTCAATATCTCTTGTGTTTGCGAACAAGTAGGGGTTAATGACTACAATCCCGGTGGTGTAATGTAGAAAAGGGATAATATTAATACATATGGGAGTGGTTTCTAAGTAAATAGGAGTCTGAGACTAGGAAAGATAGATAAAACCCCCTTTTAGACAGCTTTCTCCTCACTCCCTGTACTGTTACAAACATTTTCTTTTCACATGGACCTTCCTCTCTCATAGACTGCTCTCCATAGTCCCTTTCATCTCTCACAGACTGCTCCCTATAATCCCTTTCCTCTCCCACAGACTGCTAACCATTGTCCCCTTCCTCTCTCACAGACTGCACCCCATAGTCCTCTTCCACAGACTGCTCCTCATTGTTCAATTCCTCTTTCAAAGACTGATCCCTATCGGCCCCTTCCTCTCCCACAGACTGCGCCCCATAGTCCTCTTCCTCTTCCACAGACTGCTCCTCATTGTTCAATTCCTCTTTCAAAGACTGATCCCTATAGGCCCCTTCCTCTCCCACAGACTGCTCACCATGGTCCCCTTCCTCTCCCACAGACTGCTCTCCATGGTCCCCTTCCTCTTCCACAGACTACTCCCCATTGTCCTCTTCCTCTCTCACAGACTGCTCTCCATGGTCCCCATCCTTTCCCACATTCTATTTCTCATTGGCCCCTTCTTCTCTCACAGACTGCTCCCCGTAGGCCCCTTCCTTTTCCACATTCTACTCCCCATTGTCCTCTTCCTCTCTCACAGACTGCTCTCCATGGTCCCCTTCCTTTCCCACATTTTATTTCTCATTGTCCCCTTCTTCTCTCACAGACTGCTCCCAATAGGCCCCTTCCTTTCCCACATTCTACTCCTAATTGTCCCCTTTCTCTCTCACACACTGCTCCCCATAGTCCCCTTCCTTTCCCACATTCTACTCCCCATTGTCCCCTTTCTCTCCCACAGACTGCTCTCATTTTCCTATTCCTCTCTCACAGACTGCTCCCCATTGTCCCTTTCCTTTCCCACATTCTACTCCCAATTGTCTGGTTCTTCTCAAAAAGACTGCTCCCCATAGTCCCCTTCCTTTCCCACTTTCTACTTCTCATTGTCCCCTTCTTGTCTCACAGACTGCTCCCCATGGCCCCCTTACTAGCTCACAAACTGATACTTATTATGGCCTTCCTTTTTCATTGACTGCTCCACATGGTCTGCTTCCACTCCCACAGACTGCTCCCTGTTGTCCCCTTCCTGATCATGAATTAAAAAGTTCAGGGTTTTTTCACAGTAGTAGACATTCCCAGAGTGTGAAGAGTATTAAAGCTTGGCGACAGTAGATCATCAAAACTCTAACAGATATAGCAGGACAAAGGTCCTCCAGGTAAAATGTATGGGTTTAATGCTCTCCCTAGGCTAAAGCTTTATAGTCATACAGAGTATTCCTCATTTATAGTCACTTTGTGAAATATTCATTAATAAATGACCAGAAAAGCTTATTAGACCCCAGTCCCAACTTAGCCGTGTACATACCTTTAAAACCCTTGCTTGCATAGCAAATTTTTGTGTCGTATATATAGGTGGTGCTCACACTGGAGGTCCAAATTATGCATCCAAGAAAAGTAGCACTCACCAGGTATGCTATTCAAGAGTCCTTTATTTCCAGTACATTGGATGAGCATCTGCCTGAGGGGAGAGCAGAGCGTGTGCAGTGGCAGGAAGGAGAATGACAGCTGTCTCTCGCAGTTGCTCTTCAATGGATTCAAGTTGAACCCGTTGAAGCACAGCTATGCGAAATGGCCGTCATTCTCCTACCTTCCCCTGCACACACCCTGCCCTCCACTCAGTCAGATCCTGGTCCAAAGTACTGGAAATAAAGGACTCTTCAATAGCATACCTGGTGAGTGCTTCTTTTCCACAATTTTCTTGGATGCATTATTTGAAAATATTTATTAAATTATTCAAGAGAACTTTCTTAATATGTTCTTGAATTTTTAATGGTTGGTAGACATGTACCTAAATAGTTTGTGTTTGGTCTCCAGTAGTGTTGAGCGATACCTTCCGATATTTGAAAGTATCGGTATCGGATTGGATCGGCCGATATCCAAAAAATATCGGATATCGCCGATACCGATACCCGATACCAATAGAAGTCAATGGGACACAAATATCGGAAGTGATCCTGGATGGTTCCCAGGGTCTGAAGGAGAGGAAACTCTCCTTCAGGCCCTGGGATCCATATTCATGTAAAAAATAAAGAATAAAAATAAAAAATATGGATATACTCACCCTCGGACGAGCCCTGGCTGTCACCGCTGCAACCGGCAGACTTCGATGACGTCGCGGCTTGTGATTGGTCGCGTGACCACTCATGTGACCACTCACGCGACCAATCACAAGCCGCGACGTCATCGCAGGTCCTACACTCACTGCATTCTTAGGAACGGAGGCTGCCGGCTGCACCGCTGAGGTCCAGGGTCTGTCGGAGGGGTGAGTATATCCATATTTTTTATTTTTATTCTTTATTTTTTACATGAATATGGAACCCAGGGCCTGAAGGAGAGTCTCCTCTCCTCCAGACCCTGGGAAAACATACGCACCGCACATGCCTGGGAACTTATAGGAACTTCCGATTCCGATTTCCGATATCACAAAAATATCGGAACTCGGTATCGGAATTCCGATACAGCGAATATCGGCCGATACCCGATATTTGCAGTATCGGAATGCTCAACACTAGTCTCCAGGTCCACCTTTCATTGTTGTATTAGCCACTTGATATATAATATTTTTCTGTAATTGCAACTTCGACAGTCATATATTACCGAATAGGTAATATATGCATTTCTTAGAACATCGCACTGGAAATCCATTTCCTTTACGCTGCACATAACTAAATACCATTTAATCCTTCTCCATTACTGTAAGAGATTCAGGGTAACAGTAAAATGCTTTATCTATACATCTTAATTCCCTTTTTCCTTCTTCCTTTCCCTTGTGGATTTCTACAAAACGTATAATTTTTACATAGTGATACCGAATTTTCAATTAAACACACAGATTTCTTTCTATAAAGTGTCTTTAAAATAATCTTTAAGAATCTTTTTGGATGAGTATTGAGAAAAAAATAATTTTCGGGATAAAAAGAAAACTTGGTGTTTGATTACCTAAATCATTTCCAGTAGGAATGGGTTAGTAGTATATTTACCTAGTTCCTATGGCCAAAAGCAACAGGAAAGTAAATATTAAACTTGGAACTTTTATAACACTTAAATTAAGCGTTTGGTATGTCCTATCAGCTTTTTTTAAAGGGAGTCTGTCAGCAGAAGTTCACCCTCCTCCAAATTATTTATATGTGCATGTACCTCTTTGAAAGACAAGTCCAGCAATACCTTTATATGGCCAGTCTGTTTAAATGAGGCTGAAGAGCTATGGTAGATCTGAAGCCTCTTTCACTCAAGCTTTATTCCCTCTCTAGTGCCACCTACTCCTGAACGACCGACGGCTCCTTTGCCTGAAGTCACACAACGCAGAGGCTTTCAGTCAAGCAGTTGGAGGCAGCACTGGGCAGGGAAGAGAGCTGGAGTGACATAGGCTTCAGGTCTACTATAGCTCTTGAGCCTCATTTGCATATCAATTCAAACTCTGATTTCTCTGTAAAGTAGGAATGGACTGGATTCAGGAAAATTACCATCGCTGGCTGCCTTTTTTTTCTGAAACATGAAAGACCATCAAAATGTTAAAAAATAAAGGAAATCCTTAAATTCTCTTTACCACGCACTTCTCTGCCTCTTCCACTCCTTAATATTAACCATCCGGTCCTTGCCACATCTTCAAATCACAGTCACTTACACTGAAATCCTCAGACTGGAGGTGGACTTTTTGATTTGATGAGGCCCATGAGGATTCTTCCCAAGCACGTGACCTTGCGCGTCATGCGCAGACGTTTATCGGTTTCTGCATGAGTGGTGGTGGTCTGAAGGACCGGACATGTGGACCAGAGGGACCAGAGAGCAGAGGGACCAGAGAGCTAAGCAGTAAGGTGCGTCTAAGGTTTTTTTTTATATCTTTTACTTATTTTTATTATGCTCTGGATTCGCACATCTCAATTAATTGATATTTTACACCAAAATATACACTTCCCCATAAGGTTTCTCTGTCATTCAATAGGGCTAGCCATCAAGAGAGTTTAATAACTGCGCAACCACATTGGAAAGGACGTCACAGTCATCAGAAGTCATTTTATAAAAGTTTTATTACTATGTGTAATTTCTTTTTCTGAACTTTTTGAATCGCCAGCGGATATTTTGGACCAGCTGGCCAATATGATTTACAGATGCTAGAATCAAAAATGCTTCTTAATTGCAATTTTTATTAGTATCCTACAGCAAATTTGACGAGTCCGTCCACCCAGAGAGCTGTTCCATTTATTTCCCGGGCATATTTACAATGTTTCTTTATGTAAATTGAGTTCTGTTCAGATTTTGCGAGTTCACATTTTCCCAGCATGGCTTTTTCATTCCATTTCAGCAAAACATTCCACTCCTCGGAGCTCCTGGAAATTGTTTTCTGGGCAGTTAATTTCTCTCACTTGTTGGCCCATCAGGATAACCTTTTAAACATAATGGTGATAAGAAGCGATCTTTGAATTCAGGTTGGCTGTAAAAAAAAAAAAAAAAATACAGACTCATTTAGATGATAAAAAAAATGTACAAATTGCCTTTTCCTTTCCCTTTTCTCCCGTCAAGAACGCGTTGTTATTTTCGACAGCTATTTTATGCTTCGGCAAAAAAATAAAAAATAAAATATATTGACATGAAAATGTAATGGGGTTTTGTATGTTCAGTGAACTACAAAAGGCACTTAGAGAGGATTTATGCCGGAAGACTCATTGAAATTCTGTCCTGCAAAAATATTTTGCCGTTCTTATAAAAGTATAAATGCAGATTAATGTGGGCGTACAATTAATGAAGAGGTGTTGAAGGTAACAGTGAATGCTACCTATCAATTACATGGAGGCAGAGGACTGATCGCTGCTTTGAGATTGACAGGTGTCTGAATAGATCACCGTATGTTTAAAGTGAATATTCACATTGAGTCTATGGAAGAAAATTCTAAGAAATTACACAAATGTCCCATAATAATAAATATATAATAATATATTCCTTATACACTGATGACCAATCCTTTAGTTTGTTAACAATCTACATACTCTTCCAAAACAGCCTATATTCTGCTAATTTAAGGACTGGGCTTAAACTCTGTAACGGAACCATTCTAGAAAAGTGTTGGAACAAAATTTGGCACAAATTAGTCGTCTAGTTTTTGACCTGCTTTTTCTTTTGATATGGTTTATGCGGAAAAGGGGCATGGTTTTGCTGGGGGGCACTGGGTTGATGAAGGTGTATAATGTGACAACCAGTGTCAGTTCGTCAAAAGTTTCCCTCCATGCAACATGCATGTTCTTGAAGGATGTTAGCCAGCTCAGTAGATGGCCAGCCCTAGACACAAGGGTTTCATTGACAGCCAGAGGCCCACAAAAAGTCTTCATCAGCACCATCTTGATATTCCTTTGAAGCCCAGCCTGTGTCTGTGCTGCTTCATAATAGTTACCATAAATAATTTAACCATGTGCTGTAATGGATTACAGTATCAGTGCAAGCAATCAAAGTTCAAGACTAAATGAAAATGTAAAAAAAAAATAGTTAAAAAAATTAAATAAATTCAATGATAAATGCAGTAAAGTGAAAAAAATCAAAAGACCAGAATGGCCATTTTTGGATTACCAAAGTGTCCCAAAAAATGCAAGAAAAATCAATAAAAATGTCATATGTATCCCAAAATAGAACCAACAAAAAATACAGTGAAGTAATCACACTCCTCCAGATTTCACCACACCAATGTCATCTAGTGATCTAGCTTCTCTTGTATCTAAGCAAATAACAAATTAACAGATATGGACTGTCCCAGGCAAAAAAGGTAGGGGTTAAAGATGAGCAAATCTGCTAAAAAAATCAAATTCGAGAAAAAAAGAGGGGGAGGCAAGTGCCCATAGGGTGATATTAAAAGGTGCAGATGACAATACAGATTACACATTATACGAAGAGAGAGCAATCACTGGAGAAGGACATCAAGGTTAACAGAAGAGAAGGAACAAGGCGAAGAGGTAGACCAGCAACCCCGATGGCTTGATGATATCAAGATAATGGCAGAGAAGACTCAGTTGGACCGATGTAGGCTTGCAAAAGGTCTATCTTCATACAGATCGTTCATCATGCAAGTCACCATGGTGAGACCTTGAGCCGAAGTCCACTAAATAAATAAAATACACATGAGAAGGGAGTTATGGAGTTGCTCACCTTAAAAGGTTGTGACTGTCACAGCTCCAAAAAAAAATACATTGTAAAATATGCAGTATATAGTCTCACCTCTCTGTGGCCTTTCCTCTTCTAGGTGCTTCTTGTTCTTTTCCATTTTCATAGTGGTCTTCAACGCTGACATCAGTCAGTATTGTAGGTGCCAAAAACCTACGTGAAGGCAAAAAAGGATCAGATGAAGGTGGAAGACGACCAGAGACAAGTAGAAGAGGCCCAGAGGACTGAGCAGAGTGAGAGGTGAGAATTTAATTTATTTATTTATATAATGGCAAAACCAAAAAACGGAGTTGGACTATAAGCTGATATACATGCAAAGTGTTTTCGCTCGTTCACTCTGTGGCCATTAGAAAAATACAAAAATGAGCATATACCATACAGCTAATATATCAGTAAAAGATAAATAGTACATGTGAGTAACTGGGTACTTAGTTAACATAATTTTAAACAAAAACCATAAAAACCATCCCACCTCAACAAGATGCACCCATCATCTCATTCCCACCCTGTAGAATCCAGTGTTTTACTGGATTTACCTGTACCGAATTCCAAAAAAAAACCTGAATTTCTTTTTTTAATTACTCAAAGCGATTTTAATTTGTCATGAATCGATTCTCTTATCTCTACTTGAGGTTTGAGTAAATCCCATCTAAAAGTGTCACCACACTCAGTTTGAGGGGGCTGGATTAAGGGTAGGGCTTACACTTGGGGTAGGAATGTGCCAATTATTTGATAAGATTGTAACTGTAGCAATTTTGAAAGTGAGTAAAATGCTTTGTGTGCAGTTCCCTTATCTATTCTTTTTAGTAAATGTGACTGATTTAATCAGGTTTTGTAATATAAAAACACCATAAAAATCACAATTTCCTCTTTCTAATGCGAAAAGGTAATGTGACCCCATGGACTCCCGTAATATTTATCTCCGTCTACCTACTCCTTCCTCAGACTCTAAAAATTCTTTTTTTTTCTTTTTCTGATCTGGTAGGATTTGCATTCAGCCGCAGTATGTGTGCGTGGCAGGGCGGTGGTTATAAGAGAGATATACATCAATCTTATCTAAACTGCTGGTGCGCTGCCTTAATATGTATTATTAAATTGTCTTTCAACACAAGAAGAAATAGACGTATCCATCAGTTAAGAGATTAAAAGAGTGTTACTGAGTGCAATGCCGGCATTTAACTCTTACATTGCTCTGACGGATTTTCTTTACGTAACCCAATCCGTCTACTTTATATGAATAGCAAAAGTTGCCTATTTAATGGCCACAACACTATCATCGTTGCCCGAATTACGGTGTGACCTCTACTTCTCCCATTAATTCTTAGAATTTCATCCTTTGTTCTCACTTTCCGACTGCCACATGGTGACGAAATCCAGTGATGATGGTAGTATGCACCAAACTGCAACTACAAGTACCAAACTGCAAGTATCAGTGGTTGATATGAACAATATCTGTTTTTTTTAACTGGATTGGAACTAGCTCACCAGTGTATGAGTAGCCAGGGTCTGTGTTATCAAGTTAGTGCCTGGACAAGGCTAGGGATTTATGTCTATGGTTTTGTTTTGGTGCTATGAAACCTGTGGAATTAAAGGTCACATTGTTTGGACAAAGGAATCTAGTGCCTGTGTGAATGACACCTAATGCCTTCCTGAGAGAATGAATCCCTACAATTGGTGCACGAAATGCGGGTGTGATGCCCCAGAGACCATAGGCAATTGCAGTGTAAAGATTAAAGATCCAGAGTAAAGCTGGCTACAGAATTGCAAAAATTTCAATCACGGTTTGAAAGCATGGAGGGGCTGTCCTGCTGGAAGGTGACATCGCTGTGTGCCATGGTATCACCGGTATGGCTAAGGGAAGCTGGAAGCTGTCTCTTTAAGTAGAATTATGTGAGGGAGAACAAAGGTCCACAATGCTAGGAGTGAGGTCATCATAGCATCAGTATAGAGAGATGGTGGAACTGACAAAGTCTCAGAACCAATGGACTGCAGCATTGGCCGGCGCAACTCCTACTTCTCTCTCCCTGCCTGCAGTGTCTCACACATACCAGGTGACTGTGAACATTGTCCAAGTGATGGGACTTTGGGACTCAGGGAGTTTGGTGACCCTGGAAAGGACCACACTTCTGTATATGTTAGTCCCTGGGAAGAGGGTTGGGGTAAGGTATATCTGTGGAGATGCCAAGAACTATCCTATGGCCCAGGTCGACATATGCACAGACTGTGGTGTGTAGTGTACTGTACATATAAACAAGTGACAATAAAACTTACTATGATATCAACAGTTTCAGGAATAACTTAATTAGCCCCGTTGTCTAATACTGACAATAACATCATTACCATATAATTAATGTCACCTAGATATATTTTATTTAAATGTATGAACACCAAGAAGAATAATGTAATATGGTAGGTTCGGAGGAACTGGGAGCAGAGTTCAGGAGAGTAGTCTTAGTGTATTAAGTATAGAGATAGTGTGTCTGTAGTGTTTCCCCAAGATGGGATAGAATCGTGAGCGGTGTGGGCATGCTGAGCGGCGGAGGGGTAGAGAGGAGCCTCATATACTGACCTACAGTAAGATACTAGAAGTACAATGAGTAGGCAAGCTTTTCATACAGTGGAACTGGAATTCTGCCCCAACTGTTCTGTGGTGACAAGGCCAAATGATGTTTAGTGACAAGGTTATGAAGTGCGGGATGTACACTTGATGAGAAGGGTGAATTTCCTCTCACTGTACTGGATAGAGAGGAGGATGTAGTGTATTGAGCTTAGACCAGCATAAGTGCATGTGTAGCAGAGAGTCTGTGTGCATGATATGCAGGCGGCAGAGCTTGTGTGTGTGATATGCAGGCTGCAGAGCATTGCATGTTGTCTGAGCTCTGTGTCAGAGCTCTGTGTGTAATCTGTAGATAGCAGAGCCCTGCGTGAATGGTTTTCCCCAGGAGATGTCAGCCAATTGGTTTTGGTAGAGTGAACCCCTGTTGACATTGTGGGTTGGCAGATGGTGCCCAGCCCTTGGCTTTTGGCAGAAGGGGGGGATATGTAGCAAATCTGATAGGGTAAGGTTAAATCCTAGCTCTGCAGAGTCTGATTAGGTACAGGAAGCTAAGCTCTGTATATAACTAGGTAAGGTGTTCATCTAAGTCAGTCTGCTGGGGAGGCTGAGCGGACTGGATTTGTATTGATGCTGAACAGAGAGACAAGCCAAAATCTCTCTGAGAAGAGACTGCACAGGCTGTGTGTGCCAAACTTCAAGTTTCAGTGGTTGTTATGGACGATTGCTGTTTTATTTGACCAAATTGGGACTGGCTTAGTTGTGTATGAGAAGCCAATGTCTGTACTGTTTAGTTAGTACCTGGACATGGCTAGGGATTTATGTTTATGATTTTGTTTTGGTACTGTGCAACCTGTGGAAATTAACTTTGCAGTGTTTTAACACAAAAATCAAGTGCCTGTGTGAACGCTACCTAATGCCTACCAGAAAGCGTAAATATCTACAATTTTTGTAAAATAACATTGACAGATTTCATCTTTTATTTTGGAAACAAACTTCATATGACCCAAATGTTTGAATAAGTCTTATGATCGTTAAAACACTATACGGGCTGTACCAATTCATCCCCCACAGTATGAAGGATGGAATTAATCTAAATTATGTTGTAAGACAGAATCTGTACATCTATCATTAGGAGGTTGCAGTAATATCAGTGGGATAGAGGAAAGTCCACCCTTCAAATTTCTGTCCATGAATTACAGAAAATCTATTTTACAGATGTCATTAGGAGACTATTACGCTTTCTAATTACCCATTTATAATTGATACTCATTTTATCTGCTTTTAATGATAAAAGGATAGAACATAAAGGCATTTAAACAAGTCACCTTGAAGTCAGAGGTACGGCACTTAATTTTCTATGGGTTTACATATTAGCACACTTAGATAGACTATAACAATTAAATACAGATTTCCCTGGCCACAACGACCTATGGATGTTTTTTTCTGTCATTTTCTGTATACATCTGATAGACAATAATTGGTCATGTTCCATTGGTTGTTCTGGCACATCACAGGTGTTAAGGTTCATGAGAGTAATGTCAGAGGACCCTCAAAGTCTACATCGAAGCCTGGATAGATTATTGTTGTGAATTCCGTTCTCGAACTCCCTCCTGTGGTCATGAATGATACTTCGGCGAGTTCTGTCCGTGGACTCCCTCTGGTGGCTGTGAGTGGAACTGCTGGTTCTGAGGTTGCTTCCTCAGCTGCCCTCGTTTGCGGCTAGGCTGGCTTCTCTATTCAACTCCACTCAGATCGTTACTCCATGCCAGCTGTCAATGTATCAGTACTGGTTCAGATCTCTCTCAGATCTTTCTGATGACCTGTCTACTTCAGCAAAAGCTAAGTCCCTGCTGGTTCATTTGTTGTTCATTGAGTACTGAATATATTTCTTAGTACTTGCTAAGTTCTAGTCCAGCTTGCTAACATGACATTGCCTTGCTAGCTGGAAGCTCTGGGTTGCAGAGTGGCACCTCCGCACCGTGAGTCGGTGCGGGCGTCTTTTTGCACACTCTGCGTGGCTTTTTGTAGTTTTTTGTGCTGACCGCATAGATCGATCCCTTTCCTATCCTCAGTCTATTTAGTAAGTCTGGCCTCCTTTGCTGAAACCTGTTTCATCCCTGTGTTTGTGACTTTCCTCTTAACTCACAGTTAATATATGTGGGGGGCTGCCTTTACCTTTGGGGAATTTCTCTGAGGCAAGGTAAGGCTTATTTTCCTATCTTTAGGGGTAGTTAGCTCTTAGGCTGTGAAGAGGCATCTAGGGAGAGTTAGGTACGCTCCACAGCTATTTCTAGTGTGTGTGTTATAGGATCAGGATTTGCGGTCAGCAGAGTTCCCACTTCCCAGAGCTTGTCCTGTCTTTTAGTTTAACCATCAGGTCATTCCAGGTGCACCTAACCACCAGGTCCATAACAGTACAGCTGGCCAGCAAAGTGTTAATGCATCTCAATAGAGGGATAAGAGAAGTTCTGAGACCATTTTTTTTTCTCTGCAGTGTGTTTTGTCTTTCTTTTCCCCTTAACCTCTGGGTGGTTCAGGACTCAGGTGTAGATATGGACATTCAAGGTCTGTCCTCTTGTGTTGATCACCTCACTGCGAGGGTACAAAGCATTCAAGATTATGTAGTTCAGAATCCTATGTTAGAGCCTAGAATTCCAATTCCTGATTTGTTTTTTGGAGATAGATCTAAATTTCTGAATTTCAAAAATAATTGTAAACTGTTTCTTGCTTTGAAACCCCGCTCCTCTGGTGACCCCATTCAGCAAGTAAAAATCATTATTTCTTTGTTACGTGGCGACCCACAAGACTGGGCATTCTCCCTTGCGCCAGGAGATCCTGCATTGCTTAATGTACATGTGTTTTTTCTGGCGCTTGGATTGCTTTATTACGAACCTAACTCTGTGGATCAGGCAGAGAAAATCTTGCTAGCTTTGTATCAAGGTCAGGATGAAGCGGAGGTATATTGCCAGAAGTTTAGAAAGTGGTCTGTGCTTACTCAATGGAATGAGTGAACCCTTGCAGCAATTTTCAGAAAAGGTCTTTCTGAAGCCCTTAAGGATGTTATGGTGGGGTTTCCCACACCTGCTGGTCTGAATGAGTCAATGTACTTGGCCATTCAGATCGATTGGCGCTTGCGTGAACGCAAGGTTGTGCGCCATTTGGTGGTGTCCTCTGAGCAGAGGCCTGAGCCTATGCAATGTGATAGGACTTTGACCAGAGCTGAATGGCAGGAACACAGACGTCAGAATGGGCTGTGTTTTTACTGTGGTGACTCCACTCATGCTATCTCTGATTGTCCTAAGCGCTCTAAGCAGTTCGCTAGGTCGGTCACCATTGGTACTGTACAGCCTAAATTTCTTTTGTCCGTTACTCTGATTTGCTCTTTGTCGTCCTACTCTGTTATGGCATTTGTGGACTCAGGCGCTGCCCTGAATTTGATGGACTTGGAGTTTGTCAGGCGCTGTGGTTTTTTCTTGGAGACCTTGCAGTATCCGATTCCATTAAGGGGAATTGATGCTACGCCCTTGGCCAAGAATAAACCTCAGTACTGGACTCAGTTGGCCATGTGCATGGCTCCTGCACATCAGGAAGATGTTCGCTTTTTGGTGTTGCATAATTTGCATGATGTGGTCGTGTTGGGTTTGCCATGGCTACAGGTTCATAATCCAGTATTGGATTGGAAATCAATGTCTGTGTCCAGTTGGGGTTGTCAAGGGGTACATGGTGACGTTCTGTTGTTGTCAATTTCTCCTTCTACTCCTTCTGAAGTCCCTGAGTTTTTGTCGGATTACCGAGATGTATTCGATGAGCCCAAATCCAGTGCCCTACCTCCTCATAGGGATTGTGATTGTGCTGTTAATTTGATTCCTGGTAGTAAATTTCCTAAGGGACGGCTTTTCAATTTATCTGTGCCGGAACACGCCGCTATGCGGAGTTATATAAAGGAGTCCTTGGAGAAAGGGCATATTCGCCCGTCGTCGTCACCGTTGGGAGCAGGGTTCTTTTTTGTGGCCAAGAAGGATGGTTCTCTGAGACCTTGTATAGATTACCGCCTTCTCAATAAAATCACGGTCAAATTTCAGTACCCTTTGCCTCTACTGTCTGATTTGTTTGCTCGGATTAAGGGGGCTAGTTGGTTCACCAAGATAGATCTTCGAGGGGCGTATAATCTTGTGCGTATTAAACAGGGCAATGAATGGAAACCAGCATTTAATACGCCCGAGGGCAATTTTGAGTACCTGGTGATGCCATTCGGGCTTTCTAATGCTCCATCTGTGTTTCAGTCCTTTATGCATAACATCTTCCGAAAGTATTTGGATAGATTCATTATTGTATATTTGGATGATATTTTGGTCTTTTCGGATGATTGGGAGTCTCATGTGAAGCAGGTCAGAATGGTGTTCCAGGTTCTTCGTGCTAATTCTTTGTTTGTGAAGGGGTCTAAATGTCTCTTCGGAGTTCAGAAGGTTTCCTTTTTGGGTTTCATTTTTTCCCCTTCTACTATCGAGATGGATCCTGTTAAAGTTCAGGCCATTTATGATTGGACTCAGCCTACATCTGTGAAGAGCCTTCAGAAATTCTTGGGCTTTGCTAATTTTTACCGTCGCTTCATCGCTAATTTTTCTAGTGTTGTTAAACCGTTGACTGATTTGACCAAGAAAGGTGCTGATGTGGTGAATTGGTCCTCTGCGGCCGTTGAGGCTTTCCGGGAGTTGAAACGTCGTTTCTCTTCGGCCTCTGTGTTGTGTCAGCCAGATGTTTCGCTCCCTTTTCAGGTCGAGGTTGATGCTTCTGAGATTGGAGCAGGGGCTGTTTTGTCTCAAAGATCTTCTGATGGCTCTGTGATGAAGCTATGTGCTTTCTTTTCTAGAAAATTTTCGCCTGCTGAGCATAATTATGATGTTGGCAATCGGGAGTTGTTGGCTATGAAGTGGGCGTTCGAGGAGTGGCGACATTAGCTTGAGGGAGCAAAGCATCGCGTAGTGGTCTTAACGGATCACAAGAATCTGACTTATCTCAAGTCTGCTAAGCGGTTGAATCCTAGACAGGCTCGATGGTCGCTGTTTTTCTCCCGTTTCAATTTTGTGGTTTCATACCTTCCGGGTTCTAAGAATGTGAAGGCCGATGCCCTTTCAAGGAGTTTTGTGCCTGATTCCCTGGGAGTTCCTGAGCCGGCTGGTATTCTCAAAGAGGGGGTAATTCTGTCTGCCATCTCACCTGATTTGCGGCAGGCGCTGCAGGAGTTTAAGGCTGATAGACCTGACCGTTGTCCAGCAGAGAAACTGTTTGTCCCTGATAGATGGACTAGTAGAGTTATCTCTGAGGTTCATTGTTCGGTGTTGGCTGGTCATCCTGGGATTTTTGGTACCAGAGATTTGGTGGCTAGGTCCTTTTGGTGGCCTTCCTTGTCACGGGATGTGCCTTCTTTTGTGCAGTCTTGTGGGACTTGTGCTCGGGCCAAGCCCTGCTGTTCTCGTGCCATTGGGTTACTTTTGCCCTTGCCAGTCCCGAAAAGGCCTTGGACGCATATTTCCATGGATTTTATTTCAGATCTCCCTGTCTCTCAAAGGATGTCGGTCATCTGGGTGGTTTGTGATCGCTTCTCTAAGATGGTCCATTTGGTACCCTTGCCTAAATTACCTTCCTCCTCTGATTTGGTTCCACTATTTTTCCAGCATGTGGTTCGTTTGCATGGCATTCCGGAGAACATCGTGTCGGACAGAGGTTCCCAGTTTGTTTCAAGGTTTTGGCGGTCCTTTTGTGCTAAGATGGGCATTGATTTGTCTTTCTCTTCGGCTTTCCATCCTCAGACAAATGGCCAAACCGAACGAACTAATCAGACTTTGGAGACCTATCTGAGATGCTTTGTTTCTGCTGATCAGGATGATTGGGTGACCTTCTTGCCATTGGCTGAGTTCGCCCTTAATAATCGGGCCAGTTCGGCTACTTTGGTTTCGCCTTTTTTTTGTAATTCTGGTTTTCATCCTCATTTTTCTTCAGGGCAGGTTGAGCCTTCGGACTGTCTTGGTGTGGATTCTGTGGTGGACAGGTTGCAGCAAATTTGGACTCATGTAGTGGACAATTTGACATTGTCCCAGGAGAAGGCTCAACGTTTCGCCAACCGCCGTCGCTGTGTTGGTCCCCAACTTCGTGTTGGGGATTTGGTTTGGTTGTCGTCTCGTCATGTCCCTATGAAGGATTCTTCTCCTAAGTTTAAGCCTCGTTTCATTGGTCCTTATAAGATTTCTGAAATTCTCAATCCTGTGTCGTTTCGTTTGGCCCTTCCAGCTTCTTTTGCCATCCATAATGTGTTCCATAGTTCGTTGTTGTGGAGATATGTGGCGCCTATGGTTCCCTCCGTTGACCCTCCTGCTCCGGTGTTGGTCGAAGGGGAGTTGGAGTATGTGGTGGAGAAGATTTTAGATTCTCGTATTTCGAGACGGAAACTTCAGTACCTGGTCAAATGGAAGGGCTATGGTCAGGAGGATAATTCCTGGGTTTTTGCCTCCGATGTCCATGCGGCCGAGTTGGTTCGTGCCTTTCATTTGGCTCGTCCTGATCGGCCTGGGGGCTCTGGTGAGGGTTCGGTGACCCCTCCTCAAGGGGGGTACTGTTGTGAATTCCATTCTCGAACTCCCTCCTGTGGTCATGAATGATAATTCGGCGAGTTCTGTCCATGGACTCCCTCTGGTGGCTGTGAGTGGAACTGCTGGTTCTGAAGTTGCTTCCTCAGCTGCCCTCGTTTGCAGCTAGGCTGGCTTCTCTATTTAACTCCACTCAAATCGTTACTCCATGCCAGCTGTCAATGTATCAGTACTGGTTCAGATCTCTCTCGGATCTTTCTGATGACCTGTCTACTCCAGCAAAAGCTAAGTCCCTGCTGGTTCATTTGTTGTTCATTGTGTACTGAATATATTTCTTAGTACTTGCTAAGTTCTAGTCCAGCTTGCTAACATGACATTGCCTTGCTAGCTGGAAGCTCTGGGTTGCAGAGTGGCACCTCCGCACCGTGAGTCGGTGCGGGCGTCTTTTTGCACACTCTGCGTGGCTTTTTGTAGTTTTTTGTGCTGACCGCATAGATCCCTTTCCTATCCTCAGTCTATTTAGTAAGTCTGGCCTCCTTTGCTGAAACCTGTTTCATCCCTGTGTTTGTGACTTTCCTCTTAACTCACAGTTAATATATGTGGGGTGCTGCCTTTACCTTTGGGGAATTTCTCTGAGGCAAGGTAAGGCTTATTTTCCTATCTTTAGGGGTAGTTAGCTCTTAGGCTGCAAAGAGGCGTCTAGGGAGAGTTAGGTACGCTCCACAGCTATTTCTAGTGTGTGTGTTATAGGATCAGGATTTGCGGTCAGCAGAGTTCCCACTTCCCAGAGCTTGTCCTGTCTTTTAGTTTAACCATCAGGTCATTCCAGGTGCACCTAACCACCAGGTCCATACAGATTATGGTTGTCATCTGTCCCAAATTTTCTGAGAATGTCCCCAATTTTAAAAAGTAATTCCTGTAAATTTGGGCATAAACTGGGCTAATACATGCATAAGCTGTGCTCAAAAGTGGGAATTAATAACAGTAATTAAAGGGGTTGTCCAATGAGAGCAAGTTGTCGCCTATCTGCAGAATATGTGTTAACTTGTTGATCAGTGGGGGGATCCATTAAGTTGATGGTCATAACCGGACACTTTTATCCCCATTAGAATAGAGCAGTAGTGTACATGCTCAGCCGTGACATATATTCCTGATAGGGCGGCCAAGTGTTGCTCTTGTTTTCTTACAATAATTCCATAGAAAATGAATCGAAGGGCATTTGAGAATCTGACCTGCTGCCCCATTCTAACAGGGATAAAAATAAGTGTGGCTATTCTGCTGTTTGTAAACCACCTGCTGAAGATTAATGGAAATTCCAATTAAGGAATTTAAGTTAATTGATGGGGGGTACTCTCTTTAGAAAGTTATTTTCTTGCTCAAAGTTGAGATGAGTTCCAAAGAGTGTCTCCTTGAAGGATCTTTCCTGTCCTGCATTCATTACACAGATAACCCAGTGATTAGTTAGAAGGGACCCTTCCCAATGTCCCCCTGTTAGGACCCCACAAGTGATTATCTGTAATTAGTTGGGAAACCTGGAAGTAGGTGTTCAATATTTCTGCATTGCTGTCACTGAAGAAATTACCGTAACTATAAACTACTAAGTGTCTTCTCGGGACAACACAGTTGTTTTAAACATCTGGTTATTATTGGTCATCAATGTTCTGTAAAATCTGTTTCATCAATCAACAGAAGTTTTGGATTCTTTATCTTTATCCATGTCTTCACTGGAAACTAAGAAACTGACTGGATGAGTTCCCTCTACATTTTTTTTGTATGTGCTTGGTACATTGTTGTAACAAACTTTCCTGACCTTGCTTCTGCAACATCTATTTCTGTCATCATCAAGTACACCCGCACTTACTTTATTGGCAGTGATCCTAGAACCACTGGGTGGCACAAGCACTACACCAGAAAGTAGAACCTTACTGGGTTTATGATCCTTGACTTCATCTCACTTTCTGATTTCCTCTAAAATTGACTCCACTTTGACTGACCACCTAGTAACTGACCCCAGCTACTTTTCCGACTTTGCAATATCTCCTAATTTTGTTGCTATTTTCACTGCATGACTCTTGCCTCAAGCTTGCTCTTCTGGCCAAGCAGCTACTCCATGGGCGCAACCCAGGGGGCCCTGTTGTAAGTAAAGATCTTTCTATAGGAGATAAAGCATGAAGACTAAGGCGACTTCAGCATTCCAAGAAGAGGAGTTGCTTGTGACAATTCTGATCGGTGTAGCCTTTTTGAGCCAACAACTCATTCTTCTTACCATTGGTAATGCGTTAAAATATAGAAATAAAGAAAAAAGAAGGTATGTACACAATAGGAATCACCTTAAAATATTTTGTATTTGTATAACAACAATCCAAAGAGCTAGTTAAAAACATTTAAAAAGTCATAAATATAGCAATAACACAAAACACTGACCTATTCCATATAAGACAGGTCCAACCCACTTGTCTATAATCAGAACCTCAAATAATTATAGCTAGATAGATGGGGTGCAAATAAAAAATGTTAAAATATAGAACTGATGAAAAGTTTTCTATTGTTTTCATAAGTTGGGAAGGTAGACAGTTGGGTTGGGTTTAAAGCGACATTACAAACATCACATCATTTATAACTACTATAATGCAATAGACAAAGTCACGGCAGAACTCCAATCCTTTAATTTAGAAGGACTATCGTCTTAATTCACGACTTATACTGTTCTTGTACAGATTTTTGGAAGAGAGGTCGTTCTTGCAGAGATCCTTCCGCTGCATAAAATGAAACCTAAATTCTGAAAAAATAATGGTGCACAATAAATATACAAATATTGTGTGACTATTGGTGTGGTGTGCTGTAAGGCATTGGTATATTGTAGCTTAATTTTTTTTTTATTACTATGTATAAAGTCTATTTTGTACAAAATTAGCAGGATAATATGTCCTTCTGTAAATATGAATATATCAAGATAACGGTGGAGAAGACCCTGGTAGACTTGCACAAAATCGATCTTCCTATAGATCGTTCCTCCATCAAGTCGCCATTGCTCGAGATCGAACCAAAGGCCATTAAAAGAAAAAATATATATATCTTTATATATACATATATATGTAATGTTGCATAAGCTTATCTAGAAGCAGATGGGAAATGCACATCTATGTTACATATACTTTGTCCATTTATCCAAGGACTCAGGTTAAAGCTCTCCAGCATTTTTATGCCTCAGCAGTCTCCATATATCACAGTGACAGTATCCTAAAACTATAAGTGCACCATTTATAGAGATATAATACTGTAGTGTGAGGAATGACAAAATTTGGTGAATCCTTTTCAGGGCTTCTTCCCACAGAGTATATTTCTTGTATATTAAAAAGCATACAAAAAAAATAATAGCATTTTCCTGATATGTATCATTCATGTGTTTTTCAAGGTGTTTTAGTTTGATTTTTGTTAGTGTCACTTTGTACTTGTGTTTTTTACTGGCTTTTCGTCAAATCCTATTGAGAAATCTGCGGGAAGAATACCAGAAAGAAACTCCATACCTCAGGCATGCTGCATTTTGAAAATGAAGGCCACTGAACCTAAAAATCGCAACCAAAACACAAGAATAAAATGGACTCAAACTGTATTTAATGCATAGCCTAAAGTAATATCAGGCTGCACAAAGAAAGCACAAAGCAACATCCGCTGAAAAATGTAAAAAAAAAAAAAAAGTGGCTTTTTTGCAAAGATTCCAAATGAAGTGGTATTTTTGCATGATAACGTGTGGATTGGTGACAGATGAACTTTTGAGAACCACATCAGAGTAGCCATTCATATCCTTGTTATGGTGAGGTTGCAATGTGTCACGGGGATACCACGACAAAAAGGGGTCAGAAAATCACAGTGTCTGGCTACACGTGCACCAGCACTGGTTGGATGTGCCTTGCCTTCCAGTTAGCAGTGTAGATTTCCCATGATCTCTTGTTCCAAGGGTTAAACAGTTCTGTTTGTCTCCTAAAGCTCTCTGTTCTGAGTTATGTCAACTGTTCTGATTTTTTCCATAAATCCTCACTTCGTAGCTTGAATAGTTGCCAGTAATAGCTTGCTATAACCTGGTTTGGAGCTGTAGGTGTGAGCTGTGTGAAGAGAGGTTGTTTAGGAGTCGTCTCTGGAGATTTATTTGGAAGTGTGTTTGAGTGTCTTCATTTACCTTATCTCCTATTTGGTTAGCCTCACCTTTTCCTTTCCCTTTTCCCTGCGAATGCATTGAGAGATTGCTATTTCTTTTATCCTTGTCTGTTTCCCTTTGTGTCTTTATGTTAGAATAGGATTAACGTTCCTGCTGCCCTATGGAGTAGTCACGGTCATTCTCAGAGTAAGGGTACCGTCTCACATAACGATTTACCAACGATCACGACCAGCGATACGACCTGGCCGTGATCGTTGGTAAGTGGTTGTGTGGTCGCTGGGGAGCTGTCACACAGACCGCTCTCCAGCGACCAACGATGCCGAAGTCCCCGGGTAACCAGGGTAAACATCGGGTTACTAAGCGCAGGGCCGCACTTAGTAACCCGATGTTTACCGTGGTTACCAGCGTAAAAGTAAAAAAAAATAAACAGTACATACTCACATTCCGGTGTCTGTCCCCCGGCGTTCTTCTTCTCTGCACTGTGTCTGCGCCAGCCGGAAACCACAGCGGTGACGTCACCGCTGTGCTCGCTTTCCCGCCGGCCGGCGCTCACAGTGCAGAGAAGCAGAACGCCGGGGGACAGACACCGGAATGTGAGTATGTACTGTTTGGTTTTTTTTACTTTTACGCTGGTAACCACGGTAAACATCGGGTTACTAAGCGTGGCCCTGCGCTTAGTAACCCGATGTTTACCCTGGTTACAAGCGAACGCATCGCTGGATCGCTGTCACACACAACGATCCAGCGATGACAGCGGGAGATCCAGTGACGAAAGAAAGTTCCAAACGATCTGCTACGACGTACGATTCTCAGCAGGGTCCCTGATCGCTGCTGCGTGTCAGACACAGCGATATCATATGGATATCGCTGGAACATCACGGATCGTACCGTCGTAGCGACGAAAGTGCCACTGTGTGACAGTACCTTAAGACAAGGATAGGAACATGATCTGTGCACGGGATGGAAGAACCCATCTTGAACCCATATTGAAACCAGGGATTCAAGCATGAGGAGGAGGATAGTTTGCATATTCCAGGTGCAAGTATCGGGTATCGGCCGATATTTGCAGTATCGGAATTCCGATACCGAGTTTCGATATTTTTGCGATATCGGAAATCGGAATCGGAAGTGTGCGGTGCGTATGGTTCCCAGGGTCTGGGGGAGAGGAGACTCTCCTTCAGGCCCTGGGATCCATGTTCATGTATAAAATAAAGAATAAAAATAAAAAATATTGATATACTCACCCCTCCGGCGGCCCCTGCTCTTAGCGGTGCCTCCGTTCCTAAGAATGCCGAGTTTAGGACCTGCGATGACGTCGTGGCTTGTGATTGGTCGTGTGAGCGGTCACATGAGCGGTCACGTGGCCAATCACAAGCCGCGATGTCATCGAAGGTCCTAAACTCGCTCATTCTTAGGAACGGAGGCTGCCGGTTGCAGCGGTTTCAACCAGGGCGCGTCAGAGGGTGAGTATATCCCTATTTTTTATTTTTATTCTTTATTTTACACATGAATATGGATCCCAGGGCCTGAAGGAGAGTTTCCTCTCCTTCAGACCCTGGGAACCATCCAGGATCACTTCCAATATTTGTGTCCCATTGACTTGTATTGGTATCGGGTATCGGTATCGGCGATATCCGATATTTTTCGGATATCGGCCAATACAATCCGATACCAATACTTTCAAATATCGGAAGGTATTGCTCAACACTAACTACTAACTACCAGCAAGCAAAAAAGAAAATGGTACACAGCAACAAGTGACAGCAAAAAGTACAGCCAAAAGTACAGCCAAGTACAGCCAAGAAGCAACGAAGAGTGGTGGTGGGAGACTCACTACTGAGAGGCACACTACTACTACTAGGAGACTCACTACTGAGAGGCACAGAAGAAGCCATCTGCAGACCGGACATAACCGCAAGAGAAGTATGCTGCCTTCCAGGTGCGATGATCAAGGATGTGACCGATAGGATACCAAAGCTCTTCAGCTCCAAGGACGTCCACCCATTTCTTCTGATACATGTTGGCACCAATGACATGGCAAGGAAGGACCTACCGACAATCTGCAAGGACTTTGAAGAGTTGGAGAAGAAAGTAAAGGAACTGGATGCACGGGTAGTTTTTTCTTCTATCCTTCCAGTAGACGGGCATGGCACCAGGAGATGGAACAGGATCCTTGATGCGAACAACTGGCTAAGACGATGGTGCAGACAACAAGGATTCGGATTCCTGGACCACGGTGTGAATTACTTGTACGATGGACTCCTCGCCAGAGACGGGCTACACCTCAACAAACCTGGGAAACACACATTCGCCAGAAGACTCGCTACACTCATCAGGAGGGCGTTAAACTAGAAGAAGAGGGGATGGGAAGAAAAACATTAGACTTGAACAAAGAAGACCCAGGAAAACATACTCAGAAGGGAGGTAAGAACATTTCTAAAACAATCCACAGCGAGGAGATTGGAACAAAACAAAATCCTCTAAACTGCATGCTCGCAAATGCCAGAAGCCTGACAAACAAGATGGAAGAACTAGAAGCAGAAATATCTACAGGTAACTTTGACATAGTGGGAATAACTGAGACATGGTTAGATGAAAGCTATGACTAGGCAGTTAACTTACAGGGTTACAGTCTGTTTAGAAAGGATCGTAAAAATCGGAGAGGAGGAGGGGTTTGTCTCTATGTAAAGTCTTGTCTAAAGTCCACTTTAAGGGAGGATATTAGCGAAGGGAATGAGGATGTCGAGTCCATATGGGTCGAAATTCATGGAGGGGAAAATGGTAACAAAATTCTCATTGGAGTCTGTTACAAACCCCCAAATATAACAGAAATCATGGAAAGTCTACTTCTAAAGCAGATAGATGAAGCTGCAACCCATAATGAGGTCCTGGTTATGGGGGACTTTAACTACCCGGATATTAACTGGGAAACAGAAACCTGTGAAACCCATAAAGGCAACAGGTTTCTGCTAATAACCAAGAAAAATTATCTTTCACAATTGGTGCAGAATCCAACCAGAGGAGCAGCACTTTTAGACCTAATACTATCTAATAGACCTGACAGAATAACAAATCTGCAGGTGGTCGGGCATCTAGGAAATAGCGACCACAATACTGTACAGTTTCACCTGTCTTTCACTAGGGGGATTTGTCAGGGAGTCACAAAAACACTGAACTTTAGGAAGGCAAAGTTTGACCAGCTTAGAGATGCCCTTAATCTGGTAGACTGGGACAATATCCTCAGAAATAAGAATACAGATAATAAATGGAAAATGTTTAAGAACATCCTAAATAGGCACTGAAAGCGGTTTATACCTTGTGGGAATAAAAGGACTAGAAATAGGAAAAACCCAATGTGGCTAAACAAAGAAGTAAGACAGGCAATTAACAGTAAAAAGAAAGCATTTGCACTACTAAAGCAGGATGGCACCATTGAAGCTCTAAAAAACTATAGGGAGAAAAATACTTTATCTAAAAAATTAAAGCTGCCAAAAATGAAACAGAGAAGCACATTGCTAAGGACAGTAAAACTAATCCCAAACTGTTCTTCAACTATATCAATAGTAAAAGAATAAAAACTGAAAATGTAGGCCCCTTAAAAAATAGTGAGGAAAGAATGGTTGTAGATGACGAGGAAAAGGCTAACATATTAAACACCTTCTTCTCCACGGTATTCACGGTGGAAAATGAAATGCTAGGTGAAATCCCAAGAAACAATGAAAACCCTATATTAAGGGTCACCAATCTAACCCAAGAAGAGGTGCGAAACCGGCTAAATAAGATTAAAATAGATAAATCTCCGAGTCCGGATGGCATACACCCACGAGTACTAAGAAAACTAAGTAATGTAATAGATAAACCATTATTTCTTATTTTTAGGGACTCTATAGCGACGGGGTCTGTTCCGCAGGACTGGCGCATAGCAAATGTGGTGCCAATATTCAAAAAGGGCTCTAAAAGTGAACCTGGAAATTATAGGCCAGTAAGTCTAACCTCTACTGTTGGTAAAATATTTGAAGGGTTTCTGAAGGATGTTATTCTGGATTATCTCAATGAGAATAACTGTTTAACTCCATATCAGCATGGGTTTATGAGAAATCGCTCCTGTCAAACCAATCAAATCAGTTTTTATGAAGAGGTAAGCTATAGGCTGGACCACGGTGAGTCATTGGACGTGGTATATCTCGATTTTTCCAAAGCGTTTGATACCGTGCCGCACAAGAGGTTGGTACACAAAATGAGAATGCTTGGTCTGGGGGAAAATGTGTGTAAATGGGTTAGTAACTGGCTTAGTGATAGAAAGCAGAGGGTGGTTATAAATGGTATAGTCTCTAACTGGGTCGCTGTGACCAGTGGGGTACCGCAGGGGTCGGTATTGGGACCTGTTCTCTTCAACATATTCATTAATGATCTGGTAGAAGGTTTACACAGTAAAATATTGATATTTGCAGATGATACAAAACTATGTAAAGCAGTTAATACAAGAGAAGATAGTATTCTGCTACAGATGGATCTGGATAAGTTGGAAACTTGGGCTGAAAGGTGGCAGATGAGGTTTAACAATGATAAATGTAAGGTTATACACATGGGAAGAAGGAATCAATATCACCATTACACACTGAACGGGAAACTACTGGGTAAATCTGACAGGGAGAAGGACTTGGAGATCCTAGTTAATGATAAACTTACCTGGAGCAGCCAGTGCCAGGCAGCAGCTGCCAAGGCAAACAGGATCATGGGGTGCATTAACCCCTTCACCCCCAAGGGTGGTTTGCACGTTAATGACCAGGCCAATTTTTACAATTCTGACCACTGTCCCTTTATGAGGTTATAACTCTGGAACGCTTCAACGGATCTTGGCGATTTTGGAACCAAAATTTTTTTTTGTGACGGAGTTATAAGGGTTAAAATTGACCAGCAATTTCTCATTTTTACAACACCATTTTTTTTTAGGGACCACATCTCATTTGAAGTCATTTTGAGGGGTCTATATGATGGAAAATACCCAAGTGTGACACCATTCTAAAAACTGCACCCCTCAAGGTACTCAAAATCACTTTCAAGAAGTTTATTAACCCTTCAGGTATTTCACAGGAATTTTTGGAATGTTTAAATAAAAATAAACATTTAACTTTTTTTCACACAAAATTTATTTCAGCTCCAATTTGTTTTATTTTACCAAGGGTAACAGGAGAAAATAGACCCCAAAATTTATTGTACAATTTGTCCTGAGTACACTGATACCCCATATGTGGGGGTAAACCACTGTTTGGGCGCATGGCAGAGCTCGGAAGGAAAGGAGCGCCATTTGACTTTTCAATGCAAAATTGACTGGAATTGAGATGGGACGCCATGTTGCATTTGGAGAGCCCCTGATGTGCCTAAACATTGAAACCCCCCACAAGTGACACCATTTTGGAAAGTAGACCCCCTAAGGAACTTATCTAGATGTGTTTTGAGAGCTTTGAACCCCCAAGTGTTTCACTACAGTTTATAACGCAGAGCCGTGAAAATAAAAATTCTTTTTTTTTCACAAAAATGATTTTTTAGCCCCCAGTTTTGTATTTTCACAAGGATATCAGGATAAATTGGACCCCAAAAGTTGTTGTCCAATTTGTCCTGAGTTCGCTGATACCCCATATATGGGGGGGAACCACTGTTTGGGCGCATGACAGAGCTCGGTAGGGAAGGAGCGCCATTTGGAATGCAGACTTAAATGGATTGGTCTGCAGGCGTCACGTTGCATTTGCAGAGCCCCTGATGTACCCAAACAGTACAAACCCCCCACAAGTGACCCCATATTGGAAACTAGACCCCCCAAGGAACTTATCTAGATGTGTTGTGAGAACTTTGAACCCCCAAGTGTTTCACTACAGTTTACAACGCAGAGCCGTGAAAATAAAAAATCTTTATTTTCCCACAAAACTTATTTTTTGGCCCCCAGTTTTGTATTTTCCCAAGGGTAGCAGGAGAAATTGGACCCCAAAAGATGATGTCCAATTTGTCCTGAGTACGCTGATACCCCATATGTTGGGGTAAACCCCTGTTTGGGCACACGGGAGAGCTCTGAAGGGAAGGAGCACTGTTTTCCTTTTTCAACGCAGAATTGGCTGGAATTCAGATCGGATGCCATGTCCAGTTTGGAGAGCCCCTGATGTGCCTAAACAGTGGAAACCCCCCAATTATAACTGAAACCCTAATCCAAACACACCCCTTACCCTAATCCCAACAGTAACCCTAACCACACCTCTAACCCAGACACACCCCTAACCCTAATCCCAACCCTATTCCCAACCGTAAATGTAATCCAAACCCTAACCCTATCTTTAGCCCCAACCCTAACTGTAGCCCCAACCCTAGCCCCAACCCTAGCCCAAACCCTAGCCCTAACCCTAGCAATAACCCTAGCCCTATCACTAGCCGTAACATTAGCCGTAACACTAGCCCTAACCCTAGCCCTAACCCTAGCCCCAACCCTAGCCCCAACCCTAGCCCCAACCCTAGCCCTAACCCTAACCCTAGCCCCAACCCTAACCCTAGCCCTAACCCTAACCCTTGCCCTAACCCTAACCCTAGCCCTAACTCTAGTCCTAACTCTAGCCCTAACCCTAACCCTAATGGGAAAATGGAAATAAATACATTTTTAAATTTTTTTATTTTTCCCTAAGGGGGTGATGAAAGGAGGTTTCATTTACTTTTATAGCGGGTTTTTTAGCGGATTTTTATGATTGGCAGCCGTCACACACTGAAAGACGCTTTTCATTGCAAAAAATATTTTACCACATTTTGAGAGCTGTAATTTTTCCATATTTGAGTCCACAGAGTCATGTGAGATCTTGTTTTTTGCGGGACGAGTTGATGTTTTTATGGGTAACATTTTCGGAAACGTGACATTTTTTGATCGCTTTTTATTCCGATTTTTGTGAGACAGAGTGATCAAAAACCAGCTATTCATGAATTTCTTTTGGGGGAGGCGTTTATACCATTCCGCGTTTGGTAAAATTGATAAAGCAGTTTTATTCATCGGGTCAGTACGATTACAGCGATATCTCATTTATATCATTTTTTTTATGTTTTGGCGCTTTCATACGATAAAAACTATTTTATAGAAAAAATAATTATTTTGGTATCGCTTTATTCTCAGGACTATAACTTTTTTATTTTTTTGCTGATGATGCTGTGTCATGGCTCGTTTTTTGCAGGACAAGATGACGTTTTCAGCGGTACCATGGATATTTATATCAGTCTTTTTGATCGCGTGTTATTCCACTTTTTGTTCGGCGGTATGATAATAAAGCGTTGTTTTTTGCCTCGTTTTTTTTTTTTTTCTTACGGTGTTTACTGAAGGGGTTAACTAGTGGGGCAGTCTTATAGGTTGGGTCGTTACGGACGCGGCGATACTAAATATGTGTACTTTTATTGTTTTTTTTATTTTATTTCGCTAAAGAAATGTATTTATGGGAATATTTTTTTTTTTCTTTATTTAGGATATATATATATATATTTTTTTACACACATGTGGGGAATTTTTTTTTAACTTTTTTACTTTGTCCCAGGGGGGGACATTACAGATCATTGATCTGACAGTGTGCACAGCACTCTATCAGATCGACGATCTGCTGTGCAGGGCTGCAGGCTTACCAAGTGTCTGCTCTGAGCAGGCACTCGGTAAGCCACCTCCCTCCCTGCAGGACCCGGATGCCGCGGCCATCTTGGATCCGGGACCTGCGGCGAGGAGGGAGGTAGGAGACCCTCAGAGCAACGCGATCACATCGCGTTGCTCCGGGGGTCTCAGGGAAGCCCGCAGGGAGCCCCCTCCCTGCGCGATGCTTCCCTATACCGCCGGTACACCGCGATCATGTTTGATCGCGGTGTGCCGGGGGTTAATGTGCCGGGGGCGGTCCGTGGCCGCTCCTGGCACATAGTGCCGGATGTCAGCTGCGATATGCAGCTGACACCCGGCCGCGATCGGCCGCGCTCCCCCCGTGAGCGTGGCCGATCGCGTATGACGTACTATCCTGTCGGTGGTCATACGGGCCCACCCCACCTCGACGGGATAGTACGTCTGATGTCAGAAAGGGGTTAAAAGAGGTCTAGATACACATGATGAGAGCATTATACTGCCTCTGTACAAATCCCTAGTTAGACCGCACATGGAGTACTGTGTCCAGTTTTGGGCACCGGTGCTCAGGAAGGATATAATTCTAGGCATTCAGGATTTTAAAATTACGTTACGGCTTGTGATTGGTCGCGTCGCGGTCACATGGGCGGCACGCAACCAATCACAAGCCGTGACGTAATTTTAAAATGCGCGCGTTTCCTGCCTCCCGTGATGTCACGGCTTGTGATTGGTCGCGTCGCCCATGTGACCGCGACACGACCAATCACAAGCCGTAACGTAATTTTAAAATCCTGAATGCCTAGAATTAGGCATTCAGGACCTGAAAATTACGTCACGGCTTGCTGTGATTGGTCGCGTCGCGGCCACATGGGCGGCACGTGACCAATCACAAGCCGTGACGTCACGGGAGGCAGGAAACGCGCGCATTTTAAGCAAAGAACGCTGCCGGTTCCCTCGGTGAGGTCCAGGCTGCGTCGGAGAGGTGAGTATAGCAATATTTTTATTTTAATTCTTTATTTTACACATTAATATGGATCCCAGGGCCTGAAGGAGAGTTTCCTCTCCTTCAGACCCTGGGAACCATCAGTGATACCGTCCGATACTTGAGTCCCATTGACTTGTATTGGTATCGGGTATCGGTATCGGATTAGATCTGATACTTTGCCGGTATCGGCCGATACTTTCCGATACCGATACTTTCAAGTATCGGACGGTATCGCTCAACACTAGTTACTATGTTATCTAGGGACGCTAGGGATGCAAGGGAGCTTAAGGGGTCCAGGTTCGAGTACTGTTCTGGTACCCAAACTGAACTTTTTTTTTTTATGTTTGGCCGAACCTGCCAGACACTAACATCCATGGGTTCACCCATTACTAGTCCCGAGGATAAGAGACAGTGTGTTTTCACCAGAAAACTCAATTAATGTCTTGTGGAGTGGATGTCATGTGTCTCTGTACTTCATTCAATAAGATTCACATCTAGATCTTTACCGTCCATTACCCTCATGGTCCACAAAGCTAAAATTACAGAAATAATCTGTACACCACTGGAGATATTATTCACTGATAATTAGTAGTCTTATTATCAGGATCAGAAGGGAGAAAGATAATAAAGACCTTATGTTGGAAGTACGACCTTGAGAGCTCATAAATGCAGCATACGGCACATTCACAGATCACTACTAGATGTAGATCTGTTTACTGTTCACTCAGTGATTGCGCTGACAGATATCATACATTATACCATGCTCTTGTAGGTACGGCAGAAATGGTTTATTATATGGTTTTTATTTCTCTAGAAGAGCTTATGCAACGTAAAAATAAAATGTTTGGAAAAATGCCCCCCCAAAAAAACATTAAATCTCAAACAGGCTACACTTTAATTAAAAAAAATATGGACTTTTAAATATTTTCCCATATTGTTTGATGTAATAGTGAGCACAAAAATAAGCAGCTAAAAATGCAAATGAAATACACTTCAAAATGCTTAAAGTTATTGTCCAGGATTACAACTTAATAAAAATATTAAATGGAACGGTATTTTCAACAAAGATTTCATAAATCAATGATAAAGGCCAATAAGAAACTTAGTAATGTAACTTATCAGCGATATCTGCTTCCTTGCCCACTTATAAGCCACTTCTCTTCCCCACTGCCTTCAGAACTTGTCATCCACTCAGAAAAAAAACAGCTCTACTTCATCTTGCTCAAAACTAGATTGAATGTCAACACAGATCACACCTCCAATTATTTTGTATGAAGAGGTGGTAGCCAACAGGAGTGACGAAAAAAGCAGAGAGAGCAAAGGAAAGATCATACTGAGCTTTCTAACAAGTCCTGTACCTCACTCCACAGCTGTTTTCACATCTACACAGCTCAGTACTGCTTTATATTGTCCTCCATGCTGCTGCAACTTTTCTCTGCATGTTATAAAAGGAATGACACCCACATTACTGTGTGCTGTGCTGTGTATGAAAGACACCAGAGCAACTAGTTTCCATCCAGCAGCTCAGAGTCAATTGCAAATTAGGAGATAGAGCCTACAGAGGGGAAAATGTGAGAAAATGCAGGATAAGGCCATGTGCACACGTTCAGTATTTTTCGCGGTTTTTTTGCGTTTTTTCGCTATAAAAACAAGATAAAAACGCGAAAAAAACGCTAACATATGCCTCCCATTATTTTCAGTGTATTCCGCATTTTTTGTGCAAATGTAGCCTTTTTTTCCGCGAAAAAATCGCATCATGGAAAAAAAAGCAACATGTTCATTAAAATGCGGAATTGCAGGGGATTCCGCACACCTAGGAGTGCATTGATCTGCTTACTTCCCGCACGGGGCTGTGCACACCATGCGGGAAGTAAGCAGATTATGTGCGGTTGGTACCCAGGGTGGAGGAGAGGAGACTCTCCTCCACGGACTGGGCACCATATAATTGGTAAAAAAAAAGAATTAAAATAAAAAATAGTCCTATACTCACCTTCGATGTCTTCCCGCCTCTCAGGTGCATGCTGCCGCTTCGGTTTCTAAAGCTGGTGTGCGGTGAAGGACCTGCGATGACGTCACTGTCTTGTGATTGGTCGAGGCCGGTCATGTGACCGCTCACGTGACCGCGACGTCATGGAAGGTCCTGAACCACAACGGCATCTATAGGAACGGACGCCTGCAGGTGAGTATAACCATTTTTTTTTTTTTTTTTAAACATTCTATCTTTTACTATAGATGCTGCATAGGCTGCATCTATAGTAAAAAGATGGTCACACTTGTCAAACGCTATGTTTGACAAGTGTGACCAACCTGTCAGTCAGTTTTCCAAGCGATGCTACAGATCGCTTGGAAAACTTTAGCATTCTGCAAGCTAATTACGCTTGCAGAATGCTAAAAAAACACGAAAAAAAGGGAAAAAAACGCTAAAAAAAATGCGGATTTCTTGCAGAAAATTTTCGGTTTTCTTCAGGAAATTTCTGCAAGAAATCCGGACGTGTGCACATACCCTAACAGTAATATAATTGCTAGAAATTGTGTAATTCCTTGTGTACACACAGAACAACTTTTATTTAACAGATAGCCTTTAAATTTAGAATTAGTACATGTACAGGAGTGCTGTTTCAGCTGATCACGCCTATGTTCTTTGACCCTTTGACCGCCTCCTTATCTCAAGGAAACCATGCAATCGGCAGTCTGAAATTGGACTTGCCTGATCGACAGCTCTCCCGACCATCAGTAGGCCCGTACCATCAGCTAAACCCATTGATTGTATCCTCATCCATCCCTTGTAGATTGTGAGCCCTCACGGGCAGGGTCTTCTCTCCTCCTCTACCAGTCGTGACATGTATTGATTAAGATTATTGTACCTTTTTTTATTATATATACCCCTCCTCACATGCAAAGCGCCATTGAATAAATGGTGCTATAATAATAAATAATTATAATAATTGGCAGGTTCAGCCGCCCTTGGTTTAATGTGTATGGGGGCCTAAAGAGTACCAGACTGCTTTTCAAAGAAAGTTTTTTCTTCCAGTTTACATTAAATTTTTTTGCACTACTTGGCTTTTAAAACTTTGTTTTCCTGCTTTTTGTTTGTTGCAAACCTTCAGTAAGCTTAACTTCAGCTAATAAAAGAGAGAGTTTGTACTCTGTCAGATTGAAGCCAATAACAGATTCTAACTAGTGTTGAGCGATACCGTCCGATACTTGAAAGTATCGGTATCGGAAAGTATCGGCCGATACCGGCAAAGTATCGGATCCAATCCGATACCGATACCCGATACCAATACAAGTCAATGGGACTCATGTATCGGACGGTATTCCTGATGGTTCCCGGGGTCTGAAGGAGAGGAAACTCTCCTTCAGGCCCTGGGAACCATATAAATGTGTAAAAGAAAGAATTAAAATAAAAAATATCGCTATACTCACCTGTCCGACGCAGCCGGGACTTCAGCGAGGGAACCGGCAGCGTTGTTTGTTTAAAATTCGCGCTATTACTTGGTTACGTGAATTCCCGGCTTGTGATTGGTCAGGTCGGCCATGTTGCCGGGACGCGGACCAATCACAGCAAGCCGTGACGAAATTACGTCACGGCTTGCTGTGATTGGTCCGCGTCCCGGCAATATGGCCGCCCTGACCAATCACAAGCCGTGACGTCACGGGAGGCTGGACACGCGCTCATTTTAAAATGGGCGCGTGTCCAGCCTCCCGTGACGTCACGGCTTGTGATTGGTTGCGCCGCGGTCAACCAATCACAAGCCGGGAGGCTGGACGCGCTCATTTTAAAATGGGCGCGTGTCCAGCCTCCCGTGACGTCACGGCTTGTGATTGGTTGCGCCGCGGTCAACAAATCACAAGCCGGGAGGCTGGACGCGCTCATTTTAAAATGGGCGCGTGTCCAGCCTCCCGTGACGTCACGGCTTGTGATTGGTTGCGCCGCGGTCAACCAATCACAAGCCGGGAGGCTGGACGCGCTCATTTTAAAATGGGCGCGTGTCCAGCCTCCCGTGACGTCACGGCTTGTGATTGGTTGCGCCGCGGTCAACCAATCACAAGCCGGGGGGCTGGACGCGCTCATTTTAAAATGGGCGCGTGTCCAGCCTCCCGTGACGTCACGGCTTGTGATTGGTCAGGGCGGCCATATTGCCGGGACGCGGACCAATCACAGCAAGCCGTGACGTAATTTCGTCACGGCTTGCTGTGATTGGTCCGCGTCCCGGCAACGTGGCCGACCTGACCAATCACAAGCCGGGAATTCACGTAACCAAGTAATAGCGCGAATTTTAAACAAACAACGCTGCCGGTTCCCTCGCTGAAGTCCCGGCTGCGTCGGAGAGGTGAGTATAGCGATATTTTTTATTTTAATTCTCTCTTTTACACATTTTAACATTAATGTTGTTGCGATACCCGATACCCGATACCACAAGAGTATCGGAATCCCGGTATCGGAATTCCGATACAGCAAGTATCGGCCGATACCCGATACTTGCAGCATCGGAATGCTCAACACTAATTCTAACTGTAATTCTGTAGCTATTTTTTATCTGAGGATGCACAGTACAGGTTTCCTTGACCTACACAATCACTGAACATACTGTAATGTGCCAAGCTAATGCAAAACATTTATTGATATTTTGTAATCTGAAAGCCTGATCAGTCACCGGCAACCTCAGAATGAATCATAATGCAACTGCACTGGACAAGATATTACTATAAATGTACATATATATATATATATATATATATATATATATATATATATATATATATATATATATATATATATATATATATATATATATATTACAGAAAAATGAAGGCAGCACACCAAAGGAAAATATAAAGGTGGTTTATTGGCCCATGTGCGACGTTTCAGTCCAGGATGTGGACCTTTCTCAAGCAGCTGTAAACTGAAGTGGAATATTCTTGAATGGCCAAGTCAGTCACCTGATCTCAACCCAATTGAGCATGCATTTCACTTGTTAAAGACTAAACTTCAGACAGAAAGGCCCACAAACAAACAGCAACTGAAAACCACCGCAGTGAAGGCCTGGCAGAGCATCAAAAAGGAGGAAACACAGCGTCTGGTGATGTCCATGAGTTCAAGACTTCAGGCAGTCATTGCCAACAAAGGGTTTTCAACCAAGTACTAAAAATGAACATTTTATTTAAAATTATTGAATCTGTCCAATTACTTTTGGTCCCCTTAAAAACAGGGTGGCACATGTTAAGGAGCTGAAACTCCTAAACCCTTCATCCAATTTTAATGTCGATACCCTCAAATGAAAGCTGAAAGTCTGAACTTCAACTGCATCTGAATTGTTTTGTTTAAAATTCATTGTGGTAATGTCTATAACCAAAATTAGAAAAATGTTGTCTCTGTCCAAATATATATGGACCTAACTGTACACACTGAGTGACTACTTTATTAGAGACACCTGTGTTTTCACGATTAGATCAATTCTGTATGAAAATTAAAGGGGTTGTCCAGTCAAAACTGATAAGTGTACAGTCACTCTGTATGACTATAGACTTATGAATCCCTCCAAGGCTCGCACTGTGGAGATTTGCCTGTTTCAGACCCAGGAACGGAGGTTATGTATGAGTTATACATACCCTGACCAGTGGGCGCAGCCTCGCTCCATGCTCTAGTGACGCGGCAGGCCAGTGGGCGTGTCTGACTAGAAGATGCAGCCTCTCTCCATATGAGTGTATGGAGAGGGAGCCTGTGAACAATGGACGGGTTATGTATAACTCATAATACCCTCCGGTCCCAGGTCTAAAATCGGCGATTCCCCATAGCACACAATGCATGCGCTTGGGGATTCATAAGTCTGCAGTCACACAGAGACTGTAGACTTATCGGTTTTGACCCTTTAAGGGGTAAAGTTTCTCTTTGTGGAGAGTGACATATTTAACTTGGCATCTCAATGCAATGAATTTAAGGAGACTTATAGGCAAAGCAGTGATATTCTTGTGAATTAAATATGCAAATTGCCTCTTCAAAGAGTTAGAGGACTTGAACTCAAGTGCCATCTCCTAGAAGTAGCAGTCCTAAAAGTCAATATTGACCTTTTTTAATGAGTCATATGGCAAGGCTTATTAAAAGGTCAGTATTGACTTTCAGGACTCCTACTCCTAGGAGATGGCACTAGAGTTCAAGTCCTCTTCCTCTTTGAAGAGGTAATTTGCATATATGGTAATTAGACACCTGACCTTGGAAGACATAAGAAAATCAGGAGAGCATGTGTTCTACAGATCAGTTTCAGTGTGAATCCACATTAGAAAAAGAAAATTGAGTGATCTGAGCAAATTTGAGCCAAGCATGGTTCTAGGTACTAGACTAACAGGGTTTTCATAAACTTTCAAGTTTTTCCTTGCAGCAGTATTGAGAATAAAGCAAAAATGATGTGTTTAAGGTAAAACATCCAACAAAAGGGATCTGTCAATATAAACAAGTTGTCAAGGAAAGGGATCAGAGTAGGATACCAAGAATGGAAGTGGGGAACTGGCCGTGCGCAGTCAAGAAAACCGAGACCAAATAAAGCACTTTAGTCAAACTAATATGTCCAAAAGTTTGGTTTGTCCTTAACTCTGATGAGCTATAATAGCAGCAGACCAGTTCAGGCACCGCGACTGATAAAATGCAATAAAAAGGAAAGAGTCCAGTGGGTGAAAGATATCAAACGTTATATCGTTGAACAGTGGAAACATTGTCTGGTCAGATGAATCCTGATTCCTATTCTTTGTTGTTGGAAGGTCAGAATTTAGCACCAGCAACTTGAGTCCATGAACCTTTCCTAAAAAGTGTCAACAGTGCAGACTGGTGGAGGTGGAGTAATAATATGGGAATCATGTTTTTGGTGCCTCCTGAGCTTACTGGTAACTGTGGATGGAAGTTCCGGCATTTGGGCTTACCTAGAATTGTGGTGTAAAGTGTCCAAGATTGGTAGGCATGACCGAGCTGCTGTCCGGTTTCGCTCTGGCACTTTACATACAAACAGTGTCCCATAATGTGCTGTCGGGTGTGGGGTGCATCCAGGGCTGGCTCCAGGTTTTTGAGGGCCCCGGGCGAAAGAGTCTCAGTGGGCCCCCCCCCTTTAACACATACCACGATTCATGATGCCCAGATACAGCAGAGAAATATAGGTAGAGTACAATGCCAGATTTCACTTCTTACATGAGTGATAGCTATTGTAAATTCTGCAGTGTATATATACAGGACAGGAGGAGTGGTACTGTGCAGTGTATATATACAGGAGGAGTGGTACTGTGTGGTGTATATATACAGGGGAGAGGTACTGTGCGGTGTATATATACAGGGGAGAGGTACTGTGCGGTGTATATATACAGGGGAGAGGTACTGTGCGGAGTATATATAGAGGGGAGTGGTACTGTGCAGTGTATATATACAGGGGAGAGGTACTGTGCAGTATATATATACAGGGGGAGTGGTACTGTGCAGTGTATATATACAGGGGAGAGGTACTGTGCGGTGTATATATACAGGGGAGAGGTACTGTGCGGTGTATATATACAGGGGAGAGGTACTGTGCGGTGTATATACAGGGGAGAGATACTGTGCGGTGTATATATACAGGGGAGAGGTACTGTGCGGAGTATATATACAGGGGAGAGGTACTGTGCGGTGTATATATACAGGGGAGAGGTACTGTGCGGTGTATATACAGGGGAGAGGTACTGTGCGGTGTATATACAGGGGAGAGGTACTGTGCGGTGTATATATACAGGGGAGAGGTACTGTGCGGAGTATATATACAGGGGAGAGGTACTGTGCAGTGTATATATACAGGGGAGAGGTACTGTGTGGTGTATATATACAGGGGAGAGGTACTGTGCGGTGTATATACTTCAACAGCCGCCCAGCCCAGGCCCCCAGCACCTGCCCTGTATATATATTATATACACTGTATCTATACAGGCTGTGCTGGGGGCCTGGGCTGGGCGGCTGCTGTAGTGTATATATATATATATGTCAGCTGCAGCTGCCCAGCCCATGGCCGCCCCAGGTCACCCAGACTGTCAGAATATACAGCGATATAGCATGGCACTCAGTCAGGTGCCGGTAGCAGCTCCTCCAGTCCGGAATCTGCCTGTGCCTGATTAGTTCAGCACTGCACAGTGCACACAGCCAGGAGAGCAGAGCAGGAGAACTCTCCACCCACAATGTCACGCTAGCTGTGTCGTTAACCCCTATGTGCCTGGCCCTGCACTGACTGAGAAGATGCTTGTGCCAGGCAGGGCAAATTGAAAGGGTAGAAAGGGTTAAAGTGGCCAGATGGAAGTATGACTGCGTGAGTGGGCCCCCCTGTCTTGTCAGGGCCCCGGCACTTGCCCGGGTGCGCCGGGTGCTGATGCCGGCCCTGGGTGCATCACACTCACTTGTATAGCTCTATTGCTCTGTCTTATCATCCTAGCATTTTTTCCGGAGCCAGCAATGGCACTATGTGAGCATTACTGCAGAATTCAGGCTTGTGCAATGTCAATCAAGATATGACAATGTTCAGTGTGCAAATGAAGGTGATGTCATGCTTGTATTATTTAATGTATGGATAGTTTGCTTTTGCAATAGAGACCACTTTAGAACTAAAAATTCGAAAACTTAAAGTGTACCTGTTCTATTACACAAAACGTTCAGAAAAGCATAGTTTTGCTTCCCTCATCACCCATAAGAAATTAAAACTGCTTTTGGTGCACATATCAATCTAATATGTCCTGGAGCTGTCCGAATTCTCAAGTTATGTAGCTATGCACTCACTTTGAGTAAATGTCCCCTCATTATTATCATTCTGAAAGCACTATAGGAGATGGGTCATCCTCACTATCCAGCATGCATGTTCATTACGATATCGCTAGAACGTCACGAATCGTACCGTCGTATCGATCAAAATTGCACTGTGTGACGGTACCCTAAAACAACATTATTTTAAGATAAAGTTTTTTGGAGATGTTCTATGTAGCACATTAATTATCACATGAGATTAAGTTGTCCATAAGAATATTGATTCTTTGTTTTTATAGAATGATATTTTTTTATGTGAAAAACATAATTTACAAAGAAATAAACAAAGTCATTTCTGTATACACAGAGATATACAAGGTTCATGTACAATCTTAAACCCGTGTGTAAGTGTGAACTTTCATCTATTAAAAATCTTAAATGTCAGTCCTCAAAAAGTGACATTTCTAAAATATGACATCAATCTTCAAGCAGAATCATTTCATCTTTGTTATGTTTCTATCCCAGTAGAAATTTGGATATTATAAGGCTGTATTCGCCACTGCCAAAATCACCAAGCTGATTCATTTACATGCAGCCTTCTCTTATTGTATGCAAACAGGCCTCATACACATGCATAGGTTGGAAGCTGAGAGGCCAGTCTGTTTGAGCTCCTCAGACCAGGGCTGGACACCTGTCCTGACCATAAATGTTTATTGTCAAATAATGAATAAACCGTGAATCCTCAAGGAGTTTGGTCTGCAACGAGGTGGCAGAAGAAGAACATGCGAATGGAAGGACCAAAAATGATAAATGTGATATTTACCACTCTGAAGACACTTGTATTCCGCTACACACTTGTGTTGTATAATAATAATCACAGAGTGATAATAATGTTTTGTCAGTGTCAAGAATACCTACAGAGTTGAAAAGGTAAGAAGTGAAACTTGAAGCTCCTTTACCCCAATTAAAAATTGATAACAAGCCCCCTGTCTTCCAAGTAACATTTATAAAAGGGTGGCCTAGCTAAAGGGGTTCAGAAATGATAGTTGCACCCATGCCATGGCACATGTGTGGGATGGATGCTTTGTAAGGCCAGGAAGGGTTTAAAAATGATATAAGATTGCACTCACCTGTCCTATGTCCCATTAGATGTTTGAGGACGTAGCTTCCAGTCCTTTACTTGCTTCAGTTCTTAGTCTTCCTGTCTTTGTTCCTCTTTTCTTTTTTTTTCAATTTTTCTATGTCTCAAGTGGTCATCTGGGGCTAGACACACATTAATGTACAAAGACAAGAAGACCAAAGATATGACCAAAAACCTGAAGACAGAAGAAGAGAAGGCTGAAGATGAGAAAGCTAAAAAGAAGACAAGATGAAGACTGAAAAACAAGAAGACTGAAGAACAAAAGACCAAAGTCAAGAAGACTGAAGATGAGAAGACCGAAGACGAGATCAAAGATGAGAAAACAAAGAATTGGTCAAAGAATCGAAACAAGCAGAGAATTGGGCAGAGAGCTGAAACAGCAGGACAGGTGAGGGATGGAACTAGGACAGGTAGTGCTTGTGAAGGACCGAGTTTAAAAACGCAGCAGTCATTCAAAATGCGTCTGGTTTCACCTCCTTGCACCTCTCATCCCCAATCTTGCCTAGGCATATCTTAGTGTTGCCATATCTATTTTAATAATGGAATAAAGGATTTGAGTTTATAGATTAAAGCTGGATTCACTTCCTTCACAAACAATACCAATGTCTGGCAGAGATGAGACTCCAGGCTTCTCCACACCAGAAACTTATCGGGTTTCCATCAAGGGTGAGCTGAATATTTTAATTGTTTTTGTATTACTAGGACAGGTAGGCATAACATTGTATTTGAAATCATACCTGATGCTCCATTGTTCCTGCTTATAGCCTACAGTGAACTCAGAGCATGATAACAGCCATCAGGAAGATTTCAATTTGGACCAAATAGAAACTGCAGACCGATTCAAGCAAGGGTAAGATCGCATATGGCAAATTCATTCCAAAAACTTCTGAAGTTAAAGATTCATCCATGTACTTAAATGGGCTCTGCAGTGTGTGGGCGGGTTTCTCACTCAGATGAATGACAGTTTTGAGTAACAGCCGGGGCCTTTCACCTCACACTGCTAGCTTTTTCCTCTCATTTCTCGACATGTATTTATGCACTAAGATGTATAAATGAAAGGTGTGTTAAGGTCAGAAAGCTCCTCTCCTTTGTAACCACATATCTATCACCCCTGAAGGGGAGCACATGTTCTGCCTTAATATAACAGCCCATAATTTTATTATTGTGCTTATTTCAGAGAGGAGAAAAATGTAGCACATTCCGGATAGATCAGAACTTGTTTACAGTGAAAGGTTCTGCCAGGATAATAAGTTATAAAAAAAAATATATATATAAAAACCCAAAAGACTTTGAGGACAGAAATCAGCAAAATCTGTTGTAATGATAGCTGCAAGGCAGAACGTACAGAAATACGATGAGAATTTTATTTAAAGGCATGTCTATTCAAAGCCATGTGTCCTTTTGCTAACAAATCAGAACAATATGCAATATTATTTGATACAATGTGAACTCCTTAAGCTTGGCTTAAAGGGAATCTGTCACCCCAAAAATCGTGTATGAGATAAGGCCACCGGCATCAGGGGCTTATCTACAGCATTCTGTAATGCTGTAGATAAGCCCCCGATGTAACCTGAAGGTAAGAAAAACAGGTTATATTATACTCACCCAGGGGCAGTCCCGCTGCGGTCCGGGTCCGATGGCCTCCTATCTTCATATGATGACGTCCTCTTCTTGTCTTTCTGCCACGGCTCCGGAGCAGGCGTACTTTGTCTGCCTTTGTTGAGGGCAGAGCAAAGTACTGCAGTGCGCAGGCGCTGGGCCTCTCTGACCTTTCCCGGCACCTGTGCAGCCGCAGCAGGAAGACAAGAAGAGGACGTCATCGTATGAAGATAGGAGGCCCCAGACCTGGACTGCGACGCCCATCGGATCCGGATCGCAGCGGGACCATCCCTGGGTGAATATAATAATAATAATCTTTATTTTTTATATAGCGCTAACATATTACGCAGCGCTTT
This sequence comes from Ranitomeya variabilis, assembly GCF_051348905.1. Lineage (NCBI taxonomy): Eukaryota > Metazoa > Chordata > Amphibia > Anura > Dendrobatidae > Ranitomeya > Ranitomeya variabilis. The sequence goes on along the minus strand of NC_135235.1, from coordinate 276,014,671 downwards.
ACAGGTTGCACACATTATCATCGCTGTCCCCAATGGGGCTCACAATCTAAATTCCCTATCAGTATGTCTTTGGAATGTGGGAGGAAACCGGAGTGCCCGGAGGAAACCCACGCAAACACGGAGAGAACATACAAACTCTTTGCAGATGTTGTCCAAGGTGGGATTAGAACCCAGGACTCCAGCGCTGCAAGGCTGCTGTGCTAACCACTGCGCCACCGTGCTGCCCTATATAATATAATAAAACCTGTTTTTCTTGCCTTTCAGGTTACATCGGGGCTTATCTACAGCATTACAGAATGCTGTAGATAAGCCCCTGATGCCAGTGGCCTTATCTCATATATGATTTTTGGGTGACAGATTCCCTTTAAATTATGTACCTTTGATATCACAGCCCTGAAAGACGTGCACCTCCTCTGCCGTAAACTGGTTTTAAAGAAACTTCATAACCAGGCAGGGGTACATTCAGGCCTCACCAGCACTGTGGAACAGCAAGTGGCACTAGAGGATTTGCTAACAGAACAACAATCTGACACTACTGGTAATTTTCCACACTCGATCGTGCCCAAATCACTTACTGTCCTGCCGGCTTCAGACTCTGTTCACACTAGGGAGTCAGATGTGCAGTCTTAAGGTACCTTCACACTGAACAACTTAACAACGATATCGCTAGCGATCCGTGACGTTGCAGCGTCCTGGATAGTGATATCGTTGTGTTTGACACGCAGCAGCGATCAGGATCCTGCTGTGACATCGTTGGTCGGAGCTAGAAGGCCAGCACCTTATTTAGTCGCTGGATCTCCCGCAGACATCGCTGAATCGGCGTGTGTGACGCCGATTCAGCGATGTCTTCACTGGTAACCAGGGTAAACATCGGGTTACTAAGTGCAGGGCCGCACTTAGTAACCCGATATTTACCCTGGTTACCAGTGTAAATGTAAAAAAACCCAAACACTACATACTTACATTCCTGTGTCTGTCGGGTCCCCCGGCGTCCGTTTCCCTGCACTGTGTCAGCGCCGGCTGGCCGTAAAGGAGGGCACAGCGGTGATGTCACCGCTCTGCTTTACGGCCGGTGCTTACAGTGCAGGGAAGCAGAACGCCGGGGGACCCGACAGACACTGGAATGTAAGTATGTAGTGTTTGTTTTTTTTTACATTTACACTGGTAACCAGGGTAAACATCGGGTTACTAAGCGCGGCCCTGTGCTTAGTAACCCGATGTTTACCCTGGTTCCCCGGGGACTTCGGCATCGTTGGTCGCTGGAGAGCTGTCTGTGTGACAGCTCTCCAGCGACCACACAGCGACGCTGCAGCGATCGGCATCGTTGTTTAGATCGCTGCAGCGTCGCTAAATGTGATGGTACCTTTAGACTTTCCTGATGCTCAGCTTGAGTTTGGGCATCGGCGGTGGTTTGCTCTCTGATGTTCAGCTTTGCAGGAGTTAACTTTTTGATTAGTGTCAATTGAAGACTGAGGCTGCTGGGAACGCCTTCTGCCTTTAAGTATGGCTTAGAACATCCCTGGATGCTGAATATAGCATTTGCGTGCCTCTTGCATACTGGACCTGTGTTGGCTTAGCTGTTGATACTCATATCTTAATTTATGTTCTGGTGAAGTATACCTTGTTGTTTGTCCTTCTCTCTATTTGTATTGTGTTCCTCCCTACTCACATATTATGTCTTCCTTATAATTTGCTTTGTTGTGTAGTTTACTTTATCCCTGTCTGTCATTGTCTGTAGTTTCCATTACAGTTCACCTTCTGGGGGGTTGGGGGCTTAGCTCAGGGCTGGACAGGAGGTAGCGACAGGTCAAGACTCAGGATTTGAAAAAGATACCCAAGAATATACAGAATGACAATCTCACAACCATGCAGAGACAAGCTCTGAGAGAATTACAATCATTAGACACTGTGGTTATTAAATCAGCAGACAAAAGGATTTTGTATATTTTGTATATAATGCTGGTATGAGACAGGACATGCTGTCTACTCTCCTTTGAGAAACAAGCATGTAAAACGCTCGTCAGAGGCCACAAGGGAGGCTGTAGTAAGCAGCTGTTCATGTGCTGTGTCTTTACATGTTATTGACATATACAGTAGGTACACCCCACTAGTATCTACATTGTCCTTCACTAGGTGTCACCTATAGCCTGTGCAGTAGCAGCTATCCGATCACTTCTATATACACCGATAGATGCTATTGGGCATGCACCGGCGGCGCCATCTTTGAGGAGAATTTTTTTTCTCTGGCAAGATGGTGCAGCCGACGTCAGTGTGATGCCCCAGGGTCCTGGTTGTCACAGTGGCATTGCTTTCCTCATGGGGAGAGTGTTGTCATGCTTGGAAGTGATGGAGGATTCCTTTTTGACAGCACATACAACACGCTTCTGACTCCAGGCCAGAAGGGGGAGCTCTACACCCGACTTCAGGGGAGCTGCTCTCTCTTGTCGGGAGGAGGAGTTAGTTGCTAGGCAGTTGCTAGGCAGTTGGGAAGAATTAGACAGTTGGTGCCAGACAGCAGACTGGAGCAGTCTGAGGCAGAAGGACGGGTGAGGGGCCGTACAGCCTGAGGTGCTGTAGCTCCCAGATAGCGAGATACAGAAGGAAGGTGTCATGGGAGTACTGGGTAGACTAAAGCTGGAGTCACACTAAACGACTTACCAACGATCATGACCAGCGATACGACCTGGCTGTGATCGTTGGTAAGTCGTTGTGTGGTCGCTGGGGAGCTGTCACACAGACAGCTCTCTCCAGCGACCAACGATCAGGGGAACTACTTCGGCATCATTGAAACTGTCTTCAACGATGCCGAAGTCCCCCTGCAGCACCCGGGTAACCAGGGTAAACATCGGGTTACTATTTGCAGGGCCGCGCTTAGTAACCCGATGTTTACCCTGGTTACCATTGTAAAAGTAAAAAAAAAGAAACACTACATACTCACATTCTGATGTCTGTCACGTCCCCTGCCGGCGTCCACAGGGTTAAAACCGCTTTCGGCAAGAGCGCTGCTAATGCACGCGCTGCTGCCGAGAGCTTCCCTGCACTGAATGTGTCAGCGCCGGCAGTAACAGCGGTGACGTCACCGCTGTGCTCTGCTTTACGGCCGGCGCTGACACAGTCAGTGCAGGGAAGCTCTCAGCAGCAGCGCGTGCATTAGCAGCGCTCCTGCCGAAAGCAGTTTTAACCCTGTGGATGCCGGGGGACATGACAAACATCAGAATGTGAGTATGTACTGGTTTTTTTTTCACTTTTACAATGGTAACCATGGTAAATATTGAGTTACTAAGCACGGCCCTGCGCTTAGTAACCCGATATTTACCCTGGTTACAAGTGAACACATCGCTTGATCGGCGTCACACACGCTGATCCAGCGATGACAGCGGGTGATCAGCGACCAAAAAATGGTCCTGATCATTCCCCAACGACCAACGATCTCCCAGCAGAGGCTTGATTGTTGGTCGCTGTCACACATAACGAGATCGTTAGCGGGAACATTGCTACGTCACCAAAAGCGCGACGTTGCAACGATATCGTTAACGATATCGTTATGTGTGACTCAGCCTTAAGGCTGGTTACCCGGGCCCTGCGATATCCCTCAGGCTAGGGAAACCCTGTCTGTCCCTTTCCCAGAAGTTACACTAAAGGTGTGCATGTCTGGGCTGCCAGGCTTGACCCTGTCTCCTGTTTCACCCCCTAAGCTGAAACCACCACCCACCACCCAGTGAAGAGACCACACACCAATCCACACAGAAAGCACAGACAGGAAAACTGAAAAACGCACCACGCCGCAGACACACAGGAATACACTATAATGTGCACAGGGCAAAACAAATACAAATATAGGAAGGAGGAATATGACAAAGGATAATACACCACCAGATGCGATATTCCTACAACAAGACCACCACTCCAGACCGGAATCACTAGGCACAAAGCACAAGCTATAATCGGCGACACCCAAAGTCCAGTACGACTATTTAAAGGCCGTGGGCGTGACCCAGCCTCCAACCAAATTACCAGCTAGATTAACCCCGAGCAAGCTGGATAAAATCTAGCTGACACCACTGAGCGTGTAGTGGATGTATGTGGAATTACCGCTGTCTGTCGGACGCCCTAGTGTGAACAGCGTCCGACATGACAGTACCCCACCTTCAACGAGGGACCCCAGGGCCCTCACGACTTATAGGACCCGGCTTGTCCGGATGGCGGCGGTGAAACATGCTGACCAGCCGGTCCGCATGTATGTCCGAGGCTGGTACCCAGGATCTCTCTTCCGGCCCATAACCACACCAATGTACCAGGTACTGTAATGTGCGGCGCACTACTCAAGAGTCAACCACCTTGGAGACTTCAAACTCCAAATTGCCATCCACCAAGACTGGAGGCGGCATAGGCGCCGTGTCCACAGAACACACCACCTTTTTTAATAAAGATCTGTGGAACACGTGTATTTTATATACCGTAGGGAGTGTCAAACGGTAGGCTACTGGGTTAATGATGGCAGCAACCCTAAATGGACCAATAAACCTTGGACCCAATTTCAAGGATGGAATCTTGAGTTTTATGTTTTTTGTGGACAACCCCACCCAGTCACCCAAACTCAGATCTGGACCTGTCACACATTTACTGTCAGCCACTTGTTTGTACCTTGCACCTACGCTTAGCAAGCACTTTTTCACTCTCCTCCACACGGATGCCAGTTGTGCTCCTAACTGGTCCTCCTCCGGGACGCCAGTAGAACCCCCCTGAAGCAGAGTACAAAACTGAGGATGGAGCCCATAAACACAAAAGAACGGGGACTCCCCAGACGATTCCTGACGGTGACTATTTATAGCAAGCTCAGCCAAAGGAAGGAACGTCGACCACTCCTCCTGATTGTCAGAAACAAAACAGCGTAAATACTGTTCCAAATTCTGGTTCATACGCTCGGTCTAACCATTTGACTGAGGATGAAACGCAGAAAAATGCGACAACTTGATCCCCAGACGTGAGCAAAAAGCTTTCCAAAATTTTTCCACAAACTGAGTACCCCTTTCAGACACAATGTCAGATGGGACCCCGTGAAGTCTGACCACCTCCTGCACAAATACCTGAGCCAGAGTCTTAGCATTAGGCAACGAAGGCAAAGACACAAAATGCGACATCTTTGAGAACCGATCAACAACCACCAGAATGACCGTGTTCCCAGCAGAGGAGGGCAAATCTGTGATAAAATCCATGGAAATCTCCGTCCATGGCTTACTGGGTACCCCGAGAGGATGTAGTGTGCCAGCAGGACGAGAGCGGGACGTCTTAGCCCTAGCGCACGTGGTACATGCTGATACGTACGAGACCACATCCTGTCGGATTTTGGGCCACCAAAACCGACGCAACACCAACTCCAAGGTACCCCTAACCCCTGGATGGCCAGCCAGGACAGCATCATGATGCTCACCCAACACCATTAGGCGAAGATGGAGCAAACGAATTATTAATGGGAAGCTCTGGTGGTACCTCCTCCTGAGCCTCAGCAATCTCAGCCTCAACTTCGGTCATGAGAGCTGAGACCACTACACCCTTTTGGAGGATGGGTACCGGATCTTCCCAAGGTTCTCCAACCTGGAAAACACCTGGACAAAGCATCCGCCTTAGTGTTCTTAGACCCAGGTCGGTACGTAACAAAAAAGTTGAACCGCGTGAAAAACAATGCCCAGCGAGCCTGCCTGGGGGACAGACGCTTGGCTGACTCCAAATACAGCAGATTTTTATGGTCGGTGATAACTGTAACCTGATGGACCGACCCCTCCAAAAAGTGTCGCCATTCCTCAAAAGCCAACTTGATAGCCAACAACTCCCTGTTGCCGATATCATAATTACGTTCGGCAGACGACAGCTTCTTGGAAAAGAAGGTGCAAGGACGCAACTCGTCCAAGGATGAGCCTTGTGACAGCACCGCCCCCACTCCAACCTGAGACGCATCAACTTCCACGGTAAATGGTTTTGATACGTCCAGTTGCACCAGAATGGGGGCCGAAGCAAAACTGTTCTTCAGAAATTCAAATGCGCGCACAGCAGCCTGAGGCCAGGTGGAGAAATTGGTACCCTTTTTCGTCATGTCAGTAAGCGGTTTAGCAATGGTAGAAAAATCCTTGATAAACTTTCTATAATAGTTGGAAAACCCAAGGAACCGCTGGAGTGCTTTTAGGTTATCAGGCCGTTCCCAATGCAGCACCGCTTGCACCTTAGCGGCGTCCATTTTAAACCCTGAAGCAGACACAATATAACCCAAGAAAGGCAACTCCTGAACCGAAAATACACATTTCTCAAGTTTAGCATAGAGCTTATTTTCTCTGAGTAGCTGTAACACCTGCCTCACATACTCTAAATGAGTATAACGGTCGCATGAATAAATGAGAATGTCATCTAGGTACACAATAACGAATTTCCCCAGAACATGCGAGAATACATCATTTATGAAATGTTGAAAAACTGCAGGCGCGTTTGACAATCCTAATGGCATCACCAAATTTTCAAAATGACCCTCAGGAGTATTAAAAGCCGTCTTCCACTCATCACCTTGATGGACTCTTATGAGGTTTTATGCCCCCCTAAGGTCAAGCTTGGAAAACCACTTAGCACCAGCCACCTGGTTGAACAAATCAGGTATCAGTGGCATAGGGTATGGATCACGAACCGTAATCTGGTTTAACTCCCTGAAATCCAGACACGGGCGTAGTCCGCCATCTTTCTTTTTAATGAAGAATTACCCCACTGCCACCGGCGAGGACAAAGGCCTGATGTGCCCTTTGCTCAGACTCTCAGCAATGCAGTCTTTTAACGCTTGCCTCTCAGGACCAGAGATGTTGAACATCCTAGCTTTCGGCAATTTGGCCCCTGGTTTAAACCTAATAGTACAGTCATAGGGGCGATGTGGTGGCAATTCTGAGCAACCCTTCTCTGAGAACACATCCACAAAATCCAGCAGTGACTCAGGAATGCTTGGAGTCACAGCAGACACACATGTGGCCAGGCAATTCTCCTGGCAAAATCCGCTCCACTGAATCATGTCCTGAGTTTTCCAGTCAATAACCGGGTTGTGCATAGATAACCATGGAAAACCCAGAACCATTTGTGCAGGAAGATTACTGAGCACCCTACATGTAACCTGCTCAGAATGTAGGACCCCAATGTGGAGTTTCACCTCAGCCACAAACTCAGTAATCTCGCCCTGTGGGAGAGAGGTAGCATTGATGGGGACCACCTGGATAGGATGAGGCAATTTTTCAACCATGAACCCGGCCGTGCGCGCAAATTCCTCATCAATGAGATTAGTGGCCGAACCACTATCCACAAAAACAGTGATTGGCAGCTCTCTGCCAGCAACCATAACTCTGGCAGGGAGCATACATTGAGAGACCACCATGGAGGATATGCATAAGCTCAGATTGGCCTCCTCCCCAACCTCTGAGCTTAGTAGTTTTCCGCCGTTGCGCTTTTCTTAGAAAACAGAGGACAAGCATTTACATAATGCCCCTTTTTACCACAGCAAAAACAGGCTCCCTGCTTCCTGAGCGAGGGGGCTTGCTGACGTGACACCCCTGCGATTTGCATAGGCTCCGTGGGCTCACCTGCAGCAACCTCACGTGCACCTACGACCTCTCCCATAGGCGGTGTCTCTAGCGCCCCCTGACGCAAACGACAATCAATGCGGACAACAAGACTCATGGCAGACTCTAGAGAAGCAGGAGTCTCATACATCAGAAGGGCTTGTTTAACCCTTCTCGAAACCCCATATACAAACTGACTCCGCAGCGCCGGGTCATTCCATTGTGTGTCCACCGCCCAACGGCAAAATTCACAACAGTAATCCTCCGCCATTCACTCCCCCTGGCAGACAGCACGTATTTTAGATTCTGCTACAGCCAATCTGTCAGGATCATCATATATGAGTCCAAGAGCAGAAAAAAAACTCTCCACTGAGTTAAATGCAGCTGAATCTGAAGGTAATGAAAACGCCCAGGCTTGGGGATCTCCGTTCAGTAATGAAAAAACCAAGCCCACACGCTGAGCCTCATTACCTGAGGAAAGCAGGCACATACGAAAATATAATTTGCAAGCTTCACGGAAAACAACAAATTTACTGCGTTCCCCAGCAAACCGCTCAGGTAAAGGGATTTTTGGCTCTGCAACTCTACCTGCAGTTTCCACTTGCACATTAGACACCACAAGACCCTGTTGCTGAACTGCCCCTTCAATTCAGTGACCTGTAAGGACAGCGCCTCCAACTGGCGGGTTATGGAAGTCATGGGATCCATGACATAAAAAAAAAACTTTCTTTTTTTTTTCTATTTGGGCCTATTATAATGTCACGGGAGTACTGAGTAAGTTTCAAAAAAAAAGTAAAACCGCACCCTATAATTATATTGTCTCTATGGACATCAGGGCGCACGTCCTCACCAGGGGGTCCATCCCAGATAGAACATCCAAATCCAAACTGAAGAAAAGGACAGCGCCACACCGGATAGTGAAAAGCAGCTCACATATTTATTCTGCCTTCTGCGGCAACGTTTCGGTCCGAAGACCTTTGTCAAGCCAGTCAAGGCTTGACACTGAGCGTGTAGTGGACGTATGTGGATTTACCGCTGTCTGTCGGATGCCCTAGTATGAACAGCGTCCGACATGACAGAATGACAGCTTGTAGCTAACATGCCGGAGAGCAAAGCACAGGAGTGTGACAACAGGGGAGAATAGCTGGGACAGGGCTACATCCCGGATTGAGCGCAGACACCAGTAGCCAGAAGACCGAGGCTTTTGTGGGACTCTAAGACACATAGCAGAAACCGGCAGGACAGCTGGATTATATATCACCTGTTCGCGCTAACACCCAAGAGACACAGTGACACATAGAGCCCGGGTCGTGATAGAGACCCTGTAAAAGACTCGAGTCACCTGTCATACGAATTTGTGTCCCAGTTCAACAAAGGAGAGAGATAACTGAGAGGACCTTGCTACAAAGCCATAGGCAGTAAGGGACTGTAACTACACAGCGCTAGAAGAAAGGCTTTTAACTCCACCTGATAAAGCTGGACTCTGAACTCGCTTCCAAGCCGGCTGGACCCTGCCTGTACCTGTGATCTGGTGCCCTGGACTGTGGCTACCTGCTACCATCAGCAAACCAGGTAAACAGACTGCACAACTGTGCCCTTCGTTCTTTACTGCACCACTCGCCATCCTCCATCTATTCACCAGGAGCCCTGGGGACCTACTTCACCGGTGGGAAGTTATACCATCTGGCTGCCATAACATCACCCCAGAGGACCCCTTTGAGCAGCGTTAGTCATCCCTGACCGAATACCACAGGTGGCGTCACGAACATTTATTATTTTGCAAATCCCTTTAAAGACTATCCTTTTAACATGGGCGCCCAGGGCCACGGACGGGGTCGCTGCGGCCGTGACACGTCCCTTTAAGTAACAGGCCCGATACTGAGTACCCCACTTCCCTGGTGGGCGACTCACCTGCGCAGTAGTAACTATCAAATCACATCTATATACACCGATAGCTGCTACTGCGCAGGTGCGATGGGCGCCATTTTCAAATGGATTTTTTTTTTTAATATCAGGATACCCTCAACCATAATAATTATACACAGTACACATGTAATTATGTAACCTGCCTGCAGAAGGTTTTTTTTAGTATTTATATATAATATTCATTATGTATACTAGGGGGCGAGTCACTGAGCCATCATTATGACTAGCTAATCAAAGCACTACATGAAGACCCCTCCACAGCCCACCCCGAAGCACGAGCATATCATTAATTAAAAGCTGAAAATAAAGATTACACAACAACCACAAGACGGATTTCATCACCAAGTATCCTTGTAATCAGTATAACGGCGCTGACCTGACAATGTCTGTAGGTTACTGTGCAGAATCCTGCTGACAGGTTCCCTTTAAGCTCTCTCACTCTTATCCGTTCCGTCAAGTACGACTCTTGGTCATTCTATCGGTCATCGCTCACCAGGCAGTTCTATCATACGTTGCTTCTATCAGTTCTCCGCTGGTCATTCCCAGGTCGCTCTTGATGGTGTCGATCTAGTGTGTTCTTGGCCGTCTTCTTCTTCTCCTGCCACTGACTGATTCAAGCATGATGTCTTTCTCCAAAAACTGACTCTGCATAATGACTCCATAATCTGCAAATTTTTGTTTGGTTATCTTAGTTTCCATCGACTGTTTTGGCTTAGTCCAAGACATCTCCTTTGATGATCCTCGCTGTCCATGGAATCTGTAGAAGTGTTAGCTAAGGAGACAGTCTATACTGTATATCAAAAGAGAAATATCAACTTTAGACCAGAATCAGAGCTCAGGTGCCTCTTTGTTCCATCACATTGGGGGATTAACAATGGAATACAATATATAAAATGACTGTAAACAGAAGCCTAGGTTCATTTTCTCACTACTTGTTCCTAGGTGAAGCCTTCTCTCCTCTGACTTCACTGTTTATAATTCGCGAATGTAGAAAATTCATGGGCTGATGCTTACTACTTGGTATTTCCACTGTACAGGATTTATATACTGCAGCATAGTAAAACTGATGAGCGGAGAACGGGAGAGAGGCTTCATTTCCTCTCGTCCCATTTTGTCCTGTATTTTTTATATTACTCTGCCTTTAACAAGACTTCAGACATCTGATCTTTTCTATAGATCTGTTTTTATACACCATTGTAACATAGGAAGACTAGATTGTTCCACTAATGGCGTATTATTAACACCAGTTGTCTAAATGCAGTAAAGTTCTATTTGCATCTATTTTTGTCTTTTTTTTAACCTGCTTTACATTTGCCCCATACACTTCTTTTAATTTGTGTCTATTTTGTGCATCCGCTTGTTTGCTTGTTTTTATGTTTGTCATTATAGGCGTGTTTTCTGATTTGCAGATGATTGAGTCCGATACATCAATTGCAACTTTTTAAAAAGTTGCAAAATTTTTGCAAAATTTTTGTCAATTCACCCCTTCTTGGGGTGAATATATGTATGCCTGAATATATATTTTTTTATTACATTTTGTGACAAGTTTACAAATGATGAGACTTCTTGCACTAAAAAGTTGCAAAAGGGTAAAGGCAAATAAAAAGAGCATATCTGATATGGTGCAAAATTTATGAACCATGTGCGCCGTTTTGACAAATACCACAAGACATAAAAAAGCAAAATAGGGCCCTTGATGTTTGTGACAGGGGAGCATGTAGAGAGAAGTATTTGCCTGATGTCTGAAAAACATCATACTTTTATATTGCTATAAAGTTTAATATATGGATCTTATAATTTAAGATTCCTAGGGGAAGAGAAAGGAAGATATATTAAATGCATTTTTATATATATTTTAAATAATAACAAATAGCAAATTTTGTTAAAAAAAATCCAGATTCATCCAAATTCAATTTTTTTGTTAGATTCGACTTGTGCATATCAAAAAAACATGGCCTGATCATACCTTATCCTTATAATCTTTATATTTTATTAAGTTATTATTTTTTTTTGTAATGTGTCCACATACAAATGCTGGCTGTCCATGATTTTTTTAAATAAATTCAGAAAATTAGGTATTCACCACCAAGTATCTGGCAAACAGGATAAAGGCACAACACAGGTGTATAGATAGATAGATAGATAGATAGATAGATAGATAGATAGATAGATAGATAGATAGATAGATAGATAGATAGATAGATAGATAGATAGATAGATAGATAGATACTGTAGATAGATAGATAGATAGATAGATAGATAGATAGATAGATAGATAGATAGATAGATAGATAGATAGATAGATAGATAGATACTGTAGATAGATAGATAGATAGATAGATAGATAGATAGATAGATAGATAGATAGATAGATAGATAGATAGATAGATAGATAGATAGAAGGGACCTCCAGGGTCATCGTGTCCAACCCCGGCTCAACGCAGGATTCACTAAACCACCTCAGAAAGATGTCTGTCCAGCCTCTGTTTGAAGTCTCCCATTGAAGGAGAACTCACCACGTCTCCTGGCAGCCTGTTCCACTCATTGATCACCTTCACTGTCAACATTTTTGATATGTGATTAATATATGAATGGATAAATAGATATATAAAAAATACAATGGAGCAGCAGCAAAATGCTAAGCAAAAGGTGTAATGCCTCTTTTGCAAAAAGTCCACCTTTTGCACAGTTTGTTTGAGTACTGCTACTTTCTATTTAGACAAAACCAATGAAAAAATAAAATAAAATGAGCAAGTGCAGCGCCCCAGAGACCTAGTCGTTGCAGTAATGTCGCTCTGCCACTAAGGAGAATGATGGTACGTCTGATGGCACTAAAGGAGTTCACCTGGCCAGGTATCACAGTCACACATTACACTTCACACTCCGGCCACCAGAGAGAGCAAAAGGTTCTATGTATTAGGCCATTCCTCACACTCTGGTAAAACTGGGGGTTGGATAGGAAGTTAGGGAGAAGCTGACTGGGTTTTGCCCAGGTAACATCTAGTGAGAGAAGAGGTTGCTTGGAAGGACTCAGGGAGGTCCCTGTCAGGGGTGGGATCCTGACAGTGGCCTAGCACAGGACAGATCGTTACAGAGCCATGCCTGTACCTCATTGCAGCGGCATCTTAAGAAAGGACAAAGCGAAGTATATTGTGGAGAAGTGAGAAACGAGATCACAGCACAAAGGCGATAGAACCAGAAGGAGTCGTGCCCCGAGATTGGCAACATCCTACTGAGGCGCGTAGCCGGCGGACGGAACGCCGAGGAAGTAATAGACTCTACGCATTACTTTGAACTACGGCAGGGCAGTTATCTATAGGTTGGCTGTCTCACCTTTTACACCTAATGAAGACAACGGAGGCAATTGTGGGAGAGGGGCGTCTCTAGGGTCCCTATAAAATAACTCCAGGCCTACCCCATCATACGGGTGCGTCCTATCCATATCATCTGGGGGACGGAGAGAAAGAACAGAAACATACACGACAGTTGTGAGGACTATCCCGTAGTGCTCAGCAGGGAAGTACTACAACACCCAGGCGCTAGTAGGTAGGCTACTGATTTCCACCTGCAAAGGGAACTCTGGATGTGCCTTCGGACCGGCCGGTCTCAGCCAGCCCTGTTAGCAGTGCTCTGGATTGCGGATGCCGAAGCCTTCAGTAAAGAGGTAAAGAGACTGCAACCCTGTTTTCTCGTTATTTACTGCGACCTACACCGTCATCTACATCTTTAATTGGGCGCCCCTTAGCAGGGCCACGGACCGGGTCAGGCCACCGTGACATCCCCAGAACAGAGAGACCCGGTACCGAGTACCCCGCTGCCCTGCGTCTGGGGGCCGCTCCACATATACCCTACAGTAAGTGAATAATAATAGTACACGTAAATAAACTAAGGTACATTGTTAACTCTATGCTGATAAAAAAAAGCATGAAAGCCATCTGACCACGACAAGGTGTAACCATTGGGATGGTCCTCACTTGTCAATAGTATTAAAACCTCACCTTCTGTAAAACAACTTCAATGTGAATAAGGGCAGAGCAGGACAGGGTCCTGAAAGAGTCACCCATCTTAGCTCAGAAAGGGTTAGGTGTCTTTGACTGGACCATGTAATGAACAAGAATGCGTGCACCACTGGATGGAGGTGCAAAGGTAGGTTCCCACACCTTACAATAGATAAAATGAAAACCTTGCACTCAACTTAGATGCTCAAGTGAAGAATTTAATGTAGTACACCACAAAAACGTTTCGGTCCAAAAGGCAGGACCTTCATCAGTTACGTACTATAGGAACAGTGGAGGGTAGACACGACTGGCGTGTCAGTAGGCACGTGCGACTGTAGTGTCTGTATGCGAATAATAGGTGAGAAGACCAGACCTACTGGTATCTGTTGTTGCTGGTGAGCGTGCCCAGTTCAGACGGGGTGTCCACCGCTCGGTGGACACCGCGTCTGAACTGGGCACGCTCACCAGCAACAACAGATACCAGTAGGTCTGGTCTTCTCACCTATTATTCGCATACAGACACTACAGTCGCACGTGCCTACTGACACGCCAGTCGTGTCTACCCTCCACTGTTCCTATAGTACGTAACTGATGAAGGTCCTGCCTTTTGGACCGAAACGTTTTTGTGGTGTACTACATTAAATTCTTCACTTGAGCATCTAAGTTGAGTGCAAGGTTTTCATTTTATCTTTTGTCTGGACCATGTCCTGCTCTGCCTGTATTCACAGTGAAGTCGATTGATACAAGGTGAGGTTTTAATACTAGTGACAGGTTAGGACCACCTGATGGGTACACCTTGTCATGGTGGGATGGTTTTAATGCCTTTTTTTTTACAGTATAGCGAAAACTAAGAGTACTGTCTCACATTGGCACTTTGATCGCTACGACGGCACGATCCGTGACGTTCCAGCGATATCCATATGATATCGCTGTGTCTGACACGCAGCGGCGATCAGGGACCCCGCTGAGAATCGTAGCAGATCGTTTGAAACTTTATTTCGTCGCTGGATCTCCCGCTGTCATCGCTGCATCGGTGTGTGTGACACCGATCCAGCGATGCGTTCGCTTGTAACCAGGGTAAACATCGGGTTACTAAGCGCAGGGCCGCGCTTAGTAACCCGATGTTTACCCTGGTTACCATTGTAGATATAAAAAAAACCAAACAGTACATACTTACATTCCGGTGTCCGTCAGGTCCCTGGCCGTCTGCTTCCCTGCACTGACTGTGAGCGCCGGCCGTAAAGTGAAAGCAGAGCACAGCGGTGACGTCACCGCTCTGCTTTGGCCGGCGCTTACACAGGATGCAGGAGGAGTGCAGGGAAGCGGACGCAGGCACCGGAATGTGAGTATGTAGTGTTTTTTTTATTTTACGTTTACGCTGGTAACCAGGGTAAACATCGGGTTACTAAGCACGGCCCTGCGCTTAGTAACCCGATGTTTACCCTGGTTACCCGGGGACTTCGGCATCGTTGGTCGCTGGAGAGCTGTCTGTGTGACAACTCTCTATCGACCACACAACGACTTACCAACGATCACGGCCAGGTCGTATCGCTGGTCGTGATCGTTGGTAAATCGTTTTGTGTAATGGTACCCTAAGACTTTATGCTATCTACATGTACTATTACTATTTACTTATTTAAGTGATGTAGGGTACATACTCTTTTTTTTTGCTTTTTTGAGGGGTTTGGTCTGTGAAACAGCCACAGTGTGCTCTTACACTTTGGACATATATCAGCTTATAGTCTGTCTCATTTCATTAGTTTTGCCACTTTTTGGACAGATAGATGGATGGATGAATGGATGGATGGATAGATAGATAGATAGCTAGATAGATAGATAGACAGACAGACAGACAGACAGATAGATAGATAGATAGATAGATAGATAGATAGATAGATAGATAGATAGATAAAAGATAGATGGATGGATGGATGGAGGGACAGATAGATGGATGGAGGGATAGATGGATGGAGGGAGAGATAGATAGATAGATAGATAGATAGATAGATAGATAGATAGATAGATAGATAGATAGATATAGATAGAAAAAAGATAGATGGATGGATGGATAGATGGATGGAGGGATAGATGGATGGAGGGAGAGATAGATAGATAGATAGATAGATAGATAGATAGATAGATAGATAGATAGATAGATAGATAGATAGAGAAAAAGAAAACAAAAAGCAGCACCCAAAGAAAACAAAGGATGCAAAAAATCCTTCCAGGTATATACCAAACCTCATGCTATTGTCCAGAAAAATGAAGGCAGCACTCCAATAGAAAAAATAAAAGTGGTTTATTGGCCCATGTGAGACGTTTCAGTCCAGGATGTGGACCTTTCTCAAGCTTGAGAAAGGTCCACATCCTGGACTGAAACGTCTCACATGGGCCAAGAAAGGTCCACATCCTGGACTGAAACGTCGCACATGGGCCAAGAAAGGTCCACATCCTGGACTGAAACGTCGCACATGGGCCAATAAACCACTTTTATTTTTTCTATTGGAGTGCTGCCTTCATTTTTCTGGACGATAGATAGATAGATAGATAGATAGATAGATAGATAGATAGATAGATAGATAGATAGATAGATAGATAGATAGATAGATGGATGCTTGGATAGTTGGTTAGATGGAGGCATGGATAGATGGATGGAGGCATAGACAGATGGAATGATAGATAGATAGATAGATAGATAGATAGATAGATAGATAGATAGATAGATAGATAGATAGATAGAAAAAAGATAGATGGATGGATGGATGGATGGAGGGACAGATAGATGGATGGAGGGATAGATGGATGGAGGGAGAGATAGATAGATAGATAGATAGATAGATAGATAGATAGATAGATAGATAGATAGATAGATAAAAAGAAAACAAAAAGCAGCACCCAAAGAAAACAAAGGGTGCAAAAAATCCTTCCAGGTATATACCAAACCTCATGCTATTGTCCAGAAAAATGAAGGCAGCACTCCAATAGAAAAAATAAAAGTGGTTTATTGGCCCATGTGAGACGTTTCAGTCCAGGATGTGGACCTTTCTCAAGCTTGAGAAAGGTCCACATCCTGGACTGAAACGTCTCACATGGGCCAAGAAAGGTCCACATCCTGGACTGAAACGTCGCACATGGGCCAAGAAAGGTCCACATCCTGGACTGAAACGTCGCACATGGGCCAATAAACCACTTTTATTTTTTCTATTGGAGTGCTGCCTTCATTTTTCTGGACGATAGATAGATAGATAGATAGATAGATAGATAGATAGATAGATAGATAGATAGATAGATAGATAGATAGATAGATAGATAGATAGATGGATGGATGCTTGGATAGTTGGTTAGATGGAGGCATGGATAGATGGATGGAGGCATAGACAGATGGAATGATAGATAGATAGATAGATAGATAGATAGATAGATAGATAGATAGATAGATAGATAGATAGATAGATAGATAGAAAAAAGATAGATGGATGGATGGATGGATGGATGGATGGATGGATGGAGGGACAGATAGATGGATGGAGGGATAGATGGATGGAGGGAGAGATAGATAGATAGATAGATAGATAGATAGATAGATAGATAGATAGATAGATAGATAAAAAGAAAACAAAAAGCAGCACCCAAAGAAAACAAAGGGTGCAAAAAATCCTTCCAGGTATATACCAAACCTCATGCTATTGTCCAGAAAAATGAAGGCAGCACTCCAATAGAAAAAATAAAAGTGGTTTATTGGCCCATGTGAGACGTTTCAGTCCAGGATGTGGACCTTTCTCAAGCTTGAGAAAGGTCCACATCCTGGACTGAAACGTCGCACATGGGCCAAGAAAGGTCCACATCCTGGACTGAAACGTTGCACATGGGCCAATAAACCACTTTTATTTTTTCTATTGGAGTGCTGCCTTCATTTTTCTGGACGATAGATAGATAGATAGATAGATAGATAGATAGATAGATAGATAGATAGATAGATAGATAGATAGATGCTTGGATAGTTGGTTAGATGGAGGCATGGATAGATGGATGGAGGCATAGACAGATGGAATGATAGATAGATAGATAGATAGATAGATAGATAGATAGATAGATAGATAGATAGATAGATAGATAGATAGATAGATAGATAGATGGATAGAAGGATGGATAGCTGGATTAATGCATGGATAGATAGAAGGATGGATGGATGGATAAAAGGATGGATAGATGGATGGGTGGATGGACACATGGATAGATAGTAAGAAAGATAGATGGATGGATGGAGAGATGGATGGATGGATAGATAGATGGATAGGTGAATGCATGGATAGATAGTAAGAAGTTTAGATGGATGGATGGATGCATGGATAGATGGAAGGATAGATAGAAGGATGGATGGATGGATGGATGGATAGATGGATGGATAGATAGAAGGATAGATGGATGGATAGATTATTTTAGCAGCAGGATAATGAGATAGACTACGGTCACTATCAATCTCAGATCGGTACGTTGTTTGTTATATGTGAAGTGTAACATCAGTGAACTATAAAAGAAAAAGTGAAGTCAGCCCCCAGGGAGCAGAAGGAGGCTAAATACTAATCTATAAGCAGATGTTGCACTTGAGTCATCATGACCTATCCATCTGCCCCGGGTATCAGCAGTATTTATTGTTGTCACATCCATTTCAAACTCTATTACCGAATGTCTGTCTTCATCACAACCTCAATCGGCTTTTTCATTAAAGTAAGGGTATCACAAATCATCACACATAGCACCGTATAACAGCTTATAATAAGACATGCTGCATATACACCAGGCTTTAATAACACGTGGGGTTTATACACCAGTTTATAACAGCATACAATATAGGTAGCAGCTTATTGTCTTATATAATTAGGTTTTACTACACTGACCTGTCTACAATAAGCTTCGTTTCGGTAAGTGAGTGCGGAGGGGTAATTGAATAGACCAAAAATTAGCTATCTGATTTGTTTACTCTTTGACATATGGATTTTTTAAGTGCTCTTCCCTCTGCAGCCAAATTGTGCTAATGGGACTTTTGGTTTTATGGGTTACAATAACACAAAAGTGTCTTTCTCCCATAGACAATTATTATTATAGTCATTCTCCACTGGGGCTAACATACATAAATGTAATGAGTAAACCATTTACTGGATGATTTAGACCAGTGACATTCCTCACCCAAAACAAAGCATCTACTGGTTCCTAGAGATGTGCTGCTGCCGCTAATCCTTAGCAAATGTCATCAATGATTGATTGGTTGGGCTCAGCACACAATAATGGGGGCCATGATGATTCTGTGAGTATAAGCTGGCATAGAAGCTCCTCAGTACAGGCAGGTCTATCAGTATCTAATGCAGCATCACTGTTGATAAAAAATGGATCCCAAGTCTAGAAGCCCGAATGGCTGACTACTTTAGGGTGGTCCATCAAGGTCCTCCATTTTTTTGACATATAGATAGAAAAAATAGTGCTGCATGTAGGTCAGTGTGCTGAGAATGAATATGGAGGTTACAAACAGAACCTGTGTGAACATCACACAAGCCCCAAACTCTATCCAGAAGGAAGCATTTATGTGTGAGGATTGGAACCTCACATGTGCCTTCCTCCTGGACGGTATGGGAACAAGATGAATGTTACTCCAGGTTCTTGCTTCAGTGCCGGGTCCTGTCTCTTCGTCTATGACCACTTCCCTTTCTTGCTGTCCATGGTTTCACAAGTAGCCCAGTGAATTAATGTGACATAATCACCCAATGCCTTTTAAGTTTTGTGTTGTCTGACTATTCCATGGATTCAGTTACCATGTTCTGGAGTTTGCCTAATTTCTCTCAGCTTTCAATCGTTTCTTCAGTGAAATCTTGTTTGTTTATCAACTACCCGCCTTTACATCCTGGCTCAGACCTGCGGTAACCCTTAGCTGTAAGCATAAAGAACTCTTCTCTGGTGCTGTTCACACTTCAACGCTGCTTCAACAGTGTACATCTTCTCTGCACGCAAGTATTAAATTTAACTGTTCATTACCACTGCCTAGATCGTGACCAAAAAGCCTCTGTCTGCTTATACATATCACTCTGTCTTTAATAAATTTGTTTGCTGCAAATCCTGGACTGACTACACATCTGCAGTTCCTGTGTACGTCTATACTCCTAGTTCTGTGTCTTCTAGCCTTTCCAGCTTCACTTTTCTGCCTGAAGTCATTCATACCAGCTGTCTTGGTCCTTGGACTTCTCAAATTCACATGCCATCTGGCAAGGTTTGCTTCCTTTGCCGTTGCCTTCAGCCCATGTTGCTCACTTTGACCTATGTCTTATGGAATCCACTTCACCAGGAGATAAGTATGGCCCTTAGCCATAGCTGTTTTGGTGACGACATGTTTGACAGGTATTTTTATGTGATATACAAGAGCACACTTGTCTGCA